>NC_064647.1:185322117-185927898 GCF_023864345.2 Schistocerca serialis cubense | reverse complement strand
TCTGATTTTTATAACACTACTGGGCATGTGGCATACTCTGTACCCATGTAAATATTACCCATCATTATGTTATCAAGTTAAGTATGTACGAGCAAAATCATAGTTTAATCTAAGTTTAATTCAACAATAATAAAATAAACTTACATTATCACTATTTCATTAAACAATAACAACATTCATTACATTACTCTGTTGCTGTAAGCAAGTGTTACCTCGGAGTAATGAGCCCCTCTAGCGGCATCAGATTCCAACCAACCACCTACTCGATTGCTAATTATCTCTTACACAACTGTCTCATTGTGGGATCTGGTATTAACTCAAAATCTGGGTAATTTTCTAGCACAAATTGTGAATTTCCTCTCACCTACATCGCTGCCAATTTTATATTACTGTTGATCACTTTGATATATGACAGCACAACTTACCACTGTGTTTACTGAGGCAATAATGAAGGCCTAGACACTGCCTTGCAGTTGTAAAACAATGGAACAGTGAAAGATAATATTTGTGATTGGCACACTTAACACACAGGTGCGTTTGTTCTAGGGTTACAAGAACATCGTGTGATTGAGTTATGAAGGACATTCAATACTTCAACAGATCTACTGATGTAGAAATGAACAAGTTTTGTACTTCCATTACTTTAGGTTGGCATCACTGGGATGAGCTGAGAACAGCTGACAGATAAAAATGTTTTTGTTTACAGCCTCAATACTGAATTTAATGATAGCGTCACCACTTCAAGTTTCCTTGTTTGTTGAACAATGTTCAGTGATCCATTTTTTTCTTTCTGAAAGTTAAAAACCACCTCAAATCTTTTACCAAATGTTTTTACTGTATGGTGAAAGTTTTATGGTCCATAGAAATTTTTATAAGTGGGCAGAACAGTCAAAACAATCAAACCTCAGACACTAACAAGCAGAGTCCTGGCCACGCAGCTGACGCATCAACTAATAATAATAATGAGCGTATGGCATTGGTGGCCGGGAGACCCCTCGTGGGGCAGTTCGGCCGCCGCTCCGGAAGTTCTTTAACGCCACTACGGCGACTTGCAAGTGAATGAGGATGAAATGATGATGATAGACACACAACACCCAGTCATCTCGAGGCAGAGAAAACCCCTGACCCCGCCGGGAATCGAACCCAGGACCCCACGCGTGGGAAGCGAGAACGCTACCGCAAGAACACGAGCCACGGACACGCATCAACTCTTTCACTCGTTATCCACATTGGTGACATTATTTGTGAAAACAAGACACATTACAGTTAAACATATAGCAAAAACAGCTGCAGTAAGAGTTAGCACAGTTCCTAATTCATCAGTAATAACCTCAAGTACAACAAAACAGTTACTATGTGGGTCCCGAAAGGGTTAACACAGCGACGATACTCAGAGTGTGTACAGACTTTTAAAGAACACTATGAAAGGGAGTGAACTTTTCCTAAAAAAGATTTTAACGTATGATGAAACAGTCCACAAGACAAGGAATGGAATTCTACCGCACCAGCTCACTGTCCAACAGAAATTTAGAATGCGCACATAGGTGGAAAAAGTCATATAGGCCATCTTTTGTGATGCCCAAGTTGTTGCCTTGTGATTAATTAGAAGATTAGTGCACAATAAACGCTGCGTACTTCTCAGATATACTGACAAATAATATTAAGTCAGCACTGAGACAAAGACACTGCAGATTTACAAGAAAAAGACACCTTATCGCTACATGAAAATGCTCACTCTCATATCGCCCAACTTACCCAAGGAACCATTCAAAAACAGGGGTTGGAGGTACTTCCTAATCCTCCCTACACTCCAGATTTGGCTCTCTCAGATTTTCATTTGAAGTAACATGGAGGTCAAAGTATTTGTGCGAATGTGTACCAAAACTTCTTTTCATAAGGTATAAAGAAACTAGTTCACACACACACACACACACACACACACACACACACAAAGGCTATGACCGAAAGCTATAAGTGAGTGTCTTAACTGCACCTGTCTGCAACCTGTGTTGTCTTCTTTACAGTAAGTAGCAATCTGTCTTTTCCTACACTGTTGATATTCCTACCTGGAGTTTCCATTGTTCGATTTTATTTTTCATTATGTTTATGTCAGAGTAACTAAATGTTTTATTAATACTGTTGCTAAGTTGCCTTCGGTAAAGTTAATAGCACTTTTAAAACAAAGAAATGCTACTGTTTCTGAAAATGTTAACACCTTAGGAGTTCCAATTAATTACCAAAATTTAGTCTCTAGAATGTCGTATACACTAGAAAAATAATATGAACATGAAGTCAGTATCTGGCAAAGCTACAACACAAAGATATAGCAGCCTCCACATCTCGCGGCACTGCACTATATGCGGTCTCCCTCGTCTGCGTAGATTACCAACAATAAGAAAATGCACCTGATCAGTTACATAATGCCACCTGTTATCCAGCTACATGACCTCACGTTCCTGGCAATACTTTGGTGAGCACTGTCCCACTTTGCCACAGCTTCAAAAACATTCTACAGAAAAGTTCCTACTTCACTCTCTGCAAAAATTTCCACATATTGTTCGACATATGAAGTACTTTTGACTGGAGCAGTCCATGTCTGCCGCATTAGCCACAGACTCCATCACAGCATATCACATCCCGTATTCTCATGACCCAAGGCCCATTCCCTCCGTGGAACGTCAGGTGTGACTCCCTCCAATATGCTCATAATGATCGAAACTGGAATGATATGTCACAATTGACTGTCACAGGCAATCGATACAGATGCAGGGGAGCCACTCAAAGTTGGGAGGAGGGGGATATCCCTGAGAATCCCAGATGTCAGGAGGAAGCGTCAAGAAGCTCCTGATAAATTAATAGTGATATGCGAGGGGGAGGGGAGGAGCATGCCATAACGACTGACACTTCTTTCCACTTAGTTGAGCTATATACCAGCCATAAGCATCAGTTTCAACACTGTTTTTAAACTGGTACTTTATATTGAATAATATTCATGTAATTAACAGACTTCGTCATATTAAGTATTTTAAAGTTTGTGGTTTTTATACTCAATAAAATTCCATTTCAATGCTACGTTTAAAATGCAAAATTCCCAGATTTTTCCAGATAAAATCTAGTTCCGTGAGAATTTAGTTTTTCCGTAAGAATCGCAGTGTAGTGGCACTGTCAGGATTCTTCTACTGTCAACAATGACCCAAGGGGCTGGTAACATGCAGATCACATGTCCCACCATCACAGATCACTCCTCGTATTGCCTCATGGGCAACCATTCGCCAGCTGGAACAGGCCTAAGGCCTAATCTGTGTGGTGTTGTGTTAGTAGTGATGTGGGAGACCTTGCAGCTATTCTTGGTGAAATGAATGGAAAACTTTATAAACAAGACCCAACCTCTAACCTACCCCCCCCCCCCCCCCCGCCCCCTCCAAAGGAGTTCAAACTACATCAGACAGCTCTCAAAAGATTGGGCTCACTAGCAAGGCTAAAAAAGATGGCCAGCCTGGGAACATACACACCATACATTGTCTGGCAGCTGCTCACGAACTGTGGAGGCATTCGGTGGCTGTCTTGTTCTGAAGGTACATTTCACAGCCCATACTACACCTAAGTCGTCCACAAGTGAACTCACAACTCAAAATTTTGGCTCGCGTTTGTCAGCAGATGTTAACGAGGGGGGAGTTCCGAATGGAACATTCCCCTCGGCAGACACCCCGAGTGCCTGGTAGGAGTGCAGATTTTCACAAACAGTAGCATGCACACTAGTAGTAGGATACATGTAGAGTAGAGAGGGGCACGGACCAGCGGTATAGTCATTGATAAGCTGCAGCACCTTGAGGCCAGCCATCTCAGCTGCCTGCAGCAGCGCCTGGCGCTCTGCCTGGTTGAAGAAGCCGGGCACCGTCAGCACCGCCTCCTTCACCGGCTGCCCCGCCGATGCCTGCGCCATCTGCCGCGCCGACTGCAGCATCTGTGCCAGCAGCTCTTCGACGCTGTACACCGACTCGCTGCAGACACGTCACACGTGTAATTTCAGTTCGCTGCCCAAAAATTATGTTCTGCGCAAACTGACTTTAAGAATAAAAGCAAAACAGTAAACCAAATTACAGCGAGCTCCAAATTATTCAGATTAATGGCTACCCGAGAAACACATACAATTTTCAATGTATCTTTTTCTTTACTGGGCTCTGGTGTCTGCTGTATGTAAAAAAAAAAGGGCCACAGGTCACATTTCCAAGCCCCTGCACAACTTATGCATTATTTCCCAGAAAGTGACAACTTGTTTGTAAAATTAAACTTAAAAACACAATCTATTTCATTCTCACTTTCTTTCAGTTAATTTTCAGGAAATTATTTTCCATTTTCTGCTTTTCAAATTTTTAATCTTTTTTTCCCAACAGATCTCATTTTCCAGAAATCCAAAACATCATTGTAGTAAAATGAATTTTGACCCCATACTCTAAAAACAAATCTACACGTTTCAGTGCCTCAGCATGTGTGATAACATGTTCCTTCATCGTTTCATCTTCAGTCTCTTCCTCTACTGAACACACTGTTTGTACCATATCGGCATCACAGAGATTCTGCAATTCCAGTTTACAGACATCAGTATTAAACCACTCCCAAACGTTTTCATCATCTATCTTTAGAAGCACAGGAATTTGTATTCTAAATGAAAATATTTCATCTAATAATGACAGTTACAACCAGGTTTTGATTTTAATTTAAATAAATCAAAAAACTATCCAAGGAGCACGCTGTATTAGGATTCCTCTAACAAATAAAACTAGTTCTCAGTATTACTTTTGACAAAGATGCTCATTTTCAGTTACTTCCTTTACCTATTTGGTACAAAAATGAGAGATGTGCAAGACCATGTGCACTTAACTCGCATCACTGAGAAAGTGGAAACTTAAAACGTTTCCCAATTGCTGTATAGATTACTTATTATTTAATTATATATTTGATATTATTTTTCACACCTACAAATTACACAGACATGTAAAACATTAAAAAAGAATGAACGGAGATATGAAATACATATATCTGAAATGCACATACAAAATATCTATTTTTATACTCCACTTGAAATACTTTTTCAAAACGCATTCAAAATGCATTTTTATTTTAAATACTTAAAATATACATATTTTGTATTTGTAAAATACAAACTGCTTCCCCCTTTTTTTTAATGCATGCTTTGTAGTTTGCGCCCATTTAATGAGCCACTTGTTTAAATAAAAATAGCTCCACTACACACACAGATGGCACAATTAGAGCCCAACATATATCGGTCAAGTGAATATAACCATGTCCCTATTAACAGAAAATGCAGTAAGGCTTGGGTCTACATCTACGTGATTACTCTGCTATTCACAACAAAATGCCTGGCAGAGGGTTCAATGAAACAACCTTCAAGCTGTATCGTTCCACTCTCGAACGGCACACAAGGAAAAACAAGTACTTAAATTTTTCTGTGCGAGCCCTGATTTCTCTTATTTTATTGTGATGATTATTTATCCCTATGTGTGGGTACCAAAAGAATGTTTTCGCAATCAGAAGAGAAAACAGGTGATTGAAATTTCATGAGAAGATCCCATCGCAACGAAAAATGCCTTTGTTTTAACGATTGACAGTCCAATTCACGTATCATGTCTGTGGCACTACCTCCCCTATTTTGCGATAACACAAAACTAGCTGCCCTTCTTTGTACTTTTTCGATATCATCAGTCAGTCCCACCTGATGCGGATCCCACACCGCACAGCAATACTCCAGAATAGGGCAGACAAGTGTGGTGTCAGCAGACTCTTTAGTACACCTGTTGCACCTTCTAAGCGTCCTGCCAACGAATCGCAGTCTTTGGTTTGCTCTACCCACAATATTGTCTATGTGGTCATTCCAATTTAGGTTATTTGTAATTGTAATCCCTAAGTATTTAGTTGAATTTACAGCCTTCAGATTTGTGTGACTTATCGCGTAATCGAAATTTAGCTGATTTCTTTTAGTACTCTTGTGAATAACTTCACACTTTTCCTTATTCAGGGTAAATTGCCACTTTTTGTACCATATAGATATCTTATCTAAATCATTTTGCAATTCGTTTTGATCATCTGATGACTTTACAAGATGGTAAATGACAGAATCATCTGCAAACAATATAAGACGGTTACTAAGATTGTCTCCTATATCGTGAATATACATCAGGAACAATAGAGGGCCTGTAGCACTTCCTTGGGGAATGCCGGATATTACTTCTGTTTTACTCAATGACTTTCCGACTATTACAATGAACTGTGACCTTCCTGACACGAACCACGAATCCAGTCGCACAACTGAGGCGATATTCCATAGGCACACAGTTTGGTTAGTAGACGCTTGTGAAGAACGGTGTCTAAAGCCTTCTGGAAATCTAAAAATATGGAATCAATTTGACATCCCCTGTCAATAGCACTCATTACTTCAAGAGTATAAAGAGCTAGCTGTGTTTCACAAGGACAATATTTTCTGAATCCTTGGTGACAGTGTTTCAATAAATCATTTTCTTCAAGGTTCTTCGTAACATTCAATTACAGTATATGTTCCAAAAGCTTACTACAAATCAACGTTAGTGATATGGGCCTGTAATGCAACGGGTTACACCTACTTCCCTTTTTGGATATTGGTGAGACTTAAGCAATTTTCCAGTACGGATCTTTCTGTGAGTGAGCAGCTGTATATAATTGCTAAATATAGAGCTACTGTATCAGCATACCCTGAGAGGAACCTGACTGGTATACACCCTGGACCAGAAACCTTGTCTTTATTAAGTGATTTAAGCTGCTTTGCAACACCGAAGATCTGTACTTCTACGTTTCCCCTCTTGACAGTTGTTCTTGATTGGATTTCAGGAATATTTACTTCGTCTTCTTTGGTGGTCCTGTACGGGTCTTTCTGGATACAGATATGTTCGACTGCTGCCCTGGCCAGCACATTCTCCAGATCTCTCACCAATTGTAAATGTCCGGTCAATGGTGGCTGAGCAACTGGCTCGTCACAATACGCCAGTCACTACTCTTGATGAACTGTGGTATCGTGTTGAAGCTGCATAGGCAGCTGTACCTGTACAAGCCATCCAAGCTCTGTTTGACTCAATGCCCAGGCGTATCAAGGCTGTTATTACGGTCCGAGGTGGTTGTTCTGGGTACTGATTTCTCAGGATCTATGCACGCAAATTGCGTGAAAATGTAATCACATGTCAGTTATAGTATAATATATTTGTCCAATGAATACCCATTTATCATTTGCACTTCTTCTTGGTGTAGCAATTTTAATTGGCAGTAGTGTATTAATTGGGAAAACAAAAATATTGAGCATGGTGTCTTATGACTATAAATTTAAGTAAGGTTTGAAAGAAGTGTAAGTATTCATCTAACGGCTTTGGTCCATGATGCTAGGATCACAACTATTAAATACAGGGTTTTCACGTATACTGCCACAGCGTTGTTTGGCGAGTTGCTGACAGTCAGCGCTAGTCACAAACATGTTGATTTCAGGCTTTCAGTGTGTTGGAGTTTGACAAAAACAAGTGTGCTACAGCTCTTCAACGGATGTTTAGAACAAAAAGGAAGGCCATTTACCATTGGCACAACAAATTCGTTAAGATGGGATGCTTGTGTGTGGCAAAGAGAAGCGGACGTCCCAGTGTGAGTTAAGTGAATGTGGAGCATTTACGAGAGACATTCATGAGGAGTCCAAAGAAGTCAGTGCATCATGCATCCCGTGAACTTGAAATGGCTCCATTGACAGTGTGGATGAGACAGTAGCTATCTATGAAACGATTCAAAGTGGAGCTAGTGCAGAAGCTCAATGATGATGATAGAGACTTGAGTTTTGTTTGCAGTTGCAACTATTGAATGAGGATGAGGATGGGGATGGCATTGTTGATCGCTTAATTTATAGCGGCAAAACCACTTTTCACACTAATGAGAAAGTGAACAGGCACAATTGTCAAATCTGGGGTACAAAGCACCCACACGAATGCATTGAATTTGAGGGTGATTCCTCAAAGATAAATGTTTTCTGTGCCTTGTCTCGTCGAAAATTGTACGGGCCCTTCTTCGCCGAGAGCACTGTCACTGGATATTTCTACTTCGACAAGTTTCAGCAATGGCTGATGCCTCAAATGCAATCGGACCCTAAGTTCATCTTTCAGCAGGATAGGGCTCCTACCCATTTTCATCGTTAAGTTCATGGGTACTTTAACACAGAGCTGCCGCCCCCCTGCGGGTCCGGGGTAAGAATAGGCCCGAGGTATTCCTGCCTGTCGTAAGAGGTGACTAAAAGGAGTTTCAACCATTTTGGCCTTCAATGTGATGGTCCCCATCGAGGTTTGACCTCGATTTTTCAAATTTCCACAGAAGTAAAAGGCTTTTGGGGAAGGACACCTTATGTGGTGTATCACCGGTCCTCAGTGCACTAAGACCTTGGCACTCATCATTGTCACGGCGTCGTAACTGCACCCACTTTCATCAATTTGGGCATAAACACCTGATGGGTTGCACAAGTTACGCCCATAGTGCGTCCCCATCTGCACCTACGATCATGATGGACTTTCCATGGCACCCGAAATCCAGCACGGTAGCCAGCCCATTGTGGTGGTGTCGTCACGTACCCTCTAGGTTGTAGCCCCCTGACAACACAGGGATCGTACTGCCGATACCTGATGTGCACCCTCCCCACGTAAGCCAAGGAGTAGATGCCCATCTACCTGGGGCATCAGGACTCCCGACAACGGTCATCGTGCCAGGTGGCCCTTGCTGAGGCTGGGTGGCGCCCGTGGGGAGAGCCCCTGGTTGGAATGGGTGGCATCGGGGCGGACGTTTCGCAGATGAAACGTCAACATGCATCAGGTCGCTCTGCGGCCATGTCTCCTAAGAGGAAAGGTTCTGTCTCTGGTTCTGGTACTTCTGCCTTTCTCCCTTGGCCACTCCCTGGGAGGAAGGACAGGCCCGCTGGCTTGGGACAAAATACTTCCCCCGCAATTTAGTCTGTTCTCGGACCGATGGGGGACATTCGCCACCTCCAAGCCCATGTTCTTTGTACAGCATATCGAGGATATCTTCGGAGAAATTGAGGCTCTTAGAAAATGCGTTCGGGGTCCAGGAGACGAACGACACAGGGGAAATGGTCACTCGAATAGTTGTCAGAAAGGACATACCACTCGAACTGACTGGCAAGAGTGGTAGAACAGACCGAGAGGTCCAATTGGAAGTAGATATGAGTCGAGTCCGAGAGGAAAGTCGGGGCGCCAGTACTGAGGCAGACAAGATCGAGACGTGGCTGCACAATCCGTTACAGCCATGCGGATAAGATGCCTGTCATCTCGACTGCTACTGATGCGAGGCCGTTGGGATCCAGCACAGCGTTCCGTATTACCCTCCTGAACCCAGCGATTCCATGCTCTGCTAACAGTCATTGGATCTCTATCAACGCGAGCAGCAATGTCACGATACGATAAACTGCAATCGCGACAGGCTATAATCTCACCTTTATTAAAGTCGGAAACGTGATGGTACGCATTTCTCCTCCTTACACGAGAAATCACAACAGCGTTTCACCAGGCAATGCCGGTCAACTGCTGTTTGTGTATGAGAAATCATTTGGAAACTTTCCTCATGTCAGCACGTCGTAGGTGTCACCACCAGCGCCAACCTTGTGTGAATGCTCTGAAAAGCTGATCATTTGCATATCACAGCATCTTCTTCCTGTCAGTTAAATTTCATGTCTGTATCATGTCATCTTCGTGGTGTAGCAAATTTAATGGCCAGTAGTGTAGGTTAGTAGTTAAAATTGTATTAAAATAAAAGAAAGCGATTAACTTAATTTAATTTTAGAATATGCTGATTGGTTTTTCTTTAAGATTACAATATTTTGATATTACTGATTTTGTAGTTGCCTTTGTGTATTTTAATTAAATGCGTGTTTGTTAAAGGTAAGTTTGGTCAAAACAGAGCTACTAGTGAAAAAAGAGATATGAACAATTTTTTAAACAAGGAACTCATCATCCCATACTTCTATTTACAAAAGTACTAAGTATCTATCTAACTACTTTGAAAATAGTAAATTATGTATTCTCAACAAAAAAAATTAAATCAAAATTTCAATAGGCATTTTAGGATAAAAATTTCTTAATTAGAACCCATGATCTGTTGTACATCGCCGGAAACAGAATTAAAAACTATGCAAAATCAACCATTCCCCAATTCTCTAGCTCAATTAGAACAGCTCCTAGAGCAATTTAAACCTAATCTGGTCATGCTTTTTTGCCAATGTTTGAAAGCTCTGCTTAGTCATACTTCAGAAAATAGTTTGAGATAAAATGGAATTTGATAATTTTCTTAGTCTCAATGCCCACTATGAGCGCACCACATTTAGCAAAATCTAAAATGATGAGGTAAATTGGGTGTTAATTTGACATGGGATTGTCCATGAACTAATCAAATTCACATGTAGACTCCATAGACTGGAGGTGTCAGATTTGTACAACCATATCAATGTGTGGCAAATTTAATGATAACTGCAATACTCAAATTATTCCTAATTTTTATTCTGTCAGGCAAATACATTTTTTTTTCCTATTCCAATGGTTACCCTATGTTACACTGGGTGAAACAACTGTGGTCCTGTAGAGTGTTTCCAAATTCTCTTTCATCTGTTAAATTTACATAAGTATTTCTTTACGGAGGCAGAAACAGAACACTACTTCCCACACAATTACCTGTCATGCCTGAAGACTACCGTGCCCCTGTCAGGGTCCCCTTCTATTTTGTAATATGGAAACCTCTTTTGGAAGAGTTGTACCAAAGGATTGTCCACACTCTTCCCCAGCAAGTCGAGCAGGTAGCTGTAACTGTTCTGGGGGAACCGCACTCCAACCACGAGTGCATCCTCACCAAACGATCGCTCTCCATCCCGGAAAGCGATAGTTGCAGGTGTTTTCCTCTTCGATTCTTTGTTCAGTACAATTTCCATCGGTACACCAGGCTGGAAGAAAGACAAGTACAAATTCTGAAACATTTCAAATTACTGATGAAAAAGTATTAGATTTTTCAATTTATTTAATTTTAAATGTGACAATTGCAGGTGACTTGTAATTGAATGAAACTATTGTTACCAGTCACTGTTTATTTACATCCACAACGTGTAACGAATGGTTAAACCTCCATCATACAGTGGATTTACATGTGTCAGAACAAAATGTGCGTACACATTCATTCTAACGACTATTGCACATATGACTCTTCCAGCTTTCCTGACTATTGCACACTTTGCTGTCAGCATATGCTTGTGAGTGCACTGTGTTTTGTTGTTCTAAATGGCATATTTTCTTTGCAACTTAAGTTTTATTTTGGTGTTAGTCTCTCATTTATGTTTATTGCTGTAGTATTATTCTGCAGTAGTGGGCTAAAGCAAAATTCTTTGTTAGAGTACCAGTTCTTATGAGTCAAAATTACAAAACTTAATTCAAAACATATACACCCTCAATAATGGTGTCTGGCAGCAGTTAATTTATTTAATTTCCCAATCAGTTTAACGTGACAGTGTGAGAATGAAATAAAAATTCTTTATTTCCCCCCCCCCCCCCCCCAACAGTAACATTATAAAGTCAATGCGTTTAGTCCAAACACTTCACAGCTTTTAACACCCTCATCAAAATAGGGCTTCTCCAACAACACAATACAAACATTTCTCTCACTTTCAGTCTCATAAATTAACACAAATATTCATCCACACAGTCACTTCAAATGTGAGAACACAGTAGTAACTGGGAACCATATTCATAAATATTGAGGAGTTTAAAGCAAACAGTGCCATGTGAAGGTCACACAGTTCTATGGCAAGAAATCAAGACAAACCTGACTGTGCATTACTGTCATAGGAAAGAACTTAAACTCTATCCAAGATGTGCACATTTAGACCAAATAGAAACTGAGATACATGTAAGCCAAACTCTTGCCAGTGAGGGATCTATTCTAGATGTAGTCCAAGTGCCACAATACAAAAACAGTAGTCATTACTTTCATCACCAGATGAAACTATTTTCACTCACCCCGGGGCACTTTCACAGTACGACACCCTGTGTTTCAACAGCTCCACCACTTGCACAAAATGTGTCATTTCATGCATTTTAAGTCAATGGCTCACCCACATGCAGGGATGTTCCAGAAGAAGTAAATATGAAAGAAAAGCACTTGTATCGAATCAATTTTAAGCAATTCTGAATACTGACTGACTGCTAGAGTCTATGGTAATGTCCTCTGCCACTTGTGCAACTCTTCGTCCATCAGGCCTGTTCACCTGTTTCACTGGCCATACTGTTTGTTGTGGTCTGCAATTGTGCAGTGCATACTTATTGTCGAAAGTCTGTTAGTTTTTATTCTGTTATGGCACTGCAAAAATCTGACACATGGTTCATTTTACTAAAATGAATGACGCCACTGCAAAGTGCAAACAATGTTTTGAAAGTATGCAGTTTCATAGCAATCCGGCCAATTTAAACATGTCAGTACTCACTGTACTATTGTAGAATGAAAACAACAGAAAGTCGGCAGCAGTGCCTCTGAGCCTTACAAAATAAACTAAAGGTGTGTATGAACCTACTAAAATTCTCTTTTGATATCTTCCGATACAATGTAGTTATATCTGTGGAGGATTATTTTTTAGATCACAAGTCATTATTTTAATTAATTTAATTTCATTCACTATGTAGCTTCAATTATCCATCATTGTGAGTTTTAAAGTTAGGACTAAGAAGTGTCATCCTTTGAAAAGTACAGTGAAACTTCAACAATATCTTATCATTGTTGCAACATCTGCCTTAGTAAATGTTTACTTTTAAAATCTGTAACTATAACTCAGAACACCCCCCCTCCCCCTCCAATGAACCATGGACCTTGCCGTTGGTGGGGGGGCTTGCATGCCTCAGCAATACAGACGGTCGTGCAGTAAGTGCAACCACAACTGATGGGTATCTGTTGAGAGGCCAGACAAACATGTGGGTCCTGAAGAGGGGCAGCAGCCTTTTCAGTAGTTGCAGGGGCAACAGTCTGGATGATTGACGGATCTGGCCTTGTAACACTAACCAAAACGGCCTTGCTCTTGTGGTACTGCGAACGGCTGAAAGCAAGGGGAAACTACAGCCGTAATTTTTCCCCGAGGGCATGCAGTTTTACTCTAAGGTTAAATGATGATGGTCTCCTCTTGGGTAAAATATTCTGGAGGTATTATAGTCCCCCATTTGGATCTCCGGGCGGGGACTACTCAAGAGGACGTCGTTATCAGGAGAAAGAAACCTGGCATTCTACGGATCGGAGCGTGGAATGTCAAATCCCTTAATCGGGCAGGTAGGTTAGAAAATTTAAAAAGGGAAATGGTTAGGTTAATGTTAGATATAGTGGGAATTAGTGAAGTTTGGTGGCTGGAGGAACAAGACTTTTGGTCAGGCAAATACAGGATTATAAATACAAAATCAAATAGGGGTAATGCAGGAGTAGGTTTAATAATGAATAAAAAATAGGAGTGTGGGTAAGCTACTACAAACAGCTTAGTGAACGCATTACTGGACCAAGATAGACACGAAGCCCATGCCTATCACAGTAGTACAAGTTTATATTGCCAACTAGCTCTGCAAATGACGAAGAAATTGAAGAAATGTATGATGAAATAAAAGAATTTATTCAGATAGTGAAGAGAGACGAAAATTTAATAGTCATGGGTGACTGGAATTCAGTAGTAGGAAAAGGGAGAGAAGGAAACATAGTAGGTGAATATGGATTGGGGCTAAGAAATAAAAGAGGAAGCCGCCTGGTAGAATTTTGCACAGAGCACAACTTAATCATAGCTAACACTTGGTTTAAGAATCATGAAAGAAGGTTGTATACATGGAAGAACCCTGGAGATACTAAAAGGTATCAGATAGATTATATAATGGTAAGACAGAGATTTAGGAACCAGGTTTTAAATTGCAAGACATTTCCAGGGGCAGATGTGGACTCTGACCAGAATCTATTGGTTATGAACTGTAAATTAAAACTGAAGAAACTGCAAAAAGGTGGGAATTTAAGGAGATGGGACCTGGATAAACTGAAAGAACCAGAGGTCATACAGAGTTTCAGGGAGAGCATAAGGAAACAACTGACAGGAATGGGGGAAATAAATACAGTAGAAGAAGAATGGATAGCTCTGAGTGATGAAGTAGTGAAGGCAGCAGAGGATCAAGTAGGTAAAAAGATGAGGGCTAGTAGAAATCCTTGGGTAACAGGAGAAATATTGAATTTAATTGATGAAAGGAGAAAATATAAAAATGCAGTAAATGAAGCAGGCAGAAAGGAATACAAACGTCTCAAAAATGAGATCGACAGGAAGTGCAAAATGGCTAAGCAGGGATGGCTAGAGGACAAATGTAAGGATGTAGAGGCTTATCTCACTAGGGGTAGGATAGATACTGTCTACAGGAAAATGAAAGAGACCTTTGGAGAAAAGAGAGCCACTTGTATGAATATCAAGAGTTCAGATGGAAACCCAGTTCTAAACAAAGAAGGGAAAGCAGAAAGGTGGAAGGAGTATATAGAGTGTCTATACAAGAGCGATGTACTTGAGGGCAATATTATGGAAATGGAAGAGGATGTAGATGAAGATGAAATGGGAGATACGATACTGCGTGAAGAGTTTGACAGAGCACTGAAAGACCTGAGTCGAAACATTCCATTAGAACCACTGACGGCCTTGGGAGAGCCAGTCCTGACAACACACTACCATCTGGAGAACAAGATGTATGAGAAAGGCAAAATACCCTCAGACTTCAAGAAGAATATAATAATTCCAATCTCAAAGAAAGCAAGTGTTGACAGATGTGAAAATTACCGAACTATCAGTTTAATAAGTCACAGCTGCAAAATACTAACGCGAATTCTTTACAGACAAATGGAAAAATTGGTAGAAGCCGACCTCGAGGAAGATCAGTTTGGATTCCGTAGAAATGATGGAACACGTGAAGTAATATTGACCTTACGACTTATCTTAGAAGAAAGATTAAGGAAAAGCAAACCTACGTTTCTAGCATATGTAGACTTAGAAAAAGCTTTTGACATTGTTGACGAGAATACTCTTTCAAATTCTAAAGGTGGCAAGGGTAAAATACAGGGACCAAAAGGCTTTTTACAATTTGTACAGAAACCAAATGGCAGTTATGAGTCAACGGATATGAAAGACAAGCAGTGGTTGGGAAAGGAGTGAGACAGGGTTGTAGCCTCTTCCCGATGTTGTTCAATCTGTATATTAAGCAAGCAGTAAAGGAAACAAAAGAAAAATTTGGAGTAGGTATTAAAATCCATGGAGAAGAAATAAAAACTTTGAGGTTTGCCGATGACATTGCAATTCTGTCAGAGACAGCAAAGGACTTGGAAGAGCAGTTGAATGGAATGGACAGTGTCTTGGAAGGAGGGTATAAGATGAACAACAACAAAAGCAAAACGAGAATAATGGAATGTAGTCTAATTAAGTCTGATGATGCTGAGGGAATTAGATTAGGAAATGAGACACTTAAAGTAGTAAAGGAGTTTTTCTATTTGGGGAATAAAATAACTGATGATGGTCGAAGTAGAGAGGATATAAAATGTAGACTGGCAGTGGCAAGGAAAGCGTTTCTGAAGAAGAGAAATTTGTTAACATTGAGTATAGATTTAAGAGTCAGGAAGTCATTTCTGAAAGTATTTGTATGGAGTGTAGCTATGTGTGGAAGTGAAACATGGACAATAAATAGTTTGGACAAGAAGAGAATAGAAGCTTTCGAAATGTGGTGCTACAGAAGAATGCTGAAGATCAGATGGGTAGATCACATAACTAATGAGAAGGTACTGAATAGAATTGGGGATATGAGGAGTTTGTGGCACAACTTGACAAGAAGGGACCGGTTGGTAGGACATGTTCTGAGGCATCAAGAGATCACAAATTTAGCATTGGAGGACAGCGTGAAGGGTAAAAATCACAGAGGGAGACCAAAAGATGAATACACTTAGCAGATTCAGAAGGATGTAGGTTGTAGTAAGTACTGGGAGATGAAGAAAATTGCACAGGATAGAGTAGCATGGAGAGCTCCATCAAATCAGTCTCAGGACTGAAGACCACAACAACAACAACAACAACAACAACAACAACTCAGAACAGAAAAATGCTGTTTCCTAAATATTGACATCAATTGCTATTATTGGGAAACATTCCGAAATACTGTTTTTTTTTTTGTTTTTTTTTTAAACAGTAATGTGTAATGTGTTTTATTAGACTACATAAAAAAGCAATTAAATAACCTCTCACACACTCCGAATCAGTTCCCTTTAATAATTTTTTTTAACTATCAATACAAGTAGGTATCAATACTTTTCGAGCTATCATACAAGTAGTATCACAGGATTCTGCTACCACTCATTTGAATCGTTCCAATACTTTGTTGGTATCAGGACATGCCTGGACTCATGTCACAACTGTTGAGCTGAAACTGATACTGTACACAAAACTGAATGTAAAATGTGATGGGCACAGCCTACAGATACCTTTGCAACATCTATGATCTTTCACACCTTTTATCAATGATAATTGAATCCAATAATGTGAAATTTCTCCACTGTAAAGTCAAGTGAATTGGCTTCCTGACATCCTCCACATTGGTTGAAAGACCATATTATCCACTTGGCATAACATAAATGTGAACTCCATGCACAGGACCTGGCGGGCCCCCTCTATACTGACTGTCATGTCACCCTTCACTAACATTTTCACTGGATGCAGTATGGAGGGGCAGTCAGCACATAGCTCTCCCCTCCGCTGTCAGTTTTCCCAGTCTGTTGCCACTCAACTAGTCTCACGAGGCTTAATGTAGCCAATTCCAATCCTCCCACAAGGTATATATGCAGACAAGAAAAAAGTTCCTGGATTTCCCAGTTAAAAATACACTTTTCCCCAAATGAAACAACATTTTTTTTTCCGTGTTAAGTGACAATATGCTTCCCATTGCAGCTGTAGAACATACAAATCATCAGAATGGTAAAGGTTTTACGCAGCTATGCGGAACAACCCGGCACTTAAGGAAACTAAACGATGCATTCTGGAAAGATCTTTGATGCGCAGCAACATGTACACTGCATATTAACATATTATGGACGTATAAATACAAATTCCACCAGATATATCTCTGTAGCCTCTTTTTTTTTTTTTTTTTTTGGGGGGGGGGGGGGGGGGCGCAAAACTTCTATGGTCATTAGCGCCCGGTCCATGACTTAGGAAACAGTAAAAAGCCGAAATTGAAAACCAGCAGCAATGGGAACGAAAGTCATAAAATTGGAGAAACTAAAAGCAGAAGGAAGGCTTAAAAATCCACTACAGAAAGGGGTTGGGTGTCCCCAAAAAAAGCTTCAAATGACTGACGTCATTTCACTGGTACTAGTAAACTTGAGAACGCGGTCAGCTGAGCGCGTGTCATCTGCTAAAATCGACGATATATCAGGCGATAGCTGTAGACGGGAGCGTAACGGATTAAAATAGAGGCACTCAATTAAAAGGTGTCTTACCGTCCACAGCTGAGAGCAGTGGGGACAGAGTGGGGGAGGATCGCCGCTTAAAAGATGTCGATGGCTAAAAAGACAGTGCCCTATCCGGAGGCTAGTTAAAATTACCTCCTCCCGACGACGCGTTCGGGAGGAAGAGGTCCAAGCACAAGGAAGAGCTTTCATGTCCCGCAATTTATTATGGGTAAGCGTCGACCAATGCGTGTGCAACACGTCGACATAGAACGCTCCGTAGATCAGCGAAGGGAATCAATTGAACAGCTGACCGAGGAAGAGAGACTGCAGCCTTGGCTGCAATATCGGCCGCCTCATTTCCACAGATACCAACGTGTCCCGGGAGCCAGAGGAACGCCACCGAGACGCCCCCCAGGTGGAGCAAGCACAGACAGTCCTGAATCCGGTGGACCAGAGGGTGCACAGGATAAAGAGCTTGGAGACTGAGGAGAGAGCTGAGAGAATCTGAGCAGATAACGTACTGTATCCGATGATGGCGGCGGATGTAGTGGACAGCCTGGAGAACAGTGTAAAGCTCCGCAGTATAAACCGAACACTGGTCGGGAAGCCGAAAGTGATTCGGGGTGTCGCCAACAATATAGGCACTCCCTAAACCTAACGATGTTTTCGAGCCGTCGGTGTAAATAAATGTGGCGTCCGTCATTTGTGCACATAGAGCAGCAAATGCCTGACGATAAAGGTACCATCCTTGGGAAATTGACAAAGGTCACGGAGCAGGCAGATCCGGGGACGGAGCCAAGGCGGTGCTGTACCCCAAGTTGTCAAGAAGGTTTTAGGAAAGTGGAAGGAAAGAGAATGGAGCAGTTGACGGAAGTGGACTCCCGGTGGTAGTAGGGAGGAGGGGCGGCCTGCATACCCTACATCAAAGGAGGCGTCGAAAAAAATGTCATGGGCTGGATTAGCAGGCATGGAAGACAGATGGCTAGCATAACGACTTAGAAGGACTGCTCGCCTGTTGGACAGCGGAGGTTCAGCAGTCTCAGCATAAAGGCTTTCCACAGGGCTGGTGTAAAAAGTTCCAGACACTAAACGTAATCCACGGTGGTGGATAGAGTCGAGACGCCGAAGAATAGACGGCCGAGCAGAGGAGTAGACTATGCTTCCATAGTCCAATTTCGAGTGCACTAAGGCGCGATAGAGGCGGATGAGGACCACTCAGTCCGCTCCCCAGGAGGTACCATTCAGGACACGGAGGGTGTTGAGGGATCGCAGACAGCGAGCCAAAAGATAGGAAACGTGGGAGGACCAGCACAGTTTTCTGTCAAACATAAGACCCAAGAATTTAGCGACGTCTGAAAACGGAAGGTTGACAGGACCTAGATGTAAGGAGGGAGGAAGAAACTCCTTATGTCGCCAAAAATTAACACAAACGGTCTTGTTGTTGTTGTTGTGGTCTTCAGTCCTGAGACTGGTTTGATGCAGCTCTCCATGCTACTCTATCCTGTGCAAGCTTTTTCATCTCCCAGTACCTACTGCAACCTACATCCTTCTGAATCTGCTTAGTGTATTCATCTCTTGGTCTCCCTCTACGATTTTTACCCTCCACGCTGCCCTCCAATACTAAATTGGTGATCCCTTGATGCCTCAGAACATGTCCTACCAACCGATCCCTTCTTCTGATCAAGTTGTGCCACAAAGATCTCTTCTCCCCAATCCTATTCAATACTTCCTCATTAGTTATGTGATCTACCCATCTAATCTTCAGCATTCTTCTGTAGCACCACATTTCGAAAGCTTCTATTCTCTTCTTGTCCAAACTATTTATCGTCCATGTTTCACTTCCATACATGGCTACACTCCATACGAATACTTTCAGAAATGACTTCCTGACACTTAAATCTATACTGGATGTTAACAAATTTCTCTTCTTCAGAAACGCTTTCCTTGCCATTGCCAGCCTACATTTTATATCCTCTCTACTTCGACCATCATCAGTTATTTTGCTCCCCAAATAGCAAAACTCCTTTACTACTTTAAGTGCCTCATTTCCTAATCTAATTCCCTCAGCATCACCCGACTTAATTAGACTACATTCCATTATCCTTGTTTTGCTTTTGTTGATGTTCATCTTATATCCTCCTTTCAAGACACTGTCCATTCCATTCAACTGCTCTTCCAAGTCCTTTGCTGTCTCTGACAGAATTACAATGTCATCGGCGAACCTCAAAGTTTTTATTTCTTCTCCATGAATTTTAATACCTACTCCGAATTTTTCTTTTGTTTCCTTTACTGCTTGCTCAATATACAGATTGAACAACATCGGGGAGAGACTACAACCCTGTCTTACTCCCTTCCCAACCACTGCTTCCCTTTCATGTCCCTCGACTCTTATAACTGCCATCTGGTTTCTGTACAAATTGTAAATAGCCTTTCGCTCCCTGTATTTTACCCCTGCCACCTTTAGAATTTGAAAGAGAGTATTCCAGTCAACATTGTCAAAAGCTTTCTCCAAGTCTACAAATGCTAGAAACGTAGGTTTGCCTTTCCTTAATCTTTCTTCTAAGATAAGTCGTAAGGTCAGTATTGCCTCACGTGTTCCAGTGTTTCTACGGAATCCAAACTGATCTTCCCCAAGGTTGGCTTCTACTAGTTTTTCCATTCGTCTGTAAAGAATTCGTGTTAGTATTTTGCAGCTGTGACTTATTAAGCTGATAGTTCGGTAATTTTCACATCTGTCAACACCTGCTTTCTTTGGGATTGGAATTATTATATTCTTCTTGAAGTCTGAGGGTATTTCGCCTGTTTCATACATCTTGCTCACCAGATGGTAGAGTTTTGTCAGGACTGGCTCTCCCACGGCCGTCAGTAGTTCCAATGGAATATTGTCTACTCCGGGGGCCTTGCTTCGACTCAGGTCTTTCAGTGCTCTGTCAAACTCTTCACGCAGTATCATATCTCCCATTTCATCTTCATCTACATCCTCTTCCATTTCCATAATATTGTCCTCAAGTACATCGCCCTTGTATAGACCCTCTATATACTCCTTCCACCTTTCTGCTTTCCCTTCTTTGCTTAGAACTGGGTTTCCATCTGAGCTCTTGATATTCATACAAGTCGTTCTCTTATCTCCAAGGGTCTCTTTAATTTTCCTGTAGGCGGTATCTATCTTACCCCTAGTGAGATAGGCCTCTACATCCTTACATTTGTCCTCTAGCCATCCCTGCTTAGCCATTTTGCACTTCCTGTCGATCTCATTTTTGAGACGTTTGTATTCCTTTTTGCCTGTTTCACTTACTGCATTTTTATATTTTCTCCTTTCATCAATTAAATTCAGTATTTCTTCTGTTACCCAAGGATTTCTACTAGCCCTAGTCTTTTTACCTACTTGATCCTCTGCTGCCTTCGCTACTTCATCCCTCAAAGCTGCCCATTCTTCTTCTACTGTATTTATTTCCCCCATTCCTGTCAATTGCTCCCTTATGCTCTCCCTGAATCTCTGTACAACCTCTGGTTCTTTTAGTTTATCCAGGTCCCATCTCCTTAAATTCCCACCTTTTTGCAGTTTCTTCAGTTTTAATCTACAGGTCATAACCAATAGATTGTGGTCAGAGTCCACATCTGCCCCTGGAAATGTCTTACAATTTAAAACCTGGTTCCTAAATCTCTGTCTTACCATTATATAATCTATCTGATACCTTTTAGTATCGCCAGGGTTCTTCCATGTATACAACCTTCTTTCATGATTCTTAAACCAAGTGTTAGTTATGATTATGTTGTGCTCTGTGCAAAATTCGACCAGGCGGCTTCCTCTTTCATTTCTGTCCCCCAATCCATATTCACCTACTATGTTTCCTTCTCTCCCTTTTCCTACACTCGAATTCCAGTCCCCCATGACTATTAAATTTTCGTCTCCCTTCACAATCTGAATAATTTCTTTTATTTCATCATACATTTCTTCAATTTCTTCGTCATCTGCAGAGCTAGTTGGCATATAAACTTGTACTACTGTAGTAGGCGTGGGCTTCGTATCTATCTTGGCCACAATAATGCGTTCACTATGCTGTTTGTAGTAGCTTACCCGCATACCTATTTTCCTATTCATTATTAAACCTACTCCTGCATTACCCCTATTTGATTTTGTGTTTATAACCCTGTAGTCACCTGACCAGAAGTCTTGTTCCTCCTGCCACCGAACTTCACTAATTCCCACTATATCTAACTTCAACCTATCCATTTCCCTTTTTAAATTTTCTAACCTACCTGCCCGATTAAGGGATCTGACATTCCACGCTCCGATCCGTAGAACGCCAGTTTTCTTTCTCCTGATAACGACATCCTCTTGAGTAGTCCCCGCCCGGAGATCCGAATGGGGGACTATTTTACCTCCGGAATATTTTACCCAAGAGGACGCCATCATCATGTAATCATACAGTAAAGCTGCATGCCCTCGGGAAAAATTACGGCTGTAGTTTCCCCTTGCTTTCAGCCGTTCGCAGTACCAGCACAGCAAGGCCGTTTTGGTTATTGTTACAAGGCCAGATCAATCAATCATCCAGACTGTTGCCCTTGCAACTACTGAAAAGGCTGCTGCCCCTCTTCAGGAACCACACGTTTGTCTGGCCTCTCAACAGATACCCCTCCGTTGTGGTTGCACCTACGGTACGGCTATCTGTATCGCTGAGGCACGCAAGCCTCCCCACCAACGGCAAGGTCCATGGTTCATGGGGGGGACAAACGGTCTTACTGGGAGAAAAACGGAAGCCGGTTTCGATGCTCCAAGAGTGGAGGCGATCGAGACATCCTTGAAGACGTCGTTCAAGAAGACTGGTCCGTTGAGAGCTGTAGTAGATCGCAAAATCGTCCACAAAGAGGGAGCCGGAGACATCAGGAAGGAGACAATCCATAATTGGATTGATGGCAATGGCAAACAGTACAACACTCAGCACTGAGCCCTGGGGTACCCTGTTTTCTTGGGAGAAGGTACGGGAGAGAGTAGTGTTCACCCGCACCCTAGATGTGCGCTCTGCTATAAATTCACGAAGAAAAAGGGGCAGCCGACCGCGAAAGCCCCAAGACAACAGTGTGCGGAGGATGCCTGTCCTCCAACAGGTATCGTATGCTCTCTCCAGATCAAAAAATATTGCTACTGTTTGGCGTTTCCAGAGAAAATTGTTCATGATATAAGTGGAAAGAGCAACAAGATGGTCAACTGCAGAACGATGCTTTCGGAATCTGCATTGGGCAGGTGTTAAAAGACTGCGGGATTCCAGCCATCACGCTAAACGGTAATTCACCATACGCTCCAAAACGTTACAGACACTACTCGTGAGAGAAATGGGGCGATAGCTAGAGGGGAGATGTTTGTTCTTTCCAGGTTTCGGAACAGGAACGACGATAGCTTCCCGCCATCGTCTGGGAAAAGTACTGTCGGTCCAAATTCGATTATAAAGGCGAAGGAGGTAACGCAGACTATGGGTTGATAAATGCAGCAACATTTGGACGTGGATACCATCCGGTCCTGGGGCGGAGGAGCGAGAAGAAGAGAGTGCATGTTGGAGTTCCCGCAAGGAGAAAACAGTATTGTAGCTTTCGCGATTTTGAGAGGAGAAAGCAAGAGGTCGCACTTCCGCTGCACGTTTCTTCGGGAGAAACGCTGGCGGGTAATTTGAAGAGCTCGAAATCTCAGCAAAGTGCTGACCCAACGAGTTAGAAATTGCGACGGGGTCCACTAATGTGCCATGCGCGACAGTGAGCCCAGAGACCGGGGAGAAACTAGGCGCGCCTGAGAACCGTCGAAGCCGACTCCAAACTTCCAAGGAGGGAGTGAAGGCGTTAAATGAGCTAATAAAGAATTTCCAGCTTGCCTTCTTGCTATCGCAGATGACACGACGGCATCGCGCTCGTTACTGCTTATAGCGGATACAGTTGGCCAAAGTAGGATGGTGGCGGAAAACGCGGAGAGCACGTCGCTGCTCACGTATTGCATCACGGCATGCCTCGTTCCACCAAGGAACTGGGGGGCGCCGGGGCAATTCGGAGGTGCGTGGTATTGAATGTTCCACAGCTGTAAGAATAACGTCGGTAATATGTGTGACCTCATCGTCGACGCTGGGAAAGTGACGGTCATCGAAAGTCGCTAGAGACAAAAAAAGTGTCCAATCGGCTAGGGCAAACTTCCAGCATCGCGGGCGCATGTAGGGCAGTTGAGGCTGCAGTCTAAGGACACATGGAAAGTGGTCACTCGAGTGTGTATCATCAAGGGCGAACCACTCGAAGCGCCGAGCTAGCGGAACAGTACCGACCGCAAGGTCCAAATGAGATAAATTTGTCGTGGAGGCAGACAAAAATGTAGGGACCCCAGTGTTGAGGCAAACTAGATCTGCTTGGTGGAAGACGTCTAGCAATAGTGAGCCACGTGGACAAGGATGTGGAGATCCCCAAAGCGGGTGGTGGGCATTGAAGTCCCCAACTAGCAAATATGGGGGTGGAAGCTGACCAAGAAGATGAAGGAGATCAGCTCGTGCCATTGGTGTGGACGATGGAATGTATACAGTACAAAGAAAGAACGTGTATCCGGAAAGGGAAAGACGGACGGCGACAGCTTGGAAGGAAGTGTTTAAATGGATTGGGTGATAATGGAGAGTTTCATGGAGAAGAATCATGAGTCCTCCATGGGCTGGAGTGCCTTCAACAGAGGGGAGATCATATCGGATGGACTGAAAATGAGGGAGAACAAAGCGGTCATGGGGACGCAGCTTTGTTTTCTGAAGACAGAAGATGACCGGTGAGTAGGATCGTACGAGGACCGACAATTCATCCCGATTGGCTCGAATGCCGCGGATATTCCAGTGGATAATGGACATAGGGTGAACAGAAAATGGAGGAATGTGACCAAGATCGCTGTCAACTCAACGACTGCTCAGAGCTTGCGACCAACAGCATGGAGTGGCATTCAGCCGAAGGCAGAAGATCCTGATCCATAGGTTGGTCAGGAGCAGCTCCTGCCACCAGCGATCGGCCGGTTGAGCGGCCGCCAGCAGTGCACCTCGGCGACACAGAGGACGGCCGAGGGCAATTTCCGCCAGGTGGTGCTGTAGGTGGGACACGCCTTGGCGGAGAAGGAGAGGAACTGGGTTTCTTTGTAGCCTTCTTGGAAGTATGATGTTTAGAGGAAGGAGGAACCGATGGTTGTGAAGTTGGGGTACGTAAAAACTCTTCACGAGTATGCTCTTTTTTCGAAGTCTTGGTGTCTGACGTTTGGGCTCGAAATTTAGCAGAACTCAACGAAGGGTGAGCCAGAGAGTGGGCAGGCGAAAGTGGTGAGGTTGAACGGGCGATCTTTGCACTGGTTGATCTGACGACCGTGGCACTAAAGGTGAGGTTGCAAGTCTGCGTGGCCGCCTCCTTTGTTGGCCGAGGAGAAGCAAGGACAGTGCTGTATTTTCCTTTCTGAGACACGGTGGGCTGTCGACTGGTGAATAATTTTCGAGCAGCAAAGGTCGACACCTTTTCCTTTACTCTAATTTCCTGGATGAGCTTTTCGTCCTTAAAAACGGGACAATCTCGAGAGGAAGCAGCGTGGTCACCCATACAGTTGATGCAGCGAGGGGATGGAGGTGGACAAGCACCCTCTTGGGCATCCTTGCCACACGTAACACATTCGGCCGGATTGGAACAGGACTGGCTGGTGTGATTGAACCGCTGACACCGATAGCAACTCGTAGGGTTTGGGACGTAAGGGCGAACGGAAATTATCTCATAGCCTGCTTTGATTTTCGATGGGAGTTACTTTGTCAAATGTCAAGAAGACAGTGCGGGTTGAAATGATGTTCGTGTCAACCCTTTTCATAACCCTATGAACAGCCGTTACGCCCTGGTCAGACAGGTAGTGCTGAATTTCTTCATCAGACAATCCATCGAGGGAGCGTGTATAAACGACTCCGCACGAGGAATTTAAAGTACGGTGCTATTCCACCCGGACAGGGAAGGTGTGTAGTAGTGAGGTACGCAGCAATTTTTGTGCCTGGAGGGCACTGACTATTTCTAACAACAAGGTGCCATTCCGTAATCTGGAACAAGACTTTACAGGACCTGCAATTGCGTCGACACCTTTCTGAATAATGAAAGGGTTGACCGTGGAGAAGTCGTGACCTTCGTCAGACCGAGAAACAACAAGGAACTGTGGCAACGATGGAAGAACTGACTGTGGCTGAGACTCAGTGAACTTACGTTTGTGAGCAGACATAGTGGAAGGTGAGGAAACCATTGCGGAAGAATCCCCCATGATTACCGGCGTCTCCGATGGTGCGCTCCTCCCTTGTGGGGGCCCTCTCTGAGGGTACTCCCGCCTTAGGTGATTGTTCACACCTCCCGACAAACGGACGGAGGGACCAATCGGCACTTTCGGAAGGTATCAGCTCGGGTAATCACCCCTCCTTGGGCCTGACAGTTACCAGGGGGTACATACGTGTCCTACCTGTCTACCCGGGGCAAGGAATTACGCGTTACCCCGTCACCGGCTACGCATGGAAGTGCGTGGGTCGGCCTTCAGACACGCACAGGGAGGAAGAAAGAGAAATGGAAAGGAAAGAAGAGAGGTCTCAAACCCTGCAGCGGAGAAAAGGGTAAAGAGAGGAGGTAAGGAAAAGAGAAGGACAAAGGAAGGATGAAGACATACAAGCAAGGAAGGCGAAGAATGCGGTACATTTACAAGTGTCCGTCTCCGGACGTAGGCACAAACCATACTCCCAGAGGGGGAGAAAGGGAAGGAAAGAGCCAGAGGTGAGGGGGGGGGGGGGGGGGGGGCGGAGATGGGGGATGGGGAAGGATGCGGAAAGGGAAGGTATGCAGCCCGGAAAGGAAGGAAGGCCACATTAGCTCGGGGTCCCGTGCTCGCTACGCACGTATCCACAAAAGAGTTGTGGATCCCCTGGGAGGTCTGTAGCTTCTGAAGCACTGAAGTCGAGACTACAATGTGCTTTTGTCAGCCAATCATAACTCATGTTACATGATTTCGCCAGCCAATCATGGCAGACATTCAGAACACAGGGCCTGTGATAAGTCAGCCAACAGCAGCACCACTGGTAAGTAGCATAGGGAAAGTTAATGGTTTAAATTAATGTACATGCAGTATAGCAACAAGAAAAGCTAAGCTTTCACATATAATATTGCTCATCAAAATTTTTTTGCTTTTTCCACAAGGGTGTCATTAGGCAGATTCCTATGAGCATAGCTTAAACTGCAGCAGCTGAATATTTCTACCAAGCAAAATCATAAATTTCACTGCTTTGTACCCAACATTGCATAGAGTATCTGGCTGAATAAATATTCCATCAAGCACTTTTTTATGACAATTACATCCTTTGCCATCATTATTTCATAGTTTGTAATCTACGAAGGAACTAAAATAAATATGAGAAAATAACAATGAAGCGTGGGTCTATTTACCATGTGCTGCTGTTTAGGACATATCAAACACAAATGTGACAGTAAAATTTTTAATAATGACATAAATGGTTGGTCTTCTGGGCAGTCAATTTTTCTAAGTGGCTGGTCCCCAGTGTTAAGTTTTGAATGAAAGTAAATGCTCCACGATTCAAGGAATTCATCACACATTCTCACACATAATAGAATTCGCCTTGCGTAAAAGGAAACTTACTTTAAAATTAACATTTTTCAAAACCCATTCGCAATATTTCTCACAACCTGTTAGAAATGTAGACATCACACTCATGGAAAGCAGTTTTTTGTTACGAACTACTGCATATTCTTCATCATTTTGCTGTCTGCTGACCCTTGTGCACGCAACGTGTTTTGATGATGTAAATGGCGTGTTTCCTTTGGAACAGAGTTTTATTTTGGTGTTATTCTCTGGTTTATGTTTTACTGCTGCAGTTTTATTGCACAACATAACAGCATTAGGTGTGCATCTCACACATCATAGTGTTCTGATCATTCTTGTGTTAGTCTTGCATTGGGCTGAGAAATTTTAGAATGGCCCCCTCTAACAGGAAATTTGCAAGTATGACAGGATCTGTCGAGAGGAAGCAGCAACCGATAAAGGACACTAGCACAGTTGCACCCTTTATTTTGTAGCGTTCATTAATGTCTGAAAATACAAAAAGATGATCAGTTTCCAACTACAGTAAAACCAAGTTTTTACGTTCCTATATTTTGTGTGTTCCTGCTATTTAAGTTCATTTCTTTCGGTCCAAGCAGAAGTCTTGTTAGTCCAAAACAATGCTTCCCCATCATTAACAATTCAGTGTTACACCATTTTTCACATTTTAAGTTTTCTTGGACACTATTACCATTACCTTTTTTTCCTACAGGTTTCTGCAAAAAGTATCGTCTTCCTTCTCAAAGTCAGCCTTGGCATAAAGCACAAAATGCAGACTACACACACACACACACACACACACACACACACACACACACACACAGGATGTCCATGAAGGCAACAAGCTGAAGATTGTGTGCCCATTCTCTGTTCACAAAGACTGATGACAACTTTAGTGTTTTAACCAAGATTGTGTCGCAAGTTTTATTTACTGTAATTTTATAACGATTATCACTAAAAAGTCTCTGAGTACAACACACACATCTTTTTCATATAGTTTCACAAAAGAGTAGAGCTAATTGCCTTTAGAAAGAAGCAAAAACAATTATTTCAGATTTTTAAATAAGCAAAATTTAATTTTTCTTAAATTAGATATGTTGAACAATATAAAGAGAACAACAGTAATAGTAATACAGTAATTTTTACTTGTCTTGTTTCCTATCTTTCCTGAATTTTACACCTTTCTAAATTAATCTGCTGAAAAGCGTAAGAAGGGGGTTACTTTACTTACTTTGGGAGAGTCACTACGTAAAAGAAACCAATAGCACATGACAAGTGTCAGGAAACTTACCGATACAATAGCAATCTTCATCCATTCGGAGCCCAAATCCACACTCATCACAGCTATGCCGTCTGCATGCTGCACTGCATGCAGAAGTGACAGCACAACGGAAATGGCCGCCAGCAGCCGCATCACTGGAACAGAAAGGTATTAGTTATCAGATGGGCAGTCTAGTTCAATTTTTAAATGTTTTTAATGTTCCCTCCAACAATCACTGCCGCGCGACTGCTACGGTCGCAGGTTCGAATCCTGCCTCGGGCATGGATGTGTGTGTTGTCCTTAGGTTAGTTAGGTTTAAGTAGTTCTAAGTTCTGGGGGACTGATGACCTCAGAAGATAAGTCCCATAGTGTGCAGAGTCATTTGAACCATTTTTTTGAACAATCACTAAGAGCCATGATTATGAAGGATGTAACATTTGCACCATTTAGTTTCAAGCATTAACATGAAATTAAAAAACAGATCTGAAGACGAGCACTGTGTCAATCTGAAACTAAACAAAGGGACAGGAAGTGTTACGAATATAACAAAACCTTTAATTTCCATGTAATGACCCACAACTGCTGCTGCTGCAGCAGAAAACACACACACACACACACACACACACACACACACACACACACACACACACACACACACACACACAGAGAGAGAGAGAGAGAGAGAGAGAGAGAGAGAGAGAAGAACCACACTCACACAAAACCTGCAACCACAAACACGCAAAAAAAAAGTTAAATATCGGGAACAACTACAGTACATCAACACACAAAATACTGTACATCAACACACAAAATACTGAAACTTCCCGGCTGATTAAAACTGCACACTGGACCAAAACTCGAACTCGGGACCTTTGCCTTTCGCGGGCAAGTGCTCTGCCAGCTGAGCTACCCAAGCACAACTCACACCCCGTCCTCACAGCTCCAGTTCTGCCAGTACATCTCCTACCTTACAAACTTCACAGAAGCTCTCCTGCGAACCAAGCAGAACTAGCACTCCTCGAAGAAAGGATAATGTGGAGATATGGCTTAGCCACAGCCTGGGGGAGGTTTCCAGAATGAGACTTTCACTCAGCAACGGAGTGTGCTATATGAAACTTCCTGGCAGTTTTGCAAGAGAGCTTCTTTGAAGTTTGGACGATAGGAGACGAGGTACTGGCTGAATTGGAGCTGTGAGGACAGGGCGTGAGTCATGCTTGGGGTAGCCCAGATGGTAGAGCACTTGCCCGCAAAAGGCAAAAGTCCCGAGCTTGAGTCTCAGTCTGGCACACAGTTTTAACCTACCAGGAAGTTTCATGTCAGTGCACACTCCACTGCAGAGTGAAAATCTCATTCCGGACACGAAATACTACCGGCAGAATTTAGAAAATGTAACAAATATACTAATGAGCTTGCTTATACTGTCTTTGGCTGTCATTTGGAGGATTTCTGCATAGTACGATATTCTAACCAGATATAATTGGCGAAGAGCACTGAAGTTCAATCGAGGGCAAGTCATTTTGTATTATAGTGGAACACGTGAGAATGAGTCACAGAGATGTTACACAAGTTGGGGTGGCAGTCATTCAAACAAAGATATTTTTCACTGCAGTGAGAGATGCTCGTGAAATATCAATCACCAACATTCTCCTCCAAATGCTACAATATTTTGCTAACTCCCACCTACACAGAGAGAAATGACTGTATTAATAAAATAGGAATTTGATCTCTCAAAAAAAATCTGTTGCTCAGTTTTTCCACAAGTTATTTGAGAGGGTAGAGAAATAGCTGAAGTGGCTTTAGCCCCTCTGCCAAGCATTTGACTGGGAACTGCATAGTTACCATATAGGCCTAAATGTAATGGCCAAAATGTAGCTATAGCACCAAGTTAAATCTGCGAGCTGATGTGATATCAAACTTAAATTTTCATACTTAATTCTCACATGAATGTGGTGGTGGTGGGAAGGGGGGGGGGGAGGTGTATGATACATTATTTGAGAGTTGCCACGAAAAACTATATGATTTATGATGGCAGTGAGTTGGGATGTCTGGTGTCTTACACCCAAACCTCCAGATGTCAGACACTAAGATTGGTGCAAAACATTGTGTGCCAATACAGTATCAACCAAAACACCAATTTAGTTTGTGCTGTTGCCCAGCAGAACACGTGTCAATGGTAATTAAAAGGTAACACCAGAACTGTGGAATACAGGAAAAAGAGTATCTGTGAACTGCATCTGTCATTGTCACTGGCAGGTGAGTTGATAGAGCACCAGATCACCATACTAGATATTTTTAGTTCGAAGCTCAATTATGGCTTTTTTTAACAGTTTACATGTGAAATTGTTATGTGGGAGAACAATTTCCCGACATGTTATAGAATGATTCAGAATTTTTAGCACTGTTCTTTTAGCAGTATGCTTTCGATTCATTAGCTGGAAGAAGCAAACCTATAGCATACATTTGTATACACAACACCAGACCTACCTATACAAATGTATGCTACAGGTTTTTTACTTTCAACTAGTCAATCTAAAGCAGACTGCCAAAAGAACAGTGCTAGAAACTCCTAAACATTCTTTTACATGTCAGAAAAATGATCTCCCACATAACACTTTCACATGTAAACTGATAAAAGACCGCCCCCAGTGGGTTTCGAAATCAGGAACTTTAGTACAACGATCTGACACTACCAATTCACTCACAGCAGATCTTAATATTCATAGCTCACAGATACAGTTTAGCTATACTCTGTAGTTCTAGTGTTACTTCTTCTACTGAATGACAGCACACAACACGAATTAAATCGGTGTTCCGGTTGATACTGTATCAAAACACAGTGTTCGGTACCGATCTGAATGTCTTAACATCTGGAGGTTTGGATGTTAGGAAGTTTCTTCCACCACTCGCCTGAAGGAGAAGAATCTAATTCCATGCTTATGTAATATAGAGAATAGTTTGAACTTCTGATGGAAATATGACTAAAGGAGAGAGCGTGTAGGTATGCGGTGGAGCGAAGTCTATAAAAGTTCATAAGAACAGCTGCGATAGTGAAATACCTTTACAATTTCACTGTCAAAACTGTGATACAAGAAGGACTATCAGGAAAAATACATGGCTTGACCATTCAAAATTATCAGTCCATACCACGGTTCTTGTAGCTCGCTGGATTAGAGAGTACGCCCTGTAAGCAACAGCATCAGAAAGTGAGTTACCTACCAATACCATGTGCAACTATTTCTGGTTTTTCTTAGAAGTCTGTTATGTAATAGTGACGAAAAACAGTGTACTGAGCAATGGACCAAACAAAGTTGTTGAAGTAGACGAGACACACAAAGCAAGAAGGAAAACCCAGAGAGGACGACCTTTAAAAAATGAAATCTAACATATTTGGGTATTCAGTGGTATACAACCTGAATCCCAGAAGTGCTCTGTGGTAAGAGTGTTCTCCAGAGACGAGGAGGAGGAGGAGGAGGAGGAGGAGGAGGAGGAGGAGTAGTAGTAGTAGTAGTAGTAGTAGTAGTAGTATAGTGTTTAACGTCCCACTGACAATGAGGTCATTAGACATGGAGCCCAAGGATGGAGAAGGAAATCGGCCGTGCCCTTTCAAAGGAACCATCTTGGCATTTGCCTGAAATGATTTAGGGAAATCACAGAAAACCTAAATCAGGATGGCCATAGATGGGTTTGAACTGTCATCCTCCTGAATCAGAGTCCAGTGTGCTAACCACTGTGCCACCTCACTCAGTCACAGACAAGGTAACTTTAGTTGGTTTGATAAAGTACTTTATACTGCCCAGTAGCAAAGTGATAACGACGGCTCCCAATCCTACAAGACACTAAGACCAGAAGGATTCAACCACGAGTTCATGAACCATTGTGTAGAGTCCACGTGTTCTGACGATTGCAGTGTCCACACGCGAAACATCAAGACTGTGGAAATCAATAAACATATCTATTAACTCTGCTGTCCTGTTCACTTTTACCACACAAATATACTGTCTGGGCCAATAAGGCCCGACATAATAAGAAAAAACTTCTACTCACACATATTTTTTGTACAGTTGCAAGCCATCGACATTGTTGTTATATTACAGTGTGTTGTTAATGATCATAGTGATGGTAATGATACATAGAACCTCACTAAAGAAAATGTATTATCTTAATATTCATGCAGCATGTATCAGGAACAACAGACATTTCCATCAAAAAGTCATTCTCAGCAACCATCTGTCTGTCTGCCCATGTTACTTTCTTTCCTTCTTACTCACTGTAGTTTACACAAGTAAGTGATGTGCCTTTTGAATACATGTTTATTACACTTTCTACACAACATATTTGATTCATTGCCATTGCTTGAAGGACAGAACTTAACAGCATGCACGTTTAGTAGAGTTTCTTGTTGATCCTGATTTAGCCCAACCTGCCACTCCCCTCAGGGTCTTGGAAGCTCCTGACCATTCTCAAAGAATCTTCCATTCTTGGAAAATGCTTCCTTGATGTAATGTGCTCCGCAACCAGTGACTTTCCAAGTTGCTCTCAAAATATTCTCCTTCTAGTCAATTTTCTTGCATTCCAGTTAGGCTCAATCGAAGTCCATAACAAATATGCGTTATAAGCAGCAACATCAAGACTATTATAGAAAACTATCATGGGCCATCTACTGGTTTTTCGTTTGCATATATATGTACCTATTGGAGGATCAAGAGTGTCTACAGCCCCTTTGATTCAATTATAATCTAAAATCACTTTTGGAGAGTGCTCATTAGTACAACACTCTTATTTCTCTTAGGAATATGACTGAGCACTGTAGTGTCATTTGTTAAGTAAATGAAAGAGCTAGTCACTCCCTGTTTGTCATATTTTGTGGAACCTATGGTTAATTTTTACATAAGATTCTTAACATTGTCAGTTTCCTTTTCAGGAGCAGCTGCCCAATTTGTATGACAAAGAAATTGTCACGTTACATTCCAACCTTGCAAATCACAGGTAAGATCAGAAACTACTCACTCCATAATTTTCTGAAACTGCTCCACTCTTTTCCTGTACAAATTTGGGCTTTCAGTACATATGAAAATTTGCTGTGAAACACAGTCCATATCTTGACCCCACATTTTTCCAGTTTGCTTGGGATGTACTGCTTGAATGAACAGCGGCCTCTAAATGTTACCAGATGTTTGTTGACAGTCAAATTTTCTCCTGAATTATACAGTTTAAAAAGGCCTTCTTTCAACTTCTCCCAGATACTGTGAATTGTGGCGAGTTGATCGGTAGGTCGTCTTTCCTCTCTAGTGGATTTCTTATCAAATCTCAAGACATGTGATTTTTACAGAATGTTTCTACTGACATAGTTGCTCAAAATATGTTCCGCCCAGCACCCTTATCCTACAAACTTTTTGTAAATTCCTCATGTGAGCGATAAACATCCACAAGGAATAGAAGTCCTAAGTATGCGTGAAAAAGAGAATCATCAATGCTTTTCCATTGCTTACCATTAACTCGTTGCCCCTCAATATTTGACTTCTCTATTATTTCATTCTGAAGTGCTGTAGAAAATAATACTTCAAATGAACTTTTTATGCATCACTTATTCTGCTGCTTGCATACCTGGTAACTTCTGGAGTGTTACTGAAGACGTTTGGAGCAGGTAGGCAGTCTTGTTGTGCTGGTGGTTGCAATTTCCATTCTATGTTCCCGATTTAGAAAAAGAAGTCTGCACACTAGTTTGAACAGGCTGTGGACTGTCGTCAATGTCATCAGAACACTCGCTTTCATATGCATTATTGACATGATCTTCAAACTTTGAAAGTGAGCCTTAGACTGTTTATCTAGATGCGAATTTTTCCAACTCAGTTTCAGTCAATGATGTAATCACCATGTCACAATTCAGACTGACCACAAACAATAGAGAACACAAACTGAACAGAAACAATGAACAACTCAAACAGTGGACAAGTTGTAATGACAAGTCCATTCTTGTAAACACAGCACCTTTGTTGACTTTTGAATGTTGATAGTATGTGTGAACAATGAAAGTTATTACTATAAAATATGAGACAACCAGTAAGTATTTGACTTTAGAACAATCATGGTTGGGTCACATTGACCCGAACATAACGTATGTAACTCTTAAGGTTTATGACTAGATGACTAAAAATATTTTAAAACTTTTTTAACCACTTACTGCCCTTGCATTTTAAGGCAAAGTCACCAAATTTCATAAAATTATTTTGATATTTAAATAATAAGAAACGAAATTTATAACCATTTTGGGTCATACAGACTAACAGAACAACAGGGTTAAAAGAAGGGCATCCAGGAGAAAGAGACCAACTCTACTTGTTTCACTATCTATATTTCCGTAACTTGCAGCTGCAAGGAGAAGTTCATGCATATGACAGTTTATCCATCTTTTTGCATGACTTAAGCAGCGGGTACCCACATTATGGCAAAATGGGAATGCTTCCTGTAGCATACACATCAATTAGACTTTTTCATGATGATAATGTTGATGACGAGTGAGACAAGTTATTTCCTTCATAATTGAAAGTATCTCAGTCAATGTTGTTCTTTGTCATTGCCGTAGTGACCAATGCAAACACTGCTCATAACACGTGCCACCAGTTGCAGCGACACGATCAATTTAGAATCGCACATTCAATATCTATTGTTTTGGAACCCCAGCTTTGATAGGCAAACATTCTTGGAAATTACTGTTCTAAGTCTCTTACATTATAAACACAAAAATGAAGTCTTTATGCCAATAATTCCACTGTCATTCAAAATTATTTTCATCAAGCCATTGCTTTTGTCTGTTCAGCTTCAGGTCTATGAAAGGGTGTGCCAACCAGAACATTTTCCCTCTAACCTCACAACATACCTCGTGCAGCCAATGGAAGGATAATTATAGTTAAGGATACAGGGTACTTATAAATGGTGGAAAAATCAAACAATTTTTATGACTTTATTAAATTCTATAGTCTTTCCTGATTACACTGATATATACATTATAGGGTTTCAAATGAATATGACCTATAAATTACCTCGTAAATTACTGCGAACATTGGGCATAATTCATATGATGTGAATTTGAAGTTAGTGTATGCAATGCGTGCAACAGGAAAAGGAAAAAAGGCTGCTCAAACATTTTGTGGTTTGATGGACCTTCCTCCTCCTCCCCCCCAGTAGGTTCAGCAAGTACATAAAAATACTTTTACACGCCTTGATGGTTATGTCTAAAGCATCTATGAAACATGCAGTAGAAGCAACTGGTAAATATTGGTGGTTGGTTGGTTTTGGAGTTCGATGGGGGCCAAACATCGAGGTAATCAGCCCCCTGTTCCAAACAGACATACTTGTAAAAGGCCTATACAGTAAAAGCGTAACCTCTGCACCCAGAGGGAGGGAACACTAAGGGGTACAGAGCAAAAATGAACACTGCAATAACACAAAATAGATGACACTTAAAAGGAGCAGAGCAAATAGTTGACTAGAGTAAAACAGACGACAGTGGTTGATGGATCAGGTAAAAGGTCAACCACCCAAGTACAAACGAAGAACCTCCAGCTGGAAAGCGTTGAGAGAGGTACCAACACAACTTTTTACCATAAAAGACACTATTTTGGTGGTGGTGGTGGTTAGCGTTTAACGTCCCGTCGACAACGAGGTCATTAGAGACGGAGCGCAAGCTCGGGTTAGGGAAGGATTGGGAAGGAAATCGGCCGTGCCCTTTCAAAGGAACCATCCCGGCATTTGCCTGAAATGATTTAGGGAAATCACAGAAAACCTAAATCAGGATGGCCGGAGACGGGATTGAACCGTCGTCCTCCCGAATGCGAGTCCAGTGCACTATTTTGGTATCCACGTCACAAAAGTCGCTGGAGTGGGTGTACCCTGAGAAATCATGCGAGAGCGCCCACACTAGAGTGAGTGATAAAACCCAGCTGTACTGATAAAACGTAAAACTGAGTCAACTATAGAGGCATCGTCACCAAGAATTAAAGGAAGGGCAGCTGGTAAATTAAAGGACTGCAAATATTAGTGGAACCAGGGACATTGCTGTTGCTCTTGATGGGACATGGCAATGTCATCACTCCTTGAATGGTGTTGTGAGTGCTGCTTCTCTGGTGAATGGAAAAGTTGTTGACGTTGAGTGATTATCTAAGTACTTACACACCTGCCATGGTAACATTGAAGGACATATTGAACATCAGTGTTCTAAGAATGATTGTTACAGTGGATGTATGGAGTGCGATGGAACTCTACAAATATTTCAGAGGTCAGTGCCTGTTTGTAACATTAGATATATGAAGTACCTTTCAATAAAATAAATGAGTTCAATGTTTATGGTGATACCTTGCTAACAAAACTGGAGTGTTGTGGACATGTGCAAAAGAGGATGGGGTGCTAGACTGAGGAAGCTACAAATAGAAATGAAAGTTGCTATCTGATGGAAAATCTCTGTCTGCCCTAGGCAGACTGACAGAAACTGAATTAGACCTCCTTCAGAGTTATTATGGACTGGCCATTAGACGAACTGCACCTCTGAATGATGTTACAGCAATGAGAAAGCTGTATGGGCCACCTACGTTCATAAGTTGACCACAGATGAAAACCCTGTTCACAGACTTTGCACTAAAGGAGCAGATTCTTGGTGTGGTTACCAAAAAGCAAAAGAAAGTGGTCAAACATACCATCATAAGCATTCTCTTCCTGAGCCTGTTATGAATGAAATAAAACCAGTTTTTAGAGACCTGAGTGACCCTGTTGTGCTTAGTAAATGTCTGCATGAGGGCACTCAGAATACAAATGAAATTTTCAACCATTGCATATGGGAAAGATTACTCAAGAATATTTTTGTAGGACTAAATACATTAAAAGTCTCCGTACTAGATGCAGTGATATGTTTCAATGATGGAGTGATGGGAAGGTTGGAAGTTCTGAGAAATTTAGGCATAAAATGTGGCTCTCTTAGGGAAGATCAATTGCTTGCGTGTGAGACAACAGGTGCATGAAGTTGGAAGATTTGCTCTTCAAGTTACAAAGGAGCAATAAGTGCTAAAAGGAATGCCAAGAGGAAGCTTAACGATAAAGAAATGCTGCAGAATGAAGACTATCTTCAGGAATGTTCTGAGGCACAGTTTAATCGGACTCTTATCTTCATTCACAATTTACCACAAGTTGTATTTTTCAGAATTCATGTACAAATGTTTCCTAAAGATTATAAAGCATTGCTCTGATTTTTTCTATAACTTGCAATAGTCCATACTCATGTAGTAGACCTAACCTTTATTGCAGAATCAACTATATTATAGAAAAATAACATTTTATTATGAAAAAATTATAAAAATTAAAATGTAAGATGTGATCTTTTTATCCTTGTAATATACATAAAAGGTGGAATTAAACAGGTCTATTACTTCAGCCACCATGCCATGCATATCTGGTAAAAATTTGGTCTCCTTCAAATGTATAACATTTGATTAAATGTTACCTCAATTTGAGGAAGCATTTTGGAAAAAAATTGCATCAATTTCTTTGTAATTTTTTTAATAAACCTAAGCTGGTTCAAAAATATTCAAAATACTTCTAATTTGTTTAGAAAGTGTGCTGCATTACCAGATATCAACCAAAAAATCTGTGAAACATATACAGAAATTAACAGAGCCTGAAAGAAATAGGTGTTGATTTTTACATAACATTGAGCTGGAGAAGTACCCTGTATCCTTAAAGATGGATAAGAAAAAAGGTTGTCCTGACAACCAGAATTTGAATCATTTGATGTTCATTGCAGATTATTTACACTAGATCATAAAAGTCTGCCTTATAGATGCCACCACAGCTTCCATACAACCCCCACATACACACTCCCCTCCCACCCACTTTCTTGAAATGTGTCTTAGTGACAGTCTGAGCATGAGGGCTACATTAGTTTGGAATGAGCTAGTTCCATTGTGATTTAGCAATGCTACTGAATGCGATGCAATGAGAAAAAGTTCTATTTTTAGTTATCCCAAAATTACCCCCGCTACTATAATTAAGAGTCCAAGTAGTAGTGTCCGCAGAATTAGGAAATTATTTTAATGGTTATACCGAACACTGTATGAACATTCAGAAGTTTTGGCACTGCACTTCTGAATACATTATGGATTCTGTGGTAATATTTACAGTATGATTTGAAACAATTCAACTCCACTGGGCAACCCTCTCAGAAGGCACTTGCAACACACTACTGGTACACTGCATTACCTTCCGATCACAAATGACGATGAAAGTTGGCAACATTGCTCTGCCAAACAAGTGAATAATGGCTCCATCCTGACCCTGACTCTTACCCAAGAGAGGTTTCACCATTGATCAACTTCAGAATTACAGGCACCTGCAAACTACGGCAAATGGAGGTGATTGTAAATAACTAGACATTCTCTTTGTCACACAGACTTGTCTATATGGCTTCACAGAAATTGAAACTCTAACAATGGATCAAAACTCACAGTATCCTGAAGTTTTGCAAATAAAATATAGGTTAGAAACATCAGTCTTCACACTTTCATATTGTGTCAGTCAGTATCTTGGGTACCGTTTGATAGGTCTTAAATTAACACAAAGAAAGCCCCTACAAAGAATTCCAAGAGATAATTTGTCACAGATTTGTTTAGTCAACCAAAGAGTGTCACAAAAACATTGAAAATTTTTGAGGCAATGATGGTATAGGTACATGGTTGTGTGTCACATACAGGCTTAGTGTTTACATGACTGTATAACCCAATAAGAGTCAAAACTCTTTCCAAACATTGCAGAAAAAATTTTGTTGCACAGAGGTCTGTTGACAGTCATTCTGCCCACATATTACATGCAAAAGGAATTGGAAGGTAGAATGTTGTATGGCACAAAATATATGCTCTGCCACACTAAAAGGTGGCTTGTCCATATGATGTAGATGAATGCAACTATGTTTCAAGAGAAGACATTACTAAATATAATGTATTACTTACCCTGCACAAGGAACTGATAGCACCAAAAACGTTTTAAGCAGCGGTAATTAAATATAAAATGGCAGTGTTCATAAATGATATTAAGTGGAAGAGCTGAGAAGCGTAGTACAGAAATGTCAACTGGAACTACTGACACTGGATGCCAACTTAGATCCATGATGCAATAGTACTGTGGCATGTGATGTCATACATAAGCAAACAAAAAGAGAACTGAACAGTGAAAAGCCTATGTTAAATTTTAGAATGTAGATTGTGCCACCAAACTGATCTTCAGCATAACCTAAGGTCTAGGTGACTGTTTGCAAGTTGGCGAACTGATATTGAAGGCTTCAATATAAAATTAGTACTCAAACCAAGGAAACCTACAGAAATATTTTACATGAAAATTACTGTGAAGTATGGCTCTTTTAACCTCAATACAAAAACTTTGCAATAGGAGTTGTGATTGGCTCATGAAACCCATGCGAAAATGTTACACACCAGCTCTGAGGGCATCTTAGTGAGGACATGTAGCAGGTGCCGTTGTTGTTGTTGTTGTTGTTGTTGTGGTCTTCAGTCCTGAGACTGGTTTGATGCAGCTCTCCATGCCACTCTATCCTGTGCAAGCTTTTTCATCTCCCAGTACCTACTGCAACCTACATCCTTCTGAATCTGCTTAGTGTATTCATCTCTTGGTCTCCCTCTACGATTTTTACCCTCCACGCTGCCCTCCAATACTAAATTGGTGATCCCTTGATGCCTCAGAACATGTCCTACCAACCGATCCCTTCTTCTGGTCAAGTTGTGCCACAAACTTCTCTTCTCCCCAATCCTATTCTTCAATACTTCCTCATTAGTTATGTGATCTACCCATCTAATCTTCAGCATTCTTCTGTAGCACCACATTTCGAAAGCTTCTATTCTCTTCTTGTCCAAACTATTTATCGTCCATGTTTCACTTCCATACATGGCTACACTCCATACGAATACTTTCAGAAATGACTTCCTGACACTTAAATCAATACTGGATGTTAACAAATTTCTCTTCTTCAGAAACGCTTTCCTTGCCATTGCCAGCCTACATTTTATATCCTCTCTACTTCGACCATCATCAGTTATTTTGCTCCCCAAATAGCAAAACTCCTTTACTACTTTAAGTGCCTCATTTCCTAATCTAATTCCCTCAGCATCACCCGACTTAATTAGACTACATGCCATTATCCTTGTTTTGCTTTTGTTGATGTTCATCTTATATCCTCCTTTCAAGACACTGTCCATTCCATTCAACTGCTCTTCCAAGTCCTTTGCTGTCTCTGACAGAATTACAATGTCATCGGCGAACCTCAAAGTTTTTATTTCTTCTCCATGAATTTTAATACCTACCCCGAATTTTTCTTTTGTTTCCTTTACTGCTTGCTCAATATACAGATTGAACAACATCGGGGAGAGGCTACAACCCTTTCTTACTCCCTTTCCAACCACTGCTTCCCTTTCATGTCCCTCGACTCTTATAACTGCTATCTGGTTTCTGTACAAATTGTAAATAGCCTTTCGCTCCCTGTATTTTACCCCTGCCACCTTCAGAATTTGAAAGAGAGTATTCCAGTCAACATTGTCAAAAGCTTTCTCTAAGTCTACAAATGCTAGAAACGTAGGTTTGCCTTTCCTTAATCTTTCTTCTAAGATAAGTCGTAAGGTCAGTATTGCCTCATGTGTTCCAGTGTTTCTACGGAATCCAAACTGATCTTCCCCGAGGTTGGCTTCTACTAGTTTTTCCATTCGTCTGTAAAGAATTCGTGTTAGTATTTTGCAGCTGTGACTTATTAAGCTGATAGTTCGGTAATTTTCACATCTGTCAACACCTGCTTTCTTTGGGATTGGAATTATTATATTCTTCTTGAAGTCTGAGGGTATTTCGCCTGTTTCATACATCTTGCTCACCAGATGGTAGAGTTTTGTCAGGACTGGCTCTCCCACGGTCGTCAGTAGTTCCAATGGAATATTGTCTACTCCGGGGGCCTTGTTTCGACTCAGGTCTTTCAGTGCTCTGTCAAACTCTTCACGCAGTATCGTATCTCCCATATCATCTTCATCTACACCCTCTTCCGTTTCCATAATATTGTCCTCAAGTACATCGCCCTTGTATAGACCCTCTATATACTCCTTCCACCTTTCTGCCTTCCCTTCTTTGCTTAGCACTGGGTTTCCATCTGAGCTCTTGATATTCATAGAAGTGGTTCTCTTATCTCCAAAGGTCTCTTTAATTTTCCTGTAGGCGGTATCTATCTTACCCCTAGTGAGATAGGCCTCTACATCCTTACATTTGTCCTCTAGCCATCCCTGCTTAGCCATTTTGCACTTCCTGTCAATCTCATTTTTGAGACGTTTGTATTCCTTTTTGCCTGTTTCACTTACTGCATTTTTATATTTTCTCCTTTCATCAATTAAATTCAATATTTCTTCTGTTACCCAAGGATTTCTACTAGCCCTCGTCTTTTTACCTACTTGATCCTCTGCTGCCTTCACTACTTCATCCCTCAAAGCTACCCATTCTTCTTCTACTGTATTTATTTCCCCCATTCCTGTCAATTGCTCCCTTATGCTCTCCATGAATCTCTGTACAACCTCTGGTTCTTTCAGTTTATCCAGGTCCCATCTCCTTAAATTCCCACCTTTTTGCAGTTTCTTCAGTTTTAATCTACAGGTCATAACCAATAGATTGTGGTCAGAGTGCACATCTGCCCCTGGAAATGTCTTGCAATTTAAAACCTGGTTCCTAAATCTCTGTCTTACCATTATATAATCTATCTGATACCTTTTAGTATCTCCAGGGTTCTTCCATGTATACAACCTTCTTTCATGATTCTTAAACCAAGTGTTAGTTATGATTATGTTGTGCTCTGTGCAAAATTCTACCAGGCGGCTTCCTCTTTCATTTCTTAGCCCCAATCCATATTCACCTACTATGTTTCCTTCTCTCCCTTTTCCTACACTCGAATTCCAGTCACCCATGACTATTAAATTTTCGTCTCCCTTCACAATCTGAATAATTTCTTTTATTTCATCATACATTTCTTCAATTTCTTCGTCATCTGCAGAGCTAGTTGGCATATAAACTTGTACTACTGTAGTAGGTGTGGGCTTCGTATCTATCTTGGCCACAATAATGCGTTCACTATGCTGTTTGTAGTAGCTTACCCGCATTCCTATTTTCCTATTCATTATTAAACCTACTCCTGCATTCCCCCTATTTGATTTTGTGTTTATAACCCTGTAGTCACCTGACCAGAAGTCTTGTTCCTCCTGCCACCGAACTTCACTAATTCCCACTATATCTAACTTCAACCTATCCATTTCCCTTTTTAAATTTTCTAACCTACCTGCCCGATTAAGGGATCTGACATTCCACGCTCCGATCCGTAGAACGCCAGTTTTCTTTCTCCTTTCTCGTTATCAGGAGAAAGAAAGAAAGCAGGTGCCACCTCTTGCAAAAAACTACATGGTAAACCAAGATTTTTGGCAAGTTCCACTCAAAGGTAGAGTGTACTTTAAGAAGTGAGTGGGACTGGTCATCCATTTCTGGTCTAACAACAAGTATAAAACATTTTTTTTTCATGACTGGCATAGATTTTTGTAGCAAATGACAAATACAAGAATTTTCATTTCATGATGGTTACTATCAACCCAACAGCAGGAATGTATTTAACAGAATGTTTTTAAACAACTGTGCAGTTATCAGTTATGCAGCCATAATGGACTTCATACCAAACTTTGCTTTCAACACTATCAAAAAATTTTACACATCACACATTAACTTTACTGGAAGATACTGCAACTGTGAAGTGTGGAAAAAAGTATAAATTTACAATAAAACATTCAACATGCTATCAGATCCATACCTGGCCAATCATTCCATTTAACATATTGCCTCTAAATATAATAGCACAGATAATCATCTTATTCTAGTGTGCACCTATACCAATAGTTCCCTTAGTAGCTTAATCAGAAGCTGTGTAGTTTATTTTAAACAAGCTAAATTCAAGAAAGCATTAAACAAAATAAGTACAATTACTTCACTGTCACTGGCTGAATGAATTACACCTGCACTAATATCTTACATCAGCAGGAGCAACATCTTTAGTGCAGCTGTGCACTCATTGTACAACTAAAGTGCACACTTCGAAATTACTAAGAGAGGGCTAAATAACGACCTTTGGTGCCTTAATAATTTGAAATATTTCAAAATTTCGGGAGTCTCCGTTATCAGTCATGTACACACAAAATTCTGGAAAAACACAGCAGAATACGTACTTGGAGGAGAATAGATATCTCCCACTGACAGTCATGATATCAAAACTGTCAAAAACATTCCTCTATAATACGACAAGACGATTAGCACTTGCATGACATTCATAAATTTAAAGTTATACAAATGTTTTATTGACACGCTTGACAAACTGAATTTTTCAAATACGGATAAAAGCCTGAATTTGCTGTTCATGAAAGTAACCCTGGCCATTGTCACAGAAACACTGTCAGTTCTGTTCTTACTGTTATTGTGTGATGAAATTTTAAATATGCGATTACCCGTTCCTAGTAAAGAACCTTCAGACTTTTGACGTCTTAATGGAAGCACAGTACTCAACAATTACAGCAGTTCTAAAATAAAAAAATATTTTAGCTCCAAATATTTTACAATAAGTTTCCCTCCCAATACGAAAATTTGAAAGCAGTATTTCTGTAAACAAAATAGTTCAACTTTCAAAAATCTATTTCAGTCAGTACAGAGACTTTATTTCTGGAGGGCGCAACACGACAACCACAATACACGATTCCCAACAATCGCCTTAGTTCAATATGAAAAGGGTTCTGTTAGTACCTGTCACTCAAACAGTAGGACGTTGTAAGAACATGACATTTCAAATGAATTTCTCAAAATAACCAGTTACATGAAAAGCAGTTAGGATTCACATTCAGTACTCATTAGTTGTACAAATTACAGCACAGCTTCAGTCTAATTTACTACAAAATTCTTAAACATAAGGCGTTTAAATTCTAAACAGACGACACACTTGACATCTGCATAGTCTGCAGCCGCATGGTGAACATAACATACCTAGATCTTTAATTACTCAAGCAAACGAAGAACCACTGCGACGAAAGACACTAAAACTAATTTTCGCAAGTACTATTAAACGAAACACATTTCACTTTGCTTTACACACGCTTCTGTACCATTATGCGGAGCGTTTCTATTACGCCAACCAAAGACTAAAGACCACGTTGCCGGTGTGTTGCTTTGTGATTGGTTACAGAAAGAGATACGACAGCGTGTTGCCTCAAATGAGCAGCTACGTGTTCCAGCTGTATGTGGTTACACACTTCTCATCAACATGACCTAACCATACTCTCTTTACCATAGTTTTCCCATGTATGAAGGTAAAATGAAGAACAATAGCATCTGCGATAAAAATTGCAATGTCATCGCTGCATGTGAGAGACTTTTTTTTTTTTTACAAAAAGAGTAATCAGCCACAAATTTAAAATTGTTATCATCTGAATGCCACCTAGTTTCAAGTGTAGCGCACGAACACAAGTAGCAAGTCTGAAAATGTTTCACTTTTTATGAAAAACTGCCATCTTCAGATCAATGTGCTGCACTACTATCTTAGCCACGTTGCGGACAATGAATTTCAGTGTTCGTCTTCACAAGTTCTTGTGCAGTTCCAGCCGTGGACGCTATTTCCACACTTCTCACATTCCGCTACTAGGGGCAGATCGGAATGTTTGATATCCATCCTAATACGGAGTCGCGGTAATTTTCAGTCAAACATCCAAGCAGACTGGAAGTGGGACAGATGGAATCCCAATTGAGAATATTTGGAAGAAGGTTTACAGTTCCAGCGCTCTGCATCTATGATCTGGAAACCACTGTAAAATGATTGATACATAGGACGGCCTATTGCACCACTTATTAGGGCTTTTCCCCGTTCCATCAACTTACAGAGCGCAGGAACAATGACAGCTTAGATGTCTCATTGCGCTCTGTAATTTGTCTAATCTTGTCTTCGCGACCCCTAAATGAACCAAATGTAGAGGTTGTAATACATCCCTACATTTACCACTCAAAGGTGGTTCTACAAACCTGTAAGTGGATTTTCCTGTGATAGTTCGCATCTGTCTTCAAATACCTAGCACTCAGCTCTTTCAGGATCTTCGTGACCCTCTCCCACAGTTCAAGAAAACCTGTGACCATTTGTGCTGCCCTTTTTTTGTATCCATTCGACACCCCCTGTTTGTCTTATTTTGTATGGGTATTCGCTTGACAACCAAGCAAAACCTCACGTCCTTCGTCAGAGTCGGTGGATTACAACATCTCGAAAAAATACAAAAAATGGAATTATTGCAAGTGAAAATACATTAATATGATGATAATGTTTACGAATATTTACTGAAATAGTTTAGTTTCAATCATGCGATATAGTGTGCATGAAATTTCCATCCCAGAGTAGAGTCATCAATTAGTGAAAAATATTTTATACCAAACATTATTAAGATAATATTGATTATAAAGCGTATAATAGATGTAATATCCAATACATCTGTTCAAATAGGTTCATATAGCTGCTAATACACTGACATTTTTCAGAATGTCCCCACATTCTTCAACTTAACATAGAAATTCTACAAAAAGCTTCAAAGGAAAACCAGAGGGAACATGTTTAGGTTCAGACAATGTCTTTGGTTATGATAACAACTAAAGAGTTTAGTTTACATGCAAGCTGGTCCTACACATAGTCTATCAGAGACAGATCCGAAAGTATTGCTGGCCCTGGGCGTATCTCAATGTCACGAAGACAGTTCATAGAGACATGTGCCATGTGTGGATAAGCATTGTCCTGTTGAAAAGCAGCATCACGATGATGTCGCATGGGAGGTGACACATGTGGATTCAAGACGTCTGTGACATACCATTTCTTTGGCAGAATTCCTTTACTCACTACTAGCCATGACCTGAAATTATACTCAATGGCTCCCCACATCATGCTGCTAGGATGAACACCAGTGTGGATCCACAAACATTGGAAAAACATGACCTTTCCCCAGATCGTCGCCTTACTTGCCAATTATCGCCATCCAAGGTAGTGTGGAATCACAATTACTCAACGAAGACGATGTGACGCCATTCATCAGCAATCTATGCTTCCCATTCATGGCACATTCCTGTAGTGTTGGTAATAGCGTACACAATGAATGTTAATTCACTAACCTGGCTGTAGCTAGTCGCCGATCCCAGTGCAGTATGGCACAGAATGTTGGAGGGAGTCCATTACTTGTTCTCAGATGGCAGGTACAGATGAAGTGGGCTTATGATGTGCTTGGTGCATAATATGCCTCTCCTGCTTTGTGATTGTCAGACATGGTCCACTGGAAAACTGATGAAGAATTACTTGCCCTTGCATTACTACACAGTCCAACATCAAGCCACTGTCATATTTAAATGTCCCAGAACCCTGGATATTGCATGATCCTTTGTATGTCAAATGTGCAGAGGAGAAGGTAAGTAAATGCAATCACAACGACGAATAAAGAAGTTTTATTGGGACTTGGGTTACTTATGAAGTAACGTTGGCTGTGGAAATGAGATATAAAATTTTAGGTTTCTACGAAGTATGGGATTTTAGAAATAAAAGCACCATGTTGTTTGAAAATTATGTAAAAGATTTTATGAAAATAAAATTAGGAACCAGTCCACATGATTTTGAAACTGATGAAGAGTATACCAAAACAGTTAAAGAGAAATTCGATAGCGACTTAGATCATCTGAGGCCTCTTTCAGACTCTGTAAAATGCTGATACCGCTAACTTAAATGAGAACTAAGAGTCTCTATACCCTTCATACTGATCGTCAATATCTGACATCATTCACTGCCATTATATACTCTACAGGCCTGTTAACAACCTTGAATGTGAACAACATCAACACACTCTTGTGGCCGCTCTATCTGTCACAGAGAACTGCAAACCTAGTCGTACCTGCTTATGATATACAACCACATCTTTTTGGTGCTTCACTTTTTTGTCACAATGTACAAACATTTTTGTGAAAATAAACCTGATACACTGGATGAACCATGATAACTGAACTTTCTACTTCCTGAATTGCTTCAAAATTCAATTCTTGGAGTGGGGGGGGGGGAGATATTAATTTCGTTGTTTTTTATCTTTATCACCACTGTTTATTAGTTGCCATGCAGCTTTACACTTAATGGTGGATTTCTCAATGCTATTGAGATTGTGTGCTTTTTGGGGTTCCACAATGGATTTTTATAGACATTCTTACATTTAACATAAGCTAATCAGGCATAGATTTTGTCTGTTTGGTACTTTGGTTTTGAAGTCAGAGAAGCCAGATCACTTCATTAATTGAAACCTTGCCAAGAAATTGCGAGCTTAGCACAGATGAACAACAGAAGTAAAATTAATTCAGAAGAACAGAAATAATTTTGTTAGGCTTCGTTCTTAGGTATTCTCTATTTACTCGCTGTATTAGAAGCTTCTCCATAAAGTAGGTATCCCTGTGGACTGAGTGTAGTGTACCATGCACACATCAGCTTCAAACCACGATTGTGAAATTATTTTGACATAACAAAGTTTATTTACATTATTTGTTAAAACTGCAACTTAGATATTACTCACATTTGTCCTTTTTTGTATATTTTTATTTCTAATAATTATTGCTATTATGGATGTAAATCGAAGTGCATCAAAGAAGAAAAAGTTAAATTTCATGGATAAGTTATCATATCAGTAGGAGAAACTGTACATCTACATCCATAGTCTGCAACCAATGTGAAGTGCATGGCAGACGATACTCTCCATTGACTCCATGTATAAGGTTACCTTCCTATTACATTCACATACAGCACGTGCAAAGAGTGACTGGTTAATTGCCTTCATGAGTGCTGTAATTAGTCGAATCTTGTTCTTGCGGTCATGTGGGAGCGATATGTAGATGACTGTACTGTATTTCAAGGTCCTCATTTAATACTAGTTTTTGGAAATTTTATAGTAGGCTTTCACTGGATAGTTGCCACCTACTTTCAAGCACCTGCCCGTTCAGCGGACATACTCCCATTGGTCAAACATAGCTGTGTGCATGGGAGCAGGGGGTATTGGTCGAGGGTGGTGGTTTGGAGCCTATAGGGGCTTAACACTGAGGTTACCAGTGCTCTACATAACTGTTAACAAATGTGCTGTCTTCTTTGTATAGGTTCAATACTCCCTGTTAGTCTACACAGTTGAGAAATACTAGAGGATGGATCATACGAATATCTTGCAAGCTGCCTTCTTTGCAGAGTCCGACTGTGCCTATTTGACCATTACTCTCCTTGATCTCACATACACTCAGGTATTGATGTCAGCTCATGGATTCCAATTGTGACTCGCTGATATCGTAGTGATATTGTGGGATTATAAGGTCCATTTGACCATTGATATAAGTGTCTGGCTTTTATAGCCAAAGAGTGACCAGTTACTAATGACACCACCATTTATAAATTATTTTGTGATTATTGAAAATGTTTTGCACAATGACTTTTGTTTTCATTGCAGGGCTATGTTCAGGATATCTAAACATGCCAAGAAGGGACTTTGTTTCATAATGATTTTCGTTTTGGAATAATAGTTTTTGAGTTATTTTCATTTCCTGTGGACATTGTTTTATATATATAGGGAGATACGCTTTGTCTTAAGGGGAAAGCAAGTGATCTCTTTGTAAGTAGGCTGTTTATGTTTTCTTATTGGCAACGTTACGTAGCGCTCTGTGCTGCGTGCAGTCTGTGGCTAGTTTGCATTGTTGTCTGCCATTGTAGTGTTGAGCAGCGGCAGCTGGATGTGAACAGCGCGTAGCGTTGCGCAGTTGGAGGTGAGCCGCCAGCAGTGGTGGATGTGGGGAGAGAGATGGCGGAGTTTTGTAATTTGTCATGAACTGCTAGATATATGATGATATTAAGGTAAATACATTGTTTGTTCTCTATTAATATCTTTCATTTGCTAACTATCCCTATCAGTAGTTAGTGCCTTCCATAGTTTGAATCTTTTATTTAGCTGGCAGTAGTGGCGCTCGCGGTATTGCAGTAGTTCGAGTAATGAAGATTTTTGTGAGGTAAGTGATTTCTGAAAGGTATAGTTTAATGTTACTCGTGGACATTCTTTTGCAGGGATCTTTGATAGTCAGATTGCGTTGCGCTAAAAATATTGTGTGTCAGGTTAAGCACAGTCGTGTATAAATTGTTCAAAGGCGACGTTTCATATGTCGACCCTTAGCCGAGGACACCTCACTGGAATCTTCTGATTTTTTTCTTGTAGTTTGTGTAATTAGTGTAGCTTTTGTTTATTGCTAGCGTGTAATTATAGAGAGAGTTTCCATTGTAGTTGTAGTTTTTATTGTTGTACAGTAAAACAGTTGTGGTGTGCATGTAGATTTGCACCAAGTATTTTGCAGCTGCGCTTGCAATTAAGTAGACATTATTTCCATTGCTATGTTATTTTATTTTGCCCTTCAAATTGTGCTTTTCTGTGTTATCGTGTGAAATATTGTGACAATTATGGCGTGTGAAAAACGTAATACTAGGCTCCAAAGTAAACTGAGAAATGACAGTGAAGACGAAAGCAGTGTGTTAGCGCCGCAGAGTAATGAATTAACTAATGTTCAAAGTAGTAATTCGGTAATTGCGCATAGGGAAATGGAGCGGGTTGCAAATAATGGTGTAGACAGTGAAACAGGTAGTGAACAAGGAAGCATTATCGATCGATCGGTCGGCAACAGCTCGCCTCAGGAATCCGAAATGACAGAACACAATATTGCAAATACTGTAGACTTAGGTTTTGGGTCCTCACCGTTTTCTCAAATAAGTCAAGACACATTTTCTGTTTGTCAAAATGTGAATGTTGCCGGTGCAAATGCACTGCCGAAAAGCATAGAGGAACAGATTCCAGACACTAATACATTATTATTGCAATTAATGCAACAAATGAAACAAATTCAGAGACAAACACAGCTACAGTTAGACACAATGGAACAAAATCTTCAAAAGTTAGACATAATGGAACAAAATCTTCAAAAGTTAGACACAATGGAACAAAATCAGAGACAAACACAGCAAAAGCTTCAGAAGTTAGACACAGTAGAACAAAATCTTAAAAAGTTAGACGCAATGGAACAAAATCTTCACACCACGCTTGAACAAACACGTGAAGATTTAACTACTGAGTTACATAACATTGAATCGAAATGTCAAAAAGTCTGTAATGACGTAAAAACACAAAAGCATTTCCAACCTATTTTTTCGCGTCATGAAAATGCATTACAGAATCACGAAGCAGCCATAAAAGAACTGCAAACTATTGTTCATGAAAATCACGACACCTTGCAAGCTAAAATTGACTCAGTTGCATCTACCGATTCGGTTACGCAACTTGCAAAAACTCAAGAAAACTTAAAGGACACAGTAGATTCGATTTCAACACAAATGGACACTCCGAAACTTGGTTCAGAAAAACACACTGAGGAAATGTGTTCACTATCGGAGAAAGTAGCCGAACTTTCGGATCAGGTCACTAATTTATCTACGAAGGTAGATGACAATCTGAATGCCACAAAAGAGTGCAAACAAATTAGGAAATTCAAACAAAATCAGAATCAAATTAATACGCAACACCAAAGAGAAATCCACGAAGTACAAGATCAGCTGACACAGGTAATACAAGAATTACGTATTTCAGAGGACACTCGCGCCCCAATACGGGAAGAGGGACATACAAATACGGAACAGCCACAAAATAATAACACAGCGCATTTCGGAAATTATGAAAGAAATTGGCAAGGTGCACCGAATTTTGAAATGGAACCGCCGAAACGACGTAACAATGACCGATATGCGACTCGCCGACATGATGACTTTGACTATAAGCTGTTCATTACTACACGTAAATTCAAAACGTTTAAGAATTCTGGCAACGACATTCATCCACAAGCATGGCTCCATTAATTCTCTCATTGTTTTCCTCCCAACTGGTCATTAGAACACAGATTAGAATTTATGTGTGGTTACTTAGAGAATGAACCAGCTGTAAGAATGCGATCGGTCATTCACGACTGCCACAGTGAAGGAGAATTTTACCATGCCTTCCTCTCAGCATATTGGTCTCAAGCTACACAAGACCGAGTAAAACATGGCATCATAATGATGAAACGTTTCGAACAATCAGAATTTTCCAGTCTTGTGAAATATTTTGAAGACATGTTGCATAAGAATCAGTATCTTTCAAACCCATACAGCCCCTCAGAACTCATCCGCATTTGCTTAATCAAATTATCTGAACATTTACGGCATATTATTTTAGCAGGACGTTGCAAAGAAGACATTGAGGCTTTTCAGGGACTGTTACAAGAACTGGAAATTGACACTGACAATCGGGGAACGCGGAAACAGGAACACAACAATTACAGGTCACATCTGCCACAATTCCGCGATGAAAGAAATAATAACTGGACACGACAAGGCTATTCTTTCAACGAAAATCGTGACCGAAACAGACACCATCCGTATGACAACCATTGGCAGAGTAGTAATAATTACAGGGAAAGATGACCTCTCCACGGTAATGACTATCACAGAGACAATCAGAGAAACAGACAATATGGGAACCAAAATAATTATTATCAAGGGAGACAGAATAACTTTAGATGCAACGGTCCAGCACGCAGTTATGATTCAGGGAGAAATTCTCCACCACGTGACCGACAAGAAAGAAACTATGGCATCTACCGACATGACGACAGACGATATGATCGTAACGACAGACCTGAATTGCATCAGAACTGGCGAGATTCAAACAGGGCAGGGCCCTCTCGTCATGGGGAATTTGTAGAAGTTAGGTCTCCAAATCCCAATAACGACGCGCGCCAACAAAGAGACCATAGGCAATGACTCACACCGCTGGCAGCCACAAAACATACTTATGAAACTGACGACGCAGCTGCCGTAGCTAGTAATTACGTAAAAATGGAAGACATTAGGGACATCTTACTCCAGGAACACGACGTAAAACATAACAACATTGCATATCCTGTGATTCACATTACAGTAAATGACGTAAAATTTACGGCAGTAGTTGACTCTGGTAGTCCCATTTCAGTAATTAGTGAAACAGCTTTTAGCAAGTGCAACAAATCGAACGATTGCCCCACACTTCCGTCACGTAAGATTAAATTACAAGGTGCAATCTTTGGAAAAAGTGTAGATATACGCCAACAAACCAATTTAGAATTCCTTTGCCAAAGCCACAGCTTCTCTATGAACTTTCTTATTGTTCCATTATTGTCGACGGAAATTATATTGGGAGTAGACTTTTTGAATGAATAGAAAGCAATCTTAAACTTTCACGATGCTGAAATAAGTTTAGAGAAGGAAGGTAAGTCAATAGCTTTGAAATTTGAAGATTGGCTCTCAAACCATGACGAAGAAATTAATCGGCTTTACCTTCTGTTGGACAACAGTTCGGAATTTTCTACGGAACTAGACACTAACAATCGCTCTGCAAGTACTGACAGGGATGATATCGACGGCATATTTGAAATTAATGAGTTAATTCAGAATAAAATTCAAACAATTGAGAATTGTAATGACACTGATAGGCAGGACCTTTTTGAGATTTTACAAGCACATTCCACAGTTTTTACTCACAAAACAGGAACAATCAAGGGATTTCAATACCAATTTCGTGTTCGTGAGCATACTAAGTTTTGTGTTAGACCATACATAATTCCGGCGCATTATAGGGACCGTGTTAGAACAAAAATACAATCTATGCTTGACGAGGGCATTATTGAGCCTGCAGTAAGCTCATAAAACAATCCATTACATGTTGTTGAGAAGAAAAATGGATCGATCAGGCTTGTCTTAGATTCGAGACAAATCAATACTATCATTATTCCTGAAACAGACAGGCCGCAGACGATGGAAGAACTTCTTCAAAATTTTAATGGTGTAAAAGTGTTGTCTTCCATTGATCTCAGATCCAGCTTTTATCAGATCGAACTTCATCCAGAATGTAGAAAATACACAGCTTTTCTTTGTTTCGGCGTTTGTTATCAGTTTCGGAATCTTCCTTTTGGTTTGAACATTTCTTCGGCAGCATTCATTCGCGGGCTAAATTCCATATTACCTGAGTTCTTAAAACGTCACATCACCTTATATGTGGACGATATTCTAATAGCAGAAGCTTCATGGGAACAACATAATCGCATCCTCAACAGTTTGTTACGTATTTTTGCAGAATCTGGAACTACAGTTAACTTGGAAAAGTCTGAATTCGGTAGGTCAAAGGTGAGGTTTTTGGGACATATTATTTCTTCTGAAGGTATTCAGCCGGATCTTGAAAAGTTAGAAGCAATCAGAGCCATTCCAGTTCCATCCACAAAAAGACAAGTCCGCAGTTTTCTAGGTCTCATAAATTTTTACCGTCGTTTTCTGAATATGCAAATTCTGGCTACACCTAAACTTTGTTCTCTCACTGGAAAAAATACTATTTGGAACTGGGACGAACAAGCACAGTTGGAATTCAATTCTTTGAAAGAATCGCTACTTAACGCGACAATACTAGCTCATCCAAATCTGTCACAAGATTTCTGCCTTAGCACGGATTCTTCTAAAGTCGGTCTTGGTGCCCACTTATTTCAAGAAGCCACAGAAAATGACACTACTGTTCAGAAAACCATTGCTTTTGCTAGCCGAGTGCTAACAAAATCCGAAAAAAATTATTCCGTTACTGAATTAGAAGCTTTAGCAATCGTTTGGGCATTTAACAAATTCCGTTTCTTTCTTTCTGGTAAGCACGTAAAAGTATACAGTCATCATTGTGCATTACAATTTCTTATGTCTTCAAAATTAAATCATGACAGGTTAAAACGTTGGGCATTGTTTCTGCAAGAATTCCACTTCACAATAGTCTACATTCCCGAGAAGGATAACATTGTTGGAGACGCACTGTCACGCGCACCGGCTGGGCTTGAGAAAAGTAACACAGAAGGCAACCTCGAGAAAAATTTCAGTATTCTTTACATTCAGAAAGTCGCCTTTGAAAACTTCATCACCACATGTTTAAAGGACATTGCTCATGAACAAGATAAAGATCCGATTTGGAAAGACATCAAGAGCAAATGGCATGAAAAGACACACACACAGATTCGGCATTATTATCTGGTTAGAAACAACATACTGTTCAAACGCTGCACTGTTGATGACAAGCTACGGATACTTTGCATTCCTGACGATTTTCTTAATAAGCTCATTTGGTACATTCATTTCAGCTACGCACATTTTGGTCCACGAAAATGTTATAATATTCTTCGAACGACTTGTTATTTTATCAATATGGAAAAGAGAATTCGAAGAGTCCTGTCTATTTGTAAACTTTGTCAAAAGGCTAAACCATCTACACTCCTGGAAATGGAAAAAAGAACACATTGACACCGGTGTGTCAGACCCACCATACTTGCTCCGGACACTGCGAGAGGACTGTACAAGCAATGATCACACGCATGGCACAGCGGACACACCAGGAACCGCGGTGTTGGCCGTCGAATGGCGCTAGCTGCGCAGCATTTGTGCACCGCCGCCGTCAGTGTCAGCCAGTTTGCCGTGGCATACGGAGCTCCATCGCAGTCTTTAACACTGGCAGCATGCCGCGACAGCGTGGACGTGAACCATATGTGCAGTTGACGGACTTTGAGCGAGGGCGTATAGTGGGCATGCGGGAGGCTGGGTGGACGTACCGCCGAATTGCTCAACACGTGGGGCGTGAGGTCTCCACAGTACATCGATGTTTTCGCCAGTGGTCGGCGGAAGGTGCACGTGCCCGTCGACCTGGGACCGGACCGCAGCGACGCACGGATGCACGCCAAGACCGTAGGATCCTACGCAGTGCCGTAGGGGACCGCACCGCCACTTCCCAGCAAATTAGGGACACTGTTGCTCCTGGGGTATCGGCGAGGACCATTCGCAACCGTCTCCATGAAGCTGGGCTACGGTCCCGCACACCGTTAGGCCGTCTTCCGCTCACGCCCCAACATCGTGCAGCCCGCCTCTAGTGGTGTCGCGACAGGCGTGAATGGAGGGACGAATGGAGACGTGTCGTCTTCAGCGATGAGAGTCGCTTCTGCCTTGGTGCCAATGATGGTCGTATGCGTGTTTGGCGCCGTGCAGGTGAGCGCCACAATCAGGACTGCATACGACCGAGGCACACAGGGCCAACACCCGGCATCATGGTGTGGGGAGCGATCTCCTACACTGGCCGTACACCACTGGTGATCGTCGAGGGGACACTGAATAGTGCACGGTACATCCAAACCGTCATCGAACCCATCGTTCTACCATTCCTAGACCGGCAAGGGAACTTGCTGTTCCAACAGGACAATGCACGTCCGCATGTATCCCGTGCCACCCAACGTGCTCTAGAAGGTGTAAGTCAACTACCCTGGCCAGCAAGATCTCCGGATCTGTCCCCCATTGAGCATGTTTGGGACTGGATGAAGCGTCGTCTCACGCGGTCTGCACGTTCAGCACAAACGCTGGTCCAACTGAGGCGCCAGGTGGAAATGGCATGGCAAGCCGTTCCACAGGACTACATACAGCATCTCTACGATCGTCTCCATGGGAGAATAACAGCCTGCATTGCTGCGAAAGGTGGATATACACTGTACTAGTGCCGACATTGTGCATGCTCTGTTGCCTGTGTCTATGTGCCTGTGGTTCTGTCAGTGTGATCATGTGATGTATCTGACCCCAGGAATGTGTCAATAGAGTTTCCCCTTCCTGGGACAATGAATTCACGGTGCTCTTATTTCAATTTCCAGGAGTGTACTATCTCACATCGTGCTCCGTTGTTTCCTATCATTCCTTCTAAATTAAAAGAAGTTGCTGCTGTTGATCTCTTGGGACCGCTTGTCAGAACATCTAATGGATTTTCGTATGTCCTAGTCGCTGTTGAACTTACTTCAAAATTTGTTTCTTTCACACCGTTACGTAAAGCCACTGGACGGTCTGTATCCAACGCCTTTGTTAAAAATTTCTTACGTGAAGTTGGACATGTCAGCAAAGTCATTTCAGATAACGGACCTCAATTCAGATCTACTGTTTGGTCACGCATGCTTCGGAATCATAAAATCAAACCTGTTTTTATTTCATTGTACTCACCACATTGCAACCCGTCTGAAAGGATTATGAAAGAAATCAATAAGCTTTGCAGACTTTATTGTCACAGAAAGCATCAACATTGGGACAGATATTTACACTTATTTCAAAATGTGCTGAATGAAATGCCTCATGATTCCACTGCTTTACCACCTATTCTTGTACTGAAGAATGAAGAACCACCGAACAGAATCAGAGAGCTTGTATCTTTCCCGAATACACGTAAACTTCGACACAAAGACATAATTGATTTGGCTCTTATAAATATAAAATCTGCAGCAGACAAAAGGAGAAAACTACACAGTAAAGAAAATGCAAAGAAATTATATATTGGTCAGAAAGTTCTCATTAAAGCTCATTCATTGTCACATAAGAAGAAACACTTGAGTCACAAATTCTTTCTAGTTTACAATGGACCTTACAGAATTCGACGTATACCACATGATAATTGCGTTGAAGTTGAAACTCTGCGTACTAGGAAGAGTAAAGGTTTACACCACATCTCACATGTAAAACCGTTTATTGAAAGATGATCTGCTTTTTAACGTTGTCTTTGCCATATAACTTTTCACTTTACATTACTAGTATGCTTTGTCAGACTTAGAATCTGTTAATACGCAACAATGTTTGAAGTTAAATATCCAGTCAAGAACCAAGAGAACTTATTTAAACAGAAATTACGAATGCATTGTTATAGTGAACTGACGACACAGCGTTATTGTGTGTGTACATTCTTGCTTGTTAGTTGCACGTTTACGTAATGACTATAAGGCTCACATACATAGAACATTTATCAGTACTGCTAATGAGATTTTAATGCAACATTTTGGTTTACTTGAAAATACATTCTGGATTTAAAGTACTTTCTGTGAGATACCAGATGACACAGTGGTTAGTTTATGTGACAGCTACACGACTATATCACGACGCTACTTATGTGTGACACAATTTACCTTGTTGCTTTTGCGGTGTATCTGTTTTATATCTGCACAGTTTTTCTGAATTCTTCTGGAAAGTAAAACATGTTTTAGTAGTAACTTTTGTGGTACAACAACAATGAGACAGCCTTTTTCGTGGCACAACAATACGTTACTGTACAGTAATTTCTTCATCACGCCAATAAACATAATAACTGCGATATCTATTCGCAAAGCATTTCACTTTCGTTTATGATGAGGTAAGTACATTGACTTCAGCAGAACTTTGCTTACAGAGGACGATAACTACGACACTTCCACAGAATTATCTTACGGCAATACGCACATTTAGCGCTACAGGACACGCATTTGAGTGATCAATTTTGTACTTAAACTATTTATTTTTCAAGATTTTTGAATTACAAAGAAAGTTTTCCGTGATACATTTCATTCCATTGCTGTAATCTGTAACACTTGAGGATATAATTACATTTATCCTCAGGGGGGTACACGCTTACTTTGTGTATCATGTGTTTGGCAAGCACAAGGAGCCCTAGCTAATATGGTATATGCTTACACAACTTTACACATCGGTACCATATTTAAATAACACAGAATTACACAGCTATCTGATTATTTGACAGAGAAACAAACATTCTTTTTACTACGTCAGTGACAGATGTTTACGCAATTACACAGTTGGATAACTTCACACTTATGAAACTGTACTTTGTAAACTGCTCATATTTTTTCGGAACCATTGTGATACTATGAGAGCTTTGAATGATGTATTTGGTATGGGATCATGATTTTTGAAGTGCGTTTGAGGCAGATGACACTTTTGACATGAGCAGTGAATTTTTTTAGGTTTTGAAATTATTGGAGGAAGCTACGACGATTTTGAGAGTTGACTGAGGTGTTATGATGTTATTATTACGATGACTATGTGTATTATGCTGTTGCGGTATGTTTATGATCAATAAGCTGATGCTATATGAGTTATTTGATTATGCTACGTATCTGTTATGATGAAATATTGTAGAAGTGTCGACGAGTAAGGTAAGGAATAATGAGTAGTGGTTAGGGACTCTGATTTGTGGAAAAGGATGATGGAAACCAAGAATCGTACTTTAAGAGTTATGAAATGTGTGTAAATGCGTGAATGTATCACAATGCCGGTGAAAATTTTTTGGACACTGTTATATTCATAAGATTTTGTATCTACACATTTGCAACGCAAATTCTCGACCTCTGAAATTTTTTATATGAGACTGCCACTGTAGCAGAAACTGCTGTCGTAAATATTTCCGTAAGAAAATTAAGTGACCACCTGCACGTAATGCTTCGTGGGCACCCAGCTGTGTCAGACACCTGGAGAAAAAGCCATTAGCGCGTGCCTTTTCAGAGCACAGGAAGAAAAAAAAAGGGGAGGCCATTATCCTCGCTATCGACATTCCTTTGTAGAAAGCACCGCAAATACGACACGCTCATTACTTGGAAAGTCTGCATCTGCACACCTGATTATGACAAGCGTCTTTCTCGAGAATTGAGAGAATTTTTTACTACCTTATGAAATGCCATATGGCTAATGCATGATGTTTCATGCCTTCCTTTGTACATATTTGCTCATTTTCTTTCATATCTAGTTTCTAGCTGCACTGCAGCATTGCTTATTATAAAATTTAATAGATGTACTAATATCACTATTTTCTGTCTACAGACCCAGTAAAGAATACGTTTCTGATAAACTTTCTTGGAAAAGAGAGCACAAATAGACATTTCCCTTCACAGGAATTGCATAAATACTATTTTTAATGACTTGGTAATTTCTTTTCTAGAATAAATTGTGATGCATCACTCTAGTGTTAAGATGTGACATAGGTATTAGACATTGTCATTTTCAGTGTACTATTTTTTCTGCTTGAGCTTTGTCATGTTTAGATATAAGCTGCTGTTTGCTAGGCGTAGTGCTACTGAATTTTAATTTGTGTTACTCTGCTAAGCCAGATTTATTTTTCTTGTTTGCTGCACGTTGCCTTATATTAGTTGTAATATTGCAATTGCTTTGCCAGTTTGAATTTTTTGTCATTGATGTTTGTGTTACTTGTTTTGTGCTGCTGCATTGCCTCGTCCCTTAGTTTAGCATCTGAGCTCAGTAGATTTAAGTTAGCTTAAGAGGGGGTAGACTATATAAGAGAATGAGTTGCGATGAATTGGAAGAAACGCATTGAGAAGATATAAGAAACAGATTTGGTAAAAATGAGTATTGTGCACTGATAAATAATTATTTTGAAAGAAATATTAATAGAATACAGAAAGCAGGTATAGATAGGACTTTTTGGGAATAATGATGAATGAAGGGAGATCTCCAAGAAGTAAAGAAAGTTTTATTTGCAAAATACTGCAGTAAAACAAACCCTGTCCTTTCCTTTTGTATTATTATGCTATGTGTTTGTGTACCCTTGTGTATTTCTTTTCTTCCTGTCTCTGTGTACTGTTTCATAGAATTTTTTTTCTGTTCTAGTACTAAGCTACACTCCTGGAAATTGAAATAAGAACACCGTGAATTCATTGTCCCAGGAAGGGGAAACTTTATTGACACATTCCTGGGGTCAGATACATCACATGATCACACTGACAGAACCACAGGCACATTGACACAGGCAACAGAGCATGCACAATGTCGGCACTAGTACAGTGTATATCCACCTTTCGCAGCAATGCAGGCTGCTATTCTCCCATGGAGACGATCGTAGAGATGCTGGATGTAGTCCTGTGGAACGGCTTGCCATGCCATTTCCACCTGGCGCCTCAGTTGGACCAGCGTTCGTGCTGGACGTGCAGACTGCGTGAGACGACGCTTCATCCAGTCCCAAACATGCTCAATGGGGGACAGATCCGGAGATCTTACTGGCCAGGGTAGTTGACTTACACCTTCTAGAGCACGTTGGGTGGCACGGGATACATGCGGACGTGCATTGTCCTGTTGGAACAGCAAGTTCCCTTGCCGGTCTAGGAATGGTAGAACGATGGGTTCGATGACGGTTTGGATGTACCGTGCACTATTCAGTGTCCCCTCGACGATCACCAGTGGTGTACGGCCAGTGTAGGAGATCGCTCCCCACACCATGATGCTGGGTGTTGGCCCTGTGTGCCTCGGTCGTATGCAGTCCTGATTGTGGCGCTCACCTGCACGGCGCCAAACACGCGTACGACCATCATTGGCACCAAGGCAGAAGCGACTCTCATCGCTGAAGACGACACATCTCCATTCGTCCCTCCATTCACGCCTGTCGCGACACCACTGGAGGCGGGCTGCACGATGTTGGGGCGTGAGCGGAAGACGGCCTAACGGTGTGCGGGACCGTAGCCCAACTTCATGGAGACGGTTGCGAATGGTCCTCGCCGATACCCCAGGAGCAACAGTGTCCCTAATTTGCTGGGAAGTGGCGGTGCGGTCCCCTACGGCACTGCGTAGGATCCTACGGTCTTGGCGTGCATCCGTGCGTCGCTGCGGTCCGGTCCCAGGTCGACGGGCACGTGCACCTTCCGCCGACCACTGGCGACAACATCGATGTACTGTGGAGACCTCACGCCCCACGTGTTGAGCAATTCGGCGGTACGTCCACGCGACCTCCCGCATGCCCACTATACGCCCTCGCTCAAAGTCCGTCAACTGCACATACGGTTCACGTCCACGCTGTCGCGGCATGCTACCAGTGTTAAAGACTGTGATGGAGCTCCGTATGCCACGGCAAACTGGCTGACACTGACGGCGGCGGTGCACAAATGCTGCGCAGCTAGCGCCATTTGACGGCCAACACCGCGGTTCCTGGTGTGTCCGCTGTGCCATGCGTGTGATCATTGCTTGTACAGCCCTCTCGCAGTGTCCGGAGCATGTATGGTGGGTCTGACACACCGGTGTCAATGTGTTCTTTTTTCCATTTCCAGGAGTGTACATTCACTATGATGAGGAATACTGTTATCCTCAAAAAAAAAATTTGCATTTATAATATGTTATTTTCTTTGTAAAGATGTTTAGACATTATTTATTCTGGTCTGTTTTAATGCTCATGTGTGAAGTTGATGTTTCAAAAGCTATTCTGATCTTCTATGTATTTACTTATGTCATAATTCCTGTAGTACTGATGTATATATCTATTTCTATTCTTTTATAAAGCCTGTATTACTATAAATGTTATCTGTATTATTATGTCTTTAATGATGTATTTTGTACCTTTGTTATTGTTTTCTTATGTTATAGAATTGTAATTGACATCAGGTCATCAAATTAAGTTACTTGTAAGTTCCATTTCACTGCACACGTTTCTGTTGGTCATAGTATATGGACAATATGTGAGAAGTAGGGACTGTTAGTGTTTGCACATGTGTTAATCATTCAGCAAGGGACTGGATAACAGTATTGCTGGTTCTAAGGACAATTCCAAAAACTTTGTGAGTGCACAAGTGGTGGTTATGGACTTGCTATATTCTCTGCAAGAATCTTCTATGGCGATTGTGCACCTGCTAGCCATCTCTACAAGGACTACCAATACCATTATTTCTACAAGGACTACAGTGGGTCTGCATCTCTGGTGGCCCACCAATACCATACTCTCTACCAGGACTACAGTGGGTCTGCTCTGTGATGACCTACCTACCAATATTCTTCAAAACGTCGAATGACTCTGCTGTGGATTTGCTCTGTTGTGGCCCATTACCTGTCTGCATGTCAAGAGTCAGTACTGTCTTTCCGTTTGAAGGACAACACTACTTCTTCAAGTCTGTGAGGAAATCTACTACTTCTGTGTGCATTTTCTTTTACTGCTCAGACTTTGAGAGAAACACTGCTATTTTACTGTAATAAACGATCAGGACTGTCTTTATGGACTGTGAGAAAATTTTAGCTGTTGACCAACATTGTATCAATAAGTGTGCGCATTTGATATCTTTGATATTGTAATTATGAAAAATTTTATCAAATCATTATTGGCCACTGCCCAACACAATTTGTAAAATTTTTTGTGGGGAGCATGGGGGCTATGTAAGTAGGCTGTTTATGTTTTCTTATTGGCAACGTTACGTAGCGCTCTGTATGAAAATCACTGGCTGTGCTGTGTGCAGTCTGTGGCTAGTTTGCATTGTTGTCTGCCATTGTAGTGTTGAGCAGCGGCAGCTGGATGTGAACAGCGCGTAGCGTTGTGCAGTTGGAGGTGAGCCGCCAGCAGTGGTGGATGTGGGGAGAGAGATGGCGGAGTTTTGTAATTTGTCATGAACTGCTAGATATATGATGATATTAAGGTAAATACATTGTTTGTTCTCTATTAATATCTTTCATTTGCTAACTATCCCTATCAGTAGTTAGTGCCTTCCGTAGTTTGAATCTTTTATTTAGCTGGCAGTAGTGGCGCTAGCGGTATTGCAGTAGTTCGAGTAATGAAGATTTTTGTGAGGTAAGTGATTTCTGAAAGGTATAGTTTTTATGTTACTCATGGATATTCTTTTGCAGGGATCTTTGATAGTCAGATTGCGTTGCGCTAAAAATATTGTGTGTCAGGTTAAGCACAGTCGTGTATAAATTGTTCAAAGGGGACGTTTCATCTTTTTAAGCAGAAATTCAGTGAGTTAGCTATGATCGGATTGGGTAGTGTGTGCTTCATCATGCAAATGCTTGACCGTTACAAGGTCTGTGCAAACCTAAAAAGCAAGAAACGTTTTGTATGTGGTCCACCTCATTTGTATAATATAAAATTATATGAGTTGTGGTGGGCAGAGCAGCAGAGTTTTAGTCAGCAGTGAAGCAACATCGAGCCCATGCCTCTCCATTTTCTGACTTGCGGGAAGTGAAAAAGTTACAGACTTAGAATATTTTTGGCCAAGTAGTGACATGTTGAACAAGTGCTTTTAAAATATTCTGGCAGGTTTCACACTTTCTTTGAGGTGTGCTGCACTGTACGGACATTTTGAGTAATTCTGTGGTGCAATCTTTAACTATCGCAGCCGTGTTGAACTTTTCTTTTAAGCAGTTACATCGAGCCAGAACTAAATAATTTTGATAAATGTAATAAAGTGAGGAATTTAGGACAATTTTATATGCATTCCATTCTGTGGAATATAAATCGCATGTCACCACTAACAGATTTCAGACATTTGAGGGCAATGGTGTTTTAATGTCATCAAACATTTTATGAATATTTACTATTATTCATTCTTCAACGGACTAATTATAAGATACATATTGTTTTGGGTTATTCCAAGTGAGAACTGGTGCTTTTACTACAAGGATATATCAGCTATTTAATCATGCACATGAGCTGTATTTTCCATTTCAACCCTGCATTAGAATCAGTATGCTGTTCAATAAATTCTGGCATGAGCGTATACTAGGTATAGCGTTCCACCATTTCTTCCTATGCCCTTTCTCATGACACCACAATTGGATTTCTTTTCATGCTCCTTCTGCTTATTCGTTGTGTGTCTGTCATTCAATACACTTTGCTTTGTGTTAAGACATTCAAGTGTAAGAAGTAAATTCCTGTGGATTCCATTTTATTTATTCACGCTGTCATTATACAATGTACACCCATCCACGTGTGAAATTAACAGAGAATAGACGATTCAATAATAGTAAAAAGGCAAGATATCGATATACAATGAAAACTATCAGTTGTCAAACAGTAGAAGTTTGTTGAGGGAAGAAGCTCCACCCTGTCACTCACTCTCATTTGTCCATCCTCTCAAAATAAACGTTGGTATGAGTAACTGGCAAATCTTGTACTTTATATAGATCTCAATAATAACTTTTCGCATTTATCAAAAGTACCGTTAATGTGGTCACCTATGGATCCCTCATATATGTTTTTGGGTTGTTTATTTCCTGGTTTAGAGATGGTGTGTCAAGAAGTAGTATTATACTCCAAACAGAAATTGCATCTTTAAATATGAAGTCCAATTCAGTTTTGGTACTACTATTTATGGTAGAAATTTAAGTTATACTTTTCATGATCAATTAGCTTATCGAACAATGATACAACCATCAGCACCTGCGACCTGATACAATCACCAATCACTAAGCAACAGTGATTGCATTTTCCTTTTCTTACAGAAATTCACATTAATACCCAACGAGGCAATTAATATTTTCAGATATCTGAATGCCCATGCAGTACATCATGCTATAGCTCATGTGATGTTCTCATTCGATGGCAAGCCTTTAGTTTATGCACTTCATACTATTGAGCAGACTCACCTAACTTTATCATTTTCATATTTGCTCACTGCTGCCTGACGAAGGACTCATTACAATGTAATACAGTGAAGCGCCACAGAAACTGCTATAGACATGCGTATTCAAATACAGAAATATGTAGAGAGGCAGAATAATGTGCTGCAGTCGTCAACACCTATATAAGACAACAACTGTCTGGCGTAGCTGTTGGATTGATTACTGCTGCTACAATGGCAGATGATCAAGATTTAAGTGAGTTTGAACGTAGTGTTATAGTCGGCGCACGAGCGATGGGATCCAGAATGTCCGAGGTAGCAACTATTTCACAAGTGTACTGCATACATCAGGAATCCAGTAAAACACCAAATATCTGACATCGCTGTGGCTGGAAAAACATCCTGCAAGAATGGGACTAACTACAGCTGAAAAGAGTCATTCAATGTGACGGAAGCCCAAACCTTCCACAAATTGCTGCAGAATTCAATGCTGGGCCATCAACAAGTGTCAGCATGTGAACTATTCAACAAAACATCTTCAGTAAGGGGTTTTGGAGCAGAAGGCAAACTCGTGTACTCTTGTTGACTGGACGACATGAAGCTTTATGCCTTGCCTGGGCACATCAGCACCGACATTGGACTGTTAATGACTGGAGACATGTTGCCTGGTCAGGATAGTCTCGTTTCAAATTGTATCGAGCGGATGGACGTGTACGGGTATGGAGACAACCTTATGAATCCATGGACCCCCCCATGGCAGCAGGGACTGTTTATGCTGATGGACACTTTGTAATGCTGTGGGGCGTGTGCAGCTGGAGTGATATGGGACCGCTAATACGTCTCAGACAGGTGACATGTATGTAAACATTCTCTCTGATCACTTGCATCCGACAGGGGCAATTCCAGCAGAACAATGCGACAAGACACAAATCCACAATTGCTACACTCTTCTGAGTTTAAACACGTCCGCTGGCCACCAGACTCCCCAGATGTTATTAATCATATCTGGGTTGCCTTGCAATTTGCTGTTCAGAATAGATCACCAGTTCTTGTACTGTTACGAATTTATGGACAGCTGTGAAGGATTCATGGTGTCAGTTCCCTCCAGCAGTACTTCAGACATTTGTTGAGTCCATGCGACGTCGTGATGCGGCACTTCTGCGTAGTTGTGGTGGCCCTACGCGATATTAGATAGATGCACCAGTTTCTTTGGCTCTTCAGTGTGAAAGTAGTTCCTTTCTATTCCCGTGTCTGAATTTGAATTAAATAACCGTTAAAAGCTTATGGGCCCAGTATAGTCGCAAAATCTCTGCACAGTTTATTACGTCTTATGTTTGCTATGTGATTTGAGGCGGCTAGTGCGTCGTTTCCTGTGCCGTGTCAAATGAAGGAAACACGAGAATCATAGTGAAATTCGGCGGATCTAATTCCCATCTATGGAAATTTCAATTTGGGCTTTGTTCAACACCTATGGACGGCCAGAGAGAAATACCCAGTGATCTGACGGCCCTGCTGGAAAACTTTGGGGAAATGAAAATGCTCATTTGCATTTCGACTGTGTTTGAGTATACGTTACTCGAAATTTTGATAACATGCACTACTGGACACGAAATGTGGGAGGACTTGGGTATGCTTCAGGAACAAGTATCCGAAGTGAACCAAGGTCTCACTCATGAAAAACTTCTGTGAGTACTGAATGAACACAAATAAAACCACTGAACGACATGGACAAGTCATCCAACTTTCTGCCAGTGATTTTATGTCAACACTGGAAGAAAGATTATATGGGCACGAAGAAGAACCTGAATCAGGCAAATTCAAAAGGAAAATTTACTTGCTGTACCTACAAAAGGAAGACCGTGTGTCGAGAAATTGTCGTTTTGAGATGAAGCAAAGTAGTGAGCAAAAGAACGGTAATGTAGTACATGCGCTCGTGGTTAACAATGGAGTGCCACCCGAAAATGATAAAGCGATTTGTGAGCGTATGCTGAATGCTGATGTCAGTGATATTTGGATTACTGAGGGTGAGGCCTTGTGGCACATATTCCGCGGGAATAGTTCAGTGAAATTCACAAATGGCAAAAGGTTGCAATTTCACTTGGAGATAACGTTAATTGTCCATCAAAGGGATTCAGATCAATTAAAATAAAGAAATTCGTAAATGAGCATTGTGAAGACCAGAGAATTGAGTATATGCTGTACATCCACAAAATCAGGAAAAAATTATGTTGTGTTGGTGTTTGTATGACGAAAGGTTTCGAAAGATTAGATCGCATAAATGTCAAACAGATTGCGAATTTTATTATTTTGGATGCGATTTAGGCCGAAAAGATTTTTAAATGTTACAATTCGACGTAAAATCAGCGTTTTTATATAGGACACTAAACAAGAAAATTTATATTTGGTGCTGCAAGCTCTGATGCTAGATAAGAACGAATATAAATGGAAACTTAAAAAGGCTGGCTTCCTGTCGTTGGAATAAACCGTTTTGCAAGTTCTTGAAGAAGTTAAGTTTCAAAGACAGAGACACAAACCAATGTATTGTCACTGGGGAAGTTGGAAATGATCTGGTCGTCTTGACTTTGTTTGCAGATGATGGACTATTGGTTGGAAAAGCAAACAATCTCTCAAGAAGATTGTAGATGAATGACGAAAACGCTTGTAATAACTGTTTCCGAAGTGAAAATCTTTTGTGGAATGGAAACTGAGTGAAACAGACAAGAAAAAAAGTCGTTTGTGTACCGAAATTCGAATACGACGCAAATCCTAAATCGTTTTGACATGGAAAATTCGAATCCTTTATCCATTCCAGCGGATTCAAATATGAAATTGCGCTCAACGGAGGAATATGTGTCAGTTATAGCGAAATTTCCGTTCAGGGATGCAGCTGGCTCACTTTTGTTTCTTGTGACAGCTAGCTGACTAGACCTGGCTTTCGCTGTGAATACAGAGAGCAAATATTTGAACAATTGCAATGATAATCACGACCAAACCGTCATACGCATTTTCAAATACATGCAAGTCATGAGAAACTTTGGTATATTGTACAGAAATAGTGAAGACAAGATAAAAGTCGTAAAAAATCCCGAATATCTTAAAATATTGAAACATACTGTTATCGGATATCATTTCATAACAGAAAATATGAAGATGGAGCAATCATTACCAAGTATGTTCCAAGGGAAAAGCAGTATGGGGACAATTTCAGTAAGCCATTGAGCAAAGAGAGGTTTGTAATATTGTGCACAAACTTGAACATTATCAGAAATAGATTTTAAGATGACCAAACATTGGGAGTGTTAAAACTGAAACATTATATTCGCTTTTAAAGTCTCCCTGCCTAACATACTGGTGGTATCAGTCACATTTCTTTTGATGTTCCTTGGGCTTAGCCCCCTTTTGTTTTTTTTTGTGGTGTGTCTTCCATTCAATACACTTTGCTTTGTAATTGAGACACAATAAAAGTTGTCCCTTTGTATTACTGTTTCTCAATTTGAATTGCACATACCTTAATAAACCGTAACGGAGACAGATAGACTAAACATTTAAATAAATGAACATAAAACAATTAATAATTTACTGCCCCTCCCCCAATAGGCTGTGTTTTGTGAAGTGCACAGGTTTACATTATTGGACAGTGTCAAATTGTCAATAACTGCACCTCTTTGAAATCTTATCAAGACATGTCTGAAGATTTAAGTCACTTTTGTAAATAATACTTCATTATGGATAACTGCATGATCTTCCACTATCTGAGGTAACTGCCAATATTGCCCACCGGATTACTAATATATAACATGAACAACCAGGCTCCTAACACGTTTCCCTAGGCACACCTGAAGTTAGTACACCCAAAGTAATGTGCTATGCCCTCCCTACCAAGAAATCCTCAATCTAATAACAAATTTCATTTGATATCCCACAGGATGTTGTTCTGAACCAAAACCTTTTTCGAAGGCAAGAGATGATGCATTTGTGTAATGTTTTGATTCATGATTACAGTGATGTCATGCATCAAAAGCGCGAGTCGAGTTTTACATGAGCAATGTTTACATACTCCATGTTGGTCGACATTGCGGAAGTAATTCCATTTGAGATATCTTATTGCTTTTGAGATCAGAAGATTTTCTGAGCTTCTCCAATAGTATAAGTAATACTGGATAGTAATTTCATGGATTACTTTTGTTATCCTTCTTTTGCTTTCTTCTCACTAGTAATTACAGTCTTTGTTTGTAGTATCTATAGTGTACTGTGGTTTTAGAGGCTAGCATAGCTGCATACTTTGTGGAATCTGATAAGGATCTGATCTCGTCATCTTATTCTGTCCAATTTCAGCGAGTTTAGCTGTCTCTCCAAACTGTTGACATTAATATGTGTATTACTTATATTTGAAGTGATGTGAGAATTAAAGTGTAGCGGTATTGTTTGATTCTCTTTTGTGAAGGAATATTTGGAAACAAAATTAAGCAATTTGTATTTATTTTTATCTAGTATTGGTCAAACAGAGCAAGTGGTGCATCTCTATTATTTGTCTTGTTGCCCGTGAATGTGCATCAATAATTATCACTGAGAATGAGTTTAAAAACATCAAGAACAATGTGAATATCATTTTTTGGTGGCAGACAATGAAAACAAATGTTTCAGGTGGTCAGTTGATGGCAAATCACCTATAAATCCGTGTACCATCTATTTTAATAAAAATATACAAGTCACTTGATGATGACTGTGTAAATTCGAAAACAGTGACCGTTCTTTCTCAAAATAGCAAACCAATACTATATTGTCGTTGGTTACTGCTGCACATTGTAATCATTCTTATTTCTGTTTTTGCTTTGCTACCGTCAGTTTTACTTCTTCTGACATTCATGGCTCTTTGAATACTACCTGTGGTGCCATCGACAGCCTTTACATATAACCAGAATTTCCTACAGTTTGTGAGAGATCTTTTAATAACATTCTGCTATGGTCATTGTTAAAAACTTGCTGCATTGACGCTTTGATAGCTGAACTTGATGGATTTCAGCGTCTCTCTATCTATAGCCATTCATTTTGTTTTACAGCTCTTGAGTAGTAGTTTGTTTTTTCGCAGAAAACTACGCCAAGGTGAGTTTTTCCCATCACAAAGCATTCCGCTAGATACATATCTTTCATGAACTATCTTTTTAAACTTGAGACATATTTCACTTGAAACGTAAAAATCTTTCTACTTAGTTCAGTTGCTCTTTGTGTTTTGATAGTCATTGTTGCTACAACTGCCTAAAGGTCACTGGTACCTCAGAGAGGTCAAGTTTATTTGTTGCTATCTAATGTAATATATTTCTCTCGTGAACAGGCTTCTAAGTCTCGTTTGCAGAAGAAGTATTCTGTATTGTTTAACAGAATATCTTCTGATACCCTCCAATTACAAAACTGTGATTACTGCAATCGAGTGTTGGATCATTAAGCTATCCTTCAAGGATGACACTGACAAGGGGAAACATGGATTACCGAGTAGAGGTTTTCTCAGAATTTTTCATGCATATTGACGTGCATTGTGGGTTTGGCAAAAGAACGGAATTATCTGTTATGCCTATCTTTCATACTGATTCTACTTCAAACAATCTTGCATGAATATGGTAGGTATTAATGAACTCTATTGTGAAGAATACAATTTTGTCAGAAATGCATTAATATAGATCGATTCACACTGCACTGAACGTAGACAGGACGGAATAGAAAGCTATGTAACCGTGATGTGGAGGTGTGTTCCCATTAGATGGAATGTCAACACAACAGCAGATCACTTAGCACAGCATCAAAGAGTGAATGATATGAACTGTTGGAAAATAGTATTAGAATTAAGAAACTAGCAATGATCGAGATTATTAATGGCTAAAGCAAAATTTCCAATAGATCTAGTTGAGACACTTCTAATGGTAAACTGTTGAAAAGCGAAACAATCGAAAAAGTGTTATCCAGACTTTTCAAACTGTGTGCTGGAACTCGAGTCTCGGTCTGGCACAAAGTTTTAATCTGCCAGGAAGTTTCATATCAGTGCACACTCTGCTACAGAGTGAAAATTTCATTCTGGGAATACTGAAATTTATTTGACACAGAAAACAAATACAAAAAAATACACCACACTGAATTTAATAGGTAATGCATACAACCTTTTTAGCACATCCATTGTATTCTTTCTTCTTAACCACTTAATAATTTCAAAACATATTATTATACTCCAGTAGAGCTGATTCTTTCACTGTTTAAAGAAAGATTGTATAATGCAAATTGTTTCATGCATTTATGTTTTTATTTACGTCAGTGTAGGTGTGGGAGTCCCAGGAAGAACCTCTGTGAATGCACAGTGAAGTGCGTTATTATTCTGTGGCGATGAGCACATGGACAATCTTTACTCTTTGATTTTTATTACTATTCTTTGTATTCACTTAGATTTTTCAGTCCATCGTGTTTGAACTTAAACATAAAAAGTTATTGCCTAACTACTTCGTTGAATCTCTTTAGTGTGCAGAGATAAGCTGTAGCTGTCTACAGTGGTGATCCAGTATATTGAATTCCGTAGTAAACGAAAAAGTGCAGCAACGTCCACAATCATCCGCAGCAGAGTCGGCGCATTCGTGCGAGAAACAGGGTACTAAGGATCGGCGCGACACTTTGTTGAAACACTTCGAAGATTTACGGTGCGACATTGAAAACCAGGAAAACGTTGCGTTAAGCTTTTCTGTTGAATCAAGGAACGGCTCTTTGGTGGATAGCAAAATGAAAACAAGCCCACCGCAGTTCATTGTTGATATACCTGAATTATGGCTTGCAACGCTCGATCTGACCTACCAGCACCACGGCATTGTAAACGAAGATACCAAATTTATGATCGCCGTTAGTGTGCTCGACAATAAAACAGTAACGATCAGCTCAGATGTAATACTCCGCCCGCCCTCCTCACATCCAGAAGTATACGCATTTTAAACTGTGACTCTTTGACTGGCTGGTGGAACAACATACCCACCTACCACTACACAGTGGAGTCACCGTCGGAATTACAGTAGCACCTGCTAAGCCTAGTCGATGACACCGACTTGTCAGATCGACCTTGCAACGTCTATGGGGTGCATAGTTCTCAGAGGTAGTTATAACAGCTATGGTGCTTTCAAAAGCATGCAATATTTCATCACAGCTCTCAGTAGCCGACAAGGTCTATGCCTCGTTAGATGCAGGGCATAAATTCTCTGTGACGTTTCAGCAGTACGTACCCTCAGTAGCGACATGACGACTTCAATAACCGAACGTTTCTCAACAACTGAACGAGCCTGAATCTCATTGACGGCTTGCGGCCACAGCAGACATCAACGTTGCGCAGAGGCAATGCAGATACATACAGGAAGAGCAGGGAAGACGGAAACGTGCCTAAGGAGCATAACTGCTTTTGCCACCGTCGCTTCAGAAACAAGGCGATGTGATGCACATCACCCTGCACCCACCCAAGAAGGCGACAGAAGCCGGCGATTGGTGCGGAGTATCTCGAGTTCGACTGTCACCGGCTACCACTGTCAGATGAGAGGCATGACGAGCAACTAGAGGTCTGTAACTTTTCTTCTTTACCCTCGCTGTCCCGTCGACTTTTTGCCACAGACGTTATATCCGGCCATGGTTATCTAATAGACTCAGGTTTGGATGTCAGTGCACTGCCTGTTGGAAGTTGCGATGTGAAGCTTCCTCCAACCCAATCAAATCTCACAGTCGCAAATCAGACTTCAATAATGACTCATGAAAAATGCCAGATACATGAAGACTTCGGTTTCCAAGACCGTTTATCATGGATTTTCGTGATTGCTGTTGTCAGATGCAAAATTGGGCGCGGATTTCTTATTTCATTATACAGTTGAGCCGGCCGCTGTGACCGAGCGGTTCTAGGCGCTTCAGACTGGAACCGCGTGACTGTTGTGGTCGCAGGTTCGATTCTTGCCTTGGGCATGGATGTGTGTTATGTCCTTAGGTTAGTTAGGTTTAAGTAGTTCTAAGTTCTAGGGGACTGATGACCTCAGATGTTAAGTCCTATAGTGCTCAGAGCCATTTGAACCATTATGCAGTGGAAGTAGCTATTGGTTCGTCGATCATCCGTCAGGGCACCCAGTGCACTAAAGGTACCCTAGGACTAGGTTCTCTGCTTACATTCGATGACATACAGGGGGTGAAGCCACACTTAGCAAACTGCGAATCCATACCATGTTTACAGACAGTTAAGCACAATTTGGACAATTACATCAGGGCTATGCCCGGTCAATCAGCATCTCAGTGTCTGCGCCAGTTAGCTCCTGATCGTTTCACTGTGGCAAAGGCAGAATTTGAAGAACTATTGCACTCTGGAGTCGTCCAAGAACCAATCACTATTACATGTAGTAAAGAAGAAAAATGGGACCTGGAAACCATGTGGAGACTACTGGGTACTCAATATCAGTACCATTAGTGATTTTTATCAGATACCCGTTTTTAGGGATTTTTATGCCAGCACTGGCAGGCGCAATCATTTTTAGTGTCATTGATTGCCAGTAAGCATTTTACCAGATACCAGCTGCACCTGCTCCGAAGATGGCTGTCGAGATATCATTTGGCTTATTCGAACACATCTGCATGCCATTTCGTTTGAAAAATGTGGCACAAACTTGGCAGTACTGAGAGTCGACATAAAAGTTTTCTGGGTTTGGTACCGTGTCATAATGTAAAAACTACTGCTGCTAGAGAAAAATCAACGTTTACATTATGACGCGGTACCAAACCCAGAAAACTTTTATGTCGACCAACTCTGGCCGCGGAAGCCTACACAAGTACTGAGAGGTTTACTGTACCGCTGCACAGACCTCAGCGACATCCTGGTCGTTTAGGTGTCTGAGAAATTGCACGAACGACATTTAAAGGCTGTTTTCCAACACATTAATGTATACGGTATTTCAGTCAATAAATCAAAGTGTTTACTCCGCAATGTCAGGTGCCATTCTTGGGCTACTCAGTGACAGCAACCATTAACGAAGAGATGGCTCGCCCCGTCGATTATCAACAATTTTGCCAGTTCCTTGGAGCAGTTAATGTCTATAGGCAACATCCGCTTAATGCGGCGGCGATCCAGGCAGCTTTGACGTAAGCACAAGTCAGCAGTGGACAAGCAACCTTTGCATGGGACACCAGAGATGCTGATGGCATGCGATAAGGTCAAGGTGTGTCTACATCAGGCAATAATGTTGGTACACCCGGATTATCAGGCGCAACTGACAATAGTTGTCGATGCTAGCCAGCAAACCATTGGCATAGCTCTACATCAGCAAGTCAAAGGCCACTGGGAGCCCCTGGGCTTCTAAGCTTATGTCGTCACAAGTTAAATGGAGCACTTCCGGTAGCGAACTGCTGGCAATTTTGGAAAATGCCAGACACTTCTGGCCACAAGTGGAAGACAGACCTTTCACAATATTCACAGACCACAAGTAATTGCTTTTACCTTCAGTAGGAACAAGGACGACTGCTTACCGTGACAGTCTGGGTAACTTGAATTCATCGTCTGATGCATGACAGATCAGCAGCGTATAACAGGAGCTGAGAACATTGTGGCGGATTTTCTTTCCCACCTGGTTCTGCTCTCTCAGGTTATTGACTACAAGGAGTTAGGTGCTTCTTAACTGGCCGACCAACAACTCTCTGAATTCCGTTGCAATAGTACATCTGGGTTACGTCTGCGGTGAACGTTTCTGAGTTTTGTGCGACATATCATAAGGAAAACAGAGACCTTTTGCACCTGAGAAATTGCGATGGCAGTTATTTGACAGCATCCACGGGCTGGCTCACTTGGGAATAAAGCCCAGCGTCAAACTGACGACAGGCAGTTTCTTGTGGCCCAATATAAATAAGGACTACCATAGTTAGATAAAAACGTACTTACAAGGGAACCTCCCCATCGCACCCCCCTCAGATATAGTTATAAGTTGGCACAGTGGATAGGCCTTGAAAAACTGAACTCAGATCAATTGAGAAAACAGGAAGAAGTTGTGTGGAACTGTGAAAAAATAAGCAAAATATACAAACTGAGTAGTTCATGGCAAGATAGGCAACATTAAGAATGCTGGGACCGCAGAAGCGCCGTGATCTCGTGGTAACGTGAGCAGCTGCGGAAAGGAAGGTCCTTGATTCAAATTTTCTATCGAGTAAAAACTTTAATTTTTTATTTTCAGTTTATGTGACAAACTCTTATGTTTTCATCACTTTTTTGGGAGTGATTATCACATCCACAAGAAAACCTAAATCGGGCAAGGTAGAAGAATCTTTTTACCCATTCGCCAAGTATACAAGTTAGGTGGGTCGACAACATATACCTGTCATATGACGCACATGCCGTCACCAGTGTCGTATAGAATATATCAGATGTGTTTTCCTGTGGAGGAATCGGTTGACCTATGACCTTGCGATCAAATGTTTTCGGTTCCGATTGGAGAGGCACGTCCTTTCGTCTACTAATCGCACGGTTTTCGATTCGGTCGCAAAACACAGACACTAAACTTATTACAATGAACAGAGACGTCAATGAACGAACGGACAGATAACTATGCAAAAATAAAGAAAGTAAAATTTTCGCTCGTGGGAAGACTTGAACCAAGGACCTTTCCTTCTGCAGCTGCTCACTCTACCACAGGACCACGGCGCTCCTAAGCTCACATCCTCCCCTATGTTGCCTATGTGGCCAAGACTGATGACCAGTTTGTATATTTTGCTTATTTTTTCACAGTTCCACACAACTTCTTCCTGTTTCCTCAATTGATCTGTGTTCAGTTTATCAAGGCCTATCCACTGTGCCAAGTTATAACTAAATCTGAGGGGGGTGCGATGGGGAGGTTCCCTCGTTAGATCATCAGAGGGACAAGGTTGGACGACACGTGTACAAACCGGTAGGAGACCTCCAACTTACGATGCGACATTTTGCACAAGTGCACCTGGACATTGCGGGACGTCTGTTGCCATCAGAAAGATACCGCTACCTCCTCACTGCAGTGGACTGCTTCACAACACGGGCGGAGGCGATTCCATTATCGGATATCTCCACAGAAATGGTGGCACCTCTTTTTCTTTCGTCGTGGATTGCACGTTTCGGTTGCTCTTCATATGTCACCACAGACCAGGGGCGTCAATTTGAATCAACATTGTTCTAAGAATTGGCCAACCTCTGGAGTTTCCACCATCATCATACCATGACGTCGCACCCAACAAGCAATAGAATGGTGGAACGCTGGAATAGGACTTTAAAAGCCGCATTAATGTGTCATGCGTGATCTTGATCGTCAGCTTTGCCACTGGTTTTGTGGGGCCTTTGTACAGCATTAAAAGCGGATTTAGGAGCATCCACAGCAGAACTGATGTAAGGTAAACGCTTACGAATGCCCTCAGAATTCTTCGCTGATCAAACCGGGGCACGAAAGACCGAATTCCCGTATGTACTGCAAAAACGGTGATCGAGCACATGGCCAGACTTCGCCCATGTGCTGTCTTGAGACATTAGGTGGTAACCATGATTACGCACAGTGGTCTACGGTCATGTACACATAAGATGCTATGGATGGACGCTATCAAGTCGTTGCTGCAGCCCTCATATTCTGGACCCTATAGAGCGCCCTCCCAGTATGAACATACCATGCATATAGATCAAAATGGAAAGAGCCAAGCGGGTGAAACCAAACAAACAGGACGTACACGCCAAACACCAAGTGTCACCTTCCACACTGCTGGACAAGGAGGATCCTGTCTTGATGCCATAAAAGGAAGTGGTACTGCCACTGTCCAAGCAATGCCTTCAGTACACATGAGAGTTGGGCGTCAGGTGAAATATAAATACCCCTACATTCCTGGAGCTCCACTGTACCTGTGATGGGGGAGGGGAGGAGAGGGCTGTGTGATAACAACATCTGTGCATGCACAGTGACACATAGCATCATTCTGTGTGGACGAGTGGATGGATAATCTTCTTTATTCTGTCTACTTTTTGTATTAACTTAGGTTTTTCAGTTCATGGTGTCTGACCTTAAAAACAAAAGGGTATTGCCTAACTACTTCATTGAATCTCTTTAGCGGGCAGGGATGAGCTGTAGTTGGTTAAATAGGTCTTTGTTTCCCCAGGTATTATAAAACCTAAATCATTTTCCACTTGAAGGTATTTGACCATTTTGTGGAAGAATCAAATGGATATATTCTCTATCTTTGGGAAAAATACTCATAGGATAGACATTTTGCATTGATATTAGACATGTAATTTTGAAACAAAATATGCAATTAGTTTATAAATTACCCATGAGGCACAGAATTACAAGAAGAACATTGTAATGTGATAAAGAGGCAGATAAAGGTACTAAAGACAGTAAAAACACATAACCTTTCAGATAAAAGTAAATTACACTAAAAGCTATGCTACTGAAACACTAATAATGGAACCTTTATAAAGTCTCGTGGAACCAAAGCAAACAATAAAATAGATACTAAGAAGACATAAAAGTACTAAATTCACTACTAAGCGTTAGTGAGCGTTGCGAGAATTGATTAGCTCTTAAATGTAGCTAAAATAGAGTCCTCGGCCATGATAAACTTCCTAAAAGAAGCCAGTCTCATGCAGTGGCTGTTTTTTGTAGCTATTTTATCTTTTATGCAACGACATTTCTGATAAAAACAACAGTCAATACAGGAAACTAATTTCTTTCTTTATCTTCTAACGTTAGCAAATGATGCCACTCTCCCCTCATCACCTTCGAAGACGTAACTTTCTTCCCGGAAATGTTGATGGTGGCATCTCGTTCCATTCCATTCTGTTCCTTTTATGATCTGTGAGAAAGCTGTCATTTAAAATTCATTGTGTACTATTTTTTCTGTAATATTTTTTTCTGCTTTGTCAAGAGTGAATGGACCTTATATCAGCAAGATACTCACTGCTGACTGCATTTTAAATCACAACGATGCCAATAACAATAACAAAACTTACAATTAAAAACAAAGAACTAAACAATGATACATGTTCAAGTATTGTATAAAGCATCAAATATGTATTTGGTTATCTATTCTTTTCCCATAATACAATATGGAGTTATATGAGCTGCGGTCCTCATCACAAACAAGCAAAATACCTTAATGGTATAGCGACAGTCGCCAAGCCGAGAATATGCACAGCAGCAGCACTTATCGGGTAAACTGTGAATTTATTTAGTCTTTGTTTTTTTGTCCATGTGCTTCTGCAAAGAAGTGAACTGTATGTGTGTATTTTACTGTGTAGACTAGTGGTTAGAAAATTAATCATAGTTTTTGTTTTTGCGTAAGTCTTATGAATATCCTTGTGTAGTGCAGCTCCATAGTGTAAATTTTCCCGTCACCAGAACCTACATCACGCCACTAAGTTTTAATTTTCTGCTAGTAGACAGCACACAGTTTAGATCAGTGCATTCTAGTTTGAATATTTATCTCATGCAGTAACTTTTCGGCAAACAGGATTTCTAATATCAGGTATCTTTAATACTAAACTTCAGTAGAGAAATTTATTTCTGTTTAATAGCTGACGGTCTCAGAGTACACTGAGAAATCTACACTGCAACTTTTAGTGTTATGTTATCCTCCTATGGTATATTTTCAAACTCAGTAGCGCCATTTGAGACCTTATATCTATTTATACACAGCACAATGCGGCTAGGGACCGTGCATGTTGTAAGCGGATACAAGAAAAGTTGGCTGGTGTCTGTAAACAGCTGGAAGCTGTGTTGGCTACCGACGACAGGCTTCTAGCTAATGCTCAAAGTTGTGTTGATGTCGGCGTGCCAGTGACGAGACCTGCAACACCTTTGGTGCCACTGGAATACCCTGGTGGCCCAGACGTCACAGCGGGTTCTGATATGCGACATCTGACCAGTTTGTCCACACTCCAGGAAGGGTGGCAGACAGTGGTGGGTTTGTGTGTCACTGGGTGGAAGGCGAAAGAGGGAGAAGACCATGTGGCTAGCTCCCTACATTTTACCAACAGGTATGAGGTGCTTCCCATTGTTGAATATAATTCTGAGCCAGCACAGGATGCCTCTCCTGTTGGGCCAGCGGTCGATTTTCCTGTCCAGTTTGGACAAGTACAGAGGGTGGGTATGCTGGTCATTGGGAGCTCCAATGTTAGGCTGGTGATGGAGCCCCTCAGGGAGATAGCAGGCAAGGTGGGAAAGAATTCCAGTGTGCATTCAGTATGTTTGCCGGGAGGTCTCATCCGTGATATGAAGGACGCACTGTCGGCAGTTATCAAGCGCACTGGGTGCAACTGGCTGCATGTAGTGGCACATGGCTGCGCGAATGACACCTGCCGCTTGGGTTCTGAGACCATCCTCGGCTCCTTTCGGTGGTTGGCTGATATGGTGAAGGCAACTAGCAACTCAAGCGTGGTGTTAGTTAAGCTGTCTATTTGTAGCATCGTACCCAGGATTAATCGAGGTTCTCTGGTTTGGAACGGAGTGGAAGTTCTAAACCAGATGCTCAGACGACTCTGTGACGGTATTGGATGCGAATTGCTCGATCTCTGGTATCAGGTGCAGAACTGTAATAGGTCAGGCGTGCAAAACATGCAGGAAGTGGCTACTAGGGCAGCGGAGTACGTGTGGTATGCCCATGGGAATTTTTTAGGTTAGGGAAACGCTCCATTGGGATCAAAGACGTTTTGCCTGTTAAATCAGGCATAGCGACCTCAGAGAATCTTGGTCCTCGCAGATCAGAGACAGAAAAGATTAATATGATTTTAGTAAACTGCAGGAGCATCCAAGGAAAGGTCCCAGAATTAGTATCACTTACTGAAGTTTATAATGCACAGATGGTATTGGGAACAGAAAGCTGGTTGAAATTAGATGTCAATGACAATGAAATCCTAAGCACAGAATGGAATGTTTATCATAAGGATAGGTTAGTCGCCAATGGTGGCCGTGTGTTTATTGCAGCAAACAATTCAATAAAATCTAGCGAGGTTATCACGGATTCCGAATGAGAAGTTTTCTGGGTGAAATTAAGTATCAAAGAAGGTCAAGAATGGCGATCAAGTGCTTTTATAGGCCACCTGGGTAAGGACCTGTAGTTGTAGAGCACTTCAGGGAGAACTTGCAAACCATCGTTAATAATTTTCCTGATCATGCCATTGTAATAAGGGGTGACTTCAACTTGCCAGGTATAGACTGAGAGTGTTATGCCATCAAAACAGGTGTCAGAGGCACGGAATCCTGTGGCATTGTTCTGGATGTCTTGTCTGAAAATTACCTTGAGCAGACAGTTAGAGAACCAACATATGAAGGTAACGTCTTAGACCTCCTGGCAACAAACAGATCTGCACTTATCGAGTCAGTTAACATAGTGGAAGGTATCAGTGATCACAAGGCTATGACAGCATCTACGATGACAGGTCCTACAAGGAATGTTAAGAAAGGTAAGAAGATATATTTGCTCAGCAAAGGTGACAGGATACAAATTTCAGAATATCTCAGCAGTCAGCATCAAATATTCGGTGATGAGGTCGATGTCGAGAACAAACGGAAAAAAAATTCGAAGACATGGGTTCAATATGCCCTAGACAAATATGTTCTGAGTAAGGTTTTTAGGGGTGGGAAAGATCGACCATGGTTTAATAGCCATGTTAGAAAAGCCATACATAAACAAAGAGCACTTCATCTCAGATACAAAAGAAGAAAAAACCTAACTGACAAGCAAAAGCTGAACGAAGAGAAAATAAGTGTAAGGAGGGCAATGATTTTGAAAGTAAGACGTTGTCAACCGACCTGAGAAAAACCCTAATAGATTTTGGTCATACGTAAAATCAGTAAATTGGTCAAAATCATCTATTCATTCTTTCAGGCCGAAATACTGAAATCGATCTTCTGAAGTTGTTTCAGTGTGGAAGATCGTAACACAGTGGCTCCTGTCAGTCGTCGTATGAACATCGAAATGGCAGATGTTGAGGTAACCGATCGCGGAATTGAAAAGCGACTACAATCGCTTAGTAGTGGAAGGGCTCCAGGACCAGATGAAATACCTATAAGGATCTATAAAGATTATGTGAAAGAACTTGCTCCCCTTCTAGCAGTAATTTATCTTAGATCGCTTGAGCAACGAAAGGAACATAACGACTGGAAAAAGGCGCAGGTCCTTCCAGTTTTTAAGAGAGGTCGTAAGACAGATCCACACAATTATAAACCTATATCATTGATGTCAATTTCTTCTAGAATTATGAATTATAAAGTATCACGTCCCCCCCATGAACCATGGACCTTGCCGTTGGTGGGGAGGCTTGCGTGCCTCAGCGATACAGATAGCCGTACCGTAGGTACAACCACAATGGAGGGGTATCTGTTGAGAGGCCAGACAAACGTGTGGTTCCTGAAGAGGGGCAGCAGCCTTTTCAGTAGTTGCAAGGGCAACAGTCTGGATGATTGACTGATCTGGCCTTGTAACAATAACCAAAACGGCCTTGCTGTGCTGGTACTGCGAACGGCTGAAAGCAAGGGGAAACTACAGCCGTAATTTTTCCCGAGGGCATGCAGCTTTACTGTATGATTACATGATGATGGCGTCCTCTTGGGTAAAATATTCCGGAGGTAAAATAGTCCCCCATTCGGATCTCCGGGCGGGGACTACTCAAGAGGATGTCGTTATCAGGAGAAAGAAAACTGGTGTTCTACGGATCGGAGCGTGGAATGTCAGATCCCTTAATCGGGCAGGTAGGTTAGAAAATTTAAAAAGGGAAATGGATAGGTTGAAGTTAGATATAGTGGGAATTAGTGAAGTTCGGTGGCAGGAGGAACAAGACTTCTGGTCAGGTGACTACAGGGTTATAAACACAAAATCAAATAGGGGTAATGCAGGAGTAGGTTTAATAATGAATAGGAAAATAGGAATGCGGGTAAGCTACTACAAACAGCATAGTGAACGCATTATTGTGGCCAAGATAGATACGAAGCCCACACCTACTACAGTAGTACAAGTTTATATGCCAACTAGCTCTGCAGATGACGAAGAAATTGAAGAAATGTATGATGAAATAAAAGAAATTATTCAGATTGTGAAGGGAGATGAAAATTTAATAGTCATGGGTGACTGGAATTCGAGTGTAGGAAAAGGGAGAGAAGGAAACATAGTAGGTGAATATGGATTGGGGGACAGAAATGAAAGAGGAAGCCGCCTGGTAGAATTTTGCACAGAGCACAACATAATCATAACTAACACTTGGTTTAAGAATCATGAAAGAAGGTTGTATACATGGAAGAACCCTGGAGATATTAGAAGGTATCAGATAGATTATATAATGGTAAGACAGAGATTTAGGAACCAGGTTTTAAATTGTAAGACATTTCCAGGGGCAGATGTGGACTCTGACCACAATCTATTGGTTATGACCTGTAGATTAAAACTGAAGAAACTGCAAAAAGGTGGGAATTTAAGGAGATGGGACCTGGATAAACTAAAAGAACCAGAGGTTGTACAGAGATTCAGGGAGAGCATAAGGGAGCAATTGACAGGAATGGGGGAAATAAATACAGTAGAAGAAGAATGGGTAGCTTTGAGGGATGAAGTAGTGAAGGCAGCAGAGGATCAAGTAGGTAAAAAGACGAGGGCTAGTAGAAATCCTTGGGTAACAGAAGAAATATTGAATTTAATTGATGAAAGGAGGAAATATAAAAATGCAGTAAGTGAAACAGGCAAAAAGGAATACAAACGTCTCAAAAATGAGATCGACAGGAAGTGCAAAATGGCTAAGCAGGGATGGCTAGAGGACAAATGTAAGGATGTAGAGGCCTATCTCACTAGGCGTAAGATAGATACCGCCTACAGGAAAATTAAAGAGACCTTTGGAGATAAGAGAACGACTTGTATGAATATCAAGAGCTCAGATGGAAACCCAGTTCTAAGCAAAGAAGGGAAAGCAGAAAGGTGGAAGGAGTATATAGAGGGTCTATACAAGGGCGATGTACTTGAGGACAATATTATGGAAATGGAAGAGGATGTAGATGAAGATGAAATGGGAGATACGATACTGCGTGAAGAATTTGACAGAGCACTGAAAGACCTGAGTCGAAACAAGGCCCCCGGAGTAGACAATATTCCATTGGAACTACTGACGGCCGTGGGAGAGCCAGTCCTGACAAAACTCTACCATCTGGTGAGCAAGATGTATGAAACAGGCGAAATACCCTCAGACTTCAAGAAGAATATAATAATTCCAATCCCAAAGAAAGCAGGTGTTGACAGATGTGAAAATTACCGAACTATCAGCTTAATAAGTCACAGCTGCAAAATACTAACACAAATTCTTTACAGACGAATGGAAAAACTAGTAGAAGCCAACCTCGGGGAAGATCAGTTTGGATTCCGTAGAAACACTGGAACACGTGAGGCAATACTGACCTTACGACTTATCTTAGAAGAAAGATTAAGGAAAGGCAAACCTACGTTTCTAGCATTTGTAGACTTAGAGAAAGCTTTTGACAATGTTGACTGGAATACTCTCTTTCAAATTCTAAAGGTGGCAGGGGTAAAATACAGGGAGCGAAAGGCTATTTACAATTTGTACAGAAACCAGATGGCAGTTATAAGAGTCGAGGGACATGAAAGGGAAGCAGTGGTTGGGAAGGGAGTAAGACAGGGTTGTAGCCTCTCCCCGATGTTGTTCAATCTGTATATTGAGCAAGCAGTAAAGGAAACAAAAGAAAAATTCGGAGTAGGTATTAAAATTCATGGAGAAGAAATAAAAACTTTGAGGTTCGCCGATGACATTGTAATTCTGTCAGAGACAGCAAAGGACTTGGAAGAGCAGTTGAATGGAATGGACAGTGTCTTGAAAGGAGGATATAAGATGAACATCAACAAAAGCAAAACAAGGATAATGGAGTGTAGTCTAATTAAGTCGGGTGATGCTGACGGAATTAGATTAGGAAATGAGGCACTTAAAGTAGTAAAGGAGTTTTGCTATTTGGGGAGCAAAATAACTGATGATGGTCGAAGTAGAGAGGATATAAAATGTAGGCTGGCAATGGCAAGGAAAGCGTTTCTGAAGAAGAGAAATTTGTTAACATCCAGTATTGATTTAAGTGTCAGGAAGTCATTTCTGAAAGTATTCGTATGGAGTGTGGCCATGTATGGAAGTGAAACATGGACGATAAATAGTTTGGACAAGAAGAGAATAGAAGCTTTCGAAATGTGGTGCTACAGAAGAATGCTGAAGATTAGATGGGTAGATCACATAACTAATGAGGAAGTATTGAATAGGATTGGGGAGAAGAGAAGTTTGTGGCACAACTTGACCAGAAGAAGGGATCGGTTGGTAGGACATGTTCTGAGGCATCAAGGGATCACCAATTTAGTATTGGAGGGCAGCGTGGAGGGTAAAAATCGTAGGGGGAGACCAAGAGATGAATACACTAAGCAGATTCAGAAGGATGTAGGTTGCAGTAGGTACTGGGAGATGAAAAAGCTTGCACAGGATAGAGTAGCATGGAGAGCTGCATCAAACCAGTCTCAGGACTGAAGACCACAACAAAACAAAAAGTATCACGTTTTTGGAAAATGAACATTTTCTCTATAAAAACCACCATGGATTTCGCAAACAGAAATGCTTCGAAACTCAGCTCACCCTGTTCCTCCATGAGGTCCAGAGCGCAGTGGACAATGGCGCTCAGGTTGATACCGCGTACCTTGATTTCAGTAAGGCATTTGACACCATCCCACATTGCCGTTTAATGAAAAAAAAAACGGGCTTACGAAGTATCGGAGCAGAACTGCGATTGGATTCAAGACATTCTTGCAGATAGATTTCAACACGTCGCTCTTACCGGAACTAAATCGACAGATATAAAGGTAATATACAGAGTACCACAGGGAAGTGTTAGAGGCCCGTTGCTGTTTACAATATATATAAATGATTTAGTAGAAAGCGCTGGATACTCTTCAAGGTATTCGCAGATGATGCAGTTGTTTATATCAAAGTAGCAACGCCAAAAGACAGTAAGAATTTGCAAAACGACCTGCAGAAAATCGATGAACGGTGCAACCTCCGGCAGTTGACCCTGAAAATAAATAATTGTAACATGCTGTGCATACATAGGAAAAGAAATCCATAGCTACACTATCGATGACAAACAGCTGGAGACAGCTTCTGCCAGAAGATATCTAGGCGTTACCATCCAGAACGACCTTAAATGGAATGACAATATAAAACAGATAGTGGGAAAAGCAAACACCAGAGTCAGATTTGTCAGAAGAATCTTCAGGAAACGTTACTCATCCACGAAGAAAGTGGCTTATAAGGCGCTTGTTCGCCCTTTTCTTGAGTGTTGTTCATCTGTCTGGGATCCCTATCAGGTAGGACTGTTAGAGGAGATAGAGAAGATCCAACGAAGAGCGGCGCTTTTCACCAATGGATCGTTTAGCTGGCGGGAGAGTGTTACGGAGATGCTAAACAAACTCTGCAGGTGGACGTTACAAGAGAGGCGTTGTGCATCGCGGAGAGATTTACTATTGAAATTTTGGGACAGCACTTTTTAGGAGGAATCGGACAACATATTACTTCCTCCCACCCCCACACATACATCTTGCATATTGAACACAAAGAGAAAATTCATGAAATTAGAGCCAATACAGGGGCTTACCGAAATCATTGTTCCCACGCACTATTCATGAGTGGAACAGGATTGGAGGGATCAGATAGTGGTACCGAAAGTACACTTCACCACACACCATTAGGTGACTTGCGGAGTATGATGTAGATGTAAATGCTTGTAGTTTCTTCATCTACAGATCATGTTTTATGTTGACATTAGACACGTAATGTTACTACCATTGAGGTAGAATAAGGGGAGATGGCGCTACTGACTTACGCTGTACCTTGTTTTGAAGCCAGTGGGCGGGCCCTGCCGCCATCTTGGATTACCCAAAACATTAGCTGACTAGTGTTTACAATTAATTCTTGTTCGTTATTTCTGTCGTGTGGAATTGATATTTGTTTTGTATAGTAAATGTTACACTGTTTTAGTGAACAAGACAGCTTAGGGAACGCAACTTCACACGTTTTTCTGGTCGTAGACGTGTATTCGATACAGTAATACTACACGAAAATATGACGCTTCTGACCTCAGTACTGTGATTCCTCTTCCTTTATACACTTCGAATAATGGAGAAGAGAAGTATGTGCCATGAAAATCATGCTTTCATAATCCATTTCAATTCACTTTCATTGTGTTTGTGTCGATAATTGATAAAGCCAGAACTCCAAAAGCAATGATTGATAGTTTAGAGGCACCGATTTGTATTCGTTGCATTTTCAAGTCAAATGCAAATTTTAAAGGTTCAAGTTTGCAAGAAACTTACCTTATTTCATATGGTGTCCCATAGACATATGCAGGGGTGATATAAATAACCCAGATGTCATCACAAGAAAGTGAGAAATTCGTTAAATTATGAAGGAAAAGAACGGAATTTAAGATTGTCATGCCCATTGTTGTTTACGTATATGCTTTGTTTTGAAATTGTACCTACCAAGTGACATTCAGTGTGCTAAATAACAGCAGTTTACAGGGTAACACGACAGCACAGTGATTAATGTAATGATCTAAATAGCCTGGACTTAGACTGGTAACTTTGCTTTGACAAATATATAACCCTTTAAGTACTTATAATTTAACCACTGTGACAGGTGTTCCCCACATTTTACGGAAGACTTAATTAACTGACGAAACTAATGTTCGATCAATATCTTCCACCTGGAAGTGCTACGGACATATTTTACTGCACTTGGTTGGTTTCCAATCTTTCATTCTCAAAGCAGTCGCCCAGAGAGCTCTTCACGTTGGATTGATAGGAAATCTAAAGTCAAATCATAGAAATAAAACCATACAGTAAAACTTGACAGTGAGTCAAAATTTCAAGTATACAGGGTGGTCCACTGATTGTGACTGGGCCAAATATCTCACGAAATAAGCGTCAAACGTTAAAACTACAAATAACGAAACTTGTCTAGCTTGAATGGGGAAATTCAGATGACGCTCTGGTTGGCCAGCTAGATGGCGCTGCCATAGGTCAAACGCATATCAACTGCGTTTTTAAAAATAGGAACCCCCATTTTTATTACATATTCGTGTAGTCCGTAAAGAAATATGAATGTTTTAGTTGGACCACTGTTTTCGCTTTGTGATAGATGGCGCTGTAATAGTCACAAACATATGGCTCACAATTGTAGACGAACAGTTGGTAACAGGTAGGTTTTTTAAATTAAAATACAGAACTTATGTACGTTTGAACATTTTATTTCGGTTGTTACAATGTGATACATGTACCTTTGTGAACTTATCATTTCTGAGAACGCATGCTGTTACAGCGTGATAACCTGTAAATATCACATCAATGTGATAAATGCTCAAAATGATGTCCGTCAACCTTAGTGCATTTGGCAATATGTGTAACGACATTCCTCTCAACAACGAGTAGTTCGCCTTCTGTAATGTTCGCACATGCATTGACAACGCGCTGACGCATGTTGTCAGGTGTTGTCGGTGGATCACGATAGCAAATATCCTTCAACTTTCCCCACAGAAAGAAATCCGGGGACGTCAGATCCGGTGAATGTGCGGGCCATGGTATGGTGCTTCGATGACCAATCCACCTGTCATGAAATATGCTATTCAATACTGCTTCAACCGAACGCGAGCTATGTGCCGGCCATCCATCATGCTGGAAGTACATCGCCCTTGTGTCATGCAGTGAACCATCTTGTAGTAACATCGGTGGAACATTACGTAGGAAATCAGCATACATTGCACCATTTAGATTGCTATCGATAAAATGGGGGGCAATTATCCTTCCCCCCATAATACCGCACCATAAATTAACCCGCCAAGGTCGCTGATGTTCCACTTGTCGCAGCCATTGTGGATTTTTCGTTGCTCAATCGTGCATATTATGCCAGTTTACGTTACCGCTGTTGGTGAATGACGCTTCGTCGTTAAACAGAACGCGTGCAAAAAATCTGTCAGCGAGCCGTAATTTCCCTTGTGCCCAGTGGCAGAACTGTACACGACGTTCAAAGTCGTCGCCATGCAATTCCAGGTGCATAGGAATATGGTACGGATGCAATCGCTGTTGGTGTAGCATTCTCAGCACCGACGTTTTTGAGATTCCTGATTCTCGCGCAATTTGTCTGATACTGATGTGCGGATTAGCCGCGACAGCAGCTAAAACACTTACTTGGGCATCATCATTTGTTGCAAGTCGTGGTTGACGTTTCACATGTGGCTGAACATTTCCTGTTATCCTTAAATAACGTAACTATCCGGCGAACGGTCCGGACACTTGGATGATGTCGTCCAGGATACCGACCAGCATACATAGCACATGCCCGTTGGGCATTTTGATCACAATATGCGTATTTCAACACAACATCGACCTTTCCCGTAATTGGTAAATGGTCCATTTTAACACGGGTAATGTATCACGAAGCAAATACCGTCCACACTGGCGGAATGTTACGTGATACCACGTACTTATACGTTTGTGACTATTACAGCACCATCTATCACAAAGCGAAAACAGTGGTCCAACTGAAACATTCATATTTCTTTACGCACTACACGAATATGTAATAAAAAATGGGGGTTCCTATTTCAAGGAACGCAGTTGATATCTGTTTGACCTATGGCAACGCCATCTAGCAGGCCTACCATAGCGGCATCTATTTCCCCCTTCAAGTTAGACAGGTTTCGTTCTTTGAAGTTTTTTCGTTTGACGCTTATTTCGTGAGATATTTGGCCCGGTCACGATCAATGGACCACCCTGTATATAAGAAAATAACACTTAAATAAGTCCACTTACGAATGAAATGTGATTTGTTTAAACTTAAAACTACAATCAGAACGATTAGTACACCCGTAAGCGTCGCTAGCCGGCATTTTTTATCAAAACACTTCACGACTACACGGAATCAAACCACCAGAAGCGAATGTTTTGGTGTAGCTAACATGGTGGACCTTCATTTGGGTCGACTTCAAGTTTGTGATGTCATGACAACTCCTCTTATTTTTAGCTCCATGATTAACACGCATTTAAACAAAATATGCAGTCACTTTATAAATTACCAACAAGGTATAGAGATACGTGAAGAAAATTTTAATGAGAAAAAATGGCAGATGAAGGTACTAATAACCTTACAGATAAAAGCAAAGTATATAAAAAGCTATGCTAGGATAACACACTACTGAAACACTAACAATCATTTTTTTCTAAAATGAAAACGCTATTTTTTATGTGAATTGTCACTAATACACCACGCTCTATCGATACATTCTGTTCTCCTATACTCTTAGTCCGTCTCTTGGTCTACGTTTCTATCTCCCTCAGGACGTTTCTTCCGTAGGTACATGACAAAAGAAAAAAAGAAACAGCAGAAATACTTTCAAACAGAAGTAGAAACGTGTAATAAATGGTTGATTACGGTGATTTATGCACGTTTTATAATTTTATTCTAAAGGTTCAATATATAGCATCCATGTACTCTCTAATACTGAGTGGACACTATGATTCTGAATAAAATACTCCATTCTGACTAAAGATGTCTCTGTGTTGTTAGGCTGTTGTGCAAAATGATATCATTATTGTTGGAGTCTTGTCAGTTAAATGATGGCATTTTCCTTGCATGTAGTAATCAGTTCTTGCATATACCTCTTCAGAGCACTAATTCAACTTCAATCCAGATATCCAGTGCAAACTGTCGAGACACACATGAAATTCACATCCAGATTCCACAGTACTTTTGAAAGGAATCAGTTTCTAGTAGCTACGTGATCATATCCAAAGTCTGCATAGCGATTAAAGGACGAACTTTATATTGTGTCTAAGTCAAGTGACCATATACAGAAATCGATCATCATTTCTGTTTGCAGGTGATACATTTGTATTAATTAAAGGCAGTAACACCGGAAACATCCTGGTTCTGTTCTGAACGCCATCAATATCCTAGAAAACCGGTTCCAAAAAAAATTGATTAAAACCACCATCACAACAAAGCGATGTAATACATTAAAGAAGCAAATACTGAAAAACACCAAAATATTAAAAAAGTATTGTAGCAATAAAATTGTGAAATTTCATTGCAGGTATATTTTTTGAATTAAACTGAGACAGGAATTTTAATGTAAGTTGAATTTCTTTCAAATAAATTTATCATTTTTGACCTTGAAGCGGAAATACCACAAATCTATTGACGTCAGTGCTCGGAAAATAGCGTACCACAATTAGTTTGGACTTATCGTTAGGACTGGTATTATTTTCTAGAGAAGCCTAATTAATGAAATTGTCAGATACATAATTTTCGCTTGCTAAAGGAAAAGTGCTGCAAAACTATTGCGATAACTACAACTCCCAAGTGTCCTATACTCATATATTTACGAAATTATCCTTTTCTAATACAGTAAAGTAAAATTATTTGACTAAAATAATTTTGGATGCAAACACAAGAAATAAATATACCTGTAATCTTCCCACACAGCAAGTGGAATTAGACTTTCTTGTAAAATACAGAGCCTAATGAATAAAAATTGATCACTTAGACTTTACAGTATATGGAATGAAAATCTATAGTAAAAGAATGGGCAAAATCGGTTCCATGTGTACCTGACACTCCATGATTAAATTTGCATGACATTGTGGGGAAGAAATGCTATTATGTGCTGGAAGACGTTTTCTGGATGAACTACCAAACTGAACAATTTGTAGCTATTAGAATTATTGGTTATCCCATAACAGAGCATTGGTAATATTAGCGTAATTTTATTAATACTTTTTTGTAATTAATCATGAAAATTTATTCGCAAATATGTAAGCATGGCCGCAAATTGAAGATTTCGACTTAGTTTGGATATAGTTTTATCTTTATATCTTGAGTACTTTGTTTTGTTTTGAAGTTGTTGCCAATGTTGCGTGTGTTTACGTTTATGTCTTATGGGGGTAGCAATGGGTTTAATAATAAAGGTTTAAGGCAGTGAGCTCCCAGCTCTGAGCTCACAGAGACAGAGTGAGAGTGGTAGAGACCCGACAACAGTATGGTTCGTGGTAAAAGAGTTTTAGTCGGAATATGTTTCTGGTAAATTTCAAGTGTGAACAGGAAAGCAATTAGCGGTGAGAAAAATTACGGACGGCAAGAGTAAGAGCTGTAAAAGAAGTCAATGTACGTTCTAGTTCTCGAAAAATTTGGGAATATTTGGCAGGGGTTTGTCAATAAAAACGTATGTTACTTAAGAGCAGAGCAACTCGCCATTTAAAATTGACCTCATACATTAGGTCAAGCGCACGGACCTTGGTCTATTCCCCATACATTTACTGACTTTCTTAGTCAAATACGCATTGCAACGCCCCGTGCAGAACCGCCTATGAGCTGTGAATTGGCGAAGCTAACATATGTCAAAACGAAATTTTAGATGTGCTGACATACGGATCTGTAGCGTAGTTCATGGTCTAGTTTAAATTGAAGGTGACAGTTTGGTTTTGGAGTTGGCGAAGTGATTTCAAACACATCAGTGAAAGCTATCTTTATTCTATGAACTGTATACTTCAGCTAATGTGAGATTATACCATCATTTATAGGTTATATTTGTTATGTTGCAACATTTTCACGTTGCTCAAAATGGACGGTAGCACTAAAGGATATTAACTCTCATTCTGGAGCGTGAGTGACCTGCCTTTCATTTTCAACCTTACACAACCTATTCCTCTTTCTCGGCCGAGGAAGGAACTATTAGTTCCAAAAGGGTGGATAATATGTATATTTATGTGTGTTTATTGGCAGCAGGATAAGTACTGGACAAATGTTATAAGATGAAATCAACTAAATTGAAACAAAGGTAATGAAATTTAGTTGAATTTAATCTGGTGATTCAGGGGAAATTACAGTAGGAAGTGAGACACTAAAAGTTATTTGATTTGATTCATTTATTCATCCAGCAGCTGAGCTGTCTCACAATAATACAGGGTGATTCAAAAATGCATGTAAATATTTTAAGGGTGTATTTGTGAGGTAAATATAAGACAAAAATGTTCTATAAATGTTTTTCCATAAACGTTTAATTCCAGAGTTATCGTTAAATACGAAAGTCATGTCCGTATCAAAACGACGGCAGTGCAAGCAGCAGGATGCCATATTCTGGTACGTAATTCACATACGTATCTCCCAACAGTTGATTCGAAACTGCATGAATAGTGTTTGTTTTTGTTTGCACGTGATATTTACTCCTACTGTACGGAAGATGGCGCTGATGTTGTTGGTAACGGAAAAGTACGTCCTGTCGTTCATTCATCGTCGGAAGGCTAAAGGTTTCGTGCACATGATGTACTCAAACAGTGAGTATGCTGATATGCACCTTGTGTATGGTGCAGCAGATGGAAATGCACTTGCAGCAAGACGAAGGTACAGTGAGCTGTTTCCAGGAAGACGGTTACCAAGTCATCAGACGTTTGTATCTGTGGACAGACGTATGCGGGAGTATGGCATTCGTCCTGGGCCACATTCAGGTCGACCACTTGAGCATGCAGTGAACGTCGAGGAACATGTTTTGGACCTGGTAGACCAAGATCCATCTATCAGTACGAGACAAATTAGTGCAGCTGTACGACTTCCACAATCTACTGTATGGCGGCTGCTTCGGAGACAACAGTTGCATCCATTTCACCTGCAAAAAGTGCACGAATTGACACCTGAAGACTATCCTCGCCGTCAGCAATTCTGCCAGTGGTTACAAGAGCGTCATTTGAATGATCCAATGTTCATTCGGCGGATATTCACAGATGAGGCCATGTTTACTCGTGCGGGTGTAATCAGTTCGCATAATATGCACCAGTGGGCTGTCGAGAATCCTGGCGCGAGAATTGTGCGTGGATATCAACATCAATTCTCCATAAACATTTGGTGTGGTATTGTGGGGAATTACTCGGACCTCATGTTCTGCCTCCAAGGCTGAATGGGCACGCGTACTGCGAATTTTTGGAGGGAGAATTGCCTGGATTGTTACAGGATGTCCCTCTTGCAACACGAGCCACCATGTGGTTTATGCACGATGGTGCTCCCGCCCATTACAGCCGCAACGTAAGGGCGTACCTCAATTCTGCGTATCCACATCGATGGATAGGTCGCGGAGGACCAATTGCTTGGCCAGCCAGATCACCTGACCTGAACCCTTTAGACTTTTATTTATGGGGCCGACTAAAGACATTGGTGTATTCTTCTGCAGTACCGAACAGAGAAGTGCTACAACAAAGAATTGAAGGTGGTTGTGAAATTATTCGTGGAGAGTTGAACGGACTGTGTAATGTGCAGAGATCATTGATGCGACGAGCACGGGTCTGTCTGCAAGTTCAGGGACAGCATTTTGAACATGCATTGCATTAAGATTTGTGCAAATACAGTACAGTACAGTCTGTAAAATGCTTCAATTTTCCTTAGTTATTGTGCATTGCTGTAGTTCGGTCAACAGGACCTAAATTAATACAGTGTTCGCGAGGAATTGTTTCAGTTTGTTACGTCACGTTTATTTATCAGTTTGCGTTGTTAGTCCAAATGCACTGTAATTAAACTGTGAACTCTGGGAATTAAATACCTTACGTTGTATTGAATGTATTATCCTGTTTTGTTCATAACTCTGTAATAAGCCAAGTATGGAAAAAATTGTATAGAACATTTTTGTCTTATATTTACCTCACAAATACACCCTTGAAATATTTACATGCATTTTTGAATCACCCTGTATAGTATTTGTCACAGAGCAATTAAAATAGATCTCTCAAAATGCCCATACACGCAGATATATAAATATGATTTTATGCAGATAGATCAGCCGTGACCTTGCTGAACGAACCAGCGCTCCATTTGCTTGAAATGCTGTAGGAAAACTTTAGTCAGATTGGACGGAGAGGGCAAACTCCATGCTCCTGTTTATGAGGTTGGTGTTTTAAGAACTCCGTCTCATTTGGTTGGCCCCTGTTGTACAGTTCTCTCTTATTTACAAACTATTTGTTCCAGACAACTTGTAATGTCACATAACCTCATGAAGAATGAGATGTTGGGATCAGAAAAATGATAAGACTGTACTATTGTGCACTGTAGATCTTGGTACGCGATTTTCTTGTAAAAGCATTGCATTGTGATCATGTATTGTGATGTGACAGAGTGTTGTAGTTATTCCTTTTCATTGTCATCCACTTCTCTGGGTCCTCTAACCAATCCTTAACTGCGTAATATGTGTTACTTATGAAGTATGCTGTAGCTGCTCTTTTTAAACAGATTAATTTTGCTATTAGGGCAGTGAAATAAATGACAGTGCATGAACTAGAGAGCACACAGACTGGTAATTACAAGGAAAGCATTTCTGGTACAAGGAGCTTGTTAACACTGAATATAAATATAAATGTAAGTGTTAGGAAGTCGTTTCTGGACATGTTTGTCTGGAGTGTAGTACAGAAGTGAATATTAGATGGGTAGACTGTGTAATTAATAAAGAAGAAGGGAATCTAAGAAGAAGAAAGTTTATGTCCCAAGTAAAAGAATGGGTAGATGATACAATTTATGATACAACTTGACTAGAAGGGATGCTCAGTTGATAGGGCAGATTCTAAGGCATCAAAGAATCATTGAATTGACAATGGAGGAAAGTGTGTTGGCTAAACATTATAGAGGGATATGAAACCTTGAATATTCTAAGTAGCATAAACTGAATGTAGGTTGCAGAAGTTATGCAAAGGTGAAGAGGTGTGCACATGATAGACAAGTGTGGAGAGCTACATCAAACCATTCTTCGGACCCAGTACAATAACAGTTTTATAAATTTGTGAAAAGAATTTTTCTTTTGATACAGTTGATAAACCGAAGCAGATATGTGTAGTACTACAGCTCCCTTAGACTTCCTAAGAATAATGCGAAATCCAGACTAGAAAGAGGAAGCAAGCAAGGTTAGCATGGTAGTACATTTATAATCTGTGAACCACTGTGAAGTGTATGGCAAAGGATTTGTTCCACTGTACCAGTTAGGGCTTTTTCCTCATTCCATTTACATGTCAAATGCAGGAAGAATGATTGTTTAAATGCCACTGCACATTCTGCAGGTAATCTAGACCTCACTATCTCTATGGGAACAATATGTAGGGCATTGTAGTGTATTCCTAGAGTCATTCATTTAAAGCCAGTTCTTGAAACTCAGTAGACTTTCTCAGGATATTTACTTCTATCTATCTTCCAGTTCAGTTCTTTCAACATCTAGGTGACAGTCTCCTGTGGGTCAAGCAAACCTGTGACCCTTCGTGTTGCACTTCTCTGCATACATTCAATATCCCGTGCTAGACCTACTTGGTACGGCTATCACACACTTGAATGATATTCTTGAATGGGTCACACAAGTGATTTGTAAGCAATCTCCTTTGTAGGCAGATTGCATTCCCTGATACTCGACAAATTAACCAAAGGCTGCTGCCTGCTTTGCACACAACTGAGCCTGTTTGATTGTCCCACTTGGTATCCCTACTAAAAGTTACTCCCAAGTATTTGTATGAGTTTACAGATTACAACTGTGATTCACTAGTGTTATATTCGTAGGATACTATTATGAAAGGGGTAGACTGCTACTCAGCATATAGAGAAGATGTTGAGTTGCATACAGACACAACAAAAAGACTGTTAAACATGTGAGCTTTTGGCAAAAATGCCTTCTAATGTAGAAAACACATTACACATCCACCAAGCACATCTAACACACTCATGACCACTGTCTTTGCCCAACATTGTTGGACTGCAGGCAACTGAGCCTGATGGGAGCAGCAGTCTGGATGGTGGGGGTAAGGAGGAGGCTGAGGTGGGGAGAGGGAGGGATAACAGGGCAGGGGTAGGGGAGGGTGTTGTGCTGCTTGTGGGAGCATGTGGGAATGTGGTGGAGATATGGTAGGAATTCTAGGTGCAGTTGGGTGGTTTGTTGTGGGAGGTTTGAAGGGGGCCAAGGATGGAGAGGATGTTAGAGGAGGAGAGAGGAAAAAAGGAGTAGAAGAGGGGCAAAGAGAGAGAGAGAGAGAGAGAAAGACTAGTGAGTGCATTGGGTTGTATGAATAAAAACGAGAACATTCTCCAGAGTAGACACTCAGAGCAAAAGCACATTCTCAGAGAAAGTTCTCAGTTTTGTGTGAATAAAAACTAGGAAGTATAATGTCTGACCCGGGAGTACTTTCTCTCTACCCCCCCCCCCCCCCCCCCTCCCTTATTGAGTAAGTTCTCAGCATAGGGATTAAAATCCAACATCTTTGGTTCTCAGTTTGTTTCTTTTGCGTGTGTTTTGTGATACCAAAAATTTTTCTTACATTATTTCTGTGCCGAAATGGAAGATTAAGAATGTTATAAAAGATTATCCAGCTATCATCAGCAAATCAGAAACTCCAGCTGCAAGAAAGGAGAAGGCAGATTGTATTACGGAAATACAGCACTGTTACAGGGTTACTTTTGGGAAAGAAATTTCAGACGGGCAGATTATGAAAAAACTGCACAATATGAAATCACGCATCAAGGCCAAGATGGATGTAAATAAGACAGGCAACATTAAGATTTTCCTAAAAAATTGGAAACACGATTTTTTTGAAGTTTTTGGACGGAGATGACTGCAACCCAGCTATCCACAGAGTTCCTGGTATGTCCCGTACTTTCCGTTTTTTTGTGTGCTTAATGTTTTGAAATTGTGAATCAGAAAAATACTTATTTTTAACGCATGAAAATGAAACCATGTTTGGTAAATTTCGTCTGATATTTGACCACTTTTCTGTGAAAGTATCACAGTGTACTATGCATGAAATTGGAAAAACTCCGCCCACATTTCTGTGTAAACTTGCTTGCTGTATATACTAACTAAAAATCAAATCATGACACGCGCTACTATTACTTTTTTTTTTGGGAGCTTGTGGAGTAGGTGCCACCACCTCTAACATCCACCCCCCCCCCTCCTCCCCCCCCAAGGGGGTTCGGAGGTAATTGATAAAGATTGCACATTCTTCGAACCAGAATCAATTCTGCAGCAACCACAAATTGTCACAGCAGACCATACAGATTTGATGGGGCCCGAAGTTGTCATAACAGCTAAATCACCTGTCATGGAGCATGAGAGTGTGTCTAAATGGTGGAGATTGAGTATGGAAACTGATGAGACCGTGAATTTGTCCAATTCAGAGCTGCAGAGGCTGGTGCTATTATACTAGTTAGATATACTGCAAAGAAAGCAGCAGAAATTGATACATGAAGAAAAAGATAAACAATAAAACAAATTATGTAATGTATTACAGCACTGATTTTTATGAATAGAAACGTGTCTTTTGTTTTTAAGTGAATGTTCATTTATATTCCTCATTTACCAAATTCCATATCCTCTTACAGAAATTATTCAGTACAAATTTCTTTTCAATGATACAATAGGAATAACATACCAGTAACCCAATTTGCACTTATTTACTGTTGTGTCAGGCAAATACGTTCACCACATCCTTGAAACAATTTTTGGTAAAGTAAAGCACAAAGATTAACTTATTACTATTTTAAATGATGCAGGTTACAGAGTTTGTGCACTTATTTACTGTAGTACCTAGCAAATACCTTCACCACATCCTTGAAAAATTTTTGGGGAAGTAAAACAAAAAGAGTAACTTGTTTCTATTTTAAATTGTGCAGGTTAGACAGTTTGTGCATTTACTGTAGTATCTGAAAATTCTGTTCCAGTCTGAATTGTTACATGTTAAACAATTTTTGTTGAAAGTAAAATCGATGATAGAGAATGAAGAAAAACAGTAGGCCTAAACTGCATTTTATTATGTAACATCAAATTTCTCTGCATCATACCCTGCAGAACAATGGCTCAACTGATTAGCAGCATGCTAAGTGATTGGAAGTTCCGGGTAATCACTGGAAGCAACATAAGTAAGGAGAGGAAGCTGAACAATGGATTGCCTCAAGGATCAGTTCTCTCACCATTACTGTTCAACCTATATCTATGTGATCTACCTGACAGTTCTTCCAGAAAATACCACTATGCCAATGACCTGGCTCTAGCCATACGACACAAGGAAATGAATATAACAGAAGAGATTCTAACCAATGACCTGTCTGCTCTTGATAATTACTTCAAAATCTGGAGACTCCAACCTAGTGTGAGTAAAACAGAAATATGTTGCTTCCATTTAAATAATTGGTTGGCAAACATAAAACTGGAAGTAAGTTTCAGAGGCAGAAATCTTCATCATAATTGGAAACCAAAATATCTTGGTGTCATCCTGGACCGTACACTATGCTTCAGACAACACCTTCTTAACATAGCTCAAAAGTTGAGGACTCGAAACAACATCCTCCATACACTATGCAGAACTACCTGGGAATCTTCAGCAACCCCCCTGCGATCTTCAGCTCTGGGCTTGGTGTACTCCAGTGCTGAGTATTGTGCACCTGTTTGGATGAACAGTCATCATACAAGGCTTGTTGACACCCAGCTGAACACGACAATGTGCATAATATCTGGCACAATCAGATCTACTCCAGTTTATTGGCTACCACTGTAACTGGTATAATGTCTCCTGATCTATGCAGATGTGCTGTCTGTTATGAGAGAATTCCACAAGATCTCCAGGAATTCTAACCTACCCGTGCATAGCGACCTGCCACTTTTAAATCGTAAGAGACTGAAATTATGCCATCCAACTCTGTGTGATGCTGCTGACATGGTTGCTAAGGATTTCAAACCTCTCGAAGAATGAAAAGGTCAGTGGGAAGCAGTGACAGATGTGCACCTGCATAACACCTTCTCAGGTGCTAAACTTCCAAGTGGATTTGATCTACCACGCAAGACCTGGACTACAACAGAATCCGTACCGGCCATGGCTGATGCAGAGATTCTCTCTTTAAGTGAAAGAAGCTGCCCAAATCAGCCTGTGACTGCGGGGCTCCATACCAGACTGTTCACCACATTGTCAGTGAATGCAGGATTCGAGCCTATCATGGTGCTGAATGGGACTTCCTGCTAGCAACTCCAGATGCAGTGCGCTGGATTGAAGGACTGGATATTCAGTTGTAAAGACAAACTTAAGTTCCTTGTGTGTCAGTATGTATATGTAATTTAATTGTATGATACCTGTAATAGCCATACGCTAGATAAATAAAATAAATAAATAAAGAGCACTGTTTTTTATTTTCATCGGGAAAAAAATTATTGTAGTTACAAAAAATACACAAATTGGGTTTCATTATTCTAAGTTTTGACAGACTCCCATACACTACAGTTGACATATTATTTTAACGATTTCCCGTCTTCTGTTTGTTCCACGTACACGTATGTTTGCTGCTTCCTCTACTCCCAATACTAGAAGGTTGTTGTCATCTTCACCAGGTGCCTCAAAATCCTTATCCTCTATATGTTTTGCTACATTGTGCAAAACAAAACAGGCTATTGTCACACTGGAGATTTTTGTTTGGACAAGCTGTATTTTATTTTGCAGAATTGGGAAATGCTTTTTTGCATGTCCAAATCACCGTTCGATTACCCTTTCCTTAGAGTGATGTATGTTATACGCCCTCTCATTGGGTGTTTTGGGATTTTGGAATGGTATCATTAACCTACGTCTCCTAAAATTAAGGCATTGCACTGGTTCTCTCGCAATATACTGTACACATTCGAGTTTCTTCATATCCTTGCGTCATGTACAGACCCAGGCCATGAAGCATCTACACTCATAAACATTTCACTGTTATCACACTATAACCTCCCCCCAGTTTCCCAATGAACTTTATTATTCACATATGCTGAAGATGAAGTTATATTTAATTAATTTAGCATAATATGTAATAGCTCATCGTCATGAAACTCATGGTCGTGCCCTTCTGTTCTTGTGACATCTAAGGAAAACTACTAGATGATAACATCTCCTTTCACAAATACTGGATTTTATTAGTTAAAACATCCTTTTTGTAAACCAACATTTATAAACACTCAACAGAAATCAAACACTGTGTGCCACTACACCTACATTCTGACACTAATCTCCAGCCTCGTTACCGAGCAGCTATCTCTAGCCTCTCACACACCCGAATTCCACTCACGGACTCCAACAGTCAACTCCCACTCACCCACTCGCACATTGTTGACTGCACTGCAGTCTTTGCTTTATTTTATGATCGCTGCATAGTGCACAGTTGATACTATGTATGGGTACTGTACCCTTACAACACATGGCCTGCATATTTATAGATGGAAGGCTCTTTTGATTAACATATTCATCTCCATGTGCAGAAGGTTTCGTTATAGGTATGCGAGTGCAGTCTAGGGCCCTTACCGCACATGGAGACTCATATCTCGATTGCCCTTTAACTTTAGCTGTTTCTAGTTCGTTAACGTTTCTCGGAAATCAGATCCACAACGGTGCTTTTCTATTAACCTGTTACAGAACATATAAAAATGTTAGTGATACTGTTGTCGGATGTATTCCCAAGTCTTCTACTACACCAATCTGAAAGCTTGGATCTGCTAAATAGCGCAAAAATGTTTTCATTTTGCATTCGTTGGAAAGGGTGCCGCCGCCTCTTTCGTGATTTTCGGGAAGAAAGCGATTTGTCAGCCAAATAATGTTTTCAGTGTTAAATCTTATATAAACGCCTACAGTCCCTTTCTTCTGTGTTCCTTCATACTCCGTATATCTTTTTTTGCCTTTCAAGAAACATAAACTACGCCATTTTCACTAAAAACACTTGGTAACACTTAACCACAACACTACTTACTCAGCTCAAAGTATGCTATGGAGAGCACTCACAAAAACAGAGAATGTTCTCAGCTTGTGAGAAACTTCTCTGGTTTTATTCATCGAAGAATATTCTTTGTTTTGAGGAACTTTCCCCACCCTTCATCCCACACTGTGAACATACTCGAGTGAAGTATATTCTCAGACTCGCTTTATTCATGCCAACCAGAAAACTTTCTCCGAACTTCTGAGTATACAGTATAGTCTCCGTTTTATTCATACAACCCATTGGTGGAATAGAAGGCTGTGTGGTGCTGGAGTGGGAGCAGGAAAGATGATATGTGCGTGAAGGACAGGGACAGTGAAGTGAAGGCCAGAGGGGTTATGGGAATGAAAGATGTATTGCAGGGAGAATTCTGTCATGTGCACTTCAGAAAAGCTGCTGTTGATAGGAAGGGTCCAGATGGAACAGGCTGTGAAACACTCATTGAAATGAAGGACATTATGTTGGTCAGCGTGCTCAGTAAATGGGTGGTCCAGCTGTTTCTAGGTCACAGACTGTCGGTGGTCATTTATACAGACAGGTAGTTTGTTGGTTGTCGTGCCCATGTAGAACACAACACAGTGGTTGTAACTTAGATTGTAAATCACATGACTGCTTTCACAGGTAGTGCTGCCTTTGGTGGGATAGGTGATGGTTGTGTCCAGATTGGAGGATGTGGTGGTGGGAGTATGTATGGGACAGGTCATGAATATAGGCATGTTACAGGGTTATGGACCATAAAGACAAGATGTTGGGGAGCAGGTGTGGAGAAAGGATGGACAAGAATATTGTAGAGACTGTGGGAGGGGCAGGAAGGACAGTGGGTAGGATATTCCTCATTTTGGGGCATGACAAGATGTAGTCGAGACTCTGGGAGAGAACGTGATTGAGCTGCTCTAGGCCTGTGTGATACTGAGCTGTGAGGAAAATGCTCCTTTGTGGCCAGATGGTGGGAGGTGGTAGGTAATTGGAGAGACAAAGCACTGGAGATCTTTTTTTGTGCAAGGTTGGGAGGGTAATTTCAGTCTGTGAAGGCTTCCCTAGGTATATTTGGAGGGGACTACTCACCAGTATAGATGCGATGACAACTGCTGGTTAGGCTGTTTTGAAGAGACTTCTTGGTATCGAATGGGGAGCAGCTATTGAAGTGGAGGTATTGCTTGTGATTTGGAGGTTTGGCATGGACAGAAGTACTGATGTAGCCATCTTTGAGGTGGAGGTCTACGCTGAGGAAGGTGGCTTGTTGGATAGACAGGGTGTATACACCCTGGGTCAATTGGGAAACCCAGGAAAACCTGGGGAATTTTTTCATCTGATGAAATTGTGGGCATTTTTTAGATTCCCAGCAATTTTTCATTGTTTTAGTTTTCAATTAATTGTAAGAACTGATACTCTAACAAAGAATTTTACTTTAGCTTGCTACTTCAGAATAAATAATAATACTGCACACATTCTGACTTACGAGCAACACTGTATCAATTGTCTCATCTGTGCACAACACATGGCTATAAGACCATACTGATTGTTGGTTCAGCATCTCATGTCCCACATTACTTCTGCTGATATAATTAATCCTAGACTTTCAAATTAATCGCTCTTCATGCCTCACACTTGGGTTCTTTTGAATGCTATTTTCCATACATTCCTGTAGCACATAAACTTCTCTTATTCCAATATGCACTTAGTAACCTCCTAATTGGGTCACATCTGTTCTCTCTCTTCATACATATCCTCCCATCAACCTGCATCCTTCATTATCACCTTTTATTTATTTTTCTCTTTGATCTGATTGTGTTTTCATGTCGGTTTCAGTTGGTTTTCACCTTTCACCATTGGGTCAACTCCCTCAGGTTTCACCCTTTTCCCACATGCTGCATCCGATTTATCTTTTTTGTGATGTTTCTCATGTATTTTTGTGAGTTGTTTCACACATATTTTTATGCAATTTATGTATTTTTATCATCCACCATAGTTCCCCCTCCATCTACCTGTGCCAATACAGAAAAGTTTCCTTATTGTTAGTAAGAACTCAGTCCAACATACTGTTCCTGCCTTGTTGCCTGCTTCATGGAATCCCTCAAAATGGCATTACTTTCAATTCACCCATATCCTTTAACAGTGACCGCCATCTCTTCAAATTACTCCTGTCTATAGCCCTCAACGACCTAGTCCTGCAAAATCATGTAAATGAGGCTCAAGCCTCCTTGCAATACCTTTTCTCCGTGCATAAAATTCTCATGCTCTGCAATCTAAAATTCCACTATCTGATCTCTCACACTGATGAATTTATTATTGAGTTGTAATCGCAGAAATTTAACACTGTCAACCTCTTCTATCTGCATGTCTTCATATATTATACACATGCTGGAAAGAAAAATCAACAAGTTCTGAACTGCATATAGTAGGTCATTTCATAGGTTAATAACTGTAAATTAGCTTTAACCCATTTATTAATGTCAGTGAAAATTTAATTAGTGCCATTTATAAATCTGTACTTGACCTGCTATTTATTACAATGTTTGTATCACCTGCAAAGAAAACAAACTTAACATCTGGTAATGTAACAGATGGGAGATAATTAATGACACAAGAAAAAGTGATGGACTGAGCTGGAACCTTGAAGAACACCAAATGTAATTAATTCCCAATCAGATGAAGAATGATTGCTTACTCCACAGGTATTTCTCAATGATACTCTCTGCTTCCTGTTAGTTCGGTAAGACTTGAACTATTTTCCTGCATTGTCAATGACACTATAATATTATAGTTTACTTGAGAGAATGCTGTGATTCACACCATGAAAGGCATCTGACAGGCCACAGAAAATGCCAGAAGCCTCTAATTTGTTATCTGGTAAATTAAGTTCATTCTCACTGTACGTGTAAATAGCATTCTCTATATCAGAACCATTGAGGACCCCAAACTGTGACTTGGACAATATATTATTTGCAGTCAGATGCTTCAGAAAATGCTTAAATACACCCTTTTCAAATATTTTTGAAAAAGCCAGCTTTTAGGAAGCTTTAATTGTCGGGTGCTATTAATAGTGTTCCATAGATTTCGTGTTTGTTTTGAATACAGTCAGAGAGAGTCCCTTTAGTCAGCCATAGTGCCAGTAGAGTCAGTGTCGTCGTAACTGCCGTCTGCTTCACGTCTGCTGTGCAGCGAGATACCTTAATTTAAGTATTAACTGTATTTTTCTTACTTGTCACTTCTTCTTCCGTGTGTATTTGCTTTTAGGAAGCTTTAATTGTCGAGTGCTATTAATAGTTCCATAGATTTCGTGTTTGTTTTGAACACAGTCAGAGAGTCCCTTTAGTCAACCATAGTGCCAGTAGTGCTAGTATTTGTTTTCAATACAGTCCAGAGACAGGTAGTGCTATTTTCATTGTTTTCTACAAGAAGTGCCTAGCAACCACAGTTTAGTGAATAAACAGCCGCCTTTAGTGAATTAGCAGTCTAGTTAAAGGTTGATTAACTCTCTTCAGTAAATTGATTCCTTAGGATGGATAGGATGTGTGACTGCTGTGTACGGGCGCAGGAGGAGCTGGCCACTGTTCGCGAACAGCTGAGCGTGTTGATGGCCGCGGTCAGCCGTCTTCAGGCTGCTGCCTCGGAGTGTAGCGGCAGTGGGGAGTCTGGTGCATCGCAAGGTACACCCCAGGTGTTACATGCTTCACCCACTGTCCCTGCTGTCGAGACATCTTCGCGTGTACTGGGCGCGGTTGGGCCACCCTATCCCCAAGGGGAGTGGCGGGTTCAGCGGCGTTCGCGGCGCACGAGGCGGAGGGTCAATGTGGAGGCTGGCCGTGTGGCATCGCCCGCTCTGCCTGTGAGTGGACATGTGGCTGCTCCTTCAGCAAGGTCCGAGCAGGCACACGGGGGGAGGGGTTTATTAGTTATTGGGAGCTCCAACGTTAGGCGGGTTGACGGAGCCCTTTAGGGAAATAGCGGGAAGGTCGGGGAAGAAGGCCAGTGTTCACTCTGTCTGCTTGCCGGGGGGTCTCATCCGAGATGTGGAGGAGGCCCTACCGGTGGCGATAGAGAGCACTGGGTGCACCCGACTGCAAATTGTTGCTCATGTCGGCACCAATGACTCCTGCCGTCTGGGTTCAGAGGTCATCCTCAGTTCGTACAGCCGGTTGGCGGAATTGGTGAAGGCGGAAAGCCTCGCTTGCAGGGTGAAATCAGAGCTAACTATTTGTAGTATCGTTCCCAGAACCGATCGCGGTCCTCTGGTTTGGAGCCGAGTGGAAGGCTTAAACCAGAGGCTCAGACGATTCTGCGGAGATCTGGGGTGCAAATTTCTCGACCTCCGCTGTCGGTTGGAGAAATGTAGGGTCCCCCGGAATAGGTCAGGCGTGCACTACACACCGGAAGTGGCTACAAGGGTAGCGGAGTACGTGTGGAATGCACATGGTTTTTTTTTAGGTTAGATACTTCTCTCCCTAGGCCCGACAAGACGCCTCCTGAGACGCGGCAAGGTAGGAGTAGGCAAAATGCAACAGGGAATAACAATATTAATGTGCTAATAGTAAACTGCAGGAGCGTCTACAGAAAGGTCCCAGAACTGCTCTCATTAATAAACGGTCACAACGCCCATATAGTACTAGGGACAGAAAGTTGGCTGAAACCAGACGTAAACAGTAATGAAATCCTAAACTCAGATTGGAATGTATACCGCAGAGACAGGCTGGACAGTGAAGGGGGAGGCGTGTTTATAGAAGTGCGATAGTATCGAAGGAAATTGACGGAGATCCGAAATGTGAAATGATTTGGGTGAAGGTCACGGTTAAAGCAGGCTCAGACATGGTAATTGGATGTCTCTATAGGCCCCCTGGCTCAGCAGCTGTTGTGGCTGAGCACCTGAAGGATAATTTGGAAAATATTTCGAGTAGATTTCCCCACCATGTTATAGTTCTGGTTGGAGATTTTAATTTGCCGGATATAGACTGGGAGACTCAGACGTTCATAACGGGTGGCAGGGACAAAGAATCCAGTGAAATTTTTTTAAGTGCTTTATCTGAAAACTACCTTGAGCAGTTAAACAGAGAACCGACTCGTGGCGATAACATATTAGACCTTCTGGTGACAAACAGACCCGAACTATTTGAAAAAGTTAATGCAGAACAGGGAATCAGCGATCATAAAGCGGTTACGGCATCGATGATTTCAGCCGTAAATAGGAATATTAAAAAGGGTAGGAAGATTTTTCTGTTTAGAAAAAGTGACAAAAAGCAGATTTCAGAGTACCTGTTGGCTCAACACAAAAGTTTTGTCTCAAGTACAGATAGTGTTGAGGATCAGTGGACAAAGTTCAAAACCGTCGTACATAATGCGTTAGATGCAACATCGTAAGAAATGGAAAAGAGCCACCGTGGTACAACAACCGAGTTAGAAAACTGCTGCGGAAGCAAAGGGAACTTCACAGCAAACATAAACATAGCCAAAGCCTTGCAGACAAACAAAAATTACGCGAAGCGAAATGTAGTGTGAGGAGGGATATGCGAGAGGCGTTCAATGAATTTGAAAGTAAAGTTCTATGTACTGACTTGGCAGAAAATCCTAAGAAATTTTGGTCTTATGTCAAAGCGGTAGGTGGGTCAAAACAAAATGTCCAGACACTCTGTGACCAAAATGGTACTGAAACAGAGGATGACAGACTAAAGGCCGAAATACTAAATGTCTTTTTCCAAAGTTGTTTCACAGAGGAAGATTGCACTGTAGTTCCTTCTCTAGATTGTCGCACAGATGACAAAATGGTAGATATCGAAATAGACGACAGAGGGATAGAGAAACAATTACAATCGCTCAAAAGAGGAAAGGCCTCTGGACCTGATGGGATACCAGTTCAATTTTACACAGAGTACGCGAAGGAACTTTCCCCCCTTCTTGCAGCGGTGTACCGTAGGTCTCTAGAAGAGCGTAGCGTTCCAAAGGATTGGAAAAGGGCACAGGTCATCCCCGTTTTCAAGAAGGGACGTCGAGCAGATGTGCAGAACTATAGACCTATATCTCTAATGTTGATCAGTTGTAGAATTTTGGAACACATATTGTGTTCGAGTATAATGACTTTTCTGGAGACAAGAAATCTACTCTGTAGGAATCAGCATGGGTTTCGAAAAAGACGGTCATGTGAAACCCAGCTCACGCTATTCGTCCACGAGACTCAGAGGGCCATAGACACGGGTTCACAGGTAGATGCCGTGTTTCTTGACTTCCGCAAGGTGTTCGATACAGTTCCCCACAGTCGTTTAATGAACAAAGTAAGAGCATATGGACTATCAGACCAATTGTGTGATTGGATTGAGGAGTTCCTAGATAACAGGACGCAGCATGTCATTCTCAATGGAGAGAAGTCTTCCGAAGTAAGAGTGATTTCAGGTGTGCCGCAGGGGAGTGTCATAGGACCGTTGCTATTCACAATATACATAAATGACCTTGTGGATGACATCGGAAGTTCACTGAGGCTTTTTGCGGATGATGCTGTGGTGTATCGAGAGGTTGCAACAATGGAAAATTGTACTGAAATGCAGGAGGATCTGCAGCGAATTGACGCATGGTGCAGGGAATGGCAATTGAATCTCAATGTAGACAAGTGTAATGTGCTGCGAATACACAGAAAGATAGATCCTTTATCATTTAGCTACAAAATAGCAGGTCAGCAGCTGGAAGCAGTTAATACCATAAATTATCTGGGAGTACGCATTAGGAGTGATTTAAAATGGAATGATCATATAATGTTGATCGTCGGTAAAGCAGATGCCAGACTGAGATTCATTGGAAGAATCCTAAGGAAATGCAATCCGAAAACAAAGGAAGTAGGTTACAGTACACTTGTTCGCCCACTGCTTGAATATTGCTCAGCAGTGTGGGATCCGTACCAGATAGGGTTGATAGAAGATACAGAGAAGATCCAACGGAGAGCAGCGCGCTTCATTACAGGATCATTTAGTAATCGCGAAAGCGTTACGGAGATGATAGATAAACTCCAGTGGAAGACTCTGCAGGAGAGACGCTCAGTAGCTCGGTACGGGCTTTTGTCAAAGTTTCGAGAACATACCTTCACCGAAGAGTCAAGCAGTATATTGCTCCCTCCTACGTATATCTCGCGAAGAGACCATGAGGATAAAATCAGAGAGATTAGAGCCCACACAGAGGCATACCGACAATCCTTCTTTCCACGAACAATACGAGACTGGAATAGAAGGGAGAACCGATAGAGGTACTCAAGGTACCCTCCGCCACACACCGTCATGTGGCTTGCGGAGTATGGATGTAGATGTAGAAAAGTGAAATTGGTTGATAGTTTGGTGGTATCTTTTTATCCCTCTTCTTGTAAAGGGACGTAAATAAGACAGAACTCATTTCACATGAACGATCTTCGATTAACTTCATTGATATGTTATAATAAGCACTAGGATACTTTGATTTCAAGGATTTTTATGATTGATGCTACTTCTTTGGGAGAACTGAGTGTCATTTCCATTTTACTGAAGTTATTTGTATTGACTGGAATCAGATATTCCACTGCACCGTTTACTGAACCTGATAACCCCAAGTTGTCAGTAACAGAAACAAAGTATTTGTTTAAGAGGTTTGCAACACTACATGCTCTTGTTACCAACATCTCATTTATTTTTAGAGTTATCTGGTTCTCTTTCTTTCTGGTCCCACCTGTCTCTATCTTCACTATATCCCATACAGTTTTTATTTTGTTGCCTGATGTAATTATCTTTTTCTCATAATAAAGTTGTTTGGAGTTTTGGATTACTTGCTTCAATATTTTGCAGTATTTTTTGTAGTGCGTTGTAATGCTAACATCAGAGCTGTTCCTAGATAGTAGATACAGTTTCCTCTTTGTCCCATGTGATACCTTTATTCCTCATGTAATCCATGGTTTATTTTTGACTTCTGTTTGATTTGAGTTACCTTTGGGGGAAAACAATTTTGAAATAAGAAAGTAATGTTGTTAATGGATCCTTTGTATTTTACATCTGAGTCAGAAGTATTGTAAACATCTATCCAGTTCATGTCTTTGAGCAATTCTCAATTTTTGACTGATTTATCACCCTATTGCACTCAGGTTTAATAGATTTTATATTCTGACAAATTTAACATAAAATATTGCTTGTCAAAATCAGATAGCCTATTTACTACTGGTTTTGTGATATGACTTTTTCCCCTAGATTTTTGTACAAAGATATTATCAATAGCAGCCTCAGAGCATTTACATACCCTAATTGCAAAGTTCACAGTAGGAATTAAATTGTTCACTGAGAGCTTTTCAATAAATCCACATTAAAATCACCAGTGACCACTATTTCCTTGTTTTTTACTGTTAGATGGGACAACAGAGGTTCCAGATTTTTTTATGAAGAGGTTAAAGTTTGCAGAAGGTGCTCTGTATTTAGTTACTATTATAAAGGGCTTACTATGAAGTACTACTTTTATTTCACAAGCTTCTAAGTGCTGCTCTTAGCAAAATTTGTTTATATCAGTATTTTTGAAATTAAAACAGTTTCTGACAGATGTGGCAATGCCTCCTTTCTCCATATTTACTCTAACTAACTTAAATTCTGTAACATTTAACATATCTATACCAGTGGCACATGATGTTCAGAGAGGCAGATTATATCAACTAGTTTGTTCAACTGTAATTCTTCAACACAAGTAAGCAGCTCATTAACATTACCCCATCAGTCCTTGGATAATTCTGATGCAATGAAGGTAACTGAGTTTGTGCACTGGCTGAATTACAACTGGACGAACCTAATTTTTTTGTCAGTTGCTGTACATCTTTGGTTTCAATTAGAGGCCGTTTGCATGAAATGTATACATTAAAATTTGCTTCTTGCCGCCTGTTTTATCAGTGTGAATGTCATTTTCAACCTGCCTCTGAACATTTTTCTTTTTGTACTCCCTACCCTTCAAAAATTGCTGTTCTGTCACTCATAACCACTGGTACATTACCGTGTGTGATAGTGCACCTCGTAAGTAATTTGCTATTAGCCCTAACTGTTTTGTTTTCCTGTCCCTTTCCTGTTGAGGTGGAAGGCCATGCCTAGTATAGTCACACCTACAGATAGAGTGAACAAGAGTGACACCAATATGAGACCCCATACCTGATCCAAGCAGCCGTTCCACCTCTAAATTAAATCTCCTAACACAAGAGTTTAAATGAGGCAGGTCATGGCACATCAGAACAGCCATAAGCCCATCACCAGTATGTCTAATTGCTGAAGCCCTATCTTTACCATGTAACCCTCAATTGAATAATTAGTGTTTCTGTTTATGCTGTTATCGGCCCCACCCACTATTACCATGGTGTCTTCCTTTGTGAAGTCTTTGCAAAGTGAACCTACTTCCTCTGTCACTTGACCCAGACTTGCACTAGGTTTAAAAAAACTTGTGACCTGGTAACTTGACCCTAGTTTATCCTACAACATTTGGCCAACACGTCTACTATGTGAACTACCCAACAACAAAACTTTAACAGTGAAGAAAAAATATTGCTACTTATTGAAAAGATGACACGTTAAGTTGCAGACAGTCACAATTAAAAGACATTTACACAAAGCTTTCGATCACAGCCTTCATCAGCAAAAGAGAAACAAACACCACTCATACATACAAGTAAGCACCTCACACACACATGACTGCCAACTCTGGCAGCTCGAGCCAGAATGCAGCTATGACGGGATAGAAGCAGCAATCTGGAAGGGATAGGGAGGGGATAGTAGTGTATGGGTGGGGGGAGAAAGGAATGCTGTCTGGCAGAGTGTGCAGGGACTAGAATGCTACAGGCACGGTGTCAGAAGGTTGTGAGGCAGGGAGGTAGGGAAACTAGGAGCAAAAATGAAGAGGAGTGGGGAAAGATTTGCGGGTGTATCGGCAGAAGGCAGCAAGGAAAGAGGGTGGGAGATGAGAATGGGAAGGAGATGATAGGGCAGAGGGGGTGGAAACTGTTGGGAGGCAGGTGTGGGAACAGTATTTTTCTGGGGGGAGATCTGATTTCTCTTATTTTACTACAGTGGTTATTTCTCCTTATGTGAGCGGGTATCAACAAAATATTTTTGCAATGGGAGGTGGATACTGAAGATTGAAATATCATGGAAAGATCTTGCTGTACTGAAAAATGCCTTTGTTCTAATGGTTGCCACCCCAGCCTGTCCATCATATCCATGACAATCTCTCCGCTATTTCATGATAACATGAAACAATCTGCCCTTTTCGATGTCCTCCCTCAATCTCATTTAGTAAGGACCTCATATTGCACAGCAGTACTCCAGAAGAGGATGGACAAGCCTAGTATAAGCAGTCTCTTGTAGATCTGTTGCCTCTTCTAAATGTTCTGCCAATAAATCACAGTTTTTGGTTTGCTTCCCCATGACATTCTCTGTGTGAAAATTCCAGGTCAAGTTATTTGTAATTGTAATTCCTAGGTATTTAGTTGAACTGATAGCTTTTGTAGTTAAAAGAGTTGAGGGACATGAAAAGGAAGCTATAGTTTAGAAGGAAGTGAGATAGGGTTGTACCCTCACCCCCAGGGTTATTCATTCTGCACATTGAGCAAGCAGCAAAGGAAACCAAGGAGAAACTTGGAAGAGGAATTAATTAAATTTCAGGAAGAAGAAATAAACAGTCAGAGGTTTTTCAGTTACATTGTTACTCTGCCAAAAACAGCAAAGGATTGGGAACAATAGGTGAATGGAATTGATAACATCTTGCAAAAGAGATTATAGCAGAAGAAGTAAAACTAGGGTAAAGTAATGTAGCTGAATTAAATCACTGGTGCTGAGGGAATTGTATTAGGGAACGAGACACTAAAAGTAGTAGATAAGTTTTGCTATTTGGGCAAAAAATTTATTGGCAATGTCCAAATTGGGGAGAATATAAAATGCAAACTAATAAAGGGAGTAACTTGTTAACATCGAATAAAAATGAATAATTTGACAGATGGCATATGTGTGCTATCACTATTATGCTTGCATTGTGATGTATCAGATGCATAAAATTTTGAGAGAGAGTTTGCTGAATTTGATAGAAGGTGCATATGAAGCCAAACTAGGGTGCACCAGTGTGCCAATTTCTGGTATAAGTGCTGCAACACAATGCAGCAATCTCTAGACATAAAACTTACCTCGATGTGGCTGCCCAGTTGTCAACTAAAATCTGGAGGCGAGAAGTTGGCATCATGCGGCTGCAGTCCTGGAAACTTGTGGAAAACTCTGGGGAAATTCTAAAGCCACAAGTTTTGTAATGTGCCTTCTTGGAACACCTGTGCAGGTTATTGGGAAATGGATTCCACCCAGGCTGTGTTGGTCTGTTCCAGTCAATGCTCGGATGGAGTGATTTAGTATTTTCCTCATTTGCAGGCTTCTCTTCTTTTGGCGTATTTTAATGCAGAAACAGACTGCAAGAATTGAATTGTGTGTGTGTGTTTTTTTTTTAACCTGCATAAAATAAACAGTGGAAAATCCAGGTTGGAATATTGACAATATTATGAAAAGAATAGATTGCTACTTACCATACAGTGCATATGATGGGGGGGGGGGGGGGGCAAAAAAAAAAAGGAAAAGGTTGCTAAACAACTCAGCTTTTGGCCAAAAGTCAAAAGTCTTTCTTCTAAATAATAATAATAATAAAAAACAAAACACACACACACACACACACACACACACACACACACACACACACACACACACAAACCACTGTCTGTCTGTGGTTATGCAAGGTGTATTATACCTGTCTGCGACTCAGCATTGCCACTATATGGTGAGTAGCAATGTAGCCTTTTCATAATATTGTTATTAACCTAAATAAACATATTTATCACAAAGCTTAATCTTTAAGAGACAGTATTTTGAGATTCCGTCACATGAACACTTTTGACAGTAAATTGCATAACACACAGTTAAAATCAAAGAATGGAAACACACACACATACACACACAAATGCAACTCACACACACACACATGACCATAGTCTCTGGATGCTGAAGCCTGATGCAAGGAGCAGCAGCCCATGATGGTTTTTTTTTTACCAGATGGTGGGGGTAATGAGGAGGCTGGGGTGGGAAGTGGGAGGGATAGCAGGGTTGGGGTGGGAGAGGGTAAAGTGCTGCTTGTGGGAGCATTAGGTGGAGAGGAGGTGGGGCAACTAGGTGCAGTCGGTACGTTAGATGAAGGGCAGGAGGGGGGGGGGGGGAGTAACGGAAAAGGAGAGAAGTAAGACTGTTGGTGTGTTGATGGAACAGAAGGCACTGCACTGCTGGAATGGGAAAAGGGAAGGGGCAAGATGGGTAAGGTCAATGACTAACTAAGGTTGAGGCCAGGATGGTAACAGGAATGTAGGATACATTGCAGGGGGAGTTCCCACCTGCAAAGTTCAGAAAAGCTGCTGTTGGTGAGAAGGACCCGGGTCACACAGACTGGAAGCAGTTATTGAAATGAGGAGTGTTGTGGTGGACAGCATGCTGAGCAATAGGGTAGTCCAGCTGTTTCTTGGGCACAGTTTGTTAGTTACCATTCATGCGGACATACAGCTTGTTGGTTATCATGTCCACATAGAATGCAGCATAGCAGTTGCAGCTTAGCTTGTAGATCACATCAGGTTTCATAGGTAGCCCTGCTGTTGTTGGGATAGGTGATAATTAGATCGGACTGGAGTAGCTGGTGGTGGGAGGATGTGTGGGACAGGTCCTGCACTTAGATCTGTTATAGGGATATGAGACATGAGGCAAGGGGTTGGGAGCAGGGGCTGTGTAGGGGTGGGTGAGGGTCTTGTGTAGGTTTGGTCAGTGGCAGAATACCACTGTGGGAGGGGTGAATAGGATAGTGGGTAGGACATTCCTCATTTCAGGCCACAATCAGAGATAGTTGAAACCCTGGTGGAGAATGTGATTCAGCTGCTCCAGTCCTGGGTGGTACTGATTCACGAGGGGAATGCTCCTCTGTGGCCAGAGAGTGGGACTTTGGAATGGGGGTGGGGGGGAGGTGACTGGAGAGACAAGGTGTGGGAGATCTGTTTCTGTACAAGGTTGGTCGGGTAGTTACGGTCTGTAAAGGCCTCAGTGAGGTGTTCGGTATATTTCGATAGGGACCTCTCACCACTACAGATGTGATGGCCAGCATCTACCAGATGCTTTGATCAAAAGCTTTCAGTATTTCGTGCGAGAAAAGTGCTTGCCTATGGGAGGTATTTCTTTCAATCTTACATTGTTCCTTTTGGTTTCCTGCCTCTATTGTTATCTGGTTTGGATGCAGAGTCACCTAATCTAAAAAACTCTTGTGTGCACCCAACACATGGTGAGGTACCTGAGGAGCAACCTCTGACGTGTAGTGCACACCTGACCCATTTAAGGGGACCTTACGGTTCGTGCGTTCCTGTGGACTGCTTTCAGGGAGACGGGAAATATACATAAAAACCACCATCTAACACTACTTTTTGCATTTAGTATTACGTATTTATTCTTCAATATAATAGAGGGAAACATTCCACGTGGGAAAAATATATCTAAAAACAAAGATGATTATTTTCTCTTTGTGTTTTTGCCAGTAGTTTCACTTTGTATTCACCTTCTCCTTTTTACCGTAATCTGCTATAGAATTTTATCCCGCCTATATCTACTCAATAATACGTAAACCATAACCAAAAACTTTTTTTGCCGCTTTCAACACTACCGCTGCTATAAAATCCACAGTTTCTAGTTCACAAACAGTTCCTTTCACCTTTTAAACAACCATTTTGGCTATTTCTAATAACTTTCGCTTTATTTCCATTTCCATTTTTCCCACATCACTGATAATTTTTAGCCGCTTCCCACAGGTTTTAACGTCATTATTTCTTCGTCAGACAATTATTAGCCTCATTTTCATAATCTGCCACCACAAAAGCACTCCTTTTAACACATTACACGCAGTTTTTTCGAAATTTTCCCGAATTTCTCCGTCCTTTAACGTGTTTTGGCAGCAACACAACCACCTAACCTTTGTGCACATCATTGTCTACCAACCCAAGTCCAACATAGCCCAGCTGTAACCAACACCTTTTCGCCTTTTTCACACCAGATCTCCAGTTACTTTCCAGTTCACCTTTATCTGTCCCCATATATTTTATTTTCATTTTCATTTCAGCCTCATGTTACACTTTCCACCTTCTAATATCATGTCACCCTCACAACACCCCCACAACGACCCCACTAAGTTTAGGTCTGCTTGTGTCTGTATATGTGTGGATGGATATGTGTGTGTGTACGAGTGTATACCCGTCCTTTTTTCCCACTAAGTTAAGTCTTTCCGCTCCCGGGATTGGAATGACTCCTTACCCTCTCCCTTAAAACCCACATCCTTTCGTCTTTCCCTCTCCTTCCCTCTTTCCTGATGAGGCAACAGTTTGTTGCGAAAGCTTGAATTTTGTGTGTATGTTTGTGTTTGCTTGTGTGTCTATCGACCTGCCAGCACTTTCGTTTGGTAAGTCACATCATCTTTGTTTTTAGATGTATTTATTCTTCACTTATACATAAATGGTAACATGTGTACAAGACATAGTTTTGGTGCTTTGGTCAAGGACTATTCCTTTTGCACTGATATTCTCACTGAAATTTACTGTGATGTACACATTTTGAAATAGTTAATCGCAGTTCCTTATGTGAAACTTGGACGTTGCAGGTTAATGTTAAACAGGTACCATCAGTGCTGAAATTAGTCAGTGTTCTTCACAGTGAATTATACAGAAAAAACTCTGCATTACTAAAAGTGGCCACATTTTGCATCATCTTACCAGCACTGCAGACACATCTTACTTAAGAATTCCAAACAATTCAGGACATTGCATATGCAACAAAAATAGCTTGTCTTCCTCTTCTTTTATGGCGGACAAATGCGACATGTCTTCCTTCCATCCGTACGTTGTCTGTCCTCGTTTTCCATGTCTTCATGGGGATGTATCTCAGCGCCTACAACTCGACTGATAGAAAATCTCAGTTCTTGTGGAAGGTCTTTCTTCATTATTCTTTTGCTTAAAGAAGGCCCATTGTTGATATAAGAATTACTGCTCTTCCTTTATTAGGTATGTGGGACACAGCATGAAGTGTTTGGTAAGTGCATACAGCATTGTTGCAACTTCACGTCCATGGGAAGATATTGCAGTTTCCTTTCAGTTATTTTGCATTATTCCCACTATGTTCAAACCATTTTGCCACAGCACATCTGCAAGTTTGATTGACACATACCAGTTATCAGTGTTAATGTTTTGGTTACTACGTGCTGTCGGTTTGTGCAATCTGAGGACAACCTGAGTGGGAATGGCTTATTTCTTCTCATCGGGAGAATGTCTTGCTTAATTAGTATCTTTTTCACAGTAGAGATAGGTGTTGAAGACATAATTACTCCTGGAATCAGCAAGGCATTCAAACTTCAGGCCATACTTCATTGGTTTAGATGGAATACACATTCTGAACTTACAGCATCCTCTAAGGCTGATGAGCATTTTATCTACTATAGCTTAGCCCCAAGAATATAGGACCACTGCAGATTTTCATTGAATTTATGTATAATGTTTGTTATAGCAGCCGCTGTATCAGAAATCTTACATAACTCCATATCATCACGTTTGTCAAATTTCAAGCAGTTGAGAATTACAGCAAATCTTACTGATGACATAGTTACACAGAAAATATCATGGCCAGTCCCATCAGTACAAAAGGGAGAATGGTATGTCTTTGTTATTCGGTTTGAATACAGCAGTGTACATTAGAAGGCCAATTTCTCTCCATATCCATGTATTTCCCCCCATTTTTTTCAGTTTTTCATTTGTCCATGTGAGTATTTCATTCAGCATATCATCACTGAAAATATAGCTCCAAGAAGTGAGTGGGTCGACCTGTATCTTCTGAGAGTGTATTGACGTGCTGGTATTTTCAGTATATTACGAGTTGGAATACTGATGTTCCTGTTTGGTTCTACTGCTGACCACTTGAACCTATTTCTGCCATAGAAGTATTTTGCCATACACGCTGGATTCTGAATCATGTTTGCTGTGTATAAAATCACCATAAAGACGGAAATGTCATGCCCCACTTCATCAATAATTCATGAAAGCTTTTCTTCAAAATATTGATCGCATGGTCTCACATATGATGGACCAGCGTTACCTGACATAGTTCCAGAGATATTGTCACCAAGAGACTTGAAGAACAAAACAAACAAACACAACAAACAAGAAAAATATTCAGTCTGTCGCTGACTTACACTAACACAGTCTTGCCGTCCCTTGGACATCGTTTCAACAAAACGAAAGCTAACAGAGCACTTTCAACAATGACTACTGTGGCAAGAAGCAGCAGACTGAGAATATGGAAGCTACTGGGCAGACCAGCTCAATATCGTTTCTAGAAACAGGGGTGTGGAAAGCAGTGCAGTCCCAGGGACCGCACAACTTTATTTAAAGGTTAAGAGTACACTTAGAAAGAAGAGACTATAACAGATATTAGGTGACAGTGTGTATCCACTAAAAACCTATTTAATGACACCACTTGATGTCTGTAGTAATGAAGCAGAAAGGCTCTATAATGAACCTCAAATTTGTACCAGAAATGTAATAGAAAGGTATTTTGGTGTTTGAAAGCAAAGATTTCTGGTATTATCACTAGGCTTGAGAATTAAATTACAAACAATTGTGACTATTATTGTTGCTTGTGCTGTGTTACACAATATAGCTCAGAAAAAAGTAGACGATGAGCCTCTTAAGAGCCAAATATCACCTTACAAACATACAATATTCACGCATCTGCCACTGTGGAGGACATTCAGCAAGATATGGCAAGGATTTCACTGATTGAAGACTATTCCACTCAATTTTGTGAAATCGTATCTTGCTAGAACATATATAAAATTGTTTGACATCTGTAGTTATCCATAGTACAGTGATGTGCCATTACAATGTAAATTATATTATTTGTTTACAGGTTCTTGTCTTTTCTTTCAAATTTATTTTCATGTTCAGTAGTTCCATTTTCTGTTCACATTCTAACCAAGCCAACTCATGGCTTTCTCTTTCCTACTTGCGTCTTTGCCTTTCCCATTAATGTCTCTCTTTATCACACTTTTCTTCTTCTGATAAAATGCGTTTCTGCTGTGCAAAGTATCTATATTAGCTTCCTCAATATTCATTTTTTCAGGCTACCCTCAACTGTTAGTGTGCGACTTGTAACAGCCTTAAAGTGTGCAGGTAACCAGAGTGACCACACGTGTTGTTCATTCTGCTCCTATGTCATTTCTATAACAATAGCTTCACTTATAGGCTTATTGTTGACCTCAGTGGGGCTGAAGATTTTTGCAGACCAACCACTCATTCCTTTTTCACTATCTGAAATTAAAATATAAAATTAGCTAACACTATACACAAATATTTAAAAGACAGTGGTGTGAGGTATTAGTTCTTTAAAGTGACAGATGATGACAAAAACATAAAATACTGACCAAAATGAATGAAACTGTAACAATAAACTTATCAACTGCACCTCCATCATATGTATTGTCCAGTCCAACAGCACTAGTACTCATTAAGTCCTGTAGCATTTTTGTAATCTTGTCATGTTTGTGGCTGATTTACTACCCCTCCCGAAAGAAAAAGTTCTTTCTTTTTACCTGCCATTTTCTTTCTGTTGTCATATATATCTATTATATTTTTATAGGTCTTTTTGGGCCACTTAGAGCTTCAAACCATTCACCCACTTCATCTCAGAGTTAGTGTTTCTACTGCCATGCTACAGAAATGATTTTCTTATTTTCGGTGATGTGACATTTCTTCTCTCTAACTTTTAGTAGAATTTCTTCTTCCTTAGGAGCAAAATTAGCCAGCCTTGTCCTCTTTTCACAGTTTGCCATTGGATCGAACAGTTGTGAGATATATTTCCTTCACAAAACTTTCAAAACAATGAAAACATCTGGTACACAATAATATACATTTGTACTAACTGCTACAAATTTTGTACAGGTTTATTCAGTAAAACTCTACCTTTAGAAGGTAAGAATCAAAGTGAATTTACTGTAAGTTTACTCTGACCGTAAAGTTTATTGGAGGTTAATTCTTACTCTTACCTCACTGGACATGGTAAGAACAGGCCTAAAGGTGGAAGAAACTGCCACTGAATGGATGTAGAGTAGTGTATTGACAGTCATATAATTATTAAGAGTCTTAGAGAAGTAATATAATAGGTGTAAATTTAGCTTCATATTTGGGAGGGGGGGTTGTATTTGTCATTATGATTCACATGCAATTGTTGATTGTGGTTATGAAGAAAGTAGACTACAATGAATAAATAAACAATAAATAAATAAATAAGTAAATAAATAAAAAATTCCTGCTCCAATCGGTAGTCCTCTTCATCTCTCGATGCATTTCATATGGTCTTGTGGTATTGTAATCATACTGGTTGTCGGCTTACAGCCTCACAGAGCAACTGATGTTACGTGCTACATCTTTTATATGCATTATAAATCAAAATATGGGACACAAGGCAGAAGTTGAAATGAGCCAACATTTTGTGGAAACTATGTAGTAGACTAGCGAATATGGCAATGTGTAGCAATGTATGGGAATCCATCGTACATTCATGTGCAAATATCCAATTGAACATGTTGCAATCAGTAGTTCGTGCTGCAGTTTGGCGGCATCGTTTGTGTGTGGATGTTAATGGTGACCATTTCGAACACCTATAGTGATATCTTTAAGTTGGACTTTAAGCTACACTTTCACCAAAAATGAGACAACTCCATCAATTAGTATGCAAGTTATGGACTTTTAAACAGTGGATACATTTTTTTGGGCCCCTCTGTACACACACACACACACACACACACACACACACACACACACACACACATTATTAAAGAACTACAAAAGCATTTTTAAAACTATATCTATGAAAATAGGTATTTGATTTCTCAGTTACAGTGAAACATATATCTTTTTATTTGTTTTAGGAAATTCAACCCCTAAGGTGGTGTAATAGGGTATGAAAATTAATAAGAAAATATTTCATTATATTAAAACATTTTTACAGCTAAATCCAGAAAAACTGGTATTTGACTTCTTGGCTAGGTCTAAAGAAATATAATTAGGGGATGAAAGTTTTTATGGAAATATCAGCTCAAGAACTCAACTAATGAAAACCCTAGACTCCAGCTACCAGAATCGATTTTTATCACGGTTACAGTCACAAAAGACCATGCTTCTATGGCTTTAATATGCATGGAAAGTTTAGATGTTGCAATTTTTGAACAATATAAAAATTTTATTAACAAAAAACAAAGTAAATATGTACTGACCATACAGTCTATGCAGCGGGCACTATGCTAGTAATAAAATATTAAGGAATATTATTGTTTTTTACTTTGTTAGTGCTCTTGGGTACTGCTGAAGCTGTGTACAACAAAACATATTTTTCCGTACTTAGATTCTCTTTCTCGCAGTTCTCCTTAGTTTTTAATCAGCACTTATTGTGTTTACTTTTGGGCCTGTCTGCTGCTTGCGTACTATAAACAGGACTCAGTACTTACACATGTAAAAATATTTTCCTTGAAAAATACCATTGTAATCAAGTAAATATTAAGCTACTAATGGCACCTAAACAGCAGCTCTATAGTATAACTGAGGGGGGTGGGGGGGCAGCAGCTTTCTTAAAAGGAGAAGATTTCTTACCAGTGTACTCAATTTTAGGTCGCGTAAGTGTGAAAAACATGAAGCATTAAAGTGATAATTTACTGTCAATGCAGTACACAGATTAAGTTCCTGTTATGTCTCTATCTTATGGTAATGTACACACGACTCATTCCATGTCTGTGAATGGTCTTCTTATTGATGGGATCTACAGAACATAATGAATGAAGCAAGGAGTGAATACAAAAATAATTTTTAACTGGCACTATCTTGAATTACTTTAATTTCGTTCATTTCATCTTTTATGCAAACAACAATGATATGATGTTTGCTTGCGTAATACATCCTAGAATGTCAAATTAAAATGTGCCACATGAATGATGTAGTACAGCCACAAACATGTAACACAATTTGAAGTGTAAGTGCAAATGTGGAACTGTTTCCCCAATGCAGCAGATGAACGTTTTATGACCTAATAATAACTAATAACTAAAAAATCCTTGTTTTAGTTTGTTATTTTCTTTGAGACATTTTTCTACGTAAAGACTAACAACTGTGAAACTGACGAAACAGAAGCAGATGCAGTGATCAAACAATGTCATTGTGGTCATCGAACAAGAAACTGCAGTTCCAACGTATGACAATCACATATTGTGATTGAAGACAAAAATATTCTGAAATGTAGCGAAATCAAACAGGTGATGCTGAGAGAATTAGATTAAGAAATGACGCACAGAAAGTAGTAGATGAGGTTTGCTATTTGCGGAGTAAAATAACTGATGCTGGCCAAAGTTGAGAGAATATTAAAAGTAGACTGGCAGTAGCAGGAAAAGAGTTTGTAAAAGATAAATTTGTTAGTACCAATATAAATTTAAGTGGTACAAAGTATTTTCTGAAGATATTTGAAGTGTAGCCTTGTACGGAAGTGAGACATGGATGATAAACAGTTCAGATGAGCAGAGAAAAGAAGCTTTTTAAATTTGGTGCTATACAATAGAGTTGAAAATTGGATGGGTACATCAGATAACTAATGAGGAGGCACTGTGTAAGACTGGTGAGAAAATAAATTATTGCAGAACTTGGCTGAATGAAGGGGTGGATGAGTATATCAGATAACAAATGAGGAGGTACTAACTGAAGAGAAAAGAAAGTTATCGCATAACTTGATGAAAGGAGGTGCATAATCAATCATCAATTGGACAGGAGTATGAGGGTAAAAACTGTAGAGGAGGATGAAGACTTGACTGCAAAAATGAGCTCAATTGGATGTAGGTTGCATCAGAGATGAGCAGGATTGCACCAGGTAGAGTAGTGTGGAGAGCTCTATAAAAGCCACCTTTGTTACAATGGCAACAAGAAGTAGTTGTCAGAGGCAGCCTTTGACAAAATGTAGGGTGGTAATGTAGAAAATGGAGACGTATCTACACCTACATGTACATCAATACTCCACAATCCATCTTACGGTGTGTGGTGTAGGGTACCTTGTACCACCACTAGTCATTTCCTTTCCTGTTCCACTCACAAATTCTGAATAAGAGATAAACTTTCTATATGCCTCCGTATGAGCCATAAATTGTCGTATCTTACGTTCATGGTCCTTACGCGCAATGTACGTTGGAGGCAACAGAATCGTTCTGCAATCAGCTTCAAATGCCAGTTCTCTAAATTTCCGCAACGGTGTTCCTCGAAAAGAGTGTTGTCTTCCCTTCAGCGATTACCATTCGATTTTCTGAAGCATATTTGTAACAACTGTGCATTGTTTGAAACTACCACTAACAAATCTAGCAACGCGCCTGTGAATTGCTTTGACATCTTCCTTTGATCTGACCTGGTACAGATCGCAACAACTCAAGAATAGGTTGCACCAGTGTCCTATATGAGGTCTCCTTTACAGATGTACCACACGTTCCCAAAATTCTCCCAATAAACCAAAGCTGACCATTCGCCTTCCCTACTACAATAAACCAACTGTGATCGTTCCATTTCATATCACATTGCAATGTTATGCCCAGATATTTAAATGATGTGACTGTGTCTAGCAGTACCCTACTGATGCTGTATCTGAACATTATCAGTTTGTTCAGATCCCACCTCCTGTGTTCAGGGAAACTACTATTGGGTGAGAGAATCCAAATGTCCCGTATGGCACAGCAGCAGCAAACAGCAGGTGCTCAGAGCCTACAGAGCGAGCTCCACAACTGAGTATTGGGATCGCCATGGTGCATAGTTCTTCTACACCCACTCACATGTTCAGTTGTACAAAGGAGACTCGAGTATCCAGAACTCAGTTGTACAGGTTCGCGATTATCCAGTGTGTCAACCATGCGCAAGTATTTCTACTATTTACTTTGTGTACTATCCGCCGCACGGTAAATGAACAGTAGGAAATGCAAGAGGATAAACCAGAAGAAAACATAGATGCATAAAATGAGGTAGGGCCATTTAATGTGGAAGCATTTCGAGCCCTGGAAAGGTCTGAAAAACAGTGTGTTGACACTCCGATTCCTACAACTATAAAAAATTCGAGATGTAGTAGCAACAAAGAGAATCTACACAGTATACTTGTCCATCCTTATACAACCCCTGCTCCCAACCCCTTACCTCACAGCTCATACCCCTGTAATAGATCTAGATGCAAGACCTGTCCCATATATCCTCCCACTACCACCTACTCCAGTTCTGTCACATCACCTATCCCATCAAAGGAAGGGCTACCTGTGAAATCAGTCATGTGATCTACAAGATAAGCTGCATAACAGGCTGCCTGACATGACATCCTCATTTCAATGACTGCTTCACAGCCTATGCCATATGGATTCTCCCTACCAACACCAGTTTCTCTGAATTGTACAGGTGGGAACTATCCCTGCAATACATCCTATGTTCCCATAACCCTCCCGGCCTCAACCTTTGATAGTCACTGTCCTCACCCATCCAGTCCCTTCCCTGTTACCATTCCGGCACTACACAGCCGTCTTTCCACCATCACACTCAGTCTTTTTTCTTTTTACTTCTCTCCTTTTCTGCTACTTCCCCTTGCCGCCCCCCCCCCCCCCCCCCGTCTAAACTGCAGCACTTCACAGTTGGTCGCCCCAACCATGCTATCCCTCCCCCTCCCCCACATCAGCCTCCTTCTTACCCCCACCAAGTCACCACTCCCACCATGCACTGTGCAAAATATATATATATATTTGATGGAGGCCTTAATGGCCGAAAGCTTTATTTGTGACAGTCTTTTTGTTGTGCCTATATACAACTCAGCATCTCTGCTATATGGTGAGCAGCAACTTTCCTCATTCTGGATTTTTCCATTGTTTGATTTTTGAAGAGAAAAAGTTGTTTACATCAAATGATAAAATATTTTAAACATAATTAAACTACATCGACTGTCCTATGTGACTTTTCTTAGGTATTTCTTGATTTAGGTTGTTGTACCACTGTAATTTTAAGAAAATATATACGTATCTATGATAACATCTCTAATCTCTTAACAAACATACATTGATTTTTGTTGATTTTAATAAGTTTATTTTTTTCGTGAATTAATGCATAAACATTATGTATTAACCCTAGAAAGATAATCTTATTACAACATACCTAAAAGATAACCATACATAAAACGACTTAGGTTATCTTTCTAGACTTAATAATACAAAAATCGCTTTTGTACATAAATTGGTATACGGATTTTCAATTGTCCAAATGACTTACAATAATAATTAATCCGGTTAATCCAGTCTCCACTGTACTTAGTGTAGGTTGTTCCAATATAACAAGCCACCAAGTGAACGAATTTTAATGGTTAAACAACATGTGTGGTTTCATCTGTTGTTCTGCTGTTGATGTTGTAGACTTAGGCACTGCTGGGTCCAAAGTGACAGTGAGCAGGTGGACAGGTAGGACTTACACCAGTAGAGCACAGTTGCAGGCTCAGGAACCTTGGAATAGTGATAACAGTCTGAGAATGCCATAAATCTCACTATGGTGTCACGGAGGATGACCGGACAGTGCGAGAAGAACATTGAGGAGAAAGGATCTCGTTCCGTGGGAAAGTCATGGCCTCAGTGGAGTAATTTACTGAGGTGCAGTAATACCAGCTACCTGACTAGTGGGAGCTGTATTTGGCAGAGTGTGAGAGGAGGCGTGATCTGTGGGGCAGTTCTGGGAGAGGAGAGCTTGACAGAGATCATAAGAGTGTGGGGAGTCGAGGAATTTGGCCGAAATGTCAGCCGCAGGTGCCTCAAGACATGTGAGGGCCACACGGCAGTGTGGATCCACTAGAATACACTTACACTGCGATGTTTAGTACAAATAAAGTAACACAGAGACAATGCATTTCTGGACACATGGTCACTGATTCTTCCATTCAAGAGTATTTTACTGCAGTCATTAGACATTGCTCAAAATCATCCCGTTTAATCTCTAGTTCAGGGCTAGGCACAGGAGCTGCCTGGCTAGGCCACCCGCAGGCGTGTGGCATTCGTATTGCCATGCAGGCACCATGCGTGCAAAGCTCGCATTCTCTTACTCGCATACAGGACTGAAGACTGCCGATAATGGACAATCAACAGCCGACACTCAAGGTTGTAATCACGTTAGAAGTATTCTTTGCATTGTTGTAATTGTTGCAATAGAAGAGTGCAATGAATATGTATGATGCAACATTACATGTGCATATTGTTTGAGGAAATGCAGCCTTAAAGATCAACCTTGTGCTGTGTGATCAATGATAATTATGTCGTGAAGAAAGCAAATCAAAGGTGTGCTTCAAGTGCCCATTGCAGGAAGAGCTGTAAATATACTAAAATCAATTTCAATTCACTCAACCTTTCTGAAAGTATCTTTATCCACAACAGCAGTTTTCATTTAAAACCCAAAATGGCCTCAAAAACACTTATGATCATTTGGTGGCTACCCTGCAAAATTGTACTCTTGACATTCAGGTACACTGTAAGGTCAGTTGTAAATGCAGGACTAATGCCTCTTGGGGGTCATCATTTCCGTTTTGAGGATCTAAGCCCCTCTCAGCCATTTTCTTCTCATTAATTTTGCTCTACCACAAATGCCAATGAGACTTTGACATTAACGGCACAAAGCAGGGAAGGGGCCCACCTTGCCACATGTGTGTCATTAACAGCAAGGCGGAGGGGGACCTGCTGGCTCACAGTGCCAACTGGCAAGCAGTACAAGTTCAAAAGAACGCCTGCACTCACATTAGCACATCTGCCCACACCAGCCCTAGTTAATTACAATATATTTTAAACAGCAAAAATTTACTATCAGATCAGGATTTTCATGTGGTACTTAATGTACCAATTCTGCACATAAAGATCTCTACAGAGGTAATGAAACAGTGTACAAAATGTTTTCATGTTAATGGTTGTCTGGGAGAGGACTAAGCAGATAAGTCCACACTATAATGTGCCTAGTGACCTGCTAACATTAAATACTGTGGGTGTAACCCGAGTAATGGACCTCCTCAGCTCACTCGCATAACCTGTATGGCTCTTTTTTATTTGTGTCTACATTACACTCATGAATTAGAACATTCTGTACACTAATGAATGGTCAGTTCAGTCAAAAGTATGAATACCTACATTGCCATTCGAGGCTGAAAAACACAATATTTTTTTTTAAATTTTTTTTTTTTTTTGATATATTAAGAGTCTGGAAGATGAAAGTGTGATGAACTTTTGAAGAGAACAAATGCAATAGTTTATCAGCTTTTATTTAACGCAATAAATATTAAGTTCATACAGTCTTCAACAATAACAGTGACTCCAAGATCCTTGTACAAATTTGTTAATCAAACAAAATAGCTGCACTCTGATGACATTTTACTACAGTGTCCATACTGAGCCAGATCAGAAAGAGCCTTATGTCTCAGAAAACACAATAGCTTCCACAACTGTAGAGGAGAGTTTATTAGGAACCCAATTTTGCGCACATCACTGCTTGTACACACCAATCTCCGACTGAAGGACATGTTTGGCAAAAGGTAATATGATACTGGCTTTTTGAGTTAATATACACATTACTTGGTTTAGAAAGACTGGGAAAAAATATCCTTCCCATCAAAGTAATATGTATGCATTCTGAGTCTTAAATTTCCCTAAGACTACACATTCAAAGTTTCTTAATAACTGTCACACCACAGCAGGGAAAGTGTGCACAAGCATGCAAAATAAATACGTTTGCACCATACTGGAAGCTAAGTAACTACTTGTCAGCAGAGTGACCCTTCCCACTGTCAGGTGCTGCGGCATCCTTCTCGGCTTTTTCGAGGAGGGCAGACTTGACTCCAGCCTTGCGTAGTTCTTCCACCAGTTCGCCGTTCTGGTGCATCTGCAGCATTATGTCGCAGCCTCCCACAAATTCTCCATTTATGAACACTTGAGGAATAGTCGGCCAGTTTGAATATTCCTTGATGCCTGAAAGTTAACAAAGTATTTATTAGATACTGTAACATACAATTATTTATGATGGGTCATTTTCACTGAGATGCTCAAAACAAGACAGCAGTATATTATGTCATCTTTCACATGTGCATCTCCGACAGCAAGACATCACCTTTCAATATTTCAGCTGATAACCATGACCATGACACAAACACAAACAAGCAAACACCCTTCTCACATGTTGTGCCTGTCTGCAACTCAGTGAGTCATTTTTATAGTGAGTAGCAATCTATCTTTTCTTTATACTGTTGATATTCCAACACTTGAGTTTCCATCATTTGATTCAACAAGTACAACAACTTGAAGAAAGATGTACATGTCTGTAACACTAGAAACGATTGTGACTATTACCTGGTAAGACATAACTGCAGGCAACAGCCCCTATGACATCAGGATCAACTTCTTTATTAAATGTATGATAACCACTGAGAGGGAAGCTGCTTGAGGGAGTATTTTTTAATAAAAGTTTATGCAGTATTAAAAATACCTCTTATAAGAGTGTATTACCTCCTTATGCACTATATTATTTATAAGCAATTGAGATGTAGTGTGTTTTGTAATTATTCCCAGAGCATTATGACACGAATCCACAATCCAAAACATATTTCATATTTGTCCATGGAGAATAAATAAATAAAACAGGAATTGTAGCAAAGCTATAGATAATAGTGTTAAAACCCTAACAAATGTTATTAGAAGGTTAAGAGAGCAAGTCACAGCAAAACACTATACTAGTCTCAGAATAAAATAAGATGATGAATTTGTCAGGGCAACAAATGGATGAAATGTAAAAATAAAGATGTGAATTAAATTACGGAAACATGTGAAATCTTGCACAGACCCTTTAAATGACGGTAAATCTGATCGCAGTTTCTTTTTCACAATTATTATTATTATTATTAAACAGTTTGTAAAGAAACCACCCAGATGGGTCTTTTTGGACAACTAGCAAAGAAATTGAAACAATTACTGAATTAATGCAGTGTAAGGGATGATACAAACTATGTTGTCAGTGTACTGAGTTCCTTATGTAACACACCATTTTAGGTTTCTCTTTGCAGACAGAGCTAAATACTCAGTGATGATATCTCTCCACAAGAAAGGGGACGCTCACAAATATTACAAGGACATGCCAGTGTCTCTGTCAGCTGTGTCCTCAGAAATGTCTGAAAAGGCAGCCACAAGTTGATCAGCTCAGCAAACTTCTAGTCTGGATGCAGCAACAGCTCGTAAGCTGCAAAAGTTACATTTCTACTTGCACAAGATAAAAGATTTTGACTGAAAAGACTGCAGACATTAAAGGCTTCTCATGACTCTCATGACTTACGGGCTTTCGAATGTGTGGACGGTGCTACACTGTCAAATAAATTTAAACAACTGTCACTTAGATGAAAATCAGTCAGTTTCATTGTTTTTGACATGCAAGAATTGGAGAGTCATTGTTGTGTGAACTCGCAGCATAGTGAGCCACTGGATTCTTGGGGTTCCATCGAACAGAGTCAACTGCTACTAACTGCATTAATAATTATTTAGCATGCAACTGCTAAAAACTATTTGAGCTCAGGCTAAATTTAACATAGTGAAACTGGTTGGAAAGCTCATTTATTACATATACAATTATCTTTTATCACAAATAACAATTACCTACACATTCTAACAAGGAGAGGCCTCCAGCAGTGTGATCGACTCTTTGAAACCATGCATATGGTGATATAGGTTACAATCCCAGGTATCATAGCCATTTACACGGGTGGGCCCTCGTTTGTGAGTAATTGACGAACAAAACTTTAGAATTTTGTGCGACACTCAACAGTGTTAAGGAAAGCTGCATTATATATCATCTGGTTGTGTGGTATAATGGATAGTGCAACAGCTTGATATTCATGGGGTTGTGGGTATGAATTTCCTGAGGTGCAATGACTTTTCTTACTTTTAAATCTTTATAAAAATGACTCTGATCATTATTTTTATTCAATTAATTGGTTTAAATGTAATTTTTCATTTCTATTTCTTTGTCACATCACTTTAATCACAGCATGAATTTTTTCATTTGCCTCATTTTTTCTTTATATAATTCTTTTGCCAATCGGAATTTTTATAAAAATGAATTTCCTTATGTTTATCTTCTATAATATTCAATTATTTGAAAATTCCCATCTATCAGTTAAAAAATAAAAGACAAAATAATCTATTTATATTTGTGCAATGGTGAGAAAAAAGTCTGCTTGTGTCTGTATATGTGTGGATGGATATGTGTGTGTGTGCGAGTGTATACCCGTCCTTTTTTCCCCCTAAGGTAAGTCTTTCCGCTCCCGGGATTGGAATGACTCCTTACCCTCTCCCTTAAAACCCACATCCTTTCGTCTTTCCCTCTCCTTCCCTCTTTCCTGATGAGGCAACAGTTTGTTGCGAAAGCTTGAATTTTGTGTGTATGTTTGTGTTTGTTTGTGTGTCTGTCGACCTGCCAGCACTTTCATTTGGTAAGTCACATCATCTTTGTTTTTAGATATATTTTTCCTACGTGGAATGTTTCCCTCTATTATAATCATATATTTATATATAATTATATCAATATAATAGAGGGAAACATTCCACGTGGGAAAAATTATATATAAAAACAAAGATGAGGTGACTTACCGAACGAAAGCGCTGGCAGGTCGATAGACACACAAACAAACACAAACATACACACAAAATTCAAGCTTTCGCAACAAACTGTTGCCTCATCAGGAATGAGGGAAGGAGAGGGGAAGACGAAAGGAAGTGGGTTTTAAGGGAGAGGGTAAGGAGTCATTCCAATCCCGGGAGCGGAAAGACTTACCTTAGGGGGAAAAAAGGACAGGTATACACTCGCACACATGCACATATCCATCCACACATACAGACATATTTAAAGACAAAGAGTTTGGGCAGAGATGTCAGTCGAGGCAGAAGTGTAGAGGCAAAGAAGTTGTTGAAAGACAGGTGAGGTATGAGTGGCGGCAACTTGAAATTAGCGGAGATTGAGGCCTGGCGGATGACGAGAAGAGAGGATATACTGAAGGGCAAGTTCCCATCTCCGGAGTTCGGATAGGTTGGTGTTGGTGGGAAGTATCCAGATAACCCGGACGGTGTAACACTGTGCCAAGATGTGCTGGCTGTGCACCAAGGCATGTTTAGCCACAGGGTGATTCTCATTACCAACAAACACTGTCTGCCTGTGTCCATTCATGCGAATGGACAGTTTGTTGCTGGTCATTCCCACATAGAATGCATCACAGTGTAGGCAGGTCAGTTGGTAAATCACGTGGGTGCTTTCACACGTGGCTCTGCCTTTGATCGTGTACACCTTCCGGGTTACAGGACTGGAGTAGGTGGTGGTGGGAGGGTGCATGGGACAGGTTTTGCATCAGGGACGGTTACAAGGATAGGAGCCAAAGGGTAGGGAAGGTGGTTTGGGGATTTCATAGGGATGAACTAACAGGTTGCGAAGGTTAGGTGGACGGCGGAAAGACACTCTTGGCGGGGTGGGGAGGATTTCATGAAGGATGGATCTCATTTCAGGGCAGGATTTGAGGAAGTCGTATCCCTGCTGGAGAGCCACATTCAGAGTCTGGTCCAGTCCGGGAAAGTATCCTGTCACAAGTGGGGCACTTTTGTGATTCTTCTGTGGGGGATTCTGGGTTTGAGGGGATGAGGAAGTGGCTCTGGTTATTTGCTTCTGTACCAGGTCGGGAGGGTAGTTGCGGGATGCGAAAGCTGTTGTCAGGTTGTTGGTGTAATGATTCAGGGATTCCGGACTGGAGCAGATTCGTTTGCCACGAAGACCTAGGCTGTAGGGAAGGGACCGTTTGAAGTGGAATGGGTGGCAGCTGTCATAATGGAGGTACTGTTGCTTGTTGGTGGGTTTGATGTGGACGGACGTGTGAAGTTGGCCATTGGACAGGTGGAGGTCAACGTCAAGGAAAGTGGCATGGGATTTGGAGTAGGACCAGGTGAATCTGATGGAACCAAAGGAGTTGGGGTTGGAGAGGAAATTCTGGAGTTCTTCTTCACTGTGAGTCCAGATCATGAAGATGTCATCAATAAATCTGTACCAAACTTTGGGTTGGCAGACTTGGGTAACCAAGAAGGCTTCCTCTAAGCGACCCATGAATAGGTTGGCGTACGAGGGGGCCATCCTGGTACCCATGGCTGTTCCCTTTAATTGTTGGTATGTCTGGCCTTCAAAAGTGAAGAAGTTGTGGGTCAGGATGAAGCTAGCTAAGGTAATGAGGAAAGAGGTTTTAGGTAGGGTGGCAGGTGATCGGCGTGAAAGGAAATGCTCCATCGCAGCGAGGCCCTGGACGTGCGGAATATTTGTGTATAAGGATGTGGCATCAATGGTTACAAGGATGGTTTCCGGGGGTAACAGATTGGGTAAGGATTCCAGGCGTTCAAGGAAGTGGTTGGTGTCTTTGATGAAGGATGGGAGACTGCATGTAATGGGTTGAAGGTGTTGATCTACGTAGGCAGAGATACGTTCTGTGGGGGCTTGGTAACCAGCTACAATGGGGCGGCCGGGATGATTGGGTTTGTGGATTTTAGGTAGAAGGTAGGGGTGCGGGGTGTTGGTGGGGTCAGGAGGTTGATGGAGTCAGGTGAAAGGTTTTGCAGGGGGCCTAAGGTTCTGAGGATTCCTTGAAGCTCCGCCTGGACATCGGGAATGGTGTTACCTTGGCAAACTTTGTATGTGGTGTAGTCTGAAAGCTGACGCAGTCCCTCAGCCACATACTCCCGACGATCAAGTACCACGGTCGTGGAACCCTTGTCCGCCGGAAGAATGACGATGGATCGGTCAGCCTTCAGATCACGGATAGCCTGGGCTTCGGCAGTGGTGATGTTGGGTGTAGGATTAAGGTTTTTTAAGAAAGATTGAGATGCAAGGCTGGAAGTCAGAAATTCCTGGAAGGTTTGGAGAGGGTGATTTTGAGGAAGAGGAGGTGGGTCCCGCTGTGACGGAGGACGGAACTGTTCCAGGCAGGGTTCAATTTGGATGGTGTCTTGGGGAGTCGGATCATTAGGAGTAGGATTAGGATCATTTTTCTTCGTGGCAAAGTGATACTTCCAGCAGAGAGTACGAGTGTAGGACAGTAAATCTTTGACGAGGGCTGTTTGGTTGAATCTGGGAGTGGGGCTGAAGGTGAGGCCTTTGGACAGGACAGAGGTTTCGGATTGGGAGAGAGGTTTGGAGGAAAGGTTAACTACTGAATTAGGGTGTTGTGGTTCCAGATTGTGTTGATCGGAATTTTGAGGTTTTGGAGGGAGTGGAGCTGGAAGTGGGAGATTGAGTAGATGGGAGAGACTGGGTTTGTGTGCAATGAGAGGAGGTTGAGGTTTGCTGGAAAGGTTGTGAAGGGTGAGTGAGTTGCCTTTCCGGAGGTGGGAAACCAGGAGATTGGATAGTTTTTTGAGGTGGAGGGTGGCATGCTGTTCTAATTTACGGTTGGCCTGTAGGAGGATGCTCTGAACAGCCGGTGTGGATGTGGGAGAGGAAAGATTAAGGACTTTTATTAAGGATAGGAGTTGACGGGTGTGTTCATTGGCTGAGTTGATGTGTAGGTGAAGGATTAGGTGGGTGAGGGCAATGGATTGTTCAGTTTGTAACTGGTATAGGGACTGATGGAAGGAAGGGTTGCAGTCAGAGATGGGAACTTTAAGTGTGAGGCCTTTGGGGGTGATGCCAAATGTCAGATAAGCCTGAGAAAATAGAATATGGGAGCGTAATCTGGCTAGGGCGAAGGCATGTTTGCGGAGGGAATGTAAATAAAACTTAAAGGGGTCGTTGTGGGGGTGTTGTGAGGGTGACATGGTATTAGAAGGTGGAAAGTGTAACATGAGGTGAAATGAAAATGAAAATAAAAATATATGGGGAGACATAAAGGTGAACCGGAAAGTAACTGGAGATCTGGAATGAAAAAAGGCGAAAAGTTGTTGGTTACAGCTGGGCTATGCTGGACTTGGGTTGATAGACAACGTTGTGCATAAAGGTTAGGTGGTTGTGTTGCCGCCAAAACACGTTAAAGGACGGAGAGATTCGGGAAAATTTCGAAGAAACTGCGTGTAGTATATTAAAAGGAGTGGTATTGTGGTGGCAGATTATGAAAATGAGGCTAACAATTGTCTGACGAAGAAATAATGACGTTAAAACCTGTGGGAAGCGGCTAAAAATTATAAGTGATGTGGGAAAAACGGAAATGGAAATAAAGCGAAAGTTATTAGAACTGGTCGAACTGGTTGTTTAAAAGGTGAAAGGAGCTGTTTGTGAACTAGAAACGGTGGATATTATAGCGGCGGTAGTGCTGAAAGCGGCAAAAAAATTTTTTTGGTTATGGTTTGGAAGTGGGTTACGTATTATTTAGCATATATAGGCGGGATAAAATAGTATAGCAGATTACGGTAAAAAGGAGAAGGTGAATACAAAGTGAAACTACTGGCGAAAACAGAAAGAGGAAAATAAGACGACAGAAAAGATTTCGAAATGCAACAGTGACAATAACAAACGTAATTGTTGGATTCAAATTAATGATATCAATATAATAGAGGGAAACATTCCACGTGGGAAAAATTATATATAAAAACAAAGATGAGGTGACTTACCGAACGAAAGTGCTGGCAGGTCGATAGACACACAAACTCAAACATACACACAAAATTCAAGCTTTCGCAACAAACTGTTGCCTCATCAGGAAAGAGGGAAGGAGAGGGGAAGACGAAAGGAAGTGGGTTTTAAGGGAGAGGGTAAGGAGTCATTCCAATCCCGGGAGCGGAAAGACTTACCTTAGGGGGAAAAAAGGACAGGTATACACTCGCACACACGCACATATCCATCCACACGTACAGACAAAAGCAGACATATTTAAAGACAAAGAGTTTGGGCAGAGATGTCAGTCGAGGCAGAAGTGTAGAGGCATAGAAGTTGTTGAAAGACAGGTGAGGTATGAGTGGCGGCAACTTGAAATTAGCGGAGATTGAGGCCTGGCGGATGACGAGAAGAGAGGATATACTGAAGGGCAAGTTCCCATCTCCGAAGTTCGGATAGGTTGGTGTTGGTGGGAAGTATCCAGATAACCCGGACGGTGTAACACTGTGCCAAGATGTGCTGGCTGTGCACCAAGGCATGTTTAGCCACAGGGTGATCCTCATTACCAACAAACACTGTCTGCCTGTGTCCATTCATGCGAATGGACAGTTTGTTGCTGGTCATTCCCACATAGAATGCATCACAGTGTAGGCAGGTCAGTTGGTAAATCACGTGGGTGCTTTCACACGTGGCTCTGCCTTTGATCGTGTACACCTTCCGGGTTACAGGACTGGAGTAGGTGGTGGTGGGAGGGTGCATGGGACAGGTTTTGCATCGGGGACGGTTACAAGGATAGGAGCCAGAGGGTAGGGAAGGTGGTTTGGGGATTTCATAGGGATGAACTAACAGGTTGCGAAGGTTAGGTGGACGGCGGAAAGACACTCTTGGCGGGGTGGGGAGGATTTCATGAAGGATGGATCTCATTTCAGGGCAGGATTTGAGGAAGTCGTATCCCTGCTGGAGAGCCACATTCAGAGTCTGGTCCAGTCCGGGAAAGTATCCTGTCACAAGTGGGGCACTTTTGTGGTTCTTCTGTGGGGGATTCTGGGTTTGAGGGGATGAGGAAGTGGCTCTGGTTATTTGCTTCTGTACCAGGTCGGGAGGGTAGTTGCGGGATGCGAAAGCTGTTGTCAGGTTGTTGGTGTAATGATTCAGGGATTCCGGACTGGAGCAGATTCGTTTGCCACGAAGACCTAGGCTGTAGGGAAGGGAACGTTTGATGTGGAATGGGTGGCAGCTGTCATAATGGAGGTACTGTTGCTTGTTGGTGGGTTTGATGTGGACGGACGTGTGAAGTTGGCCATTGGACAGGTGGAGATGTCCAGGCGGAGCTTCAAGGAATCCTCAGAACCTTAGGCCCCCTGCAAAACCTTTCACCTGACTCCATCAACCTCCTGACCCCACCGACACCCCGCACCCCTACCTTCTACCTTCTTCCTAAAATCCACAAACCCAATCATCCCGGCCGCCCCATTGTAGCTGGTTACCAAGCCCCCACAGAACGTGTCTCTGCCTACGTAGATCAACACCTTCAACCCATTACATGCAGTCTCCCATCCTTCATCAAACACACCAACCACTTCCTTGAACGCCTGGAATCCTTACCCAATCTGTTACCCCCGGAAACCATCCTTGTAAACATTGATGCCACATCCTTATACACAAATATTCTGCACGTCCAGGGCCTCGCTGCGATGGAGCATTTCCTTTCACGCCGATCACCTGCCACCCTACCTAAAACCTCTTTCCTCATTACCTTAGCTAGCTTCATCCTGACCCACAACTTCTTCACTTTTGAAGGCCAGACATACCAACAATTAAAGGGAACAGCCATGGGTACCAGGATGGCCCCCTCGTACGCCAACCTATTCATGGGTCACTTAGAGGAAGCCTTCTTGGTTACCCAAGTCTGCCAACCCAAAGTTTGGTACAGATTTATTGATGACATCATCATGATCTGGACTCACAGTGAAGAAGAACTCCAGAATTTCCTCTCCAACCTCAACTCCTTTGGTTCCATCAGATTGACCTGGTCCTACTCCAAATCCCATGCTACTTTCCTTGACGTTGACCTCCACCTGTCCAATGGCCAACTTCACACGTCCGTCCACATCAAACCCACCAACAAGCAACAGTACCTCCATTATGACAGCTGCCACCCATTCCACATCAAACGGTCCCTTCCCTACAGCCTAGGTCTTCGTGGCAAACGAATCTGCTCCAGTCCAGAATCCCTGAATCATTACACCAACAACCTGACAACAGCTTTCGCATCCCGCAACTACCCTCCCGACCTGGTACAGAAGCAAATAACCAGAGCCACTTCCTCATCCCCTCAAACCCAGAATCCCGCACAGAAGAACCACAAAAGTGCCCCACTTGTGACAGGATACTTTCCCGGACTGGACCAGACTCTGAATGTGGCTCTCCAGCAGGGATACGACTTCCTCAAATCCTGCCCTGAAATGAGATCCATCCTTCATGAAATCCTCCCCACCCCACCAAGAGTGTCTTTCCGCCGTCCACCTAACCTTCGCAACCTGTTAGTTCATCCCTATGAAATTCCCAAACCACCTTCCCTACCCTTTGGCTCCTATCCTTGTAACCGTCCCCGATGCAAAACCTGTCCCATGCACCCTCCCACCACCACCTACTCCTGTCCTGTAACCCAAAAGGTGTACACGATCAAAGGCAGAGCCACGTGTGAAAGCACCCACGTGATTTACCAACTGACCTGCCTACACTGTGATGCATTCTATGTGGGAATGACCAGCAACAAACTGTCCATTCGCATGAATGGACACAGGCAGACAGTGTTTGTTGGTAATGAGGATCACCCTGTGGCTAAACATGCCTTGGTGCACAGCCAGCACATCTTGGCACAGTGTTACACCGTCCGGGTTATCTGGATACTTCCCACCAACACCAACCTATCTGAACTCCGGAGATGGGAACTTGCCCTTCAGTATATCCTCTCTTCTCGTCATCCGCCAGGCCTCAATCTCCGCTAATTTCAAGTTGCCGCCACTCATACCTCACCTGTCTTTCAACAACTTCTTTGCCTCTACACTTCTGCCTCGACTGACGTCTCTGCCCAAACTCTTTGTCTTTAAATATGTCTGCTTTTGTCTGTACGTGTGGATGGATATGTGCGTGTGTGCGAGTGTATACCTGTCCTTTTTTCCCCCTAAGGTAAGTCTTTCCGCTCCCGGGATTGGAATGACTCCTTACCCTCTCCCTTAAAACCCACTTCCTTTCGTCTTCCCCTCTCCTTCCCTCTTTCCTGATGAGGCAACAGTTTGTTGCGAAAGCTTGAATTTTGTGTGTATGTTTGTGTTTGTTGGTGTGTCTATCGACCTGCCAGCGCTTTCGTTCGGTAAGTCACCTCACCTTTGTTTTTATATATATATAATTACAACAGAATTCAAGCAAAATGAGAAGTAGATATAATGAACACAATAAAGGGGACGGGAAAAACTGGGTGATAAAACAAAAGAAATTAAATTGAAGTAATACATAAAATTAATTAAAAACATATTAAAAAAGATTTCAAGTCGAGAAAGAATGTTAGGAAAAAAATGAGAGCAAATGAAGAAGATTATATTATAATTAAAATTATGTGACAAAGGAATGGAATAAAAAAATTATATTTAAATCAATTAATTGAATAAAAATGATAAGTAAAGTCATTTTGATAAAGATTTTAAAATTAAAAAGAACATTCTTTGCATCTCATAGGATTCGAATCCCCAATCTCTTACATGGGAAGCTGTTACACTATTCATTACACCACATAACCAGACTATATAGTGCAACTATTTAAGTCTATTGAATGTCAAGCAAAATTCCAGTTTTTTTTGTCAATTACTCACAAACAAGGATGTACCAGGGTGAAGGGCTGCGAAGTGTGATGCATCACCGTATAGTGTCAAAAAAGTTTACTGCACTGCTGGGGACCTCTCATTGTAAGAATAGAAGAATCATTCATGCAGCTGACAGGAATTCTGTGCATAACCAAATATTTTTGCATCCCTAATGTTGTACTTTATGCCAGATGAAAATTTAATGAAAGAAGTATGGAAGGGAGATTTGAATTAAATGTCCCATTGATAGTGTGGTCATTAGAGATGGAGTAACAGCTCAGATTATGAAAGAATGGGGAAAAAAAATTGGCTGTGCCCTTTTCAAAGAAACTTCAGTATCCCCACCAGCAAATATTGAGGTGGGTGCACAGGAGCTGGTGCAGTTATTGCAGGGGAATAATACTGCCACACGAGATGCAAGCAAACCGTGGCACAACCAGAACCAATGATCTGGGTGTTTACCTGCCAGCAATGACTGGCACGGCACTGCAGTTCTGATGTTGATGTCGATGCCTGCTGACTGAGCCTCAGCTTCGTGCAGTGCTTTATTACATATGCTAAGAAGTTGTCACTGGGGTGTTGTGTTTTCCTCTGTGCATGTTCTCTATGTGCTGTCCAGACTCCCTACTCCACTGTGGACTGACTCACGCATTGAGATTCATTCCTCTTCAGGGAATCAGCTGCCCAGCTGGCTAGTACAGTTACATTCGTGCTGAGCGTGATGGTTCCAAATTGTTACCACTGCCACATACATACGAAAGTGACAATCCTGGCACTTGGCACTAGCACTTGAGGGAAATATAGGAAAAATAAATTTGGATGGCTGGCCAGCGATCAGAAATGCAATGCTTCGATGTGGCAATCTCCCCCTCCCCCTTCTTTCCAGTCGGTAGTTTGGTCTGGGGGTGGGGCAGAGCAGTAATGTGTTAGAATGAATTATCAGCATTGTTTTTCACATCACTCATGACACAGTCTACACCTGAGTGCCACTGATAGAAGGCCAACTGCCCCCACCCCCCCCCCTCTCCTCCCACACATACAGACCACCACCCCTCCCATACATACATACATACATACATACATACATACATACTTCACTATAAAACTGCACCAGGGAGTCTAGAATGTGGAATTCTGGTGAAAGAATGTCATCTATCCATTTGCAATGCATTGAGATGTTTGCTAAGTTGTTAAGCGTCACGCGAGGTTCGACTTACATCTTTTAAAAGAAGAATCACAAGTTCATCACTTAAATTTTTGATAAGGTCATGGGAAAAGTTTATGATTTCTCATAAAAGTTTACTGATTTTTCCTGACTCAGGGAGTGGACAGAAAATTGCACTCAATGAGGCCCACTGTCTTAATGTCTGGGACGAGGACACGGCCGTCGTACCTGATACAATACAGAAAGGTTTGTTCTAGAGAGTGAGGTACCTTATGTTATACCACTTTTCTGAGCCAAGCAGAATGACCATAAGTACGATGCTGCCACCAGAGTAAGAGCTTGCATCCTGTAGTGAGCCATTGCCCTCTGAACAGTACAGATGGAATACGAATTTGCAATCTTTGCTTGTGGTTATGTCAAGTCAGATGTCTGGCTCTTTTGAGGCCTAAATGTGAGATGAATCAAATGGGAACCTCAAATGCACTTACTCAGTTGCTGGAAATACGTGACCCAATCTTCTTTGTGTCATTAAATGGTGGACTCTGCCTGGCAAGCGAACACAGCCTGGATAAGTTGTGAACCCTGAACCTGCATATGTTCAGATAAAAGCTGAATTTCCTGACATAATAAGTTGGTTTGCTGCTGTGACTTTTGCTGCAGGAACAGTTGCTGCTATTGCTGTTCCACGAGTTTTGCACCCATTAACCAAAATTGGACAGGGCCAGGAGGCACTGGCTGACCGAATGAGTGTGTCGATGGTGAGTTGCCAATAAATACAGAAAGACAACAATAGCAATGGATGGACAACCGAGATAATGTTGCAGAATGACAAGTCCAAAGAGAGGTAAAATGAAGAGCCTAGGTGCGTAGTAATATCGGGAACCAAAACAACAATTAATATGAGAGGGCAGTCAGAACATGACTGAGGTCTGAGCCGCTGCACTGCTAGCTTTATAGCACGGCCATGGGCGCCAATAGGTAGGCGCATGGAATGTGGCCCATGCCTACTGCTGAGGTGGTGACAGTAGTGCCAGCAGATATCAGGAGCACTGCCTAGCAGCTGTCTTCTGGGTCCATGCATTCTGGGGGCCTTTGAACTCATAGGGCTGGGATGCCACACTCACACACTAGGCTTCAGAAATAATACACTCCAAGAATTAAGCAAAAGCAATTTGGAATATTATTAAACATACAACATGCAGAAATAGTGACACAAATGCAACTGAGCCCCCAGGAAATAACTCTGGCAGAAACGGTGGATATTTTCAAATCTGGCTGCAAACACTGCACCCAGTACTAAACAACCAAATACAGACGCAGACACTGTGTGCACCACCATCAGACACTAATTCCACGAACACAATGGCTAATATGTTTACAGAATTCACTATGTCACTAAAAAGTAGTAATGTGTTCAGTATGATGATGTTTCTAGTAGAATATTAAAATCTTCTGCTGACTTGACAGAATTATCCTGATGTTTTCTTTATAATGAGTCAATGAATCAAAATGTATTTCCTGACAGCCTTAAATATGCTGGAGTAGCATCTATCTATAAAACTGGAGATGAGCAAACTACCTCTAATTATAGATTTATGGGGTATGGCTATAAAATAGCTGTTCTATTACTGTGAAACATTTTAATTCAAAAACATACATATTTAGTTGCTGGCACTCCCTATATACTTCCCTCCTATACCCCTACAATGCTACATGTGATGCAAATAGTGTTGGAAGTCTACCTCTGTGAGATCGTAGATGATGCATAGGGCTTTTTCTTTCACTGTTTCAACAGAATGAAATCTTGTTCCTTTTACTGGGGAGGATTCTGTAATTCACTAGAAACCTCGTAACAGACAATGAGGTATAAGCCCAGTATTGTCTTTATGCAGAACCCATGATTTGTTCTTCCTCATTTTGTATCTTTTTTTCTCTTGGAGTTGAGCAAGAACCTCAAGGCAGTAATGCTGATTAATGGTTAGGCCTTCAGGAATCAGGTGAAGATACACAATTCCGTGAATATGTATATCTGTGAATCTTCATTTGCTCATGTGATCTTTATTCACTCTCGGTGAAGTTGGGCCCTTCTAATACATGGACTGGTGCTTAGTGGACAATCAAGATTCATCACATTTTGATGAGCTTATTTTTGTTCGATTTTGAGAATTTTCAGTACCAGTTTCGGACATACTGTCCTCGTGTTAAATTGGTTGTGTAAAATTTGCCTTGCACACTCTTTGTCATTTCCTAAAATTTCAGAAATCTATTGAATACTAAACTGATGGTCAGATAAAATTGGATTACCTACTTTTCTGATATTTTCATCTGCTTTTAATGTTGAAAGATGTCCTACACGTGAACCATCTTTAACATCTCCTCAGCCATTTTGGAAATGCTTGAAGCACTCAAAAGATCATGTTTGCGTTAAACAATCTTCACTATACACGTCTTTTAGCAAAAGATAGGTTTCAGTAATACTTGTTCCATGTGGCACTCTATGATAATTTTGTTGCTCTATTATTATACTTATCATTCCTTCAGAAAAACATCATAAACAGTTCTAAATGCAGGCTAGGGCAACAATGATTAGTCTACAGGCACCAGAGATACCACATTTTACTGAGAAGGCTTACGCTTCACAGCTACTGGTCATTCCATCTTTGGCGCACGTATACTTACTCTGTGAGAACACTGGTCCTATTATTTTATCATATTCACACCTTCCAGTCCTTTCAAAAGTGTTTCAGAAAGGTATGATATAATACTGACTCATTTAACTGAGCAGAACTTGTTAAGCAATTCTCAGTTTGGCTTTTGTAGAGATGTCTCTACACAAAGAGCACAGCAAGATCTCACAGACGAAGCGCTAGCACAACTAAAGAAAATATACCATCCTGATGTATCCTGTGTGCCTTTGATTGCGTGGTTCACAGCTTTCTACTTGGCAAAGTAAAGCATTATGATCATTAATGGAATACTTCTTGCATGGGAAGCCTTAAATTCATAACAGAAATTGTCTCATTAACAGACTGAGCCACAATCATGAAACCAATCTCAGATGGAGGACTGCACAATGTGGAATGCCTCAGAGATCGATATTGGGTCAACTCAACCCACATAAGTGAACTTCCAGTAACTTCAAACGGCAGTTCAAAAACGTAATGTTTGATAATGATACATGCATACTAATCAAACTCAGCTGCAACATACCCATGATAGCTAAGCAGGTATACAAATGGTTCTTAATCCCACAAAGACTCACACTATCCATTTTCAAACAAACAATAAAGACCTACTATCACCCGACATAGAGTGAGACCAAGAGATGAACACAGCAAGCAGATTCAGAAGGCTGTAGGTTGCAGTGGTTATTCGGATCGGAGATGAAGAGGCTTGCACAGTAGCATGAAGACCACCACTATCTATTCTTGGTAGCAGCCTTTTCAGTTGTTGCAGGACCAACAGCCTGGATGACTGACTGCTCTGGTGTCGTAACATTACCCCATACAGCCTCACAGTGCTGGTACTGCAAACAGCTGAAAGTGAGTGTAAACTAGAGAGCTGTTACTTTTCCTGAGGGTATGCAGTGCTACTTTATTGTTAAATGGTGATGGCCTCCGTTCAGATAAAATATCCTAGAGATGCATAAAATATTTGCCCCATAAAGCAAGTAGGTACATTACAGAATTTAAAAGCTAGAATAGATAGGATGAAGTTACATACAGTGGGAATTAGTGAATTGTGGTAGCATGAAGAACAGGACTCCCGTGCATGGTATAGATATAAAAGCAAAGTAGGTCTAATAATGAATAATGAAACAGAAATGTGGTTAAGCGACTATAGACAGCACAGTAAAGACAGTTCCATGGAGCTGATACCTACCATAGTAATACAAGTTTCTACCAACTAGTTCTGCAGATGAAGAGATTAAGGGAATGTATGATGAGAGAAAAGAAGTTACTCTAATATTCAGAAGAAACCAATTTTTAAATGATGGGGAGATTGGAATTTGATAGCAGGGAAAGGATGAGAAGGAAAAATAGTAGGAGGCACAGATGAGAGAAAGGAATGAAAGAGGAAGCCGCCAGATAAAATGTTGCACAGAGCATAATTTTGTCATCACTAACACTTGGCTTAAGAATCACAAGGGTAGGCTGCATACATGAAAGGGACTAGAGACACCAGTAGGTTTGAGGCAGATTATATAATAGTACAACAATGATTTTGAAACCAGATTTTGAATTACAAAACATTTCTAGGGATAGGTACGGACATTGGTTATGACTATAGATTGAAACTAAGGAAATTGCATAAAGGTAGGAAATTTAGGAGATGGGACCCTGATAAACAGAAAGAACCAGAGTTGATAGTTTCAAAGGAAGTATTAGGCAATGACTGACTGAAACAAGGGAAAGAAACACAATAGCAGATGAAAGGATACCTTTGAGAGACAAAGTAGTGAAGGCAGTAGAAGATGAAATAGGTAAAATGAAATTGGGGATACCTATCCATTCAAAAGAAAATTAAAAGTATACTTCATTAGCCACTCATTTCATAAACTGTTTTAATATCAAGATTCTAAGATTGTAATATCCAGGTAGCTGCAAGGCAAGCAGCAGTGTTCACTCAAAGCTGGACAGTATGCAACTATGTAGTGTAAACATGCGTCAGTATTTATTTAGAGATGTTGTGGTCTTCCACTCGAAGACTGGTTTGATGCAACTCTATCCTGTGTATGTGCCTTCATCTTTGCACAATTACCACAACCTACATTGTTTTGAAGCTGCTTACTTTTTTGCATTCAAGCATTGGTCACCCTTTACAACCTTAACTTTCCCCACCTCCTCTCTCTCTCCCCGCTACAAGACTGAAGTACAAAACAACTCCACAAAAGGCTTCATGACACTTCAATTTATATAAAATGTTGACAAATTCCTCTTTTTCAGAAGTGTTAATCTTTTGTTATTGCCAGTCTACATTTTATATCCTATCTACTCTAGCCATCATAAGTCATTTTTCTGCCCAAATAGCAAAGCTCATCCACTACTTTTACTGTCTCATTTCCTAATCCAATCTACATAATACTTAAAGAGATTTTCTTTGAAAAATAATATTGGAATCAAGAAAATGTATTGAGCTAAGGGCTGTAAGTAAACAGCGCCTATTAAAACATTAAAACTGTGGGCCAGACTGGAACTCAAACCTGGAACCTTTGCCTTTTGCAGGCAAGTGGTCTACCGACTCAGCTACCCAAGCACAATTCACAACCCATCCTCACAGCTTTACTCTCACTTGTACCTGTTTCTTACCTCCCAAATTCCACAGAAATTCTCCTATGCAACTTGCATCAAGTTATGCAGGATAGTTTCTGTGAAGTCTGGAAGGCATGAGATGTGATACTTGTGGAAGTAAAGCTGTGAGGATGGGTTGTGAGTTGTACTTGGGTAGCTCAATTGGTAGAGCACTTGCCTGTGAAAGGCAAAGGTTCCAGATTCAAGTCCCAGTCCAACATACAGTTTTAATATTCCAGGAAGTTTCATATTAGCACACACTTCACTGCACAGCGGAAATTCATTCTGGGGCAGTTATTTGGTAAACTAAAGACATAGTATCAGCAGCTTTCTTTTCCAATTTGGTTGATTAAATTTAGCGGGCACAAGTATTAAACAGTACAGTGCTGATTTATAATCAGTACAGTATACAGATTAAATTTTGATGATTTGCTTGTCTCTTTGTATTCTATATCTTGACTTGATCCACACACCTGAAGTGCTTTCTTGTTTATAGAGTATACAAAGCATGCCGAATGAATGAATGGCAGCCTCGATAGAACAAAGACAGAAACAAAGATTCCTTTAGTAGTATATTATGAAAAAGTAATAGTCATAATACAAGGCAGAAAGGAAACATGCTGTAGATTACATTCCCAAGACACTTTAGGCTGGAATATTGAACAACACAATCAGAGAGATCGGAGGGGGGAGGGGGGGGGGGAGGGGGGGGGGGGGGAATGGTTTCTTTTTGCGTGCAGGGATGACAGTTTTGCCTGTAATCATAGTTTTTATGTTACATGCAATCAATTTCAGTGTTATATTACACCATATTCAGTTCTCTTTACAGTAACATGATCATGTGGATACCGAGTAATCATTGCCATACATTTCCTAGAGGATATAAAAAATCTAAGTACGCTATGTCGTACATTTGAGATTGCCGATGTGCTGGCACAGTGTGGCACAAAAGAATGTTCAGCACCATAGACATAGCTATTTTGTACCCACCATAAGATGCACAATGACGATTATCCAGTATCTACACAAACATGTGGTATCACAGAGAGACCGGAAGATGGTCTAATGTAACACTGAAACTGACTCAAAATATGACCTACAATTACAGCTAAAGGTATCATCCCTACTACATAAATATATAGCAACAGCTGTCGTCCCACAGTCCTTGGTAAAACACATGGAGAAAAAAAATTAGTCCACTGTCGCACTTTTAATTTGTCAAACAACTAACGGTTTCAGTACGTGGTGCTGTTAAAAGGTCAACCTATCAGTGTAATCAGATGAACAACTGGGTGTGCTACTCTGTCCTTAATGTTTCATTACTGGGTGCATTGTTCTGTTAATTACGTTTTTATCTACCTTCTAGCATTTCATGTTTTATGTGACATTATTTTTACATTGTTACTCTTTTTATAAGCTGTGTACACAGGGGGTTTCCAAGCAACTCTTGATAGCAGTTCGCATCTATTTAGTATGTGGCATTGACCTTTACTTATTAGTAGACATTCTGACTCAGGTAAATAATTTGGCGACTGCACACAACACACACTGTGAATGAGCACTGTTTGGGGAAGGAGACAAGCCATGCCATTTTCAAAGGATTTGCCCCAAGCGGTTCAGTGAAACCATACGAATCCTAGATCCCAGATGGCCAGGACACGTTCTGAACCCTTGTCCCCTCTCTGCCAATGTCAGAACTGATACTCCAGCTCTCTGTGTGGCAGGACTGAGTTTGTAAACAAACATTATTTCAATCCTATCTTATCCAAAAGAACCTTAAATAAAAGATAAGAGCCTTCATCGTGAACACTTGAAAATGACAAGACACATGGTGTGCCTACAGATACGCAATTCTTACTTTAACATCACTTTAGAGGAATAGGTATTCAACAGATATGCCTACTGGTTTTTGAGCCGCTAAAGTTTAGAACAGGGGCACTTTCCCTCTGCAGTTCATCTGTGCCACACAGTTAATGAAAGGGTACTAACACCTGATGAGAGGTGAGAAAAACTTCGTATTTGAAACAGTTTGATATTCTTTGCATATTATTTGTTGACACAATGTGTAACACAAGGTTACCTTACACTGCTGCTGCAGCCTACTTTCAGACTTCCTCTGTTAGTTGATTCCAGTGAAGGTGTTTTTGTACTAGAAGTAACTACACTGTCACCAGCAAAATGTATGATTTTACACCTTTATTCCCATAACAGAAATTACTTCTTTGTTTTATGGTATCTGAATACTTTAAACACAGGTGCTGTGAGCAGTTTCGGGAAATAGTATATGAGTGACTGCTCTGAACTGCCCATTATCCTTATGAAATTTAATGGAAAATGTAGCACTAACTTTTACATTCCTCAGTATATTAACCTGGATTGGATCAAGGCCTTGACACTGAAAAGGAACAGAGATTGTTGAAACTGACACGAAATTCATATAGCGTCAAAGTGGATAGAATAATTACAGAAAAAGAACCTTTCTGGAAACACAGTGGTTTTTTTATATTATGTCAAAAACTAATGCGTTGTCTCTTAAGTGCGAAAAAGAGTATGGCAATGACTGTCAAGTAGTATATCTGTAATGAAAACAGTTATTAATGCACACAACATTTGCAGTCCTCAAAAGCTGCTCTTGTGTGACAACCTATAGTTCAACTGGTTGATTAAGTTGTTTTCATCCATATTATATAACCTTCTACGCGTGAATAAATTACTACTTTTTTTTACATTACCTTGTCTTAAATCTTCATTCTGAAGCACGTCATGAGCATCATATTTGACGCCATGCATCCTCAAAATCTGGACGACAGCGTTGCTGAAACCACACCGCGGTTCTTCTGGTATGCCTTTCATAAAAACAACTACTTTATTATTTTTTACGAGTTTTTCAATATCTGGTTGTGATGCCGGTTTGGTGGCAAAATAAGCTGGTTTGAAAATAATTTGTCTCGAAATACGGGTGGCACGAAGAATTGTATTCATTTCGCTTCGGATCTGTTCAACGATTCTCCCACAACAACTTTACACAACACAAATTTAACATCTATTTTTGAACAATTGCCGGTCAACACAGCTGACTACCAATATCAGTGTATGTAATGTAACATTACGTAAGTAAACATAGTGTATATTTGTGTTATGGCTCGATTGACATTATATCGACTATCGACCTTACCAACTCGAGCATCTCTCCGAGGCTGATGGCTTTCACAAGTTTGTTATTGACTTGCTTTAAATGTGCCCGTTCTGTTCTATAATATAGCGTTAATAAAACGTGTTTATCCGGGGTTGCTGTATTTACTTATACTTCGGTCGTGTGTAGTACCAGAATACCGACAGTCGATATGCCTGTAATGCTGTGCTAAGTGCTTTCAACACAGCGATAAGTTCAAATAAATTCCGCAAAGGGGGTGAGGAAAACATGGTTTTATACGGAGTGCAGAAAGTGTCAGCTGTCTGTATTATGTTACCCTATGAGCAGCAGTGGTAACCATAACTGTCTACCGCTACTCATGTAATCACTTTCTCGGCTGTTGTGGTTTCAGTTCTTAAAGAAAACTTCTAATCCCGGTAACGTAATACATTCTGAAATTAAAAAAAAGTATAACCGAATTTAATTTCACATTAGGCTGCGTTCACAATGGCACCTGTATTGAGGAACTCCACAGACTTCCGGCATCGGCGGAAGATGACCAATCTTTTCAAATTAGTACACTAGTTCGCACAAGGTCTCAGTCCAGCGGCCAGCCGATCTCAACGCCCGAACAGGTCGAAAATTTGTGAAATTCAAATGAGTTGTTTTCTTAGATTGAATCGGGAGACGTTCCCGCAAACGAAAAGTGAACTGTGATAAATTTTTAAGTTGACTACTAAAAAGTGGCATCGTGAGGATAAGAAATATAATAACAGGGATATGTCTCGGAATATGTGGCCAGAAACCGTAACTGTACTGGAAACCACAAGCTTCGAACAAGTTAGAAGTTTAATAGTAATTAATTGAACGTTACTCATTGTTACATTATGAACGTTCTGTGGCTGTTTAACCATTTTAATCTCATGTCTATATGCAGCATATCATCTGCAACACAAACAACATCTATATCGGAAATTTGAGGCCTAGATCTTAACCTAAAAAAGTTATGTGTTCAAGTGAAAAATGTGGTGTATGTTAATTTCGATTCTTAATGCACACGTAAACGATCAAACATTTTGTGAGCGCTTTAACTAACATTGTGAAGGAAATCAAAACAAGACTATTAATAACTGGGCAATATACCCGACCGGCTGACATTAACAACGCCATCCCACAAGGAGACCCATTATCAATGTTACTTTATGTAACTGCACTGGAAGTGCTACTGAGAATGTGAGGGCATTAAGATTTCTGTGGCTAGTAGAGTGACCAATGCCTATACTGAGGATGTAGGAGTTGTTATAAGAAGTGAGGAAGACATTCAATGACTTACAACTGTATGACTCTACTGAAGTGCGACAGGTACTCAAATAAACGAGGTGAAGAGTTCCTTCTTAAGCTTCAATGGCTTCAGGGATGCACACTTGGAATGGGAAAATAATGTGGACCACCATACATCATTAGGAGTCATGTTCTGTAGATTCCCACTTAATACAGTCACCTTCCACTGGAGGATAATGTTGAACCAAATTAAAGGGGCTTTAACACTATATAAAACTCTTAATCTGAACATTACGCAAAAGATTGAAATTATGAGCTGAACAGTTCTGTCTAGACCAGTATATGTAGGACACACGCTACCTATTCCGTCAGAAATAGAAGTATCATCAGTTAAATTTGCAGATATATCAGGTAAGGGCAAATTTTTAGAGTGGCAACGAGTAGGGCTACTTTACTACCTGAATACAGAGGTCTCGGTCTTACTGACATTCATAGCAAAAGTGCAGCCTTATTTATTAAGCCATCTACTCATGTGATTGATAAGTATCAGGGTAGTATAACAGCAGAGCTTTCCGAAATAGTTAAACCTGAAAGTATAGTATCATCCGCAAATGTAAACAGAGAAAGTTATAAGGTCAAACACATTAGCACATTTTCGTAGACTGAGGATACTTAGAAATTATTATAGTGGAAAGAAACAGAAGGAACAGCAGACAGCTTATGGATGCACTAAAATCAAAAGATAACCGAAATAAGGTGGAGATCAAGTATCCAAGCAAAAACTGGAAATTCATATGGAGGGATATAACTAACAAATTACTTTTTATAGATGTTAAAGTGGCACAGTACCAAGTTATAAATAATATAGTTAGTACTATTGGGAAGCTGCAGTCAATAGGCTTAAGTGACACTGCTACTTGTACCAAATGCAATGCAATCGATATGTTAACTCATAATTTCACTTGTAAGTGCTTTTGAGATATGTGGAACACAGTGAAGAAACGTGCTACATTCCTCAAGAGAAGCAACAGAAAGGAAATCAACTTAAATAACTTAACATCAAAAGGAGTCTAGTGACGTACACTTATATGTGGCGCCTCAATATTGTAATGACACTAATGTAAACTGAAATGAAACCATTAATTATAAGTGATGTATGTCTCTGATGGTCTCTATAAAGTGGATCGCTGACTGTGCACGACCGCAGAGTCAAAGATTGTTTCTGGTCTAAGGTTGTAGTGTTGGAGTAACAGAGAACTTGGCTCATAGCAATGAGGCAATTTTTTGTGGTGTGCTCTGTGAAGCCACCAAGTGTTGGATTATAATATAGGAATTATGAGTACATGTATTATTGGAATTACAAATGTGGAAACAGAAGTCTTCCCACAAGCAAGGTAAAGTTATTAAATATTTGTGACTCTCGTTTTGCCCGCACATTAGTGTAGAAGAGTCAGCTGATAATTGGCAATTGTTGAGTAACCCCAGAATGTACCTAAACGGATTTGATGTAAAGGCTAGTTAGATATTTTCCTTTTGTAATGCTCCTAAGATTTGTTAACACAGGTATATGTAACTTGATGAGTTGTCTTTATGCTTTTTTTTTAGTGAGCTTAGATAATACTTACTGTATAAATGTCACTGTTCGTGACTCAATTAGGAAAAAGGTTGTAATTTTCCTGAGTAATGTAATTTCAATAGCCAGATGTTTTGGAAAGCCATACTTCGAATTCAATTTAGTTTTAGTAATTCACCCAATTCAGTATCCCACCTCCCTGTTCAGGTCATATATGTTTCAAAGACATTGAATTTTTCTTAAATGTTTTCATTTATCAGCCGAAGGAATTTCATGTTCATTTCAAAGTAATACGTCCAGGATTGCACACCACTGAGCCTGTAGCTAGTATATGTCCTTCTTCTTCATGAGAGAACAGAATATATCGCAATCCACCATTGCAGCTTTAGAGGTAAGACAATTTAATTTATTTGCTATGTGCACAGGGACTGAAGTTGTCAGTTTTGAACAGGGCCAGAGGACTCAGTGCTTAAGGGGCGGAATGCATTTTGCAGTGACCGTATTTCTTTATTGGTATTGGGAGTTGCATTGCCCAGTCAGTACATATAAAGGTTTTGCTAACATTAACACAGAGGAAGTACACCACCTGTAGCTACAATACGCTACATGATAACTCCAGTTTTGTATGCATTCCCAGTTCAGGCATTCATTCAATGAATTACAAAGAAGATTTTCCTTTAAGAACGTTGCAACATTCTTTTTGGTCCTAAAAATAATGCCATGTTACAGTTATTAGGAAATTGTGTCATAAACAAGAGAAGGAACGATCGACTATGCGAATATGATGGATATGTACAGGGAGAGTGTGACAAGATATACTTGAGACAAGAATGTTTCAAAAATTTTGGATAACATATTAAAAATTCTGTTCCAGAAACTGCCTAAACTAATGTTGAATAGCTGAGCATTGATGCATGCTAAGGTAGGGGCAACTGTTGAGGATGAAATACAGTGGAGACTTCGTGCACCCCCACAGTCACCATGATATTCATGAAGAACTACAGAACCCAGAAACGGTAAAATGGAAAAAAAGAGGAAAAAAGGCCGACACTTAACTCTTCCTTACAATGAAATTAAATGTAGCAATCAACTGTGTATACATAAATAAGTGAAAAAAGTCTCACTCACTACAACATACAGAAGAACATGGTGAAATTGTAATTGTGATTTAAGAGGGGGAATCTCTAGTTTATAAGATAATTTTTATTTTAAGCTCATGAGCAATGTTATCAGTTTACAAGAAAATGATGGAGCAGTTAAACAGATGTCATAGAAGAGGCATTTTCCATTTTAAATTGAAATGAAATTATTATCTCATTTATGAAATACACAATACAATATCTAAAAAAAATTAATTCAGTGTTTTCTGTGACCAACATCGTCAGAGTTAAGAGAAGCCGAAACTATACAAAATTGCAAGTGAAACAGAAGTATACAACAATTGCAAAAGATTGCGAAATAAACAGCATAAGCAACAAAGCACTGAGAAGAGGAACTCTGCAGAAGTTAGAGAGCTGGAACATAAAAAAGAAATAAAAAATTCTATTTCAAACAAATAATTTTATTTGAAATTTCTTCCATTTCATGTTTGTGGCTGATACAGAAACCACTGTAAGATCTGAGATATAAATACAATCTTGACTGCTGAGGTTTTCATTTTCAAATTATCGTAACACGAGTTTCCAATTAATGACTCACTGATGAAGTTTATGAAGTTGAAGCAGTCGTTAGTGAATTATGATAATGGTATGAATTGGATCATGTCGCCTTAAATGTCAAGTCTTCAATTTTATAAGATAGCTGCTTTAAACATACTTAAAATCACGTCGAAACAGAAGGTTGATAGTCTAAGAAATTATACACACTGTGCTGAGGCTGATATCGCTATGTTACAACAGGTTGACAGTGGGCTACAGATAAATATCACGCGTTATGAATCGATCTTAAATACAACGTTAAGTGGCGCATCTGGCTCCACAATGTTAATTAAAGATGGAATCATAGCATCTAACATTCAACAGATGTAAAATGGCCGAAGAATGTCTTGTTTAATCAGCGGAATAACATTTGTAAAAATCTACGTCTCTTCAAGACACCAAAATGGGCAGTGGTGTTCTCATTTTTACGACCGCGACTTATTCTATTTAATACGAAGGGCCAGAGACCAAATAGTTTTGGCCGGAGATTTTAATTGCGTGCTCAAGCCAAAAGATCAAGTCCGGAATTTTAATAAAATTGGGGAGTTGGACCGCACAGTACGAGAGATGCGATTGGTTGATACATAGGAACTTATTAACGGAGAATATCGATATCTTACATTCCACAACTCGACATCATCTAGTAGACTTGATAGGATTTATGTCATGCAATTCTTAAATGCAAATGTTAGCGGTACTGAAACATGGCCTGTGTATTTCTCTGACCACCTGGCTTCTCACTGTCTACTGAAAATGACCAGACAAAATGTCTTTCATATTAGAAATACGTGGAAACTCAATTTAACGATTCTTAAAGACGATAGTCTGAGAATGCAAGTGGAAGACCTATGGGATACCTGCAGCAGATGCTGCCGAAACTACCATTGCACAATACAGAAATAGAAGGTGCCCATGGTGGCATAAAGCTGAGAAAACCCAAAACAGCCAGCTGCCTAAAAAGATACTGCTATGAACGAAACCGTGGTGAAAAGTATGTGTTCGAGTTTTACTTCCGTTGAATCCGGGAACTATATGACAGCACTAATTAGACAGCAGAAACCGTTTAAAAAATTAAAAAAGTCAAAGCGAAGTTAGGGAACAATAGAGTGTAATTTATGCCACTCAGGAGACCATCGCCGGCCGGAGTGGCCGAGCGGTTAAAGGCGCTACAGTCTGGAACCGCTACGGTCGCAGGTTCGAATCCTGCCTCGGGCATGGATGTGTGTGATGTCCTTAGGCTAGTTAGGTTTAAGTAGTTCTAAGTTCTAGGGGACTTATGACCACAGCAGTTGAGTCCCATAGTGCTCAGAGCCATTTTAACCAGGAGACCATCACCGCGTGGCAGAAGTAGCGTCTTTGGTATAGCATCTTGGGAAAGAGAAGCGTCACGCACAGCGCAGATTGATTCGTGATCCAGACAGAGAATTAGTTGAATGATCCAGGAGAAATAAAGACGTACGTAGCAGAATACTACAAAAAGCTCCGTGCCTTGTAACCCACCAATGCAGAGTCTGTTACACTGGTACAGATGCAAAATAGCCCATCTGATAGACTGGACACACAGGATGTGGAGGAGGTAACCCCACAAGAAATCAGAACAGCGATCGAAGCTACGCAGGGAAATAAATCACCTGGGGGGGATGGACTTCCAATAGAATCTTACAGACAGTTTTGATACTTTTTGGAAACGTGTTTCCTCCAAACATGTAACGAAGTTAAAGAAGGACACAACGATAGTTTTCAGCAAGACATCATAGTCTTCGTCCCTAAACATAACCCTCTAATGACTTGAACGAAATCCGTCAAAATTCCTTGCTCAGCACAAATTGCGAGACTGTAGTCTGCATCACGGCAGCAAGAATCAGACAAGTGCTTCATAAAATAACACGCACTAGTCAGACAGCGGCGGTTCCCGGGCGCACGATTCTTAAAAGCTTGACCGACTACAGAGATATCAAAGGCTATGCTCTGCCACAAGTGAAGAAGCAGATCTCTCAGTAACGTGTCTACGCCGAGCGCCTGCATTACCCGCCACCCGCGGAACGGACCTGTTAAGCGGGTCCCGGACCGAGTAGGGGTTAGCTTTGCCGCTCCCCCGGTGTACGCAACCTCTCATCGGCGGCCACTAGGCGGCCTCACGTGCACCACCAGAGGTCGTGGTATCTACGGTTCTACTTTCTTCGGCACACCGCGTGACGGGACGTAGTCAGCAATGTATCTTGGAGCGGGTGTATGATACAGGTCGGCACCGAGACACGGGAAGTGTTCACATCGAGTGAGCCGCTTCTGGTAGCAGCCGAGGCGCCGTCACGGCGACCCCCTGGAAGTCTTCACGCCATCAGCATCCCAAACGGTGCCCATTCAGGCTTACTCGAGCAACTGTTTTGTTGATTAACACTTACGACAATGTCGAATTTCCGTCTTCCGTAACTCGTATTTGAACTGGAACAATTTTTTGCCTTAATTTCTTTATTGTGGGCCTCAGAAGTGGCTAGTAGAACGATGCCTATGTGTGTCTGAAGAATCGTTTTGATTTGCAATTAGACTTGTAATAAAATCTTTGTAAGTGACTTGGAACTCTCTTTTTCTGTCCACAGTCAGTGAACATAGCACTTGACGCCACATCTTAACAAGGGCTTTGACAGGATCAGACACTATTACCTGTTTGAAGTAATCACCCATCTAGGATTTGGGGTTAAATACGTGAAAATGATCAAAAATCTACTCCAGAATGTACATCGAAGATCAGAGTAAGTGAATATCTCACAAAACCAGTTCCTATAGAGAAATCTGTTCGTCAAGGCTGTTCAATGACACTGACGCTTTTTGTTCTTGCCAGAGCCACTAGTGAGGAGGCATAACCAAAAACTCCCTGGAATAAATGGCAGTCCCATCAAATGCATCGCATATGACGACGACGTGGATGTAACGCTTAATTCTGCACAGGACCTAAGTGACGTGAAGGTTGTAGGACACGAGTCTGAACAAGCGTCGGGATCACGACTCTGTATACAGGAAAGAATTAATCCCACTACGGAAAGGATTCGTCATACATGAGTGCGAAGAATAGTATCGAACTGACACCCTGAGACCCCTTAATATAACCATGTATAATTGTGCTCTGCCGCGCGGGATTAGCTGAGCGGTCTAGGGCGCTGCAGTCATGGACTGTGCGGCTGGTCCCGGCGGAGGTTCGAGTCCTCCCTCGGGCATGGGTGTGTGTGTTTGTCCTTAGGATCATTTAGGTTAAGTAGTGTGTAAGCTTAGGGACTGATGACATTAGCAGTTAAGTCCCATAAGATTTCACACACACACACACACACACACACACACACACACACAACTGTGCTCTGAAAAGAACGGCTGCAGCCTGGAAGAATATTTTAACAGTGACAAGAGCGTGCCTACATCAGAACAACAGCTGGCTAAAAATTTTAATAGAAAAAGCAAATTTCATCAAAACTAAAATGTTATGAGAAATGTGGTATGTACGCCGCATCCTATCGATAATCGACAAAATAGCAAGCAGAACTATGGGGGCTGTGGGGTGGGACCTTTGGCAAGGGGGAATCTTTGGAGTAGGAATAAATGTAACGACACTGCCACTCAGTAAAGCAGGACGTTAAGTGGTTGATGTCGGCAGTAAATGCAGAGCGCTCTTGATCAGAAGGACACATAAATTTTATCGCGAACACCCACATAGCGCGTTTATAAATGTCTACAGACCGATTAGTTTACAGACCCCTATCAACGCGGCTAACATCCCTCAATAGCTCAGCCACGTCCTTCGTATGCAGGCCAACACTTTAGGAAATATAACCACTGTAGAGTTGTATTAGTATATGAATGACAATGTGAGAAGGAAGAGGACGCAAACCAAGTATCCACATATACGGTGGCCTACAGTATGGAAAAACGTAAACAATAAGTTTCTGGATACGGAAGTCAGATTCACTTGGTACAGGGTCATGAATTAAATAACTGCCTCGGAGGAAAAGCTTCACAGAGTGAAACTGACAGACACCGACAAATGCAACATCTGTGTCATGGATACACTGCAGCACAGGTATCACTGAAGTGAAAATCAGAAGCTCTGGCTATGGTTTCAGAGGAAACTGGCGCTGTTAGGGAGAACAACGACTAAAGAAGTAACTCTAAACACTATGTCGCACATGTTACAACCTATCACGAGGAGGATCTTTCTTGCTGCAGTTTCTATCCAATAAAGACGAGCATCTGATAACTCTTCTGCAGTGAAGGAGTTTTTCTGAAGCACTGGTTCGTAATAGTTTCCGGTAAGAGCTGAATCTGTTTACGTCTCTGAGAGATAAATCTAATCAGACTTTACTCATTCAGACTCGACAAACTTTCAAACTTCCTAGCTTCCAAAAAATTTTCAGGAGTAGTAGATGCGTGATGATTGGACCACCATGACTATGACGACATCACAGTTCATAGTCGAATACTCTACCAGATGTTCAGCGTTTGCAACGCCTGAGATGTGTCTCCTCTTGAAACCAAATTTGATGAGTTGTCTTTGCCCTGAAAGAGTCTCCACTCAGAAGGTGTAATGAGTGTTTGTGTTTCTGTCACTCCGTTACATACAAACGTTTTCCAATGGCGGGATCACGGTTTATCCATCCAAGGATAACAACAGAATTAATCCAAAGTATCGTTCTGTTAGGTTAGAAGTTGTCACTTCGCGATAGTAGTGTAATATTCCGGCGACAGTAGTGTAATACATGAATATAAGAAGATGCCATCTTCATATAGTTAAGGCTAACCGGTCATTGACCTTCTTCTGTGCGGATGCACACGCATTGCGCGGACTCGGTAAGATTATCTGCAGCGAGCAATGAGTGTAATTGGCAGGGGCACATCGAATGTAGTGTGTGAACATTAAGCTGGGAATGTGGGTCGCACGGGGAGCGTGCCAGAGATAAATCCCTGCAGTCGCACTGTCCTCTGTGCCCTCGGTGGCTCAGATGGATAGAGTGTCTGCCATGTAAGCAGGAGATCCCGGGTTCGAGTGCCGGTTGGGGAGCACATTTTCAACTGTCCCCGTTGATGTATATAAACACCTGTCGGCAGCTTAGGGTCTTGATTTATTTATCATTTCAGTAGTGTAATATTCCGGCACCTAGCAGTTCAAGCTAGTAAGTGTTATTTTCTTTATGGACGCTAATCTACTTTTCCTACCCATTAGTTTGGGAACGTTATCGCAAGAAGTGATACATGAGGCGGAGTAATGTGTATTGGTGCTGCGTCGTCCATTATTTCGTTCCGATAAGTAATTCTGCAGGGTTGTCACATTCACATTCAGTGGGATCTGCCTACTGTAAATGCTCGATGTTTTGATTTATCTTGACATTCTTGGGCATAGTCGGATGTTTCGTGATACGTAAACTCTCGAAACATTGAGCCAGACACGAGCGTTCTTCCATGCGCTGTTTAGCTCGAAATGCGCAAATCTGCGAGACACGGACATCAAAGAAGTTTCCAACGCATCTACTGACAGAGGTCGAGTATCGATAACCTGCAGGTTTAGATTATCAGTCAGATCTCTGCAGATGAACGTTGATTGGCTGCTTGCATCCAAAATACAACGAGTGAGTCGCCTTTCGCCTGTCGGCCCTATTACAAACGCGCATACCGCCTGAAGGTGCGTGAAACTTGGGCGTCCCGTGACGACATTGCCAATGGAACGCTTACGGGGATTGCACAGGTAATGATGCTAATGGGTTAGGGCCACTACGTTAGTAGTGTGTGGTAGAACTTGTGGATCTGGGTTTGACGGCAGGTGTGCTAGAGGACTCCGTGCAGTTACGGTAACCACTGTGTCCAGAGGGCGTAGTGGTCAGCGTACCTGCCTACTAAGCAGGGGACCTGGGTTCGAATTCTGGTCTGGCACACGCCCCATTGATATAACTCAATGCCCATTGGCAGCTAACGTCTTTAATTCCTTTGTGCCTTGATACCGAGTGAAAACGCGTGATATAGAGTGTGGAAACTGCCGGCCGCGTGCTTGCGCGTGCACATGCGAAGCGGCTGATGGGTAGTCAGCGCTGCTCACGTGGTTCCGTTACGCGGATGCCAGAAAAGCACTGCGTAGCTCGATCCGGCTTCCTTCTTGAGCACATATTTTCCTTACCTCCAACTCCTTCAACAAATTTGTGTTCTAGAACCTTGTGGTCAGAGACAACCGGTGAAGTATTTGTAAATGATACCAAGAGAGAAAAAAATTTAAAAAATGTTTCTTAAATGTGAAAAGTAGATCAACTGCCCATATTACAAGAAGCGTCGTTAACATTTGACTGAAACTGTGGACAAGAAATGTCGCAATTTCCAATATTTGCTCGTGTACGACGAGGAATTTTATAGCTTCTGCAGATTTTACATTTTCATTTATTTCCATTGTCCTTCCTACTTTCTCAGTGTATAAACTTCAATTTCAGACAATGGAGGACTATCCTCAACAATGGTCACATCTTTTTGTGGCACTTACAGTGAACTTTAATCTGCGACTATGTCTTGGGTGGGTACGAAAAGTTAAGGCTGATATAGGAACGAACATAGCAATCACAGTACGACCATGTCTACAGGAACGTTGCTTGTATCATAACCACACTTAAAGTTACTTACAGGTCATATTACAACTCACGTACTTAACAGGCCTCTCCATTGATTCCTATGTTCAGGTAGTATGTCTTCAAGTTATCTTTGGTGTTTTAATTCAGAGTCTAGTTGTATTTATTACTTACTGCTTGCAAAGACTCATTAAACTGTTCGTGTACGACAATTTCGTATTCACGAATCAAACTGAAACTCAGTTGTGCTCTCAATTTGCTCAGATTAAACAATTCTTGGAAGATAATTTTACATTTGCGTTTGTATAAAACTTTTAAATCAGGTAAAATAGCTTTCTTTTCTTTTCATAGATAACGTAATGCGAGGAAACTGTCTTGCCTTAATACGTTTAGCGGGTAATTTCACACTTTTTTTCCCACAAGCAGCGTCGTTAGAGCCGTTAACGAACTTACGACTATAACAATTTAGGGCTTTTTATCAGCACTCATGTAACCTTCTAGCTGTGTTTTGTTGGAAATTGTGTTAGAGCAGAGGGCGCAGATTCAAACCAAATTTTATCGCTAACTTCTCAGCTTTCTTTACTTTATAAACCATTGGAGTCGCCGAGCTCTATTAATACAGATATCAAAAAAAGTTTTGCATCACCTCGGTTCCGAGAGTTCCGAAACCTGTACAGAAAATTGGAACAGAGATCAACATTAACATCATTTCCGACCTTTTTATTGCTCACGAAAACCACACATTGCATGTTGTACCACTATACGGCGAGACCTTCAGAGCCGGCTTGTGTGGCCGTGCGGTTCTATGGGCTTCAGTCTGGAACCGAGTGACCGCTACGGTCGCTGGTTCGAATCCTGCCTCGGGCGTGGATGTGTGTGATGTCTTTAGATTAGTTAGGTTTAAGTAGTTCTAAGTTCTAGGGGACTGATGACCACAGATCTTAAGTCCCATAGTGCTCAGAGCCATTTGAGACCTTCAGAGGTGGCGGTCCAGATTGCTCTACACACCGGTAACTCTAATAAACAGTAGCATGTCCTCTTGCATTGATGGATGCCTGTACTCGTCGTGGCATACTATCCCCAAGTTCATCAAGTTCCAGATTGACCCACTCCCCAACGGCGATTCGGCGTACATCCCTCAGAGTGGTTGGTGGGTCACGTCACCCATACAGTCCTTTTCAATCTATTCCAGGCATGTTCGATAGGGTTCATGTCTGAAGAAAATGCTGGCCACTCTAGACGAGCGATGTCATTATCCTGAAGGGAGTCATTCACAAGATGTGCACGATGGGAGCGCGAATTGTCGTCCATGAAGACGAATGCCTCGCCAATATGCTGCCAATATCGTTGCACTATGGGTCGGAGGATGGCATTCACGTATCGTGCAGCCGTTACGGCGCCTTCCATGACCACCAGCGGCGTACGTCGGCCCCACGTAATGTCACCCGAAAACAGCAGGGAACCTGCACTTTGCTGCACTCGCTGGACAGTGTGTCTAAGGCGTTCAGCTTGACTGGGTTGCCTCCAGACACGCCTCCGACAATTGTCTGGTTGAAGGCATATGCGACACTCATCGGTGAAGAGAACGTGATGCCAATCTTGAGCAGTCCATTCGGCATTTTGTTGGGCCCATCTGTACCGCACTTCATGGTGTCGTGGTTGCGAAGATGGACCTCGCCATGGACGTCGGGAGTGAAGTTGCGCATCATGCAGCCTACTGCGCACAGTTTGAGTCGTAACATGACGTCCTGTGGCTGCACTAAAAGCATTATTCAGCATGGTGGCGTTGCTGTCATGGTTCCTGTGAGCCATAATCCGTAGGTAGCGGTCATCCACTGCAGTAGTAGCCCTTGGGCGGCCTGAGCGAGGTATGTCATCGATAGTTCCTGTCTCTCCGTATCACTTCCACGTCCGAACAACGTTGCTTTGGTTCACTCCGAGACGCCTGGATGCTTTCGTTGTTGAGAGTCCTTCCTGGCACAAAGTAACGACGCGGACGCGATCGAACCGCGGTATTGACCCTTCTGGGCATGGTTAAAATACAGTGAACACGAGCCGTGTACCTCCTTCCTAGTGGAATGACTGGAACTGATCGGCTGTCGGACCCCCTACGTCTAATAGGCGCTGCTCATGCATGGTTGTTTACATCTTTGGACGGGTTTAGTGTCATCTTTGAACAGTTAAATGGACTATGTCTGTGATACAGTATCCACAGTCGACGTCTATCTTCAGGAGTTCTGGTAATCGGGGTGATGCAAAACTTGTTTTGATGTCGAACCGGAACTAGACTGAATAGGTATCAGAGTCACAGACTGCAATATGTCGCCTGAAATGTCGAAGTCGTATAAGATGAAATACAGAGAGCTACGATATGGTCACGAAACAGAAGGAAGCGACGAGACATAAATTATCTAGTATAAACACAGCTTTCCAAATGGATCGCTGAAGTTCAATCACGATAAGTGAAGTGGGTTTCGAGTAATTGATACAGCACCCGCAGAAGCGCCTGATAGCAGTCATGATAAGATGCACTGATATGTAAGTGCTGCTTATAAAAAGAGATGAGATTGAAAACTTATCACATTAATCACATTATCCGTGCCTCATTGATCACCAATTGGAAGAGACAAAGGTGAGCTGCGATACTGAGTACATTTTGAAGAAATTGACACGTTTCTTTTCAGTAAACTATCGACTTTTTAGTTTTCAATGTGAACTTCAGTAAGAGATAAATAAAGCTTCTCAATTTTAGTCAGGAGGTGTAATGTTGTAACCATGTTACGCCTGAAAGGATTATGTCGAGCGACAACGTTTGCAATAGCGCTAGCATCTGTTTCAGTTTCGAAACAGAGAAAAAAAGAGGCCGAAATTTTTGACATTTTTCTTTAGCAGAAGTATACGGGAAGCATTTTCACTTCAACACAACACCGATTCACTAGACGTGGTGTTGCTGAAGATGATACATTATTCTGCATTTACACTTTCATCGTGTTCTGTAGATCCCACGAAGCAGGAGGGCAGTCATGGATATGGGATGAGTCATGGTATTCGTTGACAAAAGACAGGTAAATCATAGAAAATTAACGCACTGAGGTGACAGAAGTCATGGGGTAACTTCCTAATGTCGTTTAGGATCTCCTTTTGCCCGGCGTAGTACAGCTACTCGACGTGGCACAGTCCTCTCAATTATGTCCTATATCGGGCGATCTGGGTGGCCAAATCGATCGCTCGAACTGTCCAGAATGTTCTTGAAACTGATTGGCAATTGTGGCCTTGTGAGATAGCGCATTGTCATCCATAAAAGCTCCATCGTTGTTTGGAAATATGAAGTGCATGAATGGCCGCATATGGTCTCCAAGTACCCAAACAAAACTATTTCCAGTTAAGGATCGGTTCAGTTGGAACAGGGCCCCAGTCCATTGTATGCAAACACAATATTAGGAAGCCACCACCAGCTTATAGAGTGCCTTGTTGACAAGTTCGTGGGGTCTGCACCACACTCAAACCCTACCATCAGATCTTACCAACTGAAAAGTGGAGTCATCTGACAAGGCAAGGGTTTTCGAGTTGTTTAGGGTGCAAGCGATAGGGTCACGAACCAAGGAGAAGCGCTGCAGGCGATGTTGTGCTGTTAACAGAAGCATTCGTGTTGGTCTTTTTCTGACACTATATACGCCAGATTTCGCCGCATAGTCCTGACGAATACTTTTGCCTCATGCCCCACACTGGTTTCAGCTGTTATTTAATGCAGTGTTGCTTGTCTGTTAGCACTTACAACTGTACGCTAACATAGCTGCTCTCGGTCGTTAAGTGAAGGCCCTCGGCCACAGCGATGTCCGTGGTGAGAGGTAAAGCCTGAAATTTTGTATTCTCGACACACTCTTATGGATTTCGGGTTATTGAATTCATTGACGGTTTCCTAAATGTAATATCCCATCGAACAGGCTCCCGACTACCATTCGGTGTTCAAAGTCTGTTAAGTCCCATCGTGCGGCGATAACCACGTCAGAAACCTTTTCACAGGAATCACCGGAGTTCAAAAGACGGCTCCTCCAGTGCACCGCCCTTTATACCTTCTGTACGCGGTACCACCGCCATCTGTTTATGTGCATATAGCTATCCCGTGACATTTGTCACCTCATTGTATGTATTCTGTATTTAACAGCGAAACATCACTGTAACGCTTGTTGCTATTCGCGCTTATGACAGCTACATTTAATTTCAAGTGGTCTTCTGTATATATTTACAAATTGAGGTTCCCTCTCCCTTCTGTCTGTATGCACCGGCCGATCTCAGGGATTTTGATCCGGTTTTTTGGGGTGCTGCGCCTTAATGTGTAAAAACAGAACGCATATGAGATTACTTTGTTGTCCGTCTGTCTGTCAGAATTTTAAGATGCCCTTGCTCAGGAACTGGTAGACGTTCAAGTTAAAATTCATATCACATACTAAAGTCTACGGTGTAAAATTTTTAAGCTGATAAGAGAATCAAATGAAAAGATTTGGAGATATATATCGTAGCAACTGACGGCAAATGAATATATATACTCAAAGATGGGAGCACAGCTCCCCCCATTGCCATGGTACCCCCTCCCCCCCCCTCTGAGATGTCAGTATCTGTTGGTGAATCAGTATCTGAATGACTTGGGATGGGTCATTTACCATGACCCAACAGGTTTCTTTTTTGCTGTCGTGCAGTATTTATTATCATTTTTTTATTTTCTCAAGGAAAGGACAGCTACTTTATTTCAGTTTCTATAGTAATGTGTCACATCACCAACAACTTTAATCTTGACACAATTCAGTGCACCTTTAACCCATACGGCCACAGATTCATTTACTTTACGACGATTCCTTGTCCTAAGAACCAGTGGCATTGTAGCCATGTAGTAAGACGAACCACGATCTCCCTTATGCACTTCACATATCTGAAATGTACGAAAGCAATAACTTCTCTGTTGTTAAAAGTCTCCAGCCCTGATACACTCTCCACTTTACCAGCAAGAACTAGAGCCACAGTAACCCAACCATTACCATGTGCACTAGCATGAGTGTAAAATTCAGTATGCATCCACAAAACACAGAAGGATGCTGCCAATACTCGCAAACTTAATCATCAAAACTCCCTTGATGGCGTAAAAAAATTAAGTTTATGAGTGAATGAAATGAATAGATTCGGACATTTATGTCTCACACGTTGATACTCGCAAACGTAATCATCAAAACCTATCAGATACTTTCCGTTGCCCTAGAATCATGAAACTGTGCAAGTTGCAAGATTTCACAGTACAAGTAAAAAATCTGTAAATGGTTCAATTGTAATTATATGACATAAAAGTATGTTTTAGCCATTAGAACGTCAAACGCATAATAGACGAACATTACTTCATGCAAACATAAAATTTAATTTGTAGTCATGTTTTAGTAAGCAAATTAAAAAATGGTTCGGTAAATCTTCTCTGTCCACATACAGGGTGTTCGGAAATTCCCGTTACAAACGTCTGTGGCTTGTAAAGGGGAGTGAGTACATAATGTTTTGAATGGGAACCCATGTCCAGAAAGGTACCGTTTTCGTTCTCCAACGATTTCAGTTCAGATGTTTAACTCATACACTTCTGCTGGAGGAACTGAATCAGGCGTGACGTTTATTAGGCAACAATTCGAAAGGAAACGTAACGAAACGTCCGTTTATCGCTATGACACATTTATTTCTATTACCACTTAAACATGACCTTCTGCATGTACGGTAAGCTGGGTTCTTTTTTGTTTTAGAATAAAGTAAACACGTAAAATTTAAGTGTTAATGCAAAGAAATATGTTTGAGTTATAAATGGATGTTTCGTTATATTTATTTTCAAATTGTTACCTATCAACAGCCCTGCGTCCCGCCTAATTCAATTGCTCAAGTGAAAATTGACGAGTTAAACATCTGAATTGGAACTGTCGCAGGACGCAAATGGTACGTTTCTGGACAAATGTTCCCGTTCAAAATATTACCTACTCACTCCCTTGTACAAGCCCTAGAAGTTTGTAACGGGAATTTCCGAACACCCTGTGTATAAGCCGGAGTAACCTGCTCGCTTCTTCTTGTATGTGCGGGCTAGTTTGAGGAACTGCACTGATACGACCTTGGAACTCCCGGGACCGATATCTTGCCAGTATCCATGTCGATAACAGGCAAATATCGTTGAGATGATCGATTCTCGGGATGAGTGAGCCTTCTTTATACACACATCAAAAAAAGCTTTACATCACCCCAGTTCCCAGAGCTCTTGAAGATAGACGTTGACAATGGATATAGTATCACAGACACAGTCCCTTTGACTGTTCAGAGCTGTCACTAAACCCGCCCAAAGATGTAAACAACCATGCATGAGCAGCGCCTGTTAGACAAAGGGGTTCCGACAGCCGATCAGTTCCAGTCATTCCTCCAGGAAGGAGGTACACAGCTCATGTTATCTGTAGTTCAATCAAGCCGAGTCGGTCAACACCGCGGTTCGATGGCGTACGCTTTGTTACTCTGTGCAAGGAAGGACTCTCAAAAAGGAAAATATCCTGGGGTGTCGGAGTGAACCAAAGTGATGTTGTTCGGACAGGGGACAGGAGACAGAGACAGGAACTGTCGATGACATGCCACGCTCAGGCCGCCCAAGGGCTACTACTGCAGTGGATGACCGCTACATACGCATTATGGCTCGAAGGAACGCTGACAGCAAAGCCACCATGCTGAATAAAGCTTTTCGTGCAGCCACAGGACGTCGTGTTACAACTCAAACTGTGCGCAGTAGGCTGCATGATGCGCAATTCACTCCCGACGTCCATGGCGAGGTCCTTCTTTGCAACCACGACACCATGCAGAGCGGTACAGATGGGCCCAACAACATGCCGAATGGACTGCTCAAGATTGGCATCACGTTCTCTTCACCGATGAGTGTCGCATATGCCTTCAACCACACAATCGTCGGAGACGTGTCTGGAGGCAACCCAGTGAGGCTGAACGCCTTAGACACACTGTCCAGCGAGTGCAGCAAAGTTCAGGTTCCCTGCTGTTTTCGGGTGACATTATGTGGGGCCGACGTATGCCGCTGGTGGTCATGGAAGGCGCCGTAACGGCTGTACGATTCGCGCCCCCATTGTGGACATCTTGTGAATAGCTTCCTTCAGGATAACGACATCGCTCGACTAGAGTGGCCAGCATGTTCTCCAGACATAAACCCTATCGGACATGCCTGGGATAGTTAGAAAAGGGCTGTTTATGGAGGATGTAACCCACCAAGCACTCGGAGGGATCTACGCCGAATCGCTGTTGAGGAGTGGGTCAATCTGGACCAACAGTGCCTTGATGAACTTATGGACAGTAAGCCACAACAAATGCAGACTTGCATTAATGCAAGAGGACGTGCTACTGGCTATTAGAGGTATCGGTGTGTACAGCAATCTGGACCACGACCTCTGAAGGTCTCGCTGTATAGTGGTACAACATGCAAGTGTGGTTTTCAAAAGGAATAAAAAGGGTGGAAATGATGTTTGTATTGCTCTCTAATCCAATGTTCTGCACAGGTTCCGGAACTCTCGGAACCGAGGTGATGGAAAACTTTTTTTGGTGTGTGTACATACCTAGCTGAGCGCCCGCTAGTTCTCTCGCGTAGACTGCATGGCCAGCAGAGATTTTTTCTGGTTTTATTTAATCGAATTTTCATGTTGTTCACGAACTGCAACACCTAAGTTTTTCACGTTAATTAAGGCTATATAAGCATGGTCCTTTTCGAATGTACTTCTGACGAAAAAGCGATTTGGTAGCTGGAGTCCAAAGTTTTTGTAATCATGCCTTTTGCTTTCTTGTGGAGATATTTCTATAGCAACTGTGATCCTTCAACAAATCTTTATATCTAACCGACAAGTGAAATACGAGTTATGAAAAATTTAGCTTTAAAATTATTTTAATATACGTAAACATTTTCTTCAACATTTTAATTCCCAATTGCATTCCCTTAGGGGTTGAATTTCTTCCTTACATATTGCATAATTTCACCAGGGCGTTTATCACAGGTTCTTTCGCACATTTTTTCTGCAGCTTCCACCATCGTTGTTTTGAACCTTCCTTATTTTTCTTCTGCTGAGTTTGTTTGATACCTTGGTTCGTTGATCTTTACTGTTATTTGAAATTCCTCTTTAAATGTTTCTTCTTTTTAACTTTCACACTGTTATTGTTGTTTCCTGTCTTTTTGCACGCTTTTCCGGTTTAAACTCTGTAACTGTTGGTACTCTGATCGATATCTAGAGCTTCGGAAAGTTTTACCTCGACGTATGTGACTGTTATCTTACTGTTCTGCTCATGTATAATGCAGTCTGCCACAGATTTACTCTACAAATCATGCTCGACGCTATCTTAAAACTTTCCTTGTTATTAAACCACTTGTTGTCGACTGTCTATCCATTCCTTGTACGTCACGTTAAACGTTTTCATCCTATCTCATTTCTTCCTTCCCATCCTTCCTCTTCCAGTACTTACTCATGCTCTTCTGCTTCCCTGTCCACAAGTGGATTTACATCTCCCTTTATCATATTTGCCTCTGCATTTCCTCTTCAAAGATCTATTTCACTTCAGGAGAACATCAAACATGTGATGCATATAAGATACACTTTTACTTTTACTCCAACCTTCACCATCTTGTCATTTATTTCCTTCGCTTCTTCTTTCAACCTTCCTCTCACAGCTATTGCCGTCCTATTTCTTCCTTCTTCCTCATTCCCACTTGATTCTTTTTTTTGTGTAGCTTTGTATGTAAGGTCTACGAAAAATCGTAGACATAAAAATGGAATAGAAGCTCTTGAAATGGGCAGCCCCTGAAGAAAGTTGCACACTAGAGGGGACCATTGAAGAAGTCTGAACATAATCGAAGGGTAAACATCTTTATCGCGCTCTCTCCCTCTCTCTCTCTCTCTCTCTCTCTCTGTGAGGCTCGCTGGCGGCAGTTCCCCATTCTTCTCACTTGACCACCTTCCGTTTCAGCTCGTAGTATGAAGAACTATTCATATTCTCCATCATCTGTGTACTGTACTCCAGTCTGGGTCTTTCTCTGTAATTTCTGCCTTCTACTGCTCGCTCAATTATGCTTTTCAATAGACCATCGCTTTGGAGTACATGGCTTATCAACTGAGTCCTTCTTCTTTACAGGTGTTGTTTTATAGGTGTTTCATGTAGCATCTTTTCTCTCTCGCTCTCGTGAAAACTTCCTCGTTCGTGGTCATTTCTCTCCGGCTGATTTTCATCGCTCTTCTGTATCATTCCTCTCCTCTCTCACTCCCACTTCGCTTCAGTGCATCACACGTAGATCTTCAACATTTGTTTCCTCTCGTCAGGGCCTATGTTCTTTTGTAGTGAATATGCTTTTCTTCTTATTAAAAAGATTCTTGGCCTGGGCAGTTCTGCATACTATCTCCTTGTAGCTTCTTTCATCACTTGTAATTTTACATTCGAGGTAATTAAACTTGTTCACTTACTCAGTTGTTCCATTTTCCAACTTTAGCACTGTCTTGCTTTTTTTAATTTCTACAGAAGACTAGAACATTTGTTTTATGCGCGTTTATTGTCATATGGAATTTCTCCACTATTTATCTATCCAGTGTGTCCGGAATTTTTTTCAGGTCTTCTTCACTTTCTACAATTAATGCTATATCATCAAGCGAATCGCAGTATGTCTGTCGTATCTCCATAAGTTGTTACTCCTACGTTTACTTCTTCTCTCATCCTGTCGATTGCCTTCTGTATGTACAGATTAAACAAGTACGGAGATCAGGGAGCAACCTTGACATACCCCTTTTGAATGTTAGCTGACTCTTCTTTATTACGATAATGAGCTATTCCGATTTCACATATGTAGGTGTTTTACATAAGTCTTCTCTCTCTAAAGCTGATTCCTGATTGGCGACATAACACATGTCTACAAGAGCAGCAACATGCATTGAAGTTGACGGTGGACTGTTTGAACATCTTCTCTGAGGAAACGTACACAATTAAACAAACCATAACATAACAGTATCTTAATTTACCGTCACCTGCACCTTTCCCGTTCCTAGTTGTTTTCATTTGTTTACGCGGAGATGGTTAAGAAAACGGGATATGTTTATTAGAAGTTTGTTGTTCAGAGCCGGCCGCGGTGGCCGAGCGGCTCTAGGGGCTTCAGTCCAGAACCGCGTTGCTGCTACGGTCGCAGGTTCGAATCCTGCCTCAGGCATAGGTATGTGTGATGTCCTTAGGTTAGTTAGGCTTAAGTAGTTCTAAGTCTAGGGGACTGATGACCTTAGATGTTAAGTCCCATAGTGTTTGGAGCCATTTGAAATTTTTGTTGTTCAGAATCACCAGTAGTATCAAACGTCAAAGCGTGTACCTTTCCTCCTGAATCACACTGTATATACGGAAAAAAAGTCGCAACGTCAAGAAGGGGCCATTGCTTTTCACAATATATATAAATGACCTAGTAGATAGTGTCGGAAGTTCCATGCGGCTTTTCGCGGATGATGCTGTAGTATACAGAGAAGTTGCAGCATTAGAAAATTGTAGCGAAATGCAGGAAGATCTGCAGCGGATAGGCACTTGGTGCAGGGAGTGGCAACTGTCCCTTAACATAGACAAAAGTAATGTATTGCGAATACATAGAAAGAAGGATCCTTTATTGTATGATTATATGATAGCGGAACAAATACTGGTAGCAGTTACTTCTGTAAAATATCTGGGAGTATGCGTACGGAACGATTTGAAGTGGAATGATCATATAAAATTAATTGTTGGTAAGGCGGGTACCAGGTTGAGATTCATTGGGACAGTGCTTAGAAAATGTAGTCCATCAACAAAGGTTACAAAACACTCGTTCGACCTATACTTGAGTGGGGATCCGTACCAGATCGGGTTGACTGAGGAGATAGAGAAGATCCAAAGAAGAGCGGCGCGTTTCGTCACAGGGTTATTTGGTAACCGTGATAGCGTTACGGAGATGTTTAATAAACTCAAGTGGCAGACTCTGCAAGAGAGGCGCTCTGCATCGCGGTGTAGCTTGCTCGCCAGGTTTCGAGAGGGTGCGTTTCTGGATGAGGTATCGAATATATTGCTTCCCCCTACTTATACCTCCCGAGGAGATCACGAATGTAAAATTAGAGAGATTAGAGCGCGCACGGAGGCTTTCAGACAGTCGTTCTTCCCGCGAACCATACGCGACTGGAACAGGAAAGGGAGGTAATGACAGTGGCACGTAAAGTGCCGTCTTCCACACGGCGTTGGGTGGCTTGCGGCGTATAAATGTAGATGTACAAGGGGTTGTGCGACATACACAAAACCTGGTACGCGTGTTTCTCCATCCGAAAGATGATGTCTGTTCAAACTTAGCGCCAGTCGCATAAAAGTAGCTCTAGTAGCGCCACGGTATGAGTGTAAATCAGGTTTCCTTCAAGTACGCGCTCTAACGCTGCTGATGGTTAGTTACTGTTGAGACTGGACGTGGTGAGTTGATTCTAGTCAAGAATGCTTTTAAGGCGACAAAGACGCCATTGTTAGTACCTCACTGAGCCTGAACAAGGCCATGTAATAGGGCTATGAAAACCTGGATGTTCCTTCTGCAATATTGCAGAACGACTCATCAGGAATGTAGTCGCCGTACATGACTGCTGGCAGCGGTGATCACGAGAATGTACGGTCGCGAGAAGACCGTATTTCTGGCGTTCGTGTCGCAGCACCGAGAGGGAAGAGTGTCGTATTCGGCGTGTGGCTCTGGCGTATAGTACCGCATCAGCAGCAGAAATATGAGCAGCAGTTGGCACCACAGTGACACAACGAACTGGTGCAAATCGGTTACTTCACGTAAAGCTCCGAACCAAAGGCTCTATAGCGTACATCCCACTGACCCCAAACAACCGACATTTCCGACTTCAGTGGTGTCTAGCAAAAGCTCACAGGAAGGCAAGAGTGGAGGTCTGTTGTGATTAGATAAAATTTCACACACATGCTTGCATCTTGATATCACAAATACACTACTGGCCATTAAAATTGCTACACCACGAAGATGACGTGCTACAGACGCGAAATTTAACCGACAGGAAGAATATGCTGCGATGTGCAAATGATTAGCTTTTCAGAGCATTCACACAAGGTTGGCACATATAACGTGCTGACATGACCAAAATTTCCAACCGATTTCTCATACACAAACAGCAGTTGACCGGCGTTGCCTGGTGAAACATTCTTGTGATGCCTCGCGTAAGGAGGACAAATGCGTACCATCACGTTTCCGACTTTGATAAAGGTCGGATTGCAGCCTATCGCGATTGCGGTTTATCGTATCGCGACATTGCTGCTCGCGTTGGTCGAGATCCAATGACTGTTAGCAGAATATGGAATCGGTGGATTCAGGAGGGTAATACGGAACGCCGTGCTGGATCCCAACGGCCTCGTATCACTAGCAGTCGAGACGACAGGCATCTTATCCGCATAGCTGTAACGGATCGTGCAGCCACGTCTCGATACCTGAGTCAACAGATGGGGACGATTGCAAGACAACAACCATCTGCACCAACAGTTCGACGACGTTTGCAGCAGTATGTACTATCAGCTCGGAGACCATGGCTGCGGTTACCCTTGACGCTGCATCACAGACAGGAGTGCCTGCGATGCTGTACTCGACGACGAACCTGGGTGCACCAATGACTAAAGGTCATTTTTTCGGATGAATCCAGGTTCTGTTTACAGCATCATTATGGTCGCATCCGTGTTTGGCGACATCGCGGTGAACCTACATTGGAAGCGTGTATTCGTCAGCACCATACTGGCGTATCACCCGGCGTGATGGTATAGGTTCCATTGGTTACCCGTCTCTGTCACCTCTTGCTCGCATTGACGGCACTTTGAACAGTGGAAGTTACATTTCAGATGTGTTACGACCCGTGGCTCTACCCTTCATTCAATCCCTGCGAAACCCTACAATTCAGCAGGATAATGCACGACCGCATGTTGCAGATCGTGTGCGGGCCTTTCTGGATACAGAAAATGTTCGAGTGCTGCCCTGGCCAGCACATTCTCCAGATATCTCACCAATTGAAAACATCTGGTCACCCGTGGCCGAGCAAGTGGCTCGTCACAATACTCTTGATGAACTGTGGTATCGTGTTGAAGGTGCATGGGTAGCTGTACCTGCACGCGCCATCCAAGCTCTGTTTGACTCAATGCCCAGCCGTATCAAGGCCGTTATTACGGCCAGAGGTGGTTGTTCTGGGTACTCATTTCTCAGGATCTATGCACCCAAATTACGTGAAAATATAATCACATGTCAGTTATAGTATAATATATTTGTCCAATGAATGCCCGTTTATCATCTGCATTTCTTCTTGGCGTAGCAATTTTAATGGCCAGTAGTGTAAAGAAAGTATTTGAAAAAGGAGTTAAGTGGCGCTTCAGAGTGACATAGAAAGTGATCTAGTATTGTAGAGTGAGAGAAATCTCACTGCCTCTGCGCCAGTGATGACCGTGTGTTGGTTAGAAGGACGTCAGCTGGGTGCCTGCAACCAACCTGTCTGCATTCTAGACACACTGGTCCGACAGTTAGAGTTATAGCCTGCGATGCGATTTCGTAGGCCAGCAGGAGCACTCTCGTGGTTATCCTTTGCACTCTGACTTCAAAATTGTACGTCAGTCTGGTGATTCGACCTGTCGTTCTGCCATTCATGAACAGCAATCCTGTGGGGGATTCGGGTGTTTTCAACAGGATAACGGTCGCACACATACCGCTGTTGTAAGCCAACGTGCTCTACAGCGTGTCCGCATGTTGCTTTGGCGCGCTCGTTCACCAGATCTGTCTCCTGTCGAGCACATGTGGAACATCATCCGTCGACATGTCCAGCGTCATCCACAAACAGCATTAACGGCTTCTCTGTTGACCGACCAAGGCATGGAATTTCATCGCACAAACTGACATTGGGCGCCTGTACAACACAATGCATGCACATTTGCATGTTTGCGCTCAACATTCTGGCGGCTACACCGGTTATTAATGTACCAGCATTTCACATTTGCAATGACTCAACTCTCATTTCCATTAACCTGTGATTTTTCAATATTAATCACTTAAATATTGTACCTAGACAAATGTATACCCAAATTTCATCACTTACATTAAATATTTTTGTTGCTGCGATTATTTTTTCTATCAGGGCATACACACATATGCATGTCAGAGCATGACGTTTGCTGTTTTTTTTTTCTGCAGAATGGGGGTGCCGCCATTGCTGTCGCTGCTGGTGCTGATGGCGGCTGTTGCGGGTGACGTCATCACTCGGTACGACGAGAATACCGGCCCCACTGTACTCTCCATCGAAAGAGGTGACGTCACTCCTCCATTGCAGCTGTAGAAATGATTCAACCCTGCTACTGCTTGAACAATATTTAGAGTCACACACTAGGTTTGAATAACACTGCATAGTGTACATCACAGGGAGTTGCTACCTGCTACGATTAGGAAATTTCCAAATTAGGCCCCTACGTACATACACACAGACGCACCTGTGGTTTCACAATGAACTACCAGAACTGGTTGTCTGCCAGTGAAACTGCACGATATTCGACTACTTTGTTTTTCACTATTTCACTCTAAAGCAAGAGATTTATTGTTCAGAAAGGACAATAAATACACTCCTGGAAATTGAAATAAGAACACCGTGAATTCATTGTCCCAGGAAGAGGAAACTTTATTGACACATTCCTGGGGTCAGATACATCACATGATCACACTGACAGAACCACAGGCACATAGACACAGGAAACAGAGCATGCACAATGTCGGCACTAGTACAGTGTATATCCACCTTTCGCAGCAATGCAGGCTGCTATTCTCCCATGGAGACGATCGTAGAGATGCTGGATGCAGTCCTGTGGAACGGCTTGACATGCCATTTCCACATGGCGCCTCAGTTGGACCAGCGCTCGTGCTGGACGTGCAGACCGCGTGAGACGACGCTTCATCCAGTCCCAAACATGCTCAATGGGGGACAGATCCGGAGATCTTGCTGGCCAGGGTAGTTGACTTACACCTTCTAGAGCACGTTGGGTGGCACGGGATACATGCGGACGTGCATTGTCCTGTTGGAACAGCAAGTTCCCTTGCCGGTCTAGGAATGGTAGAACGATGGGTTCATGACGGTTTGGATGTACCGTGCACTATTCAGTGTCCCCTCGACGATCACCAGTGGTGTACGGCCAGTGTAGGAGATCGCTCCCCACACCATGATGCCGGGTGTTGGCCCTGTGTGCCTCGGTCGTATGCAGTCCTGATTGTGGCGCTCACCTGCACGGCGCCAAACACGCATACGACCATCATTGGCACCAAGGCAGAAGCGACTCTCGTCACTGAAGACGACACGTCTCCATTCGTCCCTCCATTCACGCCTGTCGCGACACCACTGGAGGCGGGCTGCACGATGTTGGGGCGTGAGCGGAAGACGGCCTAACGGTGTGCAGGACCGTAGCCCAGCTTCATGGAGACGGTTGCGAATGGTCCTCGCCGATACCCCAGGAGCAACAGTGTCCCTAATTTGCTGGGAAGTGGCGGTGCGGTCCCCTACGGCACTGCGTAGGATCCTACGGTCTTGGCGTGCATCCGTGCGTCGCTGCGGTCCGGTCCCAGGTCGACGGGCACGTGCACCTTCCGCCGACCACTGGCGACAACATCGATGTACTGTGGAGTCTTCACGCCCCACGTGTTGAGCAATTCGGCGGTACGTCCACCCGGCCTCCCGCATGCCCACTATATGCCCTCGCTCAAAGTCCGTCAACTGCACATACGGTTCACGTCCACGCTGTCGCGACATGCTACCAGTGTTAAAGACTGCGATGGAGCTCCGTATGCCACGGCAAACTGGCTGACACTGACGGCGGCGGTGCACAAATGCTGCGCAGCTAGCGCCATTCGACGGCCAACACCACGGTTCCTGGTGTGTCCGCTGTGCCGTACGTGTGATCATTGCTTGTACAGCCCTCTCGCAGTGTCCGGAGCAAGTATGGTGGGTCTGACACACCGGTGTCAATGTGTTCTTTTTCCCATTTCCAGGAGTGTATAAACTCAAGCTCATAAATTAAGGATAATGCTGATACATCGTGAAACAACGCTCTGTTGGGTGGTTTGGGGGTTAAAATCACCTCGGGGTATGACCATGCGGTGCATTTGACCTGCGGTCGTTGCACGATGGTGCTGGCAGCAGTCCACATACGCAGTGGTGTGTTGGTGCATGTCAGAGTACGGTGCAGCGAGTAAGTGTGCAGACGTTTTCAGACGAGATAGTGGTGACTGTGTGTTGAAAATGACTCAAAGAACACATATTGATGACGTTATCAGGGGTAGAATACTACGGCGAGTGGAGGCTGGTCAAACACAGCTCCTCTGAGGAGCTTCTTCAGCGGATTCAGGCAATGCTCACACGTTCAGAACTTCGCTCTCACTCGCCAGAGTTGCAAGGAGTTGTCCATAGGGTCGATTCCATCGTAGGTAAATTGAACACGTTGCACAGGGCTTCACCGACTTTTCCAGCTTTCGATAGGTCTGTCGAACCATAGTGACGTTATGTCGAACGGTTGGAACAACATTTACTGGCACGTGGAATCCACGACGAAAATCGATGACGAGTTTTTTTTTTTTTTAAAGCAGCATTCGGTCCACAGGTGTATCGTTTAATTCAACAATTGAACCCTCAGCACTCCCCCTCGGCATCTCTCATTTACTCACATTAAGGACTACCCTTTCAGTACTTTGACGCACAAATACGCGTCACCTCCACCCGTCAGACTTTCTTTTCTTGTCGAAAGTCTCCAGGTCAGACTTATTGGGAATGGATTACGACGCTCCAGGATCTCTCCCTCGATTGTAAATTCCGCTGCGCCAACGTCGCCTGCAATCAGTCTTATGCCTCTTCGGTGATTCGCGATATGGTGGTGTTTCACGCACCAGACGATGGTCTTTGGGCTGATATTTTGAAGTTACAGTACCCATACCTCGACACATGTCTGCCGATCACTCGTGCGTTTGAACAGTCTTACCGTCTACAACCACCGCATCTTGATCCAGCTGTTTTCGCGGTTCGCCAGTTGCCTAGCACCGAGCGGGAGCCTCGTCGATCCGTTGTCCCATTCCGTGACAGGAAGTCTTTCACCCAGCGTCCATCCTGCCAGACTGTTTCCGGACTCACCAGCTGTCGGAGTGCCCCCACTGGCGAGCAAGATGCACGGCTTGCAGCCGAGCGGGCCATATCGCCGTGGCGTGTTAGGCTTCACAAAAACATCACGTCGATGCCACGCTTCCTGCGGATGCACGGGATCGCCACGAATTGTCACCTCAGGACCTGGAAGCCTCGTATTCCATTGACGGCCAAGTATTCTCCATCATTCCCCAGTCGGGTGACCGTTTTCTCATTACCTTGGACGTCGCGCATATTCTGGTGGTCTTCCAAACTAACATGGCATCATCCGTCTCTATTGTAGACAGTGCTACATACCAACGTTTTGGATTCGCCGGTTTTATCCCCGTACACGCGCGCCTTGCGCAGTTTCAGTAATCACTCTATATTCGCCGACGGCGTTTTATCCACACAATTATCTCTTACAATGGTCGTTCCTTCACTGCTCTGTTTTTGGTGGTCGGATCCCCTTGAGCTACTAATCTTCTCAGTGTGGACATTTTTGATCATCTGGGTTTATCAGTGCAAGCGGAGTCGATTCCCTCGTCGGATACCCTCCTCGCCAAGTTACTCAGAAAATACGACATGGTGCTTTCATTCTCCACCCCAGGAAGGGCCCGTCCGGTCCCCTTTTCTCTCCGAGACAGGTTCCAGGTGGAATTTCGCCACTTAGAGGATGAGGGCATCCTTTCTCTCTTCGCGCACACTCGCTGGCCGACGCCTTTCGTGATAGTCGAGACGCCGAACGGTGATTTACGCATCTGTGGCGATTTTAAGGTCACGGTAAATTCCCAGTTCGTCATCAATGCCTATCCCGTCCCATCGGTGGATGACACAGTCTTGCGGGCTCGACCGTTTTCGTCAAAACTGATTTGCGTGATGCTTATTTCCAGCTGCCGTTGGACAAGGAATCGCAGCAGATCCTAGTCATCAATACCCAGTGTGACCTTTTCCGGTACAACCGCCTCCCGTTTGGCACTGCAAGCGCGCCGCCATTTTCCAACGTTATTTGGAATGCCTCATAAGCCAGGTGCCCGGGGCGGCCAATTATCTGGACGATGTCATCGCGCGGTGGCTCGTCCGCGTTGGACGTCGCGGACAAGCTGGACCGGCTGTTCTATGTTTTTTCCGAGGCTAACCTGCGTTGCCGGAAAGAAAAGTGTGACTTTTTTGTGCGACAGATCAGCTATCTCGGGCTCACGATTGATACCCGCAGCCTACACGTCTCTAGGGAGTATGTCACGGTGATTCAAAACCTGCCTCCTCCTACCAACGTGAAGCAACTGTAGTCCGTCCTCGGTCAAATAAACTATTATCGGCGTTTCATACCCCATACCACCGAGATTTCGGCGCCCCTGACCAGGTTATTGCGCAAGGGCGCACGTTGGGTTTGGGATACGGTGTGTGAGGTGGCTTTCACACGTATCAAGTCAACTCTCTCCCACCCTCCTTGTCTGGCCGCTTACGATCCTTCCCTGCCTCTCATCGTCGCTGGCGACGCCTTGAACTCTGGCCTGGCTGCGGTCCCCTCACAAGTGGTCGACGGCGTTGAGAGGTCGGTGGTTTTTGCATCGAAAAAACTGACCGAGGCTCAAAGCAAATACAGGGTGTCCGAAAAGACTTTCCCCGATTACATAAATTGATAACTCAGGCTAGAAGTAAGATACAAATATGAAACTTGTGTCCAATTGTTTACAACTATCACAGTGTTTTTCTGTTTTAGGTTCGCAGTACGTAAGTAGTGGATGAGGTGCAGTGCCCAAGATGCCATGTTAACCAATCAGGAGAAGGGACAGTGTGTCCTGTGGTACCATGAGACACGATCACCAACCACAGTGCAGAGACATTTCCAGACAACATTTGGAAGGAATTCACCTGATGTCAAGAGCATTAACGCCTGGTATGAGAAGTTCAAGAACACAGGATTGGTTGCTGACCTTCCGAGGTCTGGTCGACCAAGAACCTCAGCAGACAGGGCGGAAGCTGTAAGGCAGACTTTTCTGCGAAGTCTGAAGAAATCGGTGCGCAGGGCCTCACGTCAATTACAGATGCCAAAAAACTCTCTCTATGACATTTTACACAAACATTTATTGTTTCGTGCATACAAAGCGAAAATCGTTCAGGCCTTGTTGCCCAATGACAGTTCACGTCGATATGACTTTGAGGTCGAAATGCTATCACGTAATGAGGACGATGATGGTTATCTCAGACGAATTTCCTTTTCCGACGAAGCGACCTTTTTTGTCAGTGGAGTAGTGAATCGCCATAATGTGCGCATTTGGGGTTCACAACCCCCTGGCGAGGTCATGGAGTTCATCAGGGGCAGTCCAAAGGTGAATGTTTGGTGCCAGCTATTGCACAATCGAATTATCGGGCCATTCTTCTATGCTAAGGCTACCATCACATCTGCGGTGTATCTGGACATGTTGTAACTGTATGCTGTTCCTCAGCTGCTTCAGTATCACCCCGATGTCTTGTTTCAGCAAGATGATGCACCACCGCATTGGGGTTTGGACGTCTGTGCCTATCTCGATATGACCTTTCCTGGGCGATGGATTGGTCGTGATGGGCCAATGGTTTGGCCTCCACGCTCTCCTGACATAACCCCATTAGACTTCTTTTTATGGGGTTATGTCAAGGACGAGGTCTATCGAACACGTGTACCAGATCTTGAAACCCTGCGGCAATGGATAACCACAGTCATTGAATCGATCCCTCCAGTGACGTTGGCTAATGTGTGGACGGAAATTGAATATCCCCTAGATGTGCTATGTGCTACCAAGGGTGCTCATGTGGAAGTTTACTGATGTGTGAAAAAAACTTTGATAGTTGAGTTATCAATTTATGTAATCAGGGAAAGACTTTTCGGACACCCTACATAGTCAAATTGAAACGGAAGCTTTGGGTCTGGTTTTTGCCCTAGTGGAGGTCTACGATTTCGTGTACGGTCGTCATTAAACGCTGCAGACAGATCACAAACCTTTGGTTTCTTTGTTTCATACAGGTGCTGCAGCACCCACCCAGACAGCGCGCCGCCTCCAGCGTTGGGTGCTCTTCCTGGCGATGTTCGACTTTGATATTGTCTACCGCACCTCTGAACGGCACGCAAACGCCGATTTTCTGTCCTGGCTGCCTGCTGGGGCGGACCGTGAGTTTGACGCTTCCCCCTCGGTTTGTTTCCATGTGGTCCTGGACGTAGACGCAGCTCTGGACTCGCTTCCATTGGATGCTGGTGTGGTCCAGTAGGCCACCGCTCGGGATCAGACACTGCAAGGTCTCCGCCACCAAACCGCTGCGGGTTGGCCGACCATCCGTAGTAGCGTCCGCAATGCAGAGGTCCAGCACTTTTGGGATCATCGGCGCAGTCTCTTTTCCCGCAGTGACGTTATCCTTTTGCACAGTGATTCCGACGTTCCTCGGGTGGTCATGCGGCATGATTTGCGCCGCTGTGTCCTCGACCTTCTCCACGAGGCCATTGGGGCATCGTGCTCATCAAACAGCTTGCCCGCCGACACCTTTATTGGCGCGGTATGGATAAAGACATTGCCCGCTTCATGTCAGCCTGCACCACATGCCAAACATGTCAGGAAGCACCCCCGCGCCAGTATTTTTCGTGGCCAGATGCTGTCGCTCCATGGGAACGTCTCCTTTTGGATTTTGCAGAGCCGTTTCTTTCCTAGATCAGTATGAGCCACTCCAGACTCCAGGTCGGGATAGCCTTATGTCTCCCGCATGACGAACACCACCTCTGCTGAGACTATCAACATTCTCCGGCACCTCTTTGCTCTCGAGGGACTTCCTGAAACGATTGTTATGGATTACGGTCCACAGTTTACTTTGACCAGTTTTAAGCAATTCTGCACTGCCAATGAAATTTCCCTCGCCCATACCACTCCATTTCATCCTGCATCAAACAGCCGGGTGGAACGTTTTGAGCAGACATTCAAGACCCAGCCCGATAAGCTGCAGAGCCATCACCCACTGGAGGAGGCCATGCTTCTTTCCTTGGCTATGTACTGCGCCCCCCCTCCCCCCCCCCTCCCTCCGTCGGTAAATGTCCAGAAAGTCCAGCGGAGGTACTTCACAGTCGACCATTCCGCTAACCCTTATCTCTCCTGGTTCCCGAGGCTTCTTACCCTCCCTTCCGCCCACACGCCGACACACTCCTTTCGCGTAGGGTAGGAGGTCTGGTCGAGGACCTTCTCTCATCCATGGGTGCGCTGGGTGCCTGCGCCATCACCGAGCTCTGCGGCCGAGCGATGGTGTCTCTCAGGTGGGCCGACGGTTCCGCCGTCGTGAGCACCTCAACCAGCTATGCCCCAGTCTGGTTGGTGGACCGCGACGCCCTGGGAGGGGGGGGGGGGGGTAGCTGCCAGTGCCTGTCACCGCCCGACCTGTGGCGGAACCTCCGCTTCCGCCTCCGTCGCTGTCTCCGCCGCCAGCTGCCCGTGCTGCGTTGCCGCCTCGCGCCCGTGCCAACCATGAACCCATGGACGTCGACCAGGACGCCCCTACTCCTATGGACGTTTGTGCTGCTGTGCGTTTTTTCCCAGTTGGAGAAATGTCGTAGCGGCCCCTTATTGTTAGAGGGCCCGCAGAACCGACACGCAAGATGGGTTGCTAACCCCTTTCAGCAGAGTAGAGAGAAACATCGCCATCGGACTGAAACAGTAACAGACTTTCGAAAACAACACAGAACTACTTCACCAGACAACATGCAACAGTGTTATACCAATCGGAACTCAAATGACTCTTAGTTCTTCCCTGCCGATCGCAGGACACTACACTGCTTGAGGGTCGTGAAGCGTTCAATTGTGGCAGTAAAATCAAATGCAAGTGGCTTATGTCAACCATAGGATCATCACACCGTCAAATCCAATTACTTTTAACAGTTATAAATAATTGTCAGTTATTTTTGCTATCGGGTTTCCCAGACGGGGGTACTGTCAATTCCGAACGCATTCGGAACAGGGCCTGCAAGATTTCCTCCGTACCTCGGACTTGGAATAATTTCTCTCCAATGTATTTCTTATGGACAGCTAACAACCCAAAAAGCTCTATGCGTTATGATCAGTTCTATAGTGCGGGAAGGACAGCATGAGCGGTATGTGCTGGCACGCTGGTGAGTCTAAAGCGGACTAGGTGTCCAGAGCTTTGCAATTGTTCGCAGCGTGTGACAGCAGACATTTAGCCCAGACTGAAAAAACTTAAAGAGGCTGGAAGGATGTCAAACTACCACGTACCTAAGTACCGTGCAAAACGAATAGGGAATGCGGCACGTAACCATCTATTTGTGGTTGCTATTCTCCAGCTGAACACATTTTTATTTAAAAAAAGCAGCCGATACACTAACGAAAATAAATATTTCCAAATGTAGTGGGATTCAAATGAAAGAAATTGGTCCTGCTGTCTTAAGGACAAGAACAATGTTCAGTGAACCTGGAGACCAGAGCACGTACAACTTTACCACTGACAAAATAAAAAAAACTTTGTTTTACGGTCACAAAAATGTAAAAATAACTTGTCAGCTGAAAAGAAAAATGACCTGAAACAGATGCTGTCGTATTTGAAAGTACCTAATATAATAGTATTACTAAGAGTTAATCAATTTAAACTGCTTTGTGCTCTATAGAATTAAAAGAAGGATTAAAAATAATTTAATCACAGGATAAAGTATGTGTAAAATTTATCTCTGAAATGTCTATTTTTAAGAAAACTGATAAATGCTTGAGTTTTCTTTCATTGGAAGTTATCTCGTTTTTGCTGATACCCGTATGGAATTTAGTACATACTGCGTTTTTCTGAATTAATGCCTATTTTCATTGATAAAAGAAAGATAACTTAAAAAATTGCAATAGTAGATAATAAATAGAAATACTGTAGACGTTTTTCATTAAAATACTTTTATAAAACAAAAAAGCTAAATAACTCGGAATCAGTGTTTTGGCACTTAGCCTGTTACACACTGAAGAGCCAAAGAAACTGGTACGCCTGCCTAATATCATGTTGATCACCGGCGAGACCGCAGAAGAGCCGCAACACGACGTGGCATGAACTCGACTAATGTCTGAAGTAGTGCTGGAGGGAACTGACACCGTGAATCCTGCAGGGCTGTCCACAAACTGTAAGAGTACAAGGGGGTGGAGATGTCTTCTGAACAGCACGTTGCAAGGCATCCCAGATATGCTCAATAACGATCATGTCTGGAGAGTCTGGTGGCCAGCGGAAGTGTTTAAACTCGGAAGAGTGCTCCTGGAGTCATTGTGCAGCAATTCTGGACATATCGGGTTTCACACTGTCCTGATGGAAATGCCCAACTCCGTCGGAGTTCACAAAGGACATGAATGGATGCAGGTGATCAGAGAGGCTGCTTACGTACGTGTCACCTGCCAGAGTCGTATCTAGACGTATCAGGAGTCACATATCACTCCAACTGCGCACGCCTCACACCATTACAGACCCTCCACCAGCCTGAATGGTCCCCAATTGAAATGCAGGGTCCATGGATTCGTGAGGCTGTCTCCATTTCGTACACGTCCATCTGCTCGATACAATTTCAAACGAGACTCGTCCGACCAGACAACATGTTTCCAGTCAGCAACAGTCCAATGTCGGTGTTGACGCGCACAGGCGAGGCATAAAGCTTTGTGTCGTGAAATCATCAAGGGCACACGAGTAGGCTTTCGACTCCGAAAGCCCATATCGATGGTGTTTCGTTGAACGGTTCGCACGCTGACACTTGTTGATGGCCCCGCATTAAAATCTGCAGGAATTTCCGGAAGGACTGCACTTAGGTCACGTTGAACGATTCTGTTCAGTCGTCGTTGGTGCCGTTCTTGCAGGATCTTTTTTCGACCGCAGCGATGTCGGAGATTTGATGTTTTACCTGATTCCTGATATTCACGGTTCACTCGTGAAATGGTCGTAGGGCAAAATCCCCATTTCATCGCTACCTCTGAGACGCTGTATCCAATCGCTCGTGCACCGACTATAACACCACGTTCAAACTCACTTAAATCTTGAAACTTCCTGGGAGAGACTCGAACTCGGGACCTTTGCCTTTCGCGGGCAAGTGCTCTACCAACTGAGCTACCCAAGCACGACTCAGGCGCCGTCCTCACAGCCCTAATTCCGCCAGTACCTCGTCTCCTACCTTCCAAACTTCACAGAAGCTCTCCTGTGAACCTGCAGAACTAGCACTCCTGGAGGAAAGGATATTGCGGAGACATGGCTTAGTCACAGCCTGGGAGGTGTTTCATTCCAGTCACTTAAATCTTGATAAACTGTCATTTTAGCAGCGGTAACCGATCTAACAACTACGCCAGACACTTGTCTCATACAGGCGATGCAGATCGCAGCGCCGTCTTCTGCCTGTTTACATATCTCTGCATTTGAACAGACATGCCTGTATCAGTTTCTTTCTACATCTACATCCATACTCCGCAAGCCACCTGACAGTGTGTGGCGGAGCGTACCTTGAGTACCTCTATCGGTTCTCCATTCTATTCCAGTCTCGTATTGTTCATGGAAAGAAGGATTGTCGGTATGCTTGTGTGGGCTCTAATCTCTCTGATTTTATCCTCATGGTCTCTTCGCGAGATATACGTAGGAGGGAGCAATACACTGCTTGACTCTTCGGTGAAGGTAATTCTCGAAACTTCAACAAATCCCCGTACCGAGCTACTGTGCGTCTCTCCTGCAGAGTCTTCCAATGGAGTTTATCTATCATCTCCGTAGCGCTTTCGCTATTACTAAATGATCCTGTAACGAAGCGCTCTGCTCTCCGTCGGATCTTCTCTATCTCTTCTATCAACCCTATCTGGTACGGATACCATACTGCTGAGCAGTATTCAAGCAGTGGGCGAACAAGCGTACTGTAACCTACTTCCTTTGTTTCCGGATTGCATTTCCTTAGGATTCTTCCAATGAATCTCAGTCTGGCATCTGCTTTACCGTCGATCAACTTTATATGATCATTCCATTTTAAATCACTCCTAATGCGTACTCCCAGATAATTTACGGAATTAACTGCTTCCAGTTGCTGACCTGATATTTTGTAGCTAAATGATAGGGGAACTATCTTTCTATGTATTCGCAGAACATTACACTTGTCTACATTGAGATTCAATAGCCATTCCTTGCACCATGCGTCAATTCGCTGCAGATCCTCCTGCATTTCAGTACAATTTTCCATTGTTACAACCTCTCGATATACCACAGCATCATCCGCAAAACGCCTCAGTGAACTTCGGATGTCATCCACAAGGTCATTTATGGATATTGTGAATAGCAACGGTCCTACGACACCCCCCTGCGGCACGTCTGAAATCACTCTTACTTCGGAAGACTTATCTCCATTGAGAAGAACATGCTGCGTTCTGTTATCTAGGAACTCCTCAATCCAATCACACAATTGGTCTGACAGTCCATATGCTCTTACTTTGTTCATTAAACGACTGTGGGGAACTGGCGCTTCAGTGTAGATTTCTACTCTACATATACTGTTGACTAAGGATTTGCTTTAGGAATAAATAGTGTTGCTGTGAGACAAATGTATTTTGATTTTTGCAGGTGGAGACGTCGGCTCGGTCGTTGTATTTGGATACGAGGGTGTTCCTAGTCCATGCGATGGTGCTGGGTCCAGTGATTGTTTCGAGTTCCAGGAGTCGAGGGTTGTCGTCGAGCATTCGGCAAGGGCGGGAGAGTGTGTCACGACTTACATGTCGTTCAACGTCTCATCAATATACTTTGTACAGACGTGCACTCCTTTCAGCGGTAGCCACCTCTACGGCGGCCCGGAGCAGTTCTACCAGTACTGGCCCACAGAGTCGGTCGTGTACAGAAACTACGCGTACGTCACCAAGCAGGAGGACAACGTGGGCGTAGCCGAGCGCTACTGGCTCTTCTCCGACGGCAGGTACATGCACGCGGCGCCGGAAATGCAGCTGTTCGTGAACCAGAACGAGAACGACTCGGTGGGCTGCCTGGGCGTGGCCGCTCAGCTGGAGCCCCCGTACCCCCTGGAGGGAGACATCATCGTACTCAACGAGACGACGTGCGTGTTCGGGGACGCGAGGGAGGCGCACGAGGACGCCGTCGAGAGGTTCCTGGGCAAGCCCTCCGGAGTGCCGGATGAGCGCATGGTCACGCACCCCATCTGGTCGACGTGGGCGCGCTACAAGCGGGACATCGACGACTCGACGGTGAGGCAGCTGGCCGCGGAAGTGGTCGCCAACGGCTTCAACAACAGCCAGATCGAGATAGACGACTCGTGGGAGAGCTGCTACGGCAGTCTGACGTTCGACGCGACCAGGTTCCCCAGCGTGAGCAACCTCACGCGGGATCTCCACGACCTGGGCTTCCGCGTCACCCTGTGGGTGCACCCGTTCGTGAACATCGACTGCGAGCCGTTCTATTCCGAGGCCCTCGCCAGTGGGTACTTCGTCACCAATACGAACGGCAGTGCCAATACCTCCTGGTGGAACGGCGAAGCCGGCGTCGTCGACTTCACGAACCCTGATGCGGCAGCCTGGTGGACCGACAGGCTGTGGGTGAGTACTCTTCTGAATCCAGAGTCGTAACCAGGTATCACGTGACAATGCAGTACCAGTAGCCCTTCCTCCCATAGACTTTGAGGATTATTCAATTATTCAAAAACAGTCTTAATCGCATTTATTATTATTATACCGCCAACCGGTTTCAACTCGACGTAGGGGTCAACTTCTGGGCGTTTACACTGTGAAATTATATATATCCGTCAGAAAGACTCCATTATACAACAGCTAAAATTACGTAAATTTAAAATATGTTACCCACTGGTCGACTGCTGGTGGTGTCACTCCTGTCTACATAATGGCAGGCAACTATGCGAGACTAACCCTTCGTATGGGCTTAAATAGCGTGCTGAGATCACGTGAATAGAGGGCAACAGCCCCAGCGGCGATCAACGGCATTTAATACAGTTTATTATATGTAATTACTAGTCACCTTGGTTTAACATGAATTTAAGTGACAATAAATAACAGAAAACGAAACCATTCCATTTAAAAAGAGTTACAATTATAGTGTTAATTATAAAATAATAACAAATGTTGAAGCCGACCTTGGGGAAGATCAGTTTGGATTCCGTAGAAATATTGGAACACGTGAGGCAATACTGACCTTACGACTTATCTTAGAAGAAAGATTAAGGAAAGGCAAACCTACGTTTCTAGCATTTGTAGACTTACAGAAAGCTTTTGACAATGTTGACTGGAATACTCTCTTTCAAATTATAAAGGTGGCAGGGGTAAAATACAGGGAGCGAAAGGCTATTTTCAATTTGTACAGAAACCAGATGGCAGTTATAAGAGTTGAGGGACATGAAAGGGAAGCAGCGGTTGTGAAGGAAGTGAGACAGGGTTGTAGCATCTCCCCGATGTTATTCAATCTGTATATTGAGCAAGCAGTAAAAGAAACAAAAGAAAAATTCGGAGTAGGTATTAAAATCCATGGAGAAGAAAGAAAACCTTTGAGGTTCGCCCATGACATTGTAATTCTGTCAGAGACAGCAAAGGACTTGTAAGAGTAGTTGAACGCAATGGACAGTGTCTTGAAAGGAGGATATAAGATGAACATCAACAAAAGCAAAACGATAATAATGGAATATAGTCGAATTAAGTCGGGTGATGCTGAGGGAATTAGATTAGGAAATGAGTCACTTAAAGTAGTAAATGAGTTTTGCTATTTGGGGAGCAAAATAACTGATGATGGTCGAAGTAGAGAGGATATAAAATGTAGACTGGCAATGGCAAGAAAAGTGTTTCTGAAGAAGAGAAATTTGTTAACATCGAGTATTGATTTAAGTGTCAGGAAGTCGTTTCTGAAAGTATTTGTATGGAGTGTAGCCATGTATAGAAGTAAAACATGGACGATAAATAGTGTAGACAAGATAACAGAAGCTTTCAAAATGTGGTGGTACAGAAGAATGCTGAAGATTAGATGGGTAGATCACATAACTAATGATGAGGTATTGAATAGAATTGGGGAGAGGAGGAATTTGTGGCACAACTTGACAAGAAGAAGGGACCGGTTGGTAGGACATGTTCTGAGTCATCAATGGATCATAAATTTAGCAATCGAGGGCAGCGTGGAGGGTAAAAATTGTAGAGGGAGACCAAGAGATGAATACACTAAGCAAAGGCTGTAGGTTGCAGTAAGTACTGAGAGATGAAGGAGCTTGCACAGGATAGAGTAGCATGGAGAGTTGCATCAAACCAGTCTCAGCGCTGAAGACAACCACAACAACAACAACAACAAATGTTCCGTAGTGAACTCGTAAAATTCGTAAAAGTAATTTACATTATGTGCCATAATATAAGCCGGCCGCGGTGGCAGTGCGGTTCTGGCGCTGCAGTCCGGAACCGCGGGACTGCTACGGTCGCAGGTTCGAATCCTGCCTCGGGCATGGGTGTGTGTGGTGTCCTTAGGTTAGTTAGGTTTAAGTAGTTCTAAGTTCTAGGGGACTTGTGACCTAAGATGTTGAGTCCCATAGTGCTCAGAGCCATTTGAACCATTTGAATAGAAAGTAAAACATTTTGTGACACACAAAAACTGGTGTCGTCTTGTATTATAATATATCTATTCGTGCATTTACGTAGAAAACATTTGAGTCAATTTACTAAAACGGCTAATATGGAAGGACTACAAAGCTCTCTACTTCTTGTGGTGAGGACGCCGTCTATTCACGTGATCTCAGCACGCTATTTAAGCCCACACGAAGGGTTAGTCTCGCATAGTTCCTGCCGTTATGTAGACAGGAGTGACACCACCAGCAGTCGACCAATGGGTAACATATTTTAAATTTACGTAATTTTAGCTGTTGTATAATGGAGTCTTTCTGGCGGATGTATATAATTTCACAGTGTAAACGCCCAGAAGGTGATCCCTACGTCGGGTTGAAACCGGTTGGCGGTATAATAATAATAAATGCGATTAAGACTTTGTTTGAATAATTGATTAATCATACTAATCGCTGTTAATCACCACAACTATGTTGTCCAAAAATCTTTGAGGATTATTGGCTGTACTAACTGTAGGAAGTATCAGAAGTATTGGGAAGGACAAAAATGCTTTTCTCCTGTTCCATCAGTCATCTTTGCTCTGCTAAGGGGAAAGTCACAAGTACTCAAGGTTAATACAGGCAGAGGAAAAGGAGGAAATGACTGTGAGAAACTTTTCTTCGGACATCGGAATCACCTTGTGTTCATGCTCGTGGATAGCTGCTTGCTGTGAGTGTGTGAGTTCTCTGATATCATAGCACCTGTTCAAGCACTCTCCCCGTGCATCGATATAAACTTGAACTACTTTAATGAGTCATAAATTATGACACATTTCCAATTTTGGGAGATGATAACATGCAATTGGGAGGCTACACAGATACACACAAAGTTCTCATAGCAGATGTTGAAAATTGCGTTTACCAGCATCGACACGCAGCTGTACTCGTTTCACCATATTCCGCGACGCTCTGTAAGGTGTGTCCTCGCCAATGTTTCTCATTTCCTGTGTAATGGCCTCGCGGAGTTCTGCAGTTGACCACGGTCTATTCTTCTGCACTCTGGTTTTAAGATACCCCTACGAGAAAGTATCTGAATAATCTGAAAAAATTTGTGGCCTTCGGATCACCTGACATAATCCCCCCCTCTCTCCCCCAAGTCACCAAAGAAACTACACTCATGCTCATAAATTAAGGGTAATTGCAGAATGTGGTGCCACACAACGTGGCACTACACAAAACTACCGCTAATAGCATAGACACATAGGGAACACGCACGACACAGATCTGAAAGTCCACGGTATTTGTAATAAGTTGAGAAAACCGTCCCAAAACACGTGTGCTTCAAAACACGACTGTTTCCTGCGCATGTACCCCTACATCAGTATGGGATATGATGCACACGTACACATGCTGCACAACGGGTTGACATACTCTGGATCAGGTGGTCGAGCAGCAACTGCGATATAGCCTTCCATTCTTGCACCAGTGCCTGTCGGAGCTCCTGAAGTGTCCTAGGGGTTCGAAGACGTACAGCAATATGTCGACCGAGAGCATCTCAGATGTGGTCGATGGGGTTTAGGTCTGGAGAACAGGCAGGCCACCCCATTCGCCTGATATCTTCTGTTTCAAGGTACTCCTCCATGATGGCAGCTCAGTGGGGCTGTGCGTTATCATCCATCAGGAGGAAGGTGACACCCACTGCACCCCTGAAAAGGCGGACATACTGATGCAAAATGAAGTCCCGATGCACCTGACCTGTTACAGTTCCTCTGTCAAAGACATGCAGGGGTGTACGTGCACCAATCATAATCCCGCCCCACACCATCAAAACACGACGTCCATACAGGTCCCTTTCATGGACATTATGGGGTTGGTATCTGGTGCCTGGTTCACGCCAGATGAAAACCCGGCGAGAATCACTGTTCAGTCTATACCTGCACTCATCTGTGAACATAACCTGGGACCATTGTTCTAATGACCATGTATTGTGTTCTTGACACCAGGCTTTACAGGCTCTCCTGTGATCAGGGGTCTGTGGAATGCACCTTGCAGGTCTGTTCAGTCGTCTCCAGACTGTGTCTGGAGACAACTGTTCCAGTGTCTGCAGTATGGTACCGAGCAAGGCAACCTGCAGTACTCCGTGGCCGTCTGCGGGCACTGACGGTGAGATATCGGTCTTCTTGTGGTGTTGTACACTGTGGACGTCCCATACTGTAACGTCTGGATACGTTCCCTGTGTGCTGGAATCGTTGCCATAATCTTGAGATCACACTTTGTGGCACACGGAGGGCCCATGCTACGACCTGCTTTGTTTGACCAGCCTCCAGTCGCCCTAGTATTCTACCCCTCATAACGTCGTCAATATGTGTTCTTCGAGCCATTTTCAACACACAGTCACCATTAGCACGTCTGAAAACTTCTGCACACTTACTCGCTGCGCTGTACTCTGACATGCACCAACACACTTCTGCGTATGTGGACTGTTGCCAGCACCATCGTGCAACGACCGCAGGTCAAATGCACCGCATGGTCATACCAGGAGGTGATTTAAACCCGCAAACCGCCCACCAGAGCGTGAGTGTATTTACATGTTGCACTAATGCGTTAGACGTTTGGCACATTGCTCCATCTTGTTGGAAATAACCTTGTATAACTTCGGTGACGTCCATTTGCTTCACAAATGTGTTGAAGATGCCCATGTAAACTGTAGTGTCTACGGTCGTATCAAAGAAAATGGTGCAAACAATCCTCAAAGCTGACACTGTGCACCCCGCTCCTGCCTTTTGATCATGCAGTGGTGCTTGTTTGGATGACACGGGGGTTTACACCAACCCACTATCAGCTGTGTTGTGTGTTGATGTAGCCTGATAGATGGAACCACTACTCATCTTCAAACGAAGTTCGGCTGAGAATGTCAGGACCTTGAATATGAAACCCCTGAAATCATAGACAGTAATGCATTCTTTTCCCACGATCTGTTTCTTGCAATGCTTGCATCATATGCACTCTGTACGGTCGCAGTGCCAATTTCTCTGCAGGTTTCTGACACATGCCATGTAAAATGCCTGTCTCCTGGCTCGATCAACGCAGCGATTTTCTTAGTGAGTTCTCCAGTGTCTTCGAACATTATCACTAACGTCTGAACTCAGTACTGTTTTATGTTGACCACTGTCACTGTTTAGTACACCAGTTGTCTCCAGTTTCCTAGCAATCGATAAAACTGTTGCTTCTGTTGGACCATCACGCACATTGAATTCTCTGTGGAATGTCCGTTTTGTTATAACCAATGGGTCTGTCTTCCAGTGTGTTTTCACAGTAAAAACCCGCATGCCTCTATCAGCTAAAAGGCAGCAAACGAGTCACTGAGTTGCTCTTCATTGTACCGCGGCCAGAACTACACATAGACTTCACAAACCGCGAGGGTATGCGAACGAACGAAGACGAGCCGAGCTTGTGCAGCAGTATACCGGGCAAAGGATCTCTTGCGCAGAAACCACAATCAACTTTCCAACAACGGGTGGCACTTCAGATTCCCTCAGAGGTACTGACAACATTAAAACAACATTCTCGTGTCAACGAGGTTTGGAAGGGAAGTTACGACCCATTGAAGTAGTTCAGGTCGTTCTGTACTAAGGGGGACGTTCACCTGGGCTTCCATGGGATTTGCGGTTGTAAGGCCGCTATTACACTATCATATTTCTTTGTCAAAGTTGATGTCAAATATTTATGTCACAGAAATTTGATAGTGTAATAAGGAACTTTGTCAAATATCACATTTTGCCAAAGAAATAAAATCAAATCTAAAGCCTCGCTGTAGAATTCATCATAAAAGTCGTTCGTCTTTTGTTCACTAAAGTGGGAAACGCAACCGCCTGGAACACTGGAATCGCTACAGCTATTTCCCGTCTGTAGTGTGCTTGTAAACATGGCTGCAAAGTTTAGTTGGCGTGTTCCTTCGGCTCCTTATACACACATCAAAATTTTGCATCACCCGGTTCCAAGAACTCCTGAAGATAGACGTTGACTGTGGATGTTGTAGCACAGACATAGTCCCTTTGACTGTCCAGAGATGTCATTAAGCCTGCCCAAAGATGTAAACAACCATGCACGTGCAGCGCCTATTAGACAGCGGGGGTCCGTTAGCCGATCAGTTCCAGTCATTCCACCAGGAAGGAGGTGCACGGCTCGTGTTGTCTGTAGTTCAATCATGCCTAGGCGGTCAATACCGCAGTTCGATCGCGTCCGCATTGTTACTTTGTACCAGGAAGGGATCTCAACAAGGAAAGTGTCCAGACGTCTCGGAGTGAACCAAAGCGATGTCGTTCGGACATGGAGGAGATACAGACAGACAGGAACTGTCGGTGACATGCCTCGCTCAAGCCACCAAAGGGCTACTACAGTGTAAGACAGTTACCTACGGATTATGGCTCGGAGGAAACCTGACAGCAACGCCATCATATTGAATAATGTTTTTCGTGCAGCCACAGGACGTCGTGTTACGACTCAAACTGTGCGCAATAGGCTACATGATGCGTAACTTCACTCCCAACGTCCATGACGAGACAACATGCCGAATGGACCGCTTAGGATTGGCATCGCGTTCTCTTCACCGATGAGTGTCGCATATGCCTTCAATCAGACAATCGTCGGAGACGTGTTTGGAAGCAACCCGGTCAGGCTGAACACCTTAAACACATTGTCCAGCAAGTGCAGCAAGGTGGAGGTTCCCTGCTGTTTTGGGGTGACATTATGTGGGGCCGACGTACGCCGCTGGTGGTGGTGGAAGGCATCATGGCTGTACGATACGTGAATGCCATCCTCAGACCAATAGTGCAACCATATCGGCAGCATATTGACGAAGCATTTGTCTTCATGGACGACAATTCGCTCCCCCATCGTGCACATCTTGTGAATGACTTCCTTCAGGATGGCCAGCATGTTCTCCAGACATGAACCCTATCAAACATGCCTGGGGTAGATTGAAAAGGGCTGTTTATGGACGACGTGACCCACCAACCATTCTGAGGGCTCTACACGGAATCGTCGTTGAGGAGTGGCACAATCTGGACCAACAGTGCCTTGATGAACTTGTGGATAGTATGCCACGACGAATACAGGAAAGCATCAACGCAAGAGAACGTGCTACTGGGTATTAGAGGTACCGGTGTGTGCAGCAATCTGGACCACCAGCTCTGATGGTCTCGCTGTATGTTGGTAAAACATGCAATGTGCGGTTTTCATGAACATCAAACCGAGCGAGGTGGCGCAGTGGTTAGTACACTGGACTCGCATTCGGGAGGACGACGGTTCAATCCCGTCTCCGGCCATCCTGATTTAGGTTTTCCGTGATTTCCCTAAATCGTTTCAGGCAAATGTCGGGATGGTTCCTTTGAAAGGGCACGGCCGATTTCCTTCCCAATCCTTCCCTAACCCGAGCTTGCGTTCCGTCTCTAATGACCTCGTTGTCGACGGGACGTTAAACACTAACCACCACCACCACCACCATGAACATCAAAAAGGGCGGAAATGATGTTGATCTCTATTCTGATTTTCTGTACAGGTTCCGGAACTTTCGGAAGCGAGGTGATGCAAAACTTTTTTTGATGTGTGTAATAACCTTGCTTCGAAAGGGATGGGGGTGTGAGCAAGGGGCACAATTCATGCTATTAATCTTGTGCTGGTGGAAAGGTGGGGTATGTTGCAGGCGACTTCAAATCCCAATCAGAGCTACAGTAAACACCCAGGGAGCTTTTCAGCAAGCTGGATTAAACGACAACACTCTAAAATAAACTTTTTTCTCAAGTCTCCATTGTAGTTTGTCTATTTTTGAACTCTGGATGCCACAAGTTAAACGTGCTTCATCTTGTACTTTCTATTAATTTTGTAGTTGTCGAAACACTCATCATTTTCTTGAGGCCTTTTTCCCGCTGCAATGCGGGGTCGGCCTTGTTACTATTTATTTGGTGGCGTTAGCTGCAGCAGGTGGCCGAATGCCCTTCCTGCCTCCACCCCGAACCCCGCAGGATGGAAGTAGTGTACCCAAGCTGTCTGTGTCTAGTGTAAGCCATGGAATAGTGAGAAAAATTTCAAATGTGTGCTAGTTGTGTAACTGACGTGGAACTTGGGGACCAGCCCGGTATTCACGTTGGGTGACGCGGAAAACCGCCGAAAAACCACATCCAGGCTGGCTGGCGTACCAGCCCTCGTCGTTAATTCGCCGGGCGATCCGGGGCCGGCGTGCCTAGCAGAGCTCAGGAAGCAGCACATTAGCGCTCTCGGCTACCCTGGCGGGTGTTGAAGCACGCTTTTGAAGTTATTTTGGTTAAAATGCACTGCAGTATTCGAGGGGAGCAGCTCTCTCCTGTGCCAAGAAATAGCAATTTATGGGGAACCCATGCATTACTCAAGTAAGTATTCTGCTTTGTAATACACTACTGGTCATTAAAATTGCTACACCAAGAAGAAATGCAGATGATAAATGAGTATTCATTGGACAAATATATTATACTAGAACTAACATGTGATTACATTTTCACGCAATTTGAGAGCATAGATGATGAGAAATCAGTACCCAGAACAACCACCTCTGGCCGTAATGACGGCCTTGATACGCCTGGGCATTGAGTCAAACAGAGCTTGGATGGCGTGTACAGGTACAGCTGCCCATGCAGCTTCAACACGATACCACAGTTCATCAAGACTAGTGACTGGCGTATTGTGACGAGCCAGTTGCTCGGCCAGCATTGACCAGACGTTTTAAATTGGTGAGAGATCTGGAGAATGTGTTGGCCAGGGCAGCAGTCGGACATTTTCTCTATCCAGAAAGGTCTGTACAGGACCTGCAACATGCAGTCGTGCATTATCCTACTGAAATGTAGGGTTCCGCAGTGATCGAATGAAGGGTAGAGCCACGGGTCGTAACACATCTGAAATTTAACGTCCACTGTTCAAAGTGCCGTCAATGTGAACAAGAGGTGACCGAAACGTGTAACAAATGGCACCTCATACCATCACCCCACTTCATATGCCAGTATGGCGATGACGAATACACGCTTCCAATGTGTGTTCACCGCGATGTCGCCAAATACGGATGCGACCATAATGATGCTGTAAACAGAAACTGGATCCATCCGGCAAAAATGACGTTTTGCCATTCGTGCACCCAGGTTCGTCGTTGAGTACACCATCGCAAGTGCTCCTGTGTGTGATGCGGCGTCAAGGGTAACCGCAGCAATGGTCTCCGAGCTGATAGTCCATGCTGCTGCAAACGTCGTCGAACTGTTCGTGCAGATGGTTGTTGTCTTACAAACGTCCCGATCTGTTGGGGCTGCACGATTCGTTACAGCCATGCGGATAAGATGCCTGTCATCTCGACTGCTAGTGATACGAGGACGTTAGGATCCAGCACGGCGTTCCGCATTATCCTCCTGAATCCACCGCTTCCATATTCTGCTAATACTCATTGGACCTCGACCAACGCGAGTAGCAATGTCGCGATACGATAAACCGCAATCGCGACAGGCTACAATCTGACCTTTATCAAAGTCGGAAACCTGATGGTACGCATTTCATCTCCTTACACGAGGCATCACAGCAACGTTTCACCAGGCAACGTCGGTCAACTTCTGTTTGTGAGCACGTTGTAGGTCTCGCCAACCTTGTGTGAATGCTCTGAAAAGCTAATCATTTGCATATCACAGCATCTTCTTCCTGTCGGTTAAATTTCGCGTCTGAGCACGTCATATTCGTGGTGTAGCAATTTTAATGACCGGCAGTGTATTAGGGGCCACTTTACTGAGCAAATACTGAAACGCACTCTTTTCCATTCGTGAGCAATTTATATATGATTTGATGTTCTCCACTTAGAGGTCTCGTATCAAATTTTACTGAATGCTTTTGTTATCTCAACATAAAACACACGGCTTCATACAAGCATGTTTCCTCTCTTTCTGCCGCCTCTCGTTAAAATGCATACACACTGCAGTTGTGGTACAAGCAACTGCAGCGCGTAATAACCAGTTATTGTTGTCCGCCATGTTGAACTTTGACGAAAAATATGATGACAGTGTAATACCCCTTTTTAGTTCTTTGTCAAAGAAATTCCACGAATGCTTGATCATATTTCTTTGTCAAAGAAATTTGATAATGTGATACTGGCCTAGTCGCAGGCTTCGTGACAACTGTGGATTTCACCGAGCGAGGTGGCGCAGTGGTTAGACACTGGACTCGCATTCGGGAGGACGACGGTTCAGTCCCGCGTCCGGGCATCCTGATTTAGGTTTTCCGTGATTTCCCTAAATCACTCCAGGCAAATGCCGGATGGTTCCTCTGAAAGGGCACGGCCGACTTCCTTCCACATCCTTCCCTAAACCGATGAGACCGATGACCACGCAGTCAGGTCTCCTTGCCCAAACAACCAACCAACCAACTGTGGACTTCGTGAATATTATTGCGGACGACCTGCGTCCGTTCGTGCCTGATGTGTCCTGTGACGGCGACGGCATCTTCCAGCAGGATAACTCTCCGTACCACAACGCCAGAACTGTATGACAGTAGTTTCACGTGCATGATAGTCAACACAGATTGATGTAATGACCATGGTTCAAATCTTATATCTCTGGCAGGAAACAAAGGATGTCATTAGGAAAGTGACATGTATCAAGCTATCAGGCATTATTCAACTGGAAACTAATTACATGTGGGGTCCCCCAAGGTTCCATTTTGGGGGCCTTACTTTTTCTTGTGTATATCAATGACCTTTCATCAGTAACATTACCAGATGCCAAATTCGTTTTGTTTTCTGATGATACAAACACTGCAATAAATAGCAAATCAAATGTAGTCTTAGAAATATCAACTAATAAAATATTTCTGGACTGTAATCACTGGTTCCTAGCCAATTCTTTGTCACTAAACTTTGAAGAAACACACTACATGAAGTTCAGAACTTGTAAGGGGTGTTCCACGAGTATATGCATAAGATACGATGACAAGCGGATAGAAGAAGTGGACAGTGTTAAATTCTTGGGATTACAGCTTGATAATAAATTCAACTGGGAGGAGCATACCACAGAACTGCTGAAGGGTCTTAACAAATCTCTATTTCCAATGCGAATTGTGTCAGACATAGGGGATATAAAAATGAAAAAGCTGGCATACTATGCTTACTTTCATTCCGTAATGTCATATGGGATTATTTTTTGGGGTAATTCATCGAGCCAAGCTAAAGTTTTCCGGGCACAAAAACGTACAATAAGAGTTATATGTGGTGTGAACTCAAGAACATCCTGCAGAAGCCCTTTTAGGGAACTAGGGATACTAACTACTGCTTCCCAATATATTTATTCCTTAATGAAATTTTCCATTAAAAATATATCACTTTTTCAAACCAACAGCTCAATTCATGGAATCAATACTAGAAATAAGAATAATCTTCACAAGGATTTAAAGTCACTTAGTCTTGTACAAAATGGTGTGCATTATTCAGGAACACACATTTTCAATAACTTGCCAGCAGCCATAAAAGCTTAACAACCAATTAAATTCAGTTTAAGAGAAGCCTAAAGGATTTATTGGTGGCCAACTCCTTCTACTCCACTGATGAATTTCTCAGTAAAACCAACTAATATAACTTCTGCACAATTTCAGTGCAGTAATGTGTGTGTGTGTGTGTGTGTGTGTGTGTGAGTACAATCTAACTTCTGCACCATTTCTATGCAGTAATGTGTTCATTGTATTATAGTAGTTGTATTACACGTTTTATTACCTTATAAATAAATAAAAGACTTTTTTATTTTAAATTCAGTGGATTAGTATTTGTAAAATAACTTTCATATAGTGTTCATTAAAAAATGACGATCATTCCACCTGGGACCTGTGGAATGGTACATTAGCTTATTTGTTTTAGTTGTAAATATTTGTCATGTATTGCTGTTTTTCTGACGTGTTCTACATCCTGGAGGACCTCCTCACTATGGATCAATTGGAATGGAAGTAGAGTCGCTGCCATTCCAAAGACGGAGCAACACGCTGTTAAACAAGTGGTCATAATGTTTTACACAAATTTTTGAAGTCATAGTTGTGCTTGCTGGATAGTCGACGAAACATCCTTCTCAACGGCATATTACTATTTCCTGCAAGATTTAAGTGCTATGGGCCGGCCACTGTGGCCGAGCGGTTCTAGCAGCTTCAGCCTGGAACCGCGCCACCGCTACGGTCGCAGGTTCGAATCCTGCCTCGGGCATGGATGTGTGTGATGCCCTTAGGTTGGTTAGGTTTAAGCATTTCTAAGTTCTAGAGGACTGATGACCTCAGCTGTTAAGTCCCATAGTGATCAGAGCAATTTCAACCATTTAAGTGTCGATGGACGATTAGTTGGGCAACTAAACACGAAATTTTGGTGTTCTGTTAGCTTATTGATAAGTTACCTATGTGGTTTCTGTTCTTTAGGACATGTCCAAAAGTGTCTGGAAGAACAGAAATAGTTTTTGGGCTGCCACCATTAATACTCAAGACACAAAGGAATTAAAGACATTAGTTGCCAGTGGCCATTGATGTAAGTCAATGGGGATAGTTGAAAATTTGTGCCAAATCAGGATTAGAACCGGGGTCTCCTGCTGACCAGTACGCCACCTGGCCACAGTGGTCATCGCAAGTGCGCGGATTATCCTAGTACGCGTCCCGTCAGACTCAAGTTCTCAACATTACTGATGTAGTGCCACTTGCCGTTAATCCTCATTACTCGCGGCATTTCGCCGATTTCTGTAGGAATTCGAGATTGGTGTGCATCTGCACAGAAGGGATCATTGCCCATATTCGCCTTATTGTAGAAGTGGTGTCTGTTCTTTCGGACCACACCACGCTGAAATAGTGAGCCATCAGCTCATAGGTCCGTTTTTCAGAGAGGGAACACTGAACGCACACAAGTATCGTAGCCTCTTAACGGACCATCTTCCACGGATGCCTGAAGGCATTCCTCTGCAGACTAAGAGGAATCTGTGGCACTCCATGATAGCTGTCCAGGCCATGGTCGACAAAGTACTGCAGCATGTCTTTACCAATTTTTTCTAAATCGTTTGATTGGATGCAGAGGACCTGTACCTTGGTCGGCGCATTCCTCGTATTTGACAGCTGCAGAGTTTTCTCTGTGGGGAATACTGAAAGATGCTGTTCACAAGGACATATCAAATACACAAGATTATTATTATTCTCGTGTCAAAAACATACAGGTACATGTACATACATTTTACACAGTTATGATTAAATTACTTTTGACCAAAACTTGGTCACTTCCAGTGTATTTTCTGTTGCCTGTTGACAGTCATCTTCTGTAAAGGAGACTGGACGCAATCGACACCGAAGCGTGTGCTGGACTGTCTGTTCTTCTCCACAGTCACACCGAATATCATTTGGATCAATGTATCCCCATTTTGCCAGGTTAACTTTTGATCTTCCAACTCCAGATCTCAGTCTGTTGAGGGACTTCCAAGTTGTCCATTTCCTGACATGGACTGGAGATAAAGCTTCAACAATCCTTTTCCAACCCGGGGGAAAGTAGGTCTTAGCCCTCCATAGTTGTAAACAAGCTTTTTCAACAGTGGTTCTAGTTCCTTCCTTGACTTCAGTCGTTGCAGATGCGATTCATGCCCATACAGAGGACGAGTACGTTCCTGTTCCACTGCCTTTCTTTCCCTGTTCGCAACTATCTCTCTTCCAACAGGTGGTGGTGCTATTCCTGCGAGGTGGTAAAGCCATTCGCCTGAAATGGATTTCAAGCAACCTGTTATAATTCTGCAGGTTTCGTTGGCAGCCACATCCACCTGTTTGGCACGAGTAGAATTATACCAAACAAGACAGGCATACTTTGCCGCAGAATAGCATAGTGCCATTGCAGATGCTCGGATTGTTTCAGGTTGGCTACCCCACTGTGATCCGACCAGTTTCCGTAGGAGATTGTTCCTGGTGGAGACTTTCGATTTAAATTTCATGCAGTGCTTTTTGAAAGTGGAGAGATCTGCAAGTGCCACTCCTAGGTATTTTGGAGTCTAGTAGTGTTCCAGTTCGACCCCCGACCATACTATTTTCAATTTGCTAGTGGCTTCCTTGTTTCTCAGATCAAACGCACACACTTGGGTCTTTGAAGGGTTTGGTTTAAGCTCGTTTGTGTTGTAGCGTCTGAATAGATCTTCAAGGGCATTCGTGAGGTTCTTCATTGATTCAATTCTGTGCTCTGCGTGCTAAAGCGAGGTCGTCAGCATATAACAAGCTCCTGGTGTTTGGGGCTATAGGTTGGTCTTACACCCGATAATGTGAAGGGCTTATTTCAATAGTGGTACAACACCATTTTTGTTCATTGTGAGATACAGAGTCCTAAAGTTAAATGAGCGCTGAAAAATCTGCAGTTGAGATACCAGAAATATTCAAGCATATGGGTTCTTGTGTAACGATGTATTTCTGCAACTTGCTCAGACATCTCTGCTGAAATCCTAGCATGTGTGCAGCAGTCGTTCCACACTGGACTGGAATCACGAATTGCCGTTCCTGATGGTCATTTTGCACACAACGTGTGATGATAATTTGCCTCGTTACTGGTCAGACTCTACATAACTAATGAATGTGCTTTTGTTGTTCTTTAGTGTGTGCTGCCATAGGTATTGTACAAGTGTTGGTGTGGGAACTTTACAAAATACGGTATCTCGTGAACGACTCGCACTAGAATCCTGCAATAAGCACCACTGACATTCTAATTTAGACTACTTTTAATTTTTCTGTCAACAGGCATTGTTACATTTCAAAAGTGTATGTCTGCACAAAAATAAACTTTCTAAGTATTATTAAAATCTGTTTATTTGCGGACAATACGAACCCCTGACTTCTAATTCATTTTGTGATAACCGCACATCAGTAGCATGTAATGTTATGTGTGCCTCACTGCTTTTTTTTCTTTAATTAATTAGTGCCTGATTTTATTCTGAGAAGCTCAGCAATGTATGTAAATAACGTAAATGTCAATGTGATTCAAAAAGTACTTGAAGTGAAGTGAAGCGCAGCTGGTCAGCAAGAAACTCTTTAGCGCGCAATCTCCGCAACGATACTATTAGAGAATCTTTTAGTATGGACTCTTAAAAAAAGACAATTGATTTTATTAAAAAAAGGACTGTTTATCTGTATCTTGTGGAAAGAGGACGTGTTGCTAGGCCGTCGCTCAGAACGTATTGTTACATGTAATGAAAATTGATATTTTAGTGACAAAACCGAGTGAAGCATGTGTAATAGTAGCCAAACATTTATGTATACAAATATTCTGGAAGTGAAGAATAGAAATATTTTGTTTTTGAAAAAAAGGCGAACTTCATTGTCGTTGCTGTCTATCAATCGACAGAATTGTAAGTGTACAAAGTTCACTAAAATATAGGAAAAGAAATGCATTTTCGATAGTTTTCATTCAATAAGTAACAACCTCTCATAATTTATTAATTACTGTTTTTGGATTACGTTCTTGTAAAATAGTATGTTGCTGAACTCCACTGACCAATTTTGATGTAGCAGGACGTGTAGTTTGAAGGCAGTTTGTGTGCCAAGCAATCTCCTTTTCTCACGAAAAGCAGATTGCTGTCTGATCTTACTTACTTACAACAGTGGTCCCTTAGGTATGAAAAGCAACGAAAACTTGGACTCAAAGCTATCCGAAATACGGCCAAGTAACTAACAGTTTTTTTAACCTTAAAGAACACTAACTTCCTCCAAATTGTAAAACGTCACCAACTGGTGCAGGAGCTGATCATTCAAGGAGGCAGCAACCAAAATTCAGGTACTAGTTACGACTTAAAGTAAAAATCTCAATCAAAAATCAATCTCTCTCTCTCCAAGCACATAAATGAATATTCATATTACGAGGGCTGTCCAGAAAGTAAGTTACGATCGGTCGCGAAATGAAAACGACTATGAAAACCCGATAAAGCTTTGCAAAGATGTGTTGGGCAGTGTCTCTAGTATGACTCTAGGTAGAATTATGTCGCTCTTTTCATTCCTGAGCTCTTAGTGAGCGCGTAAAGATGTTATAGGAAATAGTGTCTCCCGCCAAGTACGAGGGCCTGGTGAGAATTTTCCCCTGAAGCTATGCAACCAACATTACATAACTGTAGTGCGGTTTTTTCTTCAAGACAATTCTCAGCCTCATTCTGCAGGGGCAATGAAGGTGTTCCTGCATCGTTTCAATTGGAAATGTTTGTTTACCCACAATACAGCCCGTAATTGTCTCCCACTGAGTTTCATCTCTGCTCAAACGAACCGCTGACTATGAAGACAACATTTTGGCACAGACAACGAGCTTTAGGCCAGCGTAGAGAATTGGAGGAAAGCACTGGCGGCTGCCTTCTATGATGAGGGTATTGGAAAGTTTGTACAACGCTACGACGAATGTCTGAGTCAGAACGGCGACTACGTAGAGAAGCAGCTGAAAGGTGTAGCTAACTGTTACAAATGAAACATTTCTGATTGTCACTGTGATTTTCATTTCACGATCAATCGTAACTTACTTTCTGGACAGCCCTCGTACTAACAAGGGAACCTCCTCATCGCACCCCCCTCAGATTTAGTTATAAGTTGGCACAGTGGATAGGCCTTGAAAAACTGAACACAGATCAATCGAGAAAACAGGAAGAAGTTGTGTAGAACTCAGAAAAATTAAGTAAAATATACAAACTGAGTAATCCATGCGAATGATATACAACATCTGGGACAGACTGAACTCACGAGCGCCATGGTCCCGTGGTTAGCGTGAGCAGCTGCGGAGCGAGAGATCTTTGGTTCAAGTCTTCCTTCGAGCGAAAATTTTAATTTTTTATTTTCAGACAATTATCAAAGTTCAGGCACTCACACATAATCAACTTCGCTCTCCAAAATTCCAGGACATGTTCAGATTTGCTTGGACATATGCAGTATTTGTGGGTCTGCACACGGAAAAATTTGAAAACGTTAAAAACATATGTTTTGACAGAGCACAAGGAAAAGTGAGCGACTGTGAAACTGTTGGATTCATTTGTTGCAGTTTATGTGACAAACTCTGATGTTTTCATCACTTTTTTGGGAGTAATTATCATATCCACAAGAAAACCTAAATCGGGCAACGTAGGAGAATGTTTTTACCCATTCGCCAAGTGTACAAGTTATGTGGCTGGACAACATATTCCTGTCATGTGACGCACATACCGTCACCAGTGTCGCATAGAATATATCAGACGTGTTTTCCTGTGGAGGAATCGGTTGACCTATGACCTTGCGATCAAATGTTTTCGGTTCTCATTGAAGAGTCACGTCCTTTCGTCTACTAATCGCACGGTTTTGCGGTGCGGTCGAAAAACACAAACACTAAACTTATTACAGTGAACAGAGACGTCAATGAACAAATGGACAGATCATAACTTTGCGAAAATAAAGAAAAATTTTTCGCCCTAGGGAGACTTGAACCAAGAACCTCTCGTTCCGCACTTGCTCACGCTAACTACGGGACCACGGCGCTCCTGAGGTCAGATTGTGCATGATGTTGGCTATCTTCGCTTAGACTAATCAGTTGGTATATTTTGCTTATTTTTTCATAGTTCCACACAACTTCTTCCTTTTTTCTCGATTGATCTGTGTTCAGTTTCTCAAGGCCTATCCACTGTGCCAACTTATAACGAAATCTGAGGGGGGTGCGATGGGGAGGTTCCCTTGTAAGATAAAAGTCATTTTATAAGCATTTTCCATTTCTGTAATATCTGCAGTGCAAGTTTTAGGTGATTCACTCTGTATATCTCAATACATTTAACTTGTACAATCAGTCAACCTGACTATAGCATTCGTCCACGATTCTCATTTTATTTCCAGACACTGCGAAACGAGACTGGTATCGACTCGTTTAAGTTCGATGCAGGAGAGACCAGCTGGCTGCCACAGTTGCCCGACATAGAGCCCGTAGAACTGAGTCCGATGCAGTTCACTGAGGACTACGTGAGGACTGTCTCGCAATTCGGCTCTATGATAGAAGTGCGCGTAGCCGCGCGAACCCAGGACTTGCCGGTGTTTGTGCGCATGCTCGACAAGGACTCCAGGTGGGGCTTCGACAACGGACTGTCGACACTCGTGACGACTTTGCTGCAGATGAACATGGTGGGCTATCCCTTCGTGCTGCCAGACATGGTGGGCGGCAATGGCTACGGCAGCGACACGCCCACCAAGGAGCTCTTCATACGCTGGCTGCAGGCCACCGTCTTCATGCCGGCCATACAGTTCTCCTACACGCCGTGGGACTTCGACGACGAGGTACGTTCCCATCTCTACATTGTACCTTGTCCAGATTTTCTATTACACTTCTGGCCATTAAAATTGCTACACCACGAAGATGACGTGCTACACACGCGAAATTTACCCGACCGGAAGAAGATGTTGTGATATGCAAATGATTAGCTTTTCAGAGCATTCACACTCTTGTCGTTGGCGACACCTACAACGTGCTGACATCAGGAAAGTTTCCAACCGATTTCTCATACACAAACAGCAGCTGACCGGCGTTGCCTGGTGAAACATTGTTGTGATGCCTCATGTAAGGAGGAGAAATGCGTACCATCACGTTTCCAACCTTGATAAAGGTCAGATTGTACCCTATCGCGATTGCGATTTATCGTATCGCGGCACTGCTGTTCGCGTTGGTCGAGATCCAATGACTGTTTGCAGAATATGGAATCGGTCGGTTCAGGAGGGTAATACGGAACGCCGTGATGGATCCCAACGGCCTCGTATCACCAGCAGTCGACATGACAGGCATCTTGTCCGCATGGCTGTAACGGATCGTGCAGCCAAGTCTCGTCCCTGAGTCAACAGATTGGGACGTTTGCAAGACAACAACCATCTGAACGAACAGTTCGATGACGTTTGCAGAAGCATGGACTACCAGCTTGGAGACCATGGCTGGGGTTACCCCTGACGCTGCATCACAGACAGGAGCGCCTCCGATGGTGTACTCAACGATGAACCTGGGCGCATGAATGGCAAAACGTCATTTTTACGGATGAATCCAGCTCCTGTCTACAGCATCATGATGGTCGCATCCGTGTTTGGCGACATCGCGGTGAACGCTCATAGGAAGCGTGTATTCACCCGGCGTTATGGTATAGGGTGCGATTGGTTACACGTCTCGTTCACCTCTCGTTCGCATTGACGGCACTTTGAACAGTGGACGTTACATTTCAGTTGTGTTACGACACGTGGCTCTACCCTGCACTCGATACTTGCGGAACCCTACACTTCAACAGAATAATGCTCGACCGCATGTTGCCGGCCCTGTACGATCCTTTCTGGATACGGAAAATGTTCGACTGCTGCCCTGGCCAGTACATTCTCCAGATCTCTCACCAATTGAAAACGTCTGGTCAATGGTGGCCGAGCAACTGGCTCGTCACAATACGCGAGTCACTACTCTTGATGAACTGTGGTATCGTGTTGAAGCTGCATGGGCAGCTGTACCTGTACACGCCATCCAAGCTCTGTTTGACTCAATGCCCAGGCGTATCAAGGCCGTTATTACGGCCAGAGGTGGTTGTTCTGGGTACTGATTTCTCAGGATCTATGCACCCAAACTGCGTGAAGTGTAATCACATGTCAGTTCAGGTACAATATATTTGTCCAATGAATACCCGTTTATCATCTGCATTTCTTCTTGGTGTAGCAATTTTAATGGCCAGTAGTGTACTTTCCATGGATCCTCACGACAGCAGTACACGAGAAACCGACCACCTTCGTCGTTTCCGAAATGCTCGTTCCTAGGCTCCCAGCGATTGCAATCTGTCATCATCAAAATCATCATCTCCTTCCAATGATTAGGTGTTATATTCACCTGCTCTGGCCTCTATGATCTGTCCATCCAGCTATCTCTTCTGAGGTCTACCTAGTCGTCTCTTTCCAGTAGGCCAATAATTCATCACCCTTTTGAATAATCTATTTTCAGTTATTCCGTCAACACAATACTTCCATTTCCTTCTATTCACTTCTATATTGTCAGTAACTAAAAATATTTTAGTTCTAATATTATTGTTTCATTTCTTATTTTATCCATTTTATTCCAGCCTCTTACATATGTCACGAACTTCATCTCTGCTGCTTGTATACGTAATTTTTTCTTTCCTTGTTACTGTTCATGACTCGCAACCATAAGCAAGAGTGGGTACAGACATAACTTTATAGAGTTTCATTTGTATTTCTTTTCTTGTTTTTCTTCACAAGGTTCTTCCAGTTGTTAGATAGGTAGCTTGACATTTATTAACCTTCTACTCAATGCCTTTGTCCCAGATAATTTTTCGTGGAATACTCGCTCTAAAATTTTCTCATTTATTATTTTTCGATCTGATTGGATTCTTTTCTTTCAGAGTCATTATCTTTGCGTTATTTGCAAATATAATTGTTTTAATATATTGTTTTAGCTCAATCTATTTGCTGCTCTTTGTAAATTACTTTCTGTTTCCTCTATAATTATCTGGTAATCAGCTTATAAAAGAGTGTTAAATGGTATTCTAGATCCAGTTTTAGGTAATTCGTATGTGTATTTCGTCTTTCCAATTCGTAACTTGGTCGTCCTGAATATACACTCCTGGAAATTGAAATAAGAACACCGTGAATTCATTGTCCCAGGAAGGGGAAACTTTATTGACACATTCCTGGGGTCAGATACATCACATGATCACACTGACAGAACCACAGGCACATAGACACAGGCAACAGAGCATGCACAATGTCGGCACTAGTACAGTGTATATCCACCTTTCGCAGCAATGCAGGCTGCTATTCTCCCATGGAGACGATCGTAGAGATGCTGGATGTAGTCCTGTGGAACGGCTTGCCATGCCATTTCCACCTGGCGCCTCAGTTGGACCAGCGTTCGTGCTGGACGTGCAGACCGCGTGAGACGACGCTTCATCCAGTCCCAAACATGCTCAATGGGGGACAGATCCGGAGATCTTGCTGGCCAGGGTAGTTGACGTACACCTTCTAGAGCACGTTGGGTGGCACGGGATACATGCGGACGTGCATTGTCCTGTTGGAACAGCAAGTTCCCTTGCCGGTCTAGGAATGGTAGAACGATGGGTTCGATGACGGTTTGGATGTACCGTGCACTATTCAGTGTCCCCTGGACGATCACCAGTGGTGTACGGCCAGTGTAGGAGATCGCTCCCCACACCATGATGCCGGGTGTTGGCCCTGTGTGCCTCGGTCGTATGCAGTCCTGATTGTGGCGCTCACCTGCACGGCGCCAAACACGCATACGACCATCATTGGCACCAAGGCAGAAGCGACTCTCATCGCTGAAAACGACACGTCTCCATTCGTCCCTCCATTCACGCCTGTCGCAATACCACTGGAGGCGGGCTGCACGATGTTGGGGCGTGAGCGGAAGACGGCCTAACGGTGTGCGGGACCGTAGCCCAGCTTCATGGAGACGGTTGCGAATGGTCCTCGCCGATACCCCAGGAGCAACAGTGTCCCTAATTTGCTGGGAAGTGGCGGTGCGGTCCCCTACGGCACTGCGTAGGATCCTACGGTCTTGGCGTGCATCCGTGCGTCGCTGCGGTCCGGTCCCAGGTCGACGGGCACGTGCACCTTCCGCCGACCACTGGCGACAACATCGATGTACTGTGGAGACCTCACGCCCCACGTGTTGAGCAATTCGGCGGTACGTCCACCCGGCCTCCCGCATGCCCACTATACGCCCTCGCTCAAAGTCCGTCAACTGCACATACGGTTCACGTCCACGCTGTCGCGGCATGCTACCAGTGTTAAAGACTGCGATGGAGCTCCGTATGCCACGGCAAACTGGCTGACACTGAAGGCGGCAGTGCACAAATGCTGCGCAGCTAGCGCCATTCGACGGCCAACACCGCGGTTCCTGGTGTGTCCGCTGTGCCGTGCGTGTGATCATTGCTTGTACAGCCCTCTCGCAGTGTCCGGAGCAAGTATGGTGGGTCTGACACACCGGTGTCAATGTGTTCTTTTTTCCATTTCCGGGAGTGTAGATTAAATAAAGTGGGAGACAGACTGCATCCTTGTCAATATCTTGAGTTACTAAAGTTTCATCTGACATTTTCGAAAGTGAAATTATAACTGTTTTTGTATTTGCGTATAGATTCTTTACGAGATTAATATTTTGGAAAGCCTTTTATTTCTCATGTTCTGCACAAATAGGGTATTTTGCCATATGATGTCGAGTTCAGAGTTCTATTCTTCAGGTTTGGAAAGATAGTTAAATGACTATAGAATGTCTGACAAGAAAAGTTTGTTGACTGACATCTTGGGTTGTCGGGTGTTCTGCCGGATATCAGCGTCGTACTTGCACGATATTTCGGTCACGTAGCTCGAGACCTTCATAAGGTGCGACCTGAGACTGCTCCTCGAGTGTTTTTTTTTTTTTTGCACTTTTCATTCCCACCCCTGATGGGGATGGGCGGGCTGTTTGAGGGCTTGCATTGCCCTTTTCAGCCATTTGCTGTACATAACTCGTACATTCATTTATTTATTAGTTCAATATTTCTTGCAAAGTGCATTTGATCATATTGAGTATACAAAGATATAGCATATATAAAAATGCAGAGATATAAAATAATACAATAATACAAAATAAAATAAAATATAAAGTAGGTACAAGGATATTAGATAGGTACAAAAATATTACATAAAATGAGGTTAGAGGTTGAGGTTTAAGTGTTAAAGATTTTAAGTCATGTTGTGATATAGTGTTTCTTTATAAATTATACCGTATTTTCCGTTATGATTGTTTTCTTTGTTTTCTTGGAGTACTTTAGTGTGTATTGAGGTTGTAGCATACGATAGTAGTACCGTAGTTTGGTGTGTATGCTACTTTTAATGTTTAATTTGTTATTTCTATGCTACTTTTTAGATGTAGCTTAGGTCTACAGTTCTTGTGTATGTTTTGTGTGTGTGCGTGTGCGCGCAGGCGCGTTTGTGTGTATATTCTGGGGTCAGTTTCTGTGTCTTTGGGTGAGGTGTGGGGGAAGTTGGATGCCTTGTGTTAGTGGTTCCATGGTGGGGGCGAGGTCTGGGTATTCTTGGCTGGTGTTTTGTGCTACTGTACACGCTGGTTGGGTATACTTAAATTTTGGTCGTCTGTTCATTCGCGGTCTTGTTGTCAACATGTCTTCCATGTCTGGGCGTTTCGTTAATATGTGTCTACCGTAGTTCGCTCTGAGTTTGGTCAGTCTGTTTTGTAGCGGCTCCACGCCTGTGATGTCATATACGTCGTCTCTGGGCGTGAGCCTTGGCAGTCTACAGATGCTGCGTAAAAGTCGTCTTTCGGTCGAGTAGAGTCGTTCGGCTACCGGTTTGTGCAAGCCTCCTAGGGGGGCTGCTGCATATTCTATCACTGGTCTGATGTACGTCTTGTAGGTGTGTATCGCCGTGTGGTCGTCAGATCCATGGAAACGTCCTTGTACTTGTCTGATTAGGCGTTGTCTTTTCCTCGTCTTGTTTAGCAGATAAGTGAGATGTGTCTTCCAGTTTAAGTACTTGTCTAGGTACACTCCTAGGTACCTGGCAGTGTCATTAAGTCTTAGTGGTGTGTCCCACAGCGTCAGTTGTATGTCATTTGTGTTTTGTTGTCGTTTTTTCGTCAGGTGTCTGTGTCTAAATAAAACCATTTGGGTTTTGGTTGGGTTTGGTCGGATTCTCCATGTCGTCATCCAGTTTTCTAATCTTTGTAGGTAGGTCTGTGTTTTTTGTTGTATGGTTGTCGTCCTCAAGTCTGTGCACCAGTAGGCGGTGTCGTCAGCATACAGTCCTACCGTTTCTTTGGGGGTTGTTGTCGTTGGTACGTCAGCCGTGTAAAGCGTGTACAGCAGCGGGGATAGGATACCTCCTTGTGGCACTCCTGCTTGGGGTGTGAATTCTTGGGAGTAGGCTCCGCCGACATGTACCTTGCACTTCCTGTTTGTGATGTACGTCCGTATTAGTCGTATAACCTTGGTCGGGAGGCCCAATTTGCTCAGTTTGTAGAGCAGTCCTGAATGCCAGAGCTTGTCGAAGGCACGCTCTATGTCTAAGAAGACTGCAAGCGTGCAGTGTCCTATGTTGAAACCTTGTGTTATTCCGTTGGTCAGTCTGATTAACGGGTCGTTAGTGGAGTGATTTTGTCGGAAGCCTGATTGTGTCAGAGGGAGGATGTCGTTGCGTTCTACATACGTTTTTATGCGGTCAGTTAGTATCCTTTCGTAAGTTTTCCCTATGACGTCGAGTAGAGATATCGGTCTGTAAGATCTTGGGTCAGTCCTTGGTTTGTCAGGTTTTGGTATCATTATTGTTTTGCTAGTCTTCCAAGTGGCGGGTAGCGTTTCATTTGTGAGACAATAGTTGTAGATGAGGTAGAGGATGGGTGTCAGGAGGTGGGCTGGGGCTTTCTGGAGGTGTATACGTCTTATGTCATTTTGTCCTGGAGCTGTGTTACGTCCTGAGTATATGGCATTGATTATTTCTGCGTTAGTGATTTCTGCTGTCAGCGTGTTTTCGTCTTCTGTTGCTGTCGTTGGGGTGTTTAGGATTATAGTCAGCTGTTGCTCGGCGTGTTGTCTGAAGTTGTCGTCAAATTTTGCGTCTTGTGGGAAGGAGTAAACTTGCTGCAGTACTTGTCGAAATGCATCTGCTTGTTCTGCTTTGTCTGTTGTCGGTTCATTATCCACTAGTAATGTAGTGTTTGTTGTCTGTCGTTGTCCCGTGAGCGTTTTAAAGCGTTGCCAGAATTTCCCCCCTTCCCTGTAGTTAAGTCTTCTGCATGTGTCGTCCCATTGTCTTTGTCGGTGTTCGGATATGATTCTTTTGACTCTGGCATTCAATCTATTCCATTGTCTTTTTAGGTCTGGGTTGTTGTCGCTTCTGATTTGTCTATAAAGTTGTTTTTTGTGTCGTATTAGGTTGAGGGCTTCCTGGGGTATGGCTTGTTTCCAATTTTCGACTACTATAGTGGGTATGGCTTCATGTATTGCTTGATGTATGGCAGTCTCTATTCTATTTGTGGCGTGTTGGAGGTCGTCGTCGTCTGTTATCGTCAGTGGTATTGCTAGTTGTTCCGTGAGTACTTCTTTATATTTGTCCCAATCCGCATTTGCGTATTTGCGGATTGTTCGTCTTGTGGGTATATGGTCTGGGGGCAGGGTGGCGCTGGTCGAAAAAATGATAGGCAGGTGGTCGCTAGTTATCGAGGTGCCCACGACAGCATCTGACATTGTGTCGCTAATGTTGTGTCCATATAGTACGTGATCTGGTGTCGAATGGCCTCGGTGTCCTATGAAAGTCGGTTGGTTAACTGGTAACCGTTCCATTGGTTCTGTTGTCAGGAAGTCGAATAGACTTCGTCCGTTTCTATTGTCGGCTGTGTCCCCTAGCATATGGTGTCGTGCATTAAAGTCTCCTAGTATTATGTATCTATTGTAAGTCATCATATGTCGTAGGAAGTGCAGTGGCAGGCGCTCCTCGAGTGGACCTGGTCCAGTATTTATGCCTATGGACTTCCCCCTCCACCAACGGCTGCAGGCGCTTCCTCTGTGGTCCGCGCCCATTCCCTGTGAACTGCTGGAGCGTTGCTGCTCCGTTTTCCGTCCGCTGCGGTTCTAGGTGTTCCCTCTGCGGTCCGCGCCCACCAAACCCGCTCCTGGGGGTTTCATCTACGGTCTGGGGTACCAGGCGTTCCCCCTGCGGTCCGCGCCCGCTCACCACGACCTGTTGGAGCGTTGCCATCTTCGGATGGAACACCCAGAAGTGGGACTGGTGGGCGCGGACCGCAGAGGGAACATCCAGAGCCGCAGCAGATGAAAAACGGAGCGGCAACGCTCCAACAGGTCGTGGTGAGCGGGCGCGGACCGCAGGGGGAACGCCTGGTACCCCAGACCGTAGATGAAACCCCCAGGAGCGGGTTTGGTGGGCGCGGACCGCAGAGGGAACACCTAGAACCGCAGCGGACGGAAAACGGAGCAGCAACGCTCCAGCAGGTCACAGGGAATGGGCGCGGACCACAGAGGAAGCGCCTGCAGCCGTTGGTGGAGGGGGAAGTCCATAGGCATAAATACTGGACCAGGTCCACTCGAGGAGCAGTCTCAGGTCGCACCTGATGAAGGTCTCGAGCTACGTGACCGAAATATCGTGCAAGTACGACGCTGATATCCGGCAGAACACCCGACAACCCAAGATGTCATTAGATCGCCGGGAAAGCCTGAAGAGTTACAGCTTGTTGACTGTTCAAAACAAGTAACTTCTCTGGTTCAGTGACAGTTTTATGAACGCCGGAAGTGGCTGATGAGGAAACTGGCATCCTAACAATAGATGTGTTCTCTATGACAACTATATAGAGTGATATCCCAGTATAGCTCTCTAATCTTTCTAGTCATGCTCTTCCTAGACGAATCACTTCTGTTTTTTAAAATTTTTATTGGAGATAAGTAATATGGGTGGGTTTATAAAAATTTTATATGAGAGCTTTTGGGTAATTTGGTCTATAGAATTGGTTTGGTTCGAAAGTGATGTTTACAAAAGCGAAGATAATTATGGTGTCATATTGCTACCGTTTTTACTTAGCATGAGGAGTAAGGTGTTTGGACCACTTTTCATGGCCTGTATGGGCGTAACCAGGCAGTCCATTCTGTAGGTAAGTCGATGATGATGATGATGATGATGGTCATCATCATGATCAACAACATCATCGACTTACCCCATCATCATCATCATCAACAACATCATCGACTTACCCCATCATCATCATCATCAACAACATCATCGACTTACCCCATCATCATCATCATCAACAACATCATCGACTTACCCCACAGAATGGACTGTCCAGTTACACCCATACAGGCCATGGAAAGTGGTCCAAACACCTTACTACTGATGCTATGTAAAAACGGTCATCATAATTGTCATCGTCCGCCAGCTTGTCAGTGAAGATCTGTCCATTGTCAAAAATCACCTAAGTCAGGGGATTTCCTCATTAGCGGCCTGTATCATCGCTAGAATTATTCACCATTCGTCTCTGCTTCACTCACGTACTTTCCTTACCGCGTCTAGTACCCACAGTGCCATCAGCTGGGATTGTCTCGCGGTGTACAGAGGTCGTAATGATCTAGGTCATCAGTGTACTCGCTGGACATCCTGTGTACATATTTCACAAGTGTCTATTCAGTTGCCTCTCCAGTGTGAATGTGTTTGAATTTCCTGTCCGCGCCTCTCTCGGTTAGTGATCCACTCCGTGCCAGTGCGGTGAATCAGGGCCTCACTGAGTGAGCGTGTTTCAGACGGTGGAGCTGAGCCGTAATCTGACGGCGCTTCACGCAGCCTACGCACCGCGCATCCTGGAGCTGATGGGCAGAGCCGTGGAGGACGGCAGCCCCGTCAACCCACCCATCTGGTGGATCAACGCGACGGACGCCACTACGCAGGTCATCAACTCAGGTGCGACTCAACGGCCCTTCCGTAGCCACTCTCTACCCGCCGTTAAACACTGACGTGATGAAAGTCATGGGATAGCGACAATCGCATATGTAGATAGCGGTAGTATCGCGTACACAAGGCATAAAACGGCAGTCCATTGGCAGAACTACGTTTTGTACTCAGGTGATGCATGTGAAATAGGTAGCGTCGTGATTATGGCCGCATGACAGGAATTAACAGACTTTTGACACGGTATGCTAGTTGGAGCTAGATGCATGGGACATTCCGTTTAGGAAGCGTTAAGAAATTCAATATTCCGAGATCCACAGTGTCAATAATGTGCCGAGAATACCAAATTTCAGCCATTATCTCTCACGATGGACAACGGAGTGGCTTACGGTCTTCACTTAACGACCGAGAGCAGCGGCGTCTATGTGGAGTTGTCAGTGCTGGGCTACGGCAGCATACAAGTAGCGCGAGTGCCTTTCCTAACAGCATGACATCGCATGCAACGCCTCTCCTCTGCTCGTGACCATATCTGTTGGACCCTGTACGACTGGATAACCGTGGGCTGGTCGGATGAGTCACGAATACAGTTGGTAATAGCTGATGGTATGGTTGGAATGTGGCGCAGATCCTAAGAAGCCGTGGATCCAAGCTGTTTACAAGGCATTGTGCGAGCTGGTGGTGACTCCATAATGGTGTTGGCTGTGTTGACACGGAATGGACTGAATCCTCTGGTCCAACTGAACCGATCATTGACTGGAAATGGTTATGTTCCGCTACCTTTAGACCATTTGCAGCCACTCATGAACCTAATGTTCCCAAACGAAGATGGACTTTTTATGGCTGACAATGCGCCACATCACGGACCGCAATTGTTTGCGATTGGTTTCAAGAACATTGTGGACAATTCGAGCGATGATTTGGTCACCTATATCGCCTGACATGAATCATATGGAACATTTTTGGGATGTAATGTAGAGGTCAGTTCTTGCACAAAATGCTGCACCGCAGCCGTTTCGCAATTATACATGACTGTAGGGGCAGCATTGCTCAATATTTCTGGAGGAGACTTCCAATGACTTGTTGACTCCATGCCATGTCGAGCTGGTCCACTACGCTGGGCAAAAGGAGATCCGAGACGTTATTAGGAGGAATCTAGTGACTTTTATCACCTCAGTGTGTATGGACTCTTTTCCTGGGTCATTCTCTTTCCTCCTCTGTTTCTCTCTCCCTCTCCAAATCCCCTACCAGAACGCGTTTTGTAACCATCTGCTTATCTCCTGTTCGTCCATCACTATTACATCTAACTTTCTCCAGATTTCACTTCTCTGTATGAACTTGCCTTCCTTTTGTAGCTGATTTTTACGTTTGACGCGTGCCCTGCTTAATAGCAGCTTTACTGTATGGTTAAATGATGATGGCGTCCTCTTGGGTAAAATATTCCAGAGGTAAAATAGTCCTCCATTCGGATCTCCGGGCGGGGACTACTCAGGAGGACGTTGTTATCAGAAGAATGAAAACTGGCGTCCTACGGATCGGACTGTGGACTGTCAGATCCCGTAACCGGGCAGGGAGTGTGTAGGTGCATGTTCAAAGACCCTCCTGTACGATAAAGTTAAAATTTATTAAAAAATGAAATAGCGATAATAACAGAGTCAAAGACCGACCATAAGCGTCGGCAGAGACATTAATTGTGAATGCGCAGTAAGGCGCAAACAAATGAACAAAAAACATCATTCACTTTTTTGTTTCACTCTCTCGTATGTAGAAGGATGGTTAAGATGTATTCTTCCGAGAATGATGTGCTATGATTGTTTTGTATTATATGTGATTCTGAATAAGAGAAGACTTAATAATAGTGTTAAGTGTTTTTACTGAAGTGAAGTGGAACCAAGTTGGGAGGAATTTCCTTCATGTTTTATATCATCTTCAGAGGCACTGGTGTTCTCTGGAGTGGCTGCCTGCATCTACAATTGGAATGTAGGAAAGGAAGTCCACGGTCATATTTTCGCAAATTAACAAGGAGTAGCTTTCAGAAGACGATAGATATAATTAAAATATATATAGTGATTGACACATAAAAAAAAGAAACGAAACAAGGTAAAGTGAATGAACAATAGCACAATTTCGTACGCACAGAACATTTGATAATAATGCCATTATACTATCCTTTAACTTTTTCATTTTAGTTACATATATATCCATCGTTTTTTATTATTATAATACAGTAGGTTAGAAAATTTAAAAATGGAAATGGATAGATTAAACTTAGATACAGTGGGAATTAGTGAAGTTCGGTGACAGGAGGAACAAGACTTCTGGTCAGGTGAATTCAGGGTTATAAATACAAAATCAAATAGGGGGAAATGAAGGATATGGTTTAATAATGAATAAAAAATAGGAACGCGGATAAGCTACTATGAACAGCATAGCGAAAGCAGTATTGTAGTCAAGATAGACACGAAGCCCACGCCTACCACAGTAGTACAAGTTTATATGCCAACTAGCTCCGCAGATGATGAAGAGCTGGAAGAAATATATGATGCAATAAAATAAATTATTCAGATAGTTAAGGCAGACGAAAATTTAATAGTCGTGGGGGACTGGAATTAAATATTAGGAAAGGAAGAGAACGAAAAGTAGTAGGTGAATATGGGCTGGGGGTAAGGAAAGAAAAAGGAAGCCACCTGGTAGAATTCTGCACAGAGCATGACTTAATCATAGACAACACTTGGTATAAGAATCATGAAAGAAGCTTGTATACATGGAAAAGTTCTGGAGACACTGGAAGCTTTCATATAGACTGTATAATGGTGAGACAGAGATTTTGGAACTAGATTTTAAATTGTAAGACATTTCCAGGGGCAGATGTGGACTCTGACCACAATCTATGGGTTATGGACTGTACATTATAACTGAAGAAACGGCAAAAAGGTGGGATTTGAAGGAGATCGGACTTGGATTAAATGAAAGAATCAGAAGTTGTAGAGAGTTTCAAAGAGAGCATTAGGGAACGGTTGACAAGAACAGAGGAAAGAAATACAGTAGAAGAAGAATGGGTAAATTTGGGTGATGAAATAGTGAAGGCAGCAGAGGATAAAGTAGGTAAAAAGGCGAGGCTTAGTAGAAATCCTTGGGTACCAGTAGAGATATTGAATTTAATTGATAAAAGAAGAAAATATAAAAGTGCAGTAAATGAAGCAGGTGGAAAGGGATACAAACGTCTCAAAAATGAGATCGACAGGAAGTGCAAAATGGGCAGAGGACAAATGCAAGGATGTAGAGGTATGTACCACTAGGGGTAAGATAGATACTGCCTACAGGAAAATTAAAGAGACCTATCGAGAAAAGTGAACCACCTGTATGAATATCAAGAGCTCAGATGGAAAACCAGTCCTAAGCAAAGAAGGGAAATCAGAAAGCTGGTAGGAGCATATAGAGAGTCTATACAAGGGCGATGTACTTGAGGAAAATATAATGGAAATGGAAGAGGATGTAGATGAAGATGAAATGGGAGATCTGATACTGCGTGAAGAATTTGACAGAGGACTGAAAGACCTGAGTCTAAACAAGGCCCCGGGAGTAGACAACATTCCATTAGAACTACTGCTGGCCTTGGAAGAGCCATCGACGACAAAACTCTTCCATCTGGTTAGCAAGATGTATGAGACAGGTGAAATACCCTCAGACTTCAAGAAGAATAGAATAACTCCTGTCCTAAAGAAAGCAGGTGATGACAGGTGTGAAAATTACCGAACCGTCAGTTTTTTAAGTCGTAGCTGCAAAATGCTAACACGAATTTTTTATAGAAGAATGGAAAAAATGATAGGAGCCGTCCAAAAGGAAGATCAGTTTGGATTCTGTAGAAATGCTGGATCATGCGAGGCAATACTGACTCTGTGGCTTATCTTAGAAGATTAAGGAAAGGCAAACCTACGTTTCTAGTATTAGAGAAAGCTTTTGAATATGTTGACTGGAATACTCTCTTTCAAATTTTGAAGGCGGCAGGGGCAAAATACAGGGAGCGAAATGTTATTTATATTTTGTACAGAAACCAGATGGCAGTTATAAGAGTCGAGGGCATGAAAGGGAAGCAGTGGTCGAGAAGGGAGTGAGACGAGATCGTAGCCTATTCTCGATGTTATTCAAGCTGTATACTGAGCAAGCAGTAAAGTAAACAAAACAAAACTTTGGAGTAGGAATAAAAATCCATGGAAAAGAAATAAAAACTTCGAGGTTTGCCGATGACATTGTAATTCTGTGAAAGATAGCAAAGGACCTGGAAGAGCAGTTGAACGGAATGGACAGTGTCTTGAAAGGAGGATATAAGATGAACATCAACAAGCGTGAAACGAGGAAAATGGAATGTAGTCGAATAAAATCAAGTGATGCTAAGGGTATTAGATTAGGAAATGAGACACATAAAATAGTAGATGAGTTTTGCTATTAGGGGAGCAACATAACTGATGATGGTCGAAGTAGAGAGATATAAAATGTAGACTGGCAATGGCAAGGAAAGCGTTTCTGAAGAAGAGAAATTTGTTAATGTCGAATATAGATTTAAGTGTCAGGAAGTCGTTTCTGAAAGTATTTGTATGGAGTATAGCCTTGTATGGAAGTGAAACATGCACGATAAATAGTTTAGACAAGAAGAGAATGGAAGCTTTCGAAATGTGGTGCTACAGAAGAATGCTGAAGATTACCTGGGTAGATCACGTAACTAATGTGGAGGTACTGAATAGAATTGTGGCACAACTTGACTAGAAGAAAGGATCTATTGGTAGGACATGTTCTGAGGTATCAAGTGCTCACAAATTTAGTACTGGAAGGAAGATGCGTGGTGGGTAAAAATCGTAGAGGAGACAAAGAGATGAACACACTAAGCAGATTCAGAAGGATGTAGGTTGCAACAGTTACTTCCAGATGAAGAAGCTTGCACAGGATAGAGTAGCATGGAGAGATCCATGAAGCCAATCTTTGGATTGAAGACCACAATAATAACAACAACAGTAAATAAAGTTCATATTGTGCTACTAATGGCAATTTTTTTCTTAGAAAAAAATAACTGCATCTATGAGACATCAATTTCAGGTATCATGTGATAAATTCTCACATCTTTCTCGCATTAGTTCTACTTTATGGCTCCTTTTCACGCAATTAGTCGCACTTGTCTCCCTGGACGGGTACTGGTGAATTTATTTATTTACTTCGCAACAATCCTCGTGTCACTGCCCATGTGAGTGAACCTTTCTTATCACAATGCAGCATGGCGCCCACAAGAAAATATCAAACACTCGCTGCCAGTTATGTGGGGCATCGTGCGTTCCATGATGCGACGAAATACACGCGATCGATCGGTTCTATATTTTCGTGTGAAGTGGATGCGATCTGCGGTTTGTGTTTCATGTCTGATAACATGATCATTTCCGTCTAAGAATGATGTATACACGTACATCCACATCTGTAACCTACAAACCACTGTGAAGTGCATAGCACAGGATATGCCCCAATGTACCAGATATTACAGCATTTTGATCTTCCACTCGCGTGTTTTGTTTTGGGGAGCTCCTCCTGCTGACTCCATGTGGCATGCAAACACATGGAGGGCGATCACAGAGGGCACTAATTTCTTATGAAACTAGTTCAGTTATTATTTGTCCTGGGCACACAGATTTATGATACGACACTAGTTTCGCTACTTGATTACCGAAAAACGAAACACACTTTTAATTACAGTTTAAGTGGACACGTTAAAGCTAATTATGACTACTAATCAGTCTTCCATCAGAGGGAACGCTCTTCTTGTATGCTGTATTGTTCTAGAGGACGTGTGAATTCGGAAGATGATGACAGGCAAATTATACCTGTTACCTGGCATCACAGGTCAGAAGGAAGTAGAGTATCAGACGCTTCTATATCAATACTGTTTCAGTATTCCTGGAGAGACTGGTTGGCAAACTGATATCATTACATACAGCTATAAAGCATTTAAAATGCTGTAAATAAGCAAAAGACGTTGACGGAAAATGAAATAACTACAACATGTAGAAATTATTCCATTCCATGTTGGCGTGGTGGTAGTGCAAGCTTTTACTGCTACAGTTTACAAAACAGTCGTAGGGTGCACAATATTTGTTATTAACTCAGGAACGATCAGTTACGCCCAGATAGGCCATCATCAGGCATCGAAATTTTCTGCCAAAATGCATCCGGCAATGCAGTGCCGCAATCTTCTTATCATGGATTGAGTGGTATTCCTTATCACTTCGGCACTTATCGAAGCACATGCTCTGACAATTTTCTCTCGTATACCGCGCAAACAGTAAATATTCGCCGAATACGGCGTGTCCATCTAACGTGCCATTGGCACTAAAACACCATTCAACGGTTTCCCAATACGACACTAATAGGAACGGTAAGACTAGTACCGTCGAATCAAGCTAATGTGAATGATGTAGTCCTTCGAAGAACAAGTGACAAGCTTCTCCTTTACGATATGTGCCGAAGTGATAAGGAATACCACTCAATCCATGATAGGAAGATTGCGGCACTGCATTGATACCAATGGTCATCACTTCGAACACCTTCTGTAAATGGACGTTCATGCCAGTTTTACGAATTTCGTTGACCTTCAAAGACCTTACTGTTACACATCACTGGATTCGTCTCGATAGCCGCTATCAAAAAATAAGTGCCAAACTATAGCATTCCATTTAAAAAAAGCAAAGTTGACGTTCATGTCTCTGAAGCAACCCCACCTAACAACAAAAAACGAACGTCATATTATGGCCCCCATTGTCCCATGCACCTTTCGTCCCACTAACTTTTCAGCTCCTATCATCCTTTCGGAGTTATTCTTGGTGGCAATTGTTAGTGACTCGCCCTGCATGTTCTTTATTGTCGTTTCTTGTTAACAGTATCAGCTTATTCCCAAGAATTAGTAGCTTTACTCAGTTAAATATTATGAAGAAATCTAATCTGCATTTGGATCGCGCTTCCCTGACTCTTGTGCAGAAATGCATACAGTATACTGCTGCATCCATTTTCAATAAGCTACCACAAGAATTCAAAAATCTTAGTAGTAATCTAAGCGCTTTCAAATTGAAAGTGAAGAGTTTCCTCATGGGTCATTCCTTCTATTCTGTCAAGGAGTTCCTTGAAACTTAAGCTGATTCGTATGTTATATTATTGATTGCATTTTCATTAACTTTTGGCTTGTCTTTTTTGTTCATAAACATTTTATTTTATCTGTTATTACTTTTATGTTGTAATTTCACGTACTGACACGTTCCATGGAGATTTGCTCCTCAATTTGGTCCTGTGGAACTAGAAATGTAAAATAAATAAAAAATAAACTAAAACGTCCATGGATATGTGGCATTGTTGGGAATATTGCACATGCAAACTGTAATATTTTATGCAAACTACAAAAACGTGGGAATGTTAAAGAGCTGAGGAGTGAATTTCCTACGTTATTATATACTACCTGAGTTGAATTTACTTCTCTAAAGATACTAACATGTTCACATTTCATAGATCACATCCTCAAGCTATTGATCTACCTACGTGTAAAATGCCTGCAAGTGAAGTTTATATTGAAGTAACGATTTCTGAAAGTCACCCAAGAATTGACTGAGTTATATGGACTGTATGTTAGATTGTAACGTATGTTGACGAAGTGCACTTCCATGGTACTAGCTTTCAGACTTTTTTTCTTGAGTCTTCGGTTGAGAGGCACCCACATGCCTTGCTCATACTGTGGCATCAAGCAATCAGGCCTGCAAGATGAGTGGTCTGCCAAGCGTGTGGATTCATTGTTATTTATCAAGTAACATGAGCTCTAGTACTCACAATTAAGTTACAAATTATCCTGTTTTAATATTACACAACGGGAACGGAAATGCACATCTGACTATTAGTAATTTACACAACTCTGACTGTTCACTACGCACTGGCAATACCACATTTTCTTTCTTATTTAACGGCTTTGATCAACACGTGGATATCGCACTGAATATGAATGGCACACACATTATAAATTCTGGGTATCATGACAACATACTATTCGAAGGAAAATGCCACCAATCTTTTTCTTTTCACTATCTTATTTAAGCAAACAGAAAACAATTTGTACAGAAACCAGATGGCAGTTATAAGAGTCGAAGGACATGAAATGGAAGCAGTGGTTGGGAGGGGAGTGAGACAGGGTTGTAGTCTCTCCCCGATGTTATTCAATCTGTATATTGAGCAAGCAGTGAAGGAAATAAAAGAAAAATTCGGAGTAGGTATTAAAATCCATGGAGAAGAAATAAAAACTTTGAGGTTCGCCGATAACATTGTAATTCTGTCAGAGACAGCAAAAGGACTTGCAGGAGCAGTTGAACGGAATGGACAGTGTCTTGAAAGGAGGATATAAGATGAACATCAACAAAAGCAAAACGAGGATAATGGAATATAGTCGAATTAAGTCGCGTGATGCTGAGGGAATTGGATTAGGAAATGAGACACTTAAAGTAGTAAAGGAGTTTTGCTATTTGGGGAGCAAAATAACTGATGACGGTCGAAGTAGAGAGGATATAAAATGTAGACTGGCAATGGCAAGGAAAGCGTTTCTGAAGAAGAGAAATTTGTTAACATCGAGTATAGATTTAAGTGTCAGGTAGTCGTTTCTGAAAGTATTTGTATGGAGTGTAGCCATGTGTGGAAGTGAAACATGGACGATAAATAGTTTCGACCTGCGCTTGTCTACTTGTTTACCCTCCTTATTTCATCCAGTATGTGTTATTTTGCTTCCAAGGCAACAGATTCCTTCTCTAAGTCTACTTCGCTATCATCAGTTTTGACGTTAAGCTTATCGCTAATCTTATTTCTGCTACGCTTAATTGGTTTCGTCTTTATTCGGTATTTCCTCAATTCATATTGTATACTCAGGAAGTCCGTTCACTCCATTCAATAGGTCCAGTAATTCTGCTTCACTTTCAGTAAGAAGAGTAGTGTCATCAGAAAATCTTATCACTGATCTTCTTTCCCCCTGAATTTTACTCAGAGTCTTGAAACTTTCCTTCATTTCTATCATTGGTGCTCCTAGTATAAATTGAAAGTCCATTTTAATCCGAGAACTTCATTTTTGGTCATCCATTGTTTTTGTTCCCTTACGGTTCTTATATGTATTATATATTAAAAGTAGGTATTATATATTATAGGTCTTTACCTACTGCTTACTTCAATTTTTCTTATGATTTAAAAAAGCTTTCAATATTTTGTGTTGTGGAACGCTTTTTCTAAATCGATAAATCGTAGGAAGGTGACTTAATTTTTCTTCAGGTTTGCATCCATAATCTGGCACAAGGCCAGAGTTGTCTCTGTGATGTCTTTACCTTTCCTATGGCCGAACTAATCACCATCTGATACATTCTCAGTTTCCCTTTCCATACTTCTGTATATTATTTTTGTCAGCAATTTGCATGCGTGACGTTAAAGGCGATTGTACAGTATTTAAAAATCATTCTCTGAGCATTAAATAATAATTTAGTTTCTACAAGGAATCATATAACTTTCTTGGCAAATGCATTTCCGAAATTGATGTCTGAAATACTTCTGTACCATAGAGACAAGAGGGAGATTGAGACAATAATTAAATCACTGGAGACTAAGGATTCTCATGGTCATGGTGGAGTGCCTAGCAGAATATTAAAGTACTGTGCTGCACATGTTAGTCCTGTATTTAACCATATTTGTAACTTTTCCTTTAGGAATGGTCAGTTTCCTGAGCGATTTAAGTACTCAGTAGTAAAGCCGCTTTATGAAAACTGAGAAAGGCATAATGTAAATAATTTTAGACTTATTTGTATGCCATTAGTGTTTGCTAATGTTGTTGAAAAGGCTGTGTATGTAAGGATAATTGATCATTTTATATCACACGAATTTGCTCTCAAATGTACAGTTCTGCTTTAGAAGTCGTTTAACAACTGAAAATGCTATATTCTCTTTTCTCTGTGAGGTAGCTTATAATTGGTTCACCTCTTAGTTTAGAAATAGACAGCAGAAGGTCATTATTTGCAAAGTTGATAACGGCTGTGATATAGGGTATGAGTGGGGTACAGTCAAGAAGGGGATGCCCCAGGGATCAGTGTTGGGGCCCCCCCTGTTCCCTATTAATATAAATGATTTGCAATCTAGTATTACGTGTAACTCTAAAATATTTCTGTTTGCTGATGACACTAGCTTGGTAGTACAGGATGTTGTGTGCAACATTGGCTTAGTTTCAAATAGTGCAGTACATGACCTAAGTTGATAGCTCGTAGAAAATAAACTAACACTAAATTACAGTAAGTCTCAGTTTTTACAGTTTCTAACACATAATTCAACAAAATCTGACGTTTTAATTTCACAGAATAGGTATATGATTAGTGAAACTGAACAGTTCAAATTTCTAGGTGTTCAGATAGATAGTAAGCTGTCGTGGAAAGCTCACATTCAGTATCTTGTTCAAAGACTTAATGCTGCCAGTTTTACTGTTCGAACGGTATCTGAAGTGAGTGATCATTCGACATGAAAATTAATCTACTTTGCTTATTTTCGTTCGCTTATGTCATATGGAATTATGTTTTGGGGAAACTCTTCCCATTCTAAAAGGATATTTTTGACTCAGATATGAGCGGTTCTGCCAATAAGTGGTGCAAGTTCATGAACCTCTTGTTGACCACTGTTCACGAATCTGGGTATTTTGACATTGGCCTCACAATGTATATATTCCTTACTGTTATTTCTTGTCAACAATATTAGTTTATTCCCAAGAATACGCAGCTTTCACTCAGTTAATACTCGGTAGAAATCGAACCTGCATTTGGATCGGACTTCCTTTTGCGCAGAGGTGTGCAGTATACTGCTGCATCCATTTTCAGTAAGCTACCGCTTGAATTCAAAAATTTTAGCAGTAATCCACTCGCTTTCAAATCGAAATGGGAGAGTTTCCTCATTGGTCACTCCTATTCTGTCGAGGAGTTCCTTGAAAAATTAAGCTGATTCTTATGTTATATTGTTGATTGCGTTTACTTAAACTTATGGACTGAATTTTCTCGGGTTCATAAACATTTATTTTAATCCGTTATTATTTTCATGTTGTAATTTCATGTACTGACACGTTCCATGACCTTTGAGATTTGCTCCTCAATTTGGTCCTACGGAACTTGATGTGTAAATAAACAAACAATTATATAAATTCTGTCATAGTTGTCGCACCTGTCTTTCTTTCATATCTTCAGGACTATGTGGCTGGTATTCTTTGCAAAAGTCTTATTGTATGTTTCCAGTGTCATAGATTCTAAAACTACCTTGAGTGGTCAGTTTGTTGACACTTCGTCTGATGTTTTGGAAATTTCGAAAGAATATTATCAATCCTTTCTGCTTTATTTGATATCAAGTCCTCCAAAGATTGTTTAGACACTGTCTCTAATACTGGATCCCCTATATCTTTCACACTGACTCCCATTACTTCTTCTGAAAAGTCTTCAGACACTTCCGTGTCCTCTTTAGTACACGCGTTCCACTTTTCCGTTCTATTGTCTGCATTCAACACTGCAATATCCATTGCTCTCTTAATGTTGACTCCTTGCTTTTAATTTCACGAGAGGTTGTTTCAACTTTTCTATATACTGAATCTGTTCTTCAGACAGTCATTTATTTTTCGATTTTTTTCACATTTTTCCTACAGCCATTTCGAAACGACTTTCGTCCACTTCCTTATTATTTCAGTCATAAGTTACTTATATCGCTGTATTCCTATCTTTACCTATACATTTTTGTACTTTCTTCTTAGATCGATCAGTTTCATATATCTTTTGTTAAGCGAAGGTTCCACCGCAGTTCCCTTGATCAGATAGTGCAGGTGCAGACTTGCACTATCTGATCAGATGAATCAGCACATGCATAAGTAGTGAGGAACTGACCACTAGATGTTACAAGGTAGTGGCCCAGTAGTATAAAAGGAGCTGGGAGGAGTGTCACTTTGTCAGCAGAGCAGCAGCAACAAAGAAGTGAATCAGTCAATAAGGCTCACCAAACCTTCAGATGTCAGACAGTCAGATCGGTATGTTGTACGTCGATAGAGTATAAACCAAAACACCTGTTGAGTTAGTACTACGTGCTGCAGTCCAGTACAAAATGCGTAATCGGTAATTGAAAGTAACACCAGAATGACAGGAAAAGCGCATCTGTGGATCAGTCCGCCGTAGAGGTCCAGTGGGTGAGGTGGTAGAATATGATATCGTTGTATCAAGGTTCCGCTTTCAAATCCCACTGATGGCAATTTTTTTAACTGCCAATGTTTGAAACTTACATTGGAGAACATTTTCCTAAGATATAAAAGGACTTTTCGGAGTTTGTAGCAATGTTCTTTTGGCGGTCTGTTTTCGCTTCGTTACTTGGACGTAGCAAACCTATATACACTATGTGATCAAAAGTATCCAGATAGCTGGCTAAAAATGACTTACAAGTTCGTGGCGCCCTCCATCGGTAATGCTGGAATTCAATATGGTGTTCATCCACCCTTAGCGGTGATGACAGCTTCCACTCTCGCAGGCATACGTTCAATCAGGTGGTGGAAGATTTCTTGGGGAATGGCAGTCCATTCTTCACAGAGTGCTGCACTGAGGAGGGATATCGATGTTGGTCGATGAGGCCTGGCACGAAGTCAGCGTTCCAAAACATCCCAAATGTGTTCTATAGGACTCAGGTCAGGACTCTGTGCCAGTCAGTCCATTACAGGGATGTTATTGTCGTGTAACCACTCCGCCACAGACCGTGCATTATGAACAGGTGCTTGATCGTGTTGAAAGATTCAGTCACCATTCCTGAATTGATCTTCAATAGTGGGAAGCAAGAAGGTGCTTAAAACAGCAATGTAGGCCTGTGCTGTGATAGTGCCACGCAAAACAACAAGGGGTGCAAGTCCCCTAGATGAAAAACACGACCACACCATAACACCACCGCCTCTGAATTTTACTGTTGGAACTACACACACTGGCAATTGACGTTCATCACGCATTCGCCATACCCACACCCTGCCATTGGATCGCCACATTGTGTACCGTGATTCGTCACTCCACACAACGTTTCTCTGCTGTTCAATCGTCCAATGTTTACGCTCCTTACACCAAGCGAGGCATCGTTTGGCATTTACCAAGGTGATGTGTGGCTTATGAGCAGCCGCTCGACCATGAAATTTAAGTTTTCTCACCTCCCACCTAATCCTAATGCAGTTTGGAATTCCTGCGTGATGCTCTGGATAGATGTCTGTATATTACAAATTACGTCCCTCTTCAACTGACCACATTCGAAGTCCGTGAGTTCTGCAGAGTCCCCCATTCTGCTCTCTCACGATGTATAATGACTACTGAGGTCGCTGATATGGAGTACCTGGCAGTAGGTGGCAGCGCAATGCACCTAATAAGAAAAACGTATGTTTTTGGGGTGTCCAAATACTTTTAGTCACATCGTGTACATTTGTATAGATAGGTGTGGTGTTCTGTTGGACATGTGCAACAGAACAGATACCACTCGTGATGAAGCAGCTAGTGCATTTGTAGTTTCACGGAATAAACATGAACAATCAGAACAGTAGCATAAAGAAATAATAGCTTCACACATTCAAAAGTGTTATTAGTCTCATATAACACTTTCACACATAATACAACAAAAAATTATCATCTTTGGGGGTTTGAACCTAGGACTGCTGATACAACGATCCAACGTTCTAGCAACTTCCCCACATTACCTATATGGACCACTTAAGTGGACATTGTATGTCCCATGCCGCCAATGTTTAATTATCGAATTTTGTGGCGCATTATCTTGGAAACTTTATAAGATACCAAGTTTCAATTTTCCATAATTACTGAATATACCTTTCTAGACACACTGAACTAGAATTATTACTAAAATTGTATTGTGGGACATGTTATCTTTTTTTTTCAAACACATTTTTTGGCAGAATTTTGTAAATAAATGAACATAAAAACCAAACAACTCATGACATTGTATATATTCTAGCTCTATATGTGTTGAATCTCACACTTTGCATGATGAGAAAATTTCATGTCTCTACCATCAGTACTTTTTTAGAAAATGGGTCATTTATTGCAAAAAATGTAGTTCAGAGATAATGAAGTTTAAAACTTTTTTATTACAAATTCTTATACAGACTTATATTTCTACATCTTTTATGCACTAGAATTGCCCTGGCTGATAGTCTGTGGTTCAAATGGCTCTGAGCACTATGGACTTAACTTCTGAGGTCATCAGTCGCCTGGAACTTAGAACTAATTAAACCTAACTAACCTAAGGACATCACACATATATGCCTGAGGCAGGATTCGAACCTGCGACGGTAGCGGTCGCTCGGTTCCAGACTGTAGCGCCTAGAACCGCACGCCCAGTCTGGCCAGCGATAGTCTGTGTCTTCTTCAGTGTCACAACAGCCCAGTGCTTCTTGCCTCCTCCTTTTCTTTCTTGCTTCTTTTGTCAATTGCTGAGCAGCTAACTGCTTCATGCACACGAAGCTCATCCAGTTCCCGCAGTCCTTTAGCTGTGTTCTGTCCAAATCTTACACCTAACTTCTCCAGAACCTTAAGTCTTTCATAGTTCCCAACATTAAAAGTTATTACAGCAACATACACTGCTAACTTTAGAGTCATAAGGCGAACAAATACATTTTTAGGCACACGGCACCACACGACATTATTGAAGGACTCATTCACATTCTGTGTCTTCCCATGTCAGCACTTCTTTAGTAGCTCAGGATTTGTCATATCTCTGTAAATGGGTTTGATTGCTATAAAATCATTAATTTTACTACTGTCACTCATTTCTGAAGTTACTTTCCTTTCAGATGCACTAGGGGGCGTGGTCACTTCAGAAACATTATCGTGGTTTCCTTCACTGCTGACACACGTGTTTTCAAGTACTTCAGAAGAAAATGCAGGTCTCACATACCTGTTAGCCGCAAATTTGCGTTTCTTGAGCTTACTTTTACATTTAGTTATTTTATTTGCGTATAAAAAGCAATAGTAGTTAGCGTACTACAAAAATAGCCGATAATCAGAGTACTTTCAGCGAAAACTAGTATCAGAAACAATGGACTGATTTGTTTATTCGTAATGCCAACTTCTGAGACGTAGCAGTAGGCACAAAACAAAGCAATTCACAGCCTTCTAGACTGCATAGTTCCCAAGATATGACTGCTCACCTATGGCAGTATATGTGTAGCCGCAAAATTTGACAGTCACATGTCAACATTGAAAATATTATTTGAAGGTCTCACAGTTGTCTGATTTTACTGTATTATATACCAAAATGTTCAGGAAAGTCCAAAGTATATCATGGAGTAGAAAGCAGAAAATATCAAATTTCAACGAATTTTACGTACAATGTCCCGTTAATCAGAGTTATGCCTTTCCTGTTCTCCATAGTTCTGGTGTTACTTTCAATTACCGTTTACTCATGTTCTGGTGGAGGACAGTATAAAGCATGAACGAAACTGGTATTTTGGTTAACACTCTATCGACACACAACGTCCGGTACCGATCTGACTATCTGACATCTGGAAGTATGAGTGTAACTGCCCGAAACCGGTAAAGAAATTATATTTCTTTTATGCAACTGGTTGCTTATTATTTCGTTGCAGAAAAGAACTATATTAAAATTGCCAAGATAAACACCGAAGTTGGCGAAAAATAAGAGCTAATTTGGCAAAAAAATAACACCAAATTTGGCAAAAAATAACGGCGAACTTTGTCACGAAGTAAAACAATTTTTTCCTGTGCCTCATTATTGCAAGCGGTCTCCGACTACAAGGAAAGGCTTCTCCCTCGCAGAGTTCCTGCTGGGCGAGGACCTGCTGGTGGCGCCGGTGCTGGAGGAGGGCGCCGTGACGCGCGACATCTACCTGCCCTCCGGCCGCTGGAGGGACGAGGCGGACCCGGACCACCCGGTGCTGGAGGGGCCCGCGTGGGTCGCCAACTACTCCGCGCCACTCAGCGTGCTGCCCTACTTCACGAGGCTCGCCGACGACTGAGGCAGCTGACCCCGCCCCCGAAGGCTCTTCACACCCAGGTCAACCTCTGAGTCGGCGGAAAATATTCGACAGGAATGAATTAAATAAACTTCACTGAGGACACTGGATAATTTTTCATATTTCGTCCTTATCAGTTGCACTGGTATACAGGGTGTTACAAAAAGGTACGGCCAAACTTTCAGGAAACATTCCTCACACACAAATAAAGAAAAGATGTTATGTGGACATGTGTCCGGAAACGCTTAATTTCCATGTTAGAGCTCATTCTAGTTTCGTCAGTATGTTGCATCACGTTGGAATGAAGCCCCACCCGTAAAGAGAACATTTTCACTGAAATGAGGATTGACAGATTGTTGGATGAACCATTCGCAGAAGTGTACCCGTGGAGGCCGATCAGCTGCTGATAGTGCTTGCACACGCTGTACATGGTACGGAAACAACTGGTTCTCCCGTAGCACTCTCCATACAGTGACGTGGTCAACGTTACCTTGTACAGCAGCAACTTCTCTGACGCTGACATTAGGGTTATCGTCAACTGCACGAAGAATTGCCTCGTCCATTGCAGGTGTCCTCGTCGTTCTAGGTCTTGCCCAGTCGCGAATCATAGGCAGGAATGTTCCGTGCTCCCTAAGACGCCGATCAATTGCTTCGGACGTCTTCCTGTCGGGACACCTTCGTTCTGGAAATCTGACTCGATACAAACGTACCGCGCCACGGCTATTGCCCGTGCTAATCCGTACATCAAATGGGCATCTGCCAACTCCGCATTTGTAAACATTGCACTGACTGCAAAACCACGTTCGTGATGAACACTAACCTGTTGATGCTACGTACTGATATGCTTGATGCTAGTACTGTAGAGCAATGAGTCACATGTCAACACAAGCACCGAACTCAACATTACTTTCCTTCAATTGGGCCAACTGGCGGTGAATCGAGGAAGTACAGTACATACTGACGAAACTAAAATGAGCTCTAACATGGAAATTAAGCGTTTCCGGACACATGTCCACATAACATATTTTCTTTCTTTGTGTGTGAGGAATGTTTCCTGAAAGTTTGGCCGTACCTTTTTGTAACACCCTGTATAATACTGTTACCGGTTTCTGCCTGACACGCTCATTCTCAAAGCATATATCTAAATATTACGAAGTACGTGTCTTACAGTAATGTATGTCCATATTATAGGTACTCATATGTTTATAAACATATCTTGCTACTAACCGTAATTATGCATGCAATATGGTGCCAAACGAGACAGCAAATTATACAGTGGGCAACAAGTTTCATATCAGCGCACACTCCGCTGCAGAGTGAAAATCTCATTCAGTTCCCAAACTAGTTTCAGCAACAATATCACCGCGTCAATGATTTCCTTAATTCTAAAAAATAGAATTCTTATGTAAATATTGTAATGCATTATTACAAGTGTACTGTTTGCTTCCAAAATAAACGTTCTGTGAATCATTTCATAATACCTTATTTACTTCACGTCATGGCATGGTTTTTTTACGTTTGTTGCCGCTATTTTCGGCATATTTTCTGTTATTAGACATGCCGTTAGTAAAGAAATATGAAAAAGTTAACTTACTGTGGTGTGTGTACTGTAAGACCTTCGGTACACACACCATCAGATTATTTGACTTGTCGCTCTAAGTAGGCGGGTGTCATCAATATGTCTCGTGGTCTTATCGTGGCGTGTTTATCTTCTGCCGTTAGGACAGACGATAGAAATGCCACTTCCACGCTTAGAGTAGCAGATTGACGGTGACCAACTTTAAACAGAACTTGATTAATTTTCACACTCATTTATTAAAATAATAACAAACATAGACATTACGTAACTTGATTCTGGATGCTGTTTACAATTGACAATCTGAAGTTCCCTTGGTCTTGGTACGTTAATCTTATTCTCACATATCTCTGATACTTGACAAAGTGTCTATACATTTCTCTTCATGCCTATGTACAGGAATATGATAATCTTATTAGGCGCAGACTGAAACTTGACTAATGCAGACAAATGCAGATTGACTAATCGGAGGTCTGTACACTCGTTATAATACCTCGCGCATTCAGGTATCACTGCGCGAGTGTGATCCGCGAGGAGAAAAGGTTCTACGTTAGCAGTAATCTCATTGGCTGCGTTACATATTAATACGCGGATCGGCGGAAGCAGAATTTGGTCCGTCTCTATGACAACGCCATCTCGTAGTGCGGAGACGGACGAGCGCTGCGCCTGCGCTGTTGTGCTTAGCGGGGCGCGCTCTAGTGGGAAAGTTGTGTATGCGCTGACTACGCGGAACTATGTATGTTAGCGTTATACTATTAGAATTGCGGTAGTGCTGCGGATACAGGTTTTGTGTGTAATAGGTTGCTGTGTAGTTTGTCATGTACTCACGTTCGTTGGATGGCTTGCAGCTGCTTTTAAACACAGAGAAATATAACTTTTGCACCTGGTTGGTAATCCAAAACATTACGCCTTCTTACTGTTGACATGTGTCGCGAGAAAAAGTAGCGTATTACGAGAATATTTTTAAACTGAACCTTAATCGACGTTAATGGATGGCAAACTTGGGTGACTTTCTCTGTTGCTCATGTGGAAGAGGTAGTACAGCACTGGAAAGCTTCCCTACCTGGGATGTAATAGCTTATGAGGCTACGATGTTGTGTGATGCTGTGTGGTCTTCTACTGCTCCTTCTAATACACCATAACTAAAAACATTACTTTTGTTCTAAATAAATAAACGAATGTGGATTTTTAAATATTTCGGTTTGATAATGTGGGTGTACGACTTTCCTGCTTTTTGTTTAACGTTGGTGGACCACATCGCAACAATTATTACTCCTTTCAAGCTCTCTCCATTTGCAGGGAACTCTAGAACTTGGTGTTTGAATGACTACGAATGAGAACAGGAAATCGGTGCTTTTGAGAAATGAGAACAGGACTGATGATCACGAAGTAGGTGAAGCTAAGGAATTCTACTACCTAGGCAGCAAACTAACCCTTGACGGAACAAGGAGAACATCAAAAGCAGATTAGCACTGGTAAAAATGGCATTCCTGGCCAAGAAAAGTTTACTAGTGTCAAAAAATGGTTCAAATGGCTCTGAGCACTATGGGACTTTATATCTGAGGTCATCATTCCCCTAGAACTTAGAACTACTTAAACCTAACTAACCTAAGGACATCACACACATCCATGCCCGAGGCTGGATTCGAACCTGCGACCGTAGCGGTCGCGCGATTCCGGACTGAAGCGCCTAGAACCGCTTGGTCACCGCGGCCGGCTACTAGTGTCAAACGTAGACTTTAATTTGAATAAGAAATTTCTGAAAATGTACGTCGGGAGCACAGCATTGTATGGTAGTGAAACATGGACTGTGGGAAAACCGGAACAGAAGAGAATCGAAGCACTTGAGATGTGGTGCTACAGACGAATGTTGAAAATTACGTGGACTGATGAGGTAAGGAATGAGGAGGTTCAGATCAAAATCGGAGGGGAAAGGAATTTATGGAAAACACTGACAAGGAGAAGGGACAGGATGATACGACATCTGTTAAGACATTGGGGAATGACTTTCATGGTTTTTTTGTTTTGCTTTGTTTTAGTGCGCAACTTTCATGGTATTAGAGGGACCTATCGAGGGCAAAAGCTGTAGAGAAAGACAGAGATTGGAATAATCGAGCAAATAAAAGGCAAGAATTATAGAGGAAGACAGACATTGTAATACATCCAGCAAATAATTGAGGACATAGGTTGCAAGTGCTACTCTGAGATGAAGAAGTTGGCACTGGAGAGGCATTCGTGGAGGGGTCGCATCAACCCAGACAGAAGACCGATGACTCAAAAAACCTTACTATGTTTATATGTGAATTGACATGTACGTAATAATGATAATTTTACATCATACCGAGCCCGTAAGAAGGTGGGTAATAGCACTGCTTTGCTTCGTGCGTATAGGGATTACAATAATGATAGTAAAGAAGTTTGTGAGGTAAGGGCCGAGTTGTGGTGCCCCGGAAATATTCTAAGTTTGGAGATGGTGTGGCCGCACTGGGGCATCTTGGGGGGCCGGCCGTGGCTCGTCGGCGGTCACGTGCTGCCGAATGTTAGCCGGGGTCCATCAGCCACGTGGCTGGGAATTCCATGGAGACGCTGTGTCAGTGAAAGAGACGTGTATGCAGGGAGTGCCAGATGTGGCGGGCCTTGTGAAGCCTTAATGGCAGACATTCCACAGTTCGTATAGAAATTAGTAGTAGCCAGGTGAATCATGATACCTCAAAAAGAAACATGGACCTTACCATTATTTGCACAATAATTCTGATGGTGTAATCAGATTTTCGATACCTTTACTAATTTAAACTTTAGTATCTGACGATAAATTATACAAGTAACACCCAGCAACGAATTTCCAAAATCTAAACGGTTTATCCGATTTTGTCGATCGACGTGTCTTTAGAAAACTATTAGTGTAAACCTAAATTGGTATGAATTACAGGCATGTAACTTGAATAGTACGTGAGTTATTGGAGATCAAAGTGGCCGATTACTACTAATCGCGTCAGGCCATAAGTACTCCACAGTGACACGAAAAAACGGTAGCAGCATGCTTATAAATATATTTATCCGTCTGTGTCTTTGTTTATATCCGATATATACTATTCATGAAGAAATTGGTTAAATATTTACTGTGTTTTAGAAAGCACAGAGACATTAGGCTACTGGCTTAACTTTTGTTGTATTCCTTGGATATATGTTTGTTTAATTTGTTTATGTATCTAATAATGTGTGTTAGAGCGTGTTCGTGGTCCAGCCATAGGAATATTTATTTAATTTCAAGTTATTTAAATGTAAATCCAATATTTCGAATGTGTTTGTGCGTGTGTGTGCGTTGGCTTGAAGACATGGCGCGAGTGCTCTAGCGAATCACAGCACAGCTCTAGCGAGTACAGCACAGAACGCGGAAGGTGCTGGATGGAGAGTCATGGACAGTACCGCACGACGGATGCACAGTCGCGGAAAGACTTGGACGGTGGAGCAGTTTGCGCGTGGGCATGGGAGATAGAAACATTTCGTAGTGCTGACTTGTGAACTTGTGGCATCTCCGTGGTTTCCACAGTGAAGACATAGTATGCGTTTAGAAGTGAATATCTCGCGAGCTATGTCGTCATTCATAATTAATTACGTGCAGTAGGAATCTATTGTTTCCCTGTTATTCAACTTATATTTTATTTAATTGCTGGACCATCGACACCATTAAGTGTTCGGCAGAAATATACTGCATTCACAAAAGTACTTCTATTATTGCACTCATCATTTAACGTCGTTAAGCTAGAACCTACAGATTTTATTTAATTGTAGTCTTTCATTTATAAAGGTCTATATTACGTTCAAAATTCGCAATTGCCGAGTGATAGGAAATTTCGGCCATTGGATTCATGTGTCTATTCATATTGTATAATGTAGAATCAGTAGTATTTGGCTTGTAATGCGGCAATTACGTATCCCGGCCCCTAGACAACGAAACTAGCCAAAACTTCTAATATTTCAACTCTGAGCCGGAGGGTACTTACAAGGGAACCTCCCCATCGCACCCCCCTCAGATTTAGTTATAACTTGGCACAGTGGATAGGCCTTGATAAACTGAACACAGATCAATTGAGAAAACAGGAAGAAGTTGTGTGGAACTGTGAAAAAATAAGCAAAGTATACAAACTGAGTAGTCCATGCGCAACATAGGCAACATCAAGGAGAACGTGTGCTCAGGAACGCCGTGGTCCCGTGGTAGCGTGAGCAGCTGCAGAGGGAGAGGTCCTTGGTTTAAGTCTTCCCACGAGTGAAAATTTTACTTTCTTTATTTTTGCATAGTTATTATCTGTCCGTTCGTTCATTGACGTCTCTATTCACTGTAATAAGTTTAGTGTCTGTGTTTTGCGACCGCATCGCAAAACCGTGCGATTAGTAGACGAAAGGACGTGCCTCTCCAATCGGAACCGAAAACATTTGATCGCAAGGTCATAGGTCAGCCGATTCCTCCACAGGAAAACACATCTGATATATTCTATACGACACTGGTGACGGCATGTGCGTCACATGACAGGAATATGTTGTCGACCCACCTAACTTGTACACTTGGCGAATGGGTAAAAAGATTCTTCTACCTTGCCCGATTTAGGTTTTCTTGTGGATGTGATAATCACTCCCAAAAAAGTGATGAAAACATAAGAGTTTGTCACATAAACTGAAAATAAAAACTTAAAGTTTTCACTCGGTGCAAGATTTGAACCAAGGACCTTTCGTTCCGCAGCTGCTCACGTTACCACTAGACCACAGCGCTCCGGCGGATCCGGTGTCCTTGATGTTACCTATCTTCCCATGAACTATTCAGTTTGTATATTTTGCTTATTTTTTCACAGTTCCACACAACTTCTTCCTGTTTTCTCAATTGATCTGTGTTCAGTTTTTCAAGGCCTATCCACTGTGCCAACTTATAACTAAATCTGAGGGGGGTGAGATGGGGAGGTTCCCTTGTTAGTGTAGGGCACCATCATTTCATTTTTTTTTATTTGAAAGCTTGTAAGTTTGATCATAAAAGGACGTGTAGGAAGGTAACGGCTGCGAACTGTTTGTTGTGTCCTCAATATCAGTTGACACATTACATGTCGTGCCTACTGCTCGGTCGCTTTCCTGCTTTGCTGGAGAAAGTTGCAACCCTCTGCCACTGCAGTGCTCTGAAATGTAGCGTGTAACATAACGGTGTGTAAAGAAACTATGTCGGTGTACTGTGAGACCCTCAGAAAACTGAAAGCACGAATTCTCGAGGAATTCTTCCACACATGGAGAACCGTGTTCTTCTTTCAGAATGACTATGCCTGACTACACATGAACACTAACCACACATTAGCGCTACATCTGCGACAGTACGATGCGTAGGGTTTGCTATAATCGATCATCCTCCGAACAGATCCGATTTGGCTCCATTTGATTTTTATCTGCTTCCAAAACTTAAATGCACTATGTGATCAAAAGTATCCGGACACCTGGCTGAAAAATACAGTGGCGCCCTCCATCTGTAATGCTGGAATTCAATGTGGTGTTGGCCCACCCTTAGCCCTGACCACAGCTTCCACTCTCGCAGGTGCTGGAAGGTTTCTTGGGGAATGGCAGCCCGTTCTTCACGGAGTGCTGCACTTAGGAGAGGTAGAATATCGGTCAATGAGGCCTGGCACGAAGTCGGCGTTCCAAAACGTCCCAAAGGTGTTTTTTAGGATCAGGTCAGGACTCTGTGCAGGTCAGTCTATTACAGAGATGTTATTGTTGTGCAACCATTCCCCCACAGGCCGTGCATTATTAACAGATGCTCAATCGTGTTGAAAGACGCAATCGCCATCCCCGAATTGCTCTTCAACAGTGGGAAGCAAGAAGTTGCTTAAAATATCGATGTAGACCTGTGCCACACAAAACAACTAGGGGTGCAAGCCCCCTCCATGAAAAACACGACCGCACCATGACACCACCGCCTCCGAATTTTACTGTCGCCACTATACACACTGGCAGTTGACGTTCACCGGGCATTCGCCATACCTACACCCTGCCGTCGGATCGCCACATTGTGTACCGTGATTCGTCAATCCACACAACGTTTTTCCACTGTTCAGTCGTCCAATGTTAACCCTCCTTACACCAAGCGAGGCGTCGTTCGGCATTTACCGGCGTGATGTGTGGCTTATGAACAGCCGCTCGACCGTGAAATCCAAGTTTTCTCACCTCCCGCCTGTCATAGTACTTGCAGTGGATCTTAATGCATTTTGGAATTCCTGTGTGATGATCTGTATAAATGTCTGCCTATTACACATTACGACCCTCTTCAACTGTCGGCGGTCTCTGTCAGTCAACAGACGAGGTCGGCCTGTGCGCTTTGGTGCTGTACGTGTCCCTTCATGTTTCCACTTCACTACCACATCGGAAACAGTGGACCTAGGGATGTTTAGCAGTGTGGACGTGTGACACAAGCGACACCCACTCACCTGACCACGTTCGAAGCCCGCGAATTCCGCGGAGCGCCCCATTCTGCTCTCTCACGATGTCTGATGACTACTGAGGTCGCTGATATGGAGTACCTGGCAGTAGGTGGCAGAGCAATGCACCTAATATGAAAAACGTATGTTTTTGGGGTGTCCGAATGCTTTTGACCACATAATGTATCACCATCGAGGACATAATTTTGATAGCGATGAAGCGGTGCGAGGAGAGTTCGCGATGTGGCTTCATCAGCAAAGTCTAACATTCTACAGTGACAGTATCAGCAAACTGGTGTCTCGTTAGGAGAAATGTGTTCGTTGCCCTGATATTGAGAAGTAAATATGTAGACATGAAGAATAAAGATGTAGAATGCTAAGAAAGTTTGTTTTATTCGTAAAGCTTTGAGAGTTTTCACGTAAGAAATTTTGAGGCATCACTTTCCATCTATTCTCGTATGTCTTTAAGAAAATACTATCTAATCGAAGTTGACAATCTAGCGCTAATGACAAAAGAGAGGATCACCGGTGTATAACGTTCATTAATGTATAGATATGTCCTGCTTTATCGCAGATAAATGAGCGATTCGTATTTTTTCCGTAGAAATTGCGTCAAAATTATTTAAAATCTGTTGTCTGGACAGATGTGTAGTTGACACTACATTCTGTTAGTGCATCTGTTGCTGTTGATAAATCTTTGTATATTTGTCCTAGATGTACTTGTAAATCAAGTCCTGACAACGTATCATGTATCTGGATAAAAGGACGTGTCGCTTAGATTTTGACATAATTTTGTTTGTAAGTATTATCAAATATGGTGTAACACTGTTTCAGAGTCTTTTACGTAGCGCTCAAAGAGATAGTGGTCGAGAATCACGAAGATCAGAAAAGGCACCTGACATTTGTGGAGATCCTGTGAGGCAAATTCAAACACAGGTCTTTTTATGTTATGGTTGCTTAAACTATTCATCATTGAATGAGACTATAATCATTTATTTTAGGCAAAGAGAATATTAACAGAACGTCATTCATACAATGTAAATTGTGAAGACTTACGTGCCGTTTAAGGAAAGCAGAGAGATGACTCTAAGGTAGGGTGACCAAATTATTTTCGGTGAAAACCGGGACACATTCACCCGGGTGCCAATTGACACCTCATTCCACATGTACCCAGGTTTCGTAATTTTAAATATTAATGTTTTGTTCATACACTTTGTTAACCCGATTATTATAACTAATAAGAGGATACAAAAGATTGATATAATCTAGATTATCTGTATAATTAATGACATTTAATAAACGTATACAGTAATAAAGAAATGTATTGCGATTTTACAAAATTTTTCAGCCATTCAACTTTTAATCAATTAATATTAACATGAGCTTTAATATTACTGAGCACTTATAGATGGAATTGACTGTCCTTAGAGAAAAGGGTATTTTTCACCACCTCCAGCGTTCTTGATCATGTCTTTGTTCTTTGAGACACAATGATAAAACTCGGCACAATCCATTTTGTAGTTGTACAGGATCTGCAGGATTGCTTCAAGAGAGTCCACCTCCATTCTGTTTCTTTCTTCAGTCCACTGGATATTCATGAATTAAAATATTCTTTCCACATTCGCATTATGGGTTGGGATTGCAAATAAATACCTTGCAATTATTACCAACTCAGAGTAATGCTGAAGACAGTCACAGCTATTAAAAAAACTCACCCACTTCTCATGACATTCCAGTGGTGTTTTCTTTTCATCATTCCACTTGTGAAGACTTTCTTCAACAAAATTTGTCAGTATGCCGAACTGATCAAAGAGAATGGAATCATCGATTTCAATCTCTTTACTCTTCAAATAAGAAACTGCCTCTTCAACACTATCCCATTTTGGCACTCTGTTCAGTACTATCCAATCAAACACCAGCGATGAGGGTAAATCTAAGGCGCTCCACTTGCTGAGATATTCTACACAAGTGTCATAAAACTTGTTAACCTCTTCTCTAAAACTCCTTTCCGCTGCTTCTGATGCTTCTGCTCTTTTAAGGACAGATTTAACATTAAAAGAAATGAACTGCTGTTCTCTCCTCTTAGTAACAGTTTCCAAATGGTTCAAATGGCTCTGAGCACTATGGGACTCAACTGCTGAGGTCATCAGTCCCCTAGAACTTAGAACTAGTTAAACCTAACTAACCTAAGGACATCACAAACATCCATGCCCGAAGCAGGATTCGAACCTGCGACCGTAGCGGTCTTGCGGTTCGAGACTGCAGCGCCTTTAACCGCACGGCCACTTCGGCCGGCAACAGTTTCCAGAACATTTTTCAAAACATCATTTACCTCTATTACACTTCTCATGTTTCCCTCAATTTCCTTTATCCCATGCTGCAAAATGCTAAGCTGACTGTGAATGAACCATAAGTAGGCTTCACTTAAAGGGTTACTGAAAAACTGAACCAATATTTTGGGGACTTTGTCTTCATTTAGGGAAAAAATCTTTTAACAGTTCAAACAGGCGGATTACTCTTTCAACTGCTGGAAACAGTGATAACCAGCGAGTTTTCGAGTGACACATTACATTCATATATTCAGTTCCCACATAATCACAGAACTCCTTAAGCCTCTCTGTTCTAATAGTATATATGTAAAAGTGTGAGTATACCTTCATGACGATAGTTTCAAAATCACAGCTTAAACTGTCAGCAGAGGTCTGCACGCTATTGTGTAAAACATGTGCAGGGTACCCTATGCCTTCAATGTTTTCATGCAATGTTGCCTTGACTTTTTAAACCACCAAAGTTTGTGTTGGTGTTGTCTCCACAAAATGCCACACATTTGTTTTCCTCAAGATCAAACATTTCGATAGTATTCATACAAAATCTTGAAATTTCGTCAGATGTTTCATTAGGTAGGGAAATCACCTTCAAAAGTTTGGTCTGAATTCCCTGATTAATATCGAAAAACTGAACAACAAACGGAACTATTTTAGTGGCCTTATGATTGCTGGCATGAGTGGATATCCCGTAGAAAGAAGACTTTTTGATGTATTCAAGGCTTTCCTTTACACTCTGGGGAGCAAAAACTCCTTTCACTGAGGCTGACACTTTAGTTCTTGCTGAACTAAACTTTTTTGCAATGGAAGAATCATCAAACATAATGCTGTTACGCTTATTAGTACAATCACTAGATCTATAAGTTTGGTGATGTTTTACAGTGCGGTAGGCTAGTGTAAGCTCGGCTGTTCGAACTTTCGTTTCTTCACTTGACTGATGTTTCACAAAATAATTTTGTAGAGTTTTACTGCACGTCGGTGCACTGTATCTGTTAATGTGTTTCTTTGACCTGATGTGATCAACTATGTCGGAACGTCCACCATGAGTTATACTAATAAAACAGTTACATACGGAACACTCTGCTTCGTAATCAAAACGACCTTTCTTAATGAAATTCCATTCCTTGGAATAACAGTCACTGAACTTGCAGGCACGTTACGGCATTGCGTTTCACAGTACTGCACCAATAATACCACTAATATGAGAAAAACTATTGCAGTTTGTCTGACAAAACATCAACTGCTACACTGTTCTGAGAATGAGTGTGTGAGTAAGTGGCGCGACAATCGGACGGTTTCATAGTTCTGTTACAATAATACAACTTACTACTTGTTGGCCAAAGTACAGCTCAAAGTAAATTATTGCCTGAGTGTATCAATACTGATACTGTGATTACTAGTATGGGACAATGGAGGTTTTAGACAAATAAGCTAAAATATATCAATTTCTTGTGTAGTATTTCCTTTAATACAGCGATATCCCAAAAATTTGAGAAAGTTTCACGAAATGTATTTAAAAACTGAATTCCGGGACTTTTGAGCGTCTGGAAACAAATTTTCGGGACATCGGAACACAGGGATGAAAACCGGAACAGTCCCGGTTATCCGGGACGTTTGGTCAACCCTGGTCTAAGCGAAAAGCATAAAATAAATAAGAGATGCGACTCTGAATAACAGCTTTGTTTTAAATGACGAAACACCGTCTCCTTTTTGCCCTCTGTTATTCTGAGATTAATTTATACAGATATTAGATTACAATACTGTAAATTCGGCGTTATATTTCATATGTTATTAAATGTAACGATACGTACATAATAAATTTATTTTTCATTAGTTAAACGTAACTACTTTTCCGTGACATGAAAGTGTAATGTTTTACTTTGTAAACACTGTAATGTCATCATTATTGTATCTTCTGAGTAAGTAATATCAGTGCAACTCACACATAATTAAATCTGTATTTGTGTCAGCTCTCACCTCAAGATGGCATAAAAAAGCGAAAGCCGTTACGTATCCAAATATGTAAATAATATTTTGCAGGACATTAGAAACATTCTTGTTACGTAATTTTTTAAAGAAAATTTGAGGCAGAAATGGCAAAGGACTTGGAAGAGGAATTGCACAAAGTGGATTGTTGTTGTTATTGTTATGGTCTTTAGTCTGAAGACTGGTTTCATGCAGCTGTCCATGCTACTGTATCTTCTTCATCTCCGATTAACAGTTGCAACTAACATCCTTCTAACTCTGCTTACTGTATTCATCTCTTCGTCTAAGTCTACAATTTTTACCCTCACACTCTCCTCTATATTAAATCGGTGATCCCTTGATGTCTCAGAACGGATCCTACCTGCTAACCCCTACTTTTAATCAAGTTATGCAAAAAAGTCTTTTCTCCACATTTCTGTTGAGCCCCTCGTCGTTAGTTATGTCATCTACACATCTAATCTTCACCATTTTCTGTAGTTCCACACTTCAAAAACTTCTATTCTCTCGACTAAGCTGTTTACTGTTCACGTTTAGCTTCCGTACAATGCTTTACTTCAGAAAAGACTTCCTAAAAATTAAATCTGTATTCGATGTTAATGAATTTCTCTTCTCCAAAAATAACCAATGACCACACACAACAGAGCAACAACATACACACAAAACGAAATGGCACATACTCACCTACAATAACAAGATGGTTCACAGTATAGGCAACATATTAAAGAAACAGGAACTCCAAATAGGATACAGGACAGAGAATACAACACAGAAAAGATCAGAACACGAGAAACACCCACACATAAATTTAACAGATGAGGAATATATGAACTCACATGCAACACTTGTCAGTCAGTGTCCATAGGACAAACATGCAGAAACTTCAAAACCAGATATTCAGAACGTCTCTGAGCTTTAAAAGGCAACAGCTCCCATAGCACATTTGCTGACCACCTTATAGCCAACAATCACCACCCAACTACAATAGGATCAAAGAATACTAAAACCCATTTGCAGCCTATACAGCAAACTGACTATTGAGGAAAACTTCCACATACAGAAGGCAATAGCAGAAGGAACACTGGTCATAAATGAACACACTACACTCTGTAAGGGCACACTATTCAACACATTAAAGGAACTTTACAAAAAAGACAACACAAACAGATAAAAGTCTACCCACACACACACACACACACACACACACACACACACACACACACACACACACGAAAAATGGATACACTACACTCTGCAAAGACTCACAATTTACACACAAAAGGAACTCCATGTAAAAGACAACACAAACAGCTAAGAGGCGCACAGAAAACACACACACACACACAGATAAAACGTAAACAAAATTCAAATTTGGCGCCAAACTCTCTGTTGAACAAATGAATACTGACTGGACTGGGACACACAACAACCACAATTACACTGTGTTTTGGTGAAGTGCAGAGTGGTTTTACGACCTTATTTGTGAAAATAAATGTTATATTTACGTGTGCATCACGACACCTCCTCATGACGCTGAGAATAAAAGGGCTTGCCACACGAAAACGTAAGTAAAAACGAATATAGGTGTGAATTATCGCGACAAACTAAATTACGTTTAGATGATAGGTTAACTCCCAACAAAATTTCTCATCAACATCGTTTGGTTGCAGATGACAAGTTACCTGTAATAAATAATACACAAGTGGTCCTGAAAAATCATGTACACCAAGTGTAAAGGTGTTAACAAAAAGAAACGAACTAATGTTTGAACTAAATATCAACAGAATTTTGTAATCAATTAGTAGAAATCTTCACATTACAGATTAAATAAAACGAAAACTCACTGATGGTGGCACAGTGGTGATGAAACACGTTTGGGTACTTGAGAAACGGTGTTTTGCATAACTGGCGGACCTCACATCCTACTATTGTAACTGCAAACATGGTAAACACAAGAAGCTGCAAATCCAAATGATAAATGTTTGTATTCCCTTTCGCTGTGTCATTTGCTGCATTTTTATATTTTCTCCTTTCATCAATTAAATTCACTGTCTCCTGTGTCATCCAATAACAGAGTGGAGAGGGTCTAGAAAAGATGTTATAAACAAATACCGCCGGAACAGGCCTTGAAGATCCAACGGTACCGTCACCGGATGTGGATATGGATTGGCATGTGGTCAGCACACCACTCCCATGGCCATTGTCAGTTTTCGTGACCAGTGTCGCTACATCTCGATCATGTAGCTCTTCAGTTGGCGTCGCAGGGGCTGAGTGCTCCCCACTTGCCAATAGCACTCTGCAGACTCGGACGGTGACCCATCCAACTGCTAGCCGAATCTGACTGCGCTTATCTTCGGTGATCTGATGGGAATCGGTGTCACCGCTGCAACAAGGCCTTTGGCAGTACGAATATCAACAAAAGCAAAACAGGGTAATATAATGTAGTCGAGTTTTCATTTTCTTCCTTCTCCCAGTCCCTGATCACAATTAAATATGCGAGCCCCCTAACGTACTTCTTAATTTATTTTGTATTATCATATTTCTTTTCTTCTTTCTTCAGTTTCTTTAACACCTGGGGGGGGGGCTAGGTGTCAGATATAAATCACAGCGATATTCAAGAAAGGTAGTAGCAGTAATCCACTAAATTACAGGCCCATATTATTAACCTCGATATACAGCAGGATTTTGGAACATATATTGTGTTCGAACCTTATGAATTGCCTCGAAGAAAACTGTCTATCGACACACAGTCGACATGGCTTTAAAAAACATCGTTACTGTGAAACACAACTAGCTCTTTACTCGAAGTGTTGCGTGCTGTTGACAAGGGATTTCAAACTGATTTCGTTTTCTGACACTGTACGACACAAGCTGCTTGTAGTGAAATTGCATGCTTATGGAATATCGTCTCAGTTATGAGACTGGATTCGTAATTTCCAGGCACGAAGGTCACAATTCGTAGTAACTGAGGGATGGTCAACGAGTAAAATAGAAGTGATTTCTGGCGTTCCCCAAGTTAGTGTTAGAGGCACTCTGTTCCTTATCTGTAAACACGATTTAGGAGACAATCTGAGCAGCAGTCTTAGGTTGTTTGTAGATGATGCTGCGTTTATCGTCTAGTAAAGCCATCAGAACATGAAAAGAAATTGCAAAACGATTTAGAAAAGAAATCTGTACGGTGCGAAAATTGGAAATTGACCCTAAATAATGAAAAATGTGAGGTCATCCACATGAGTTCTAAAAGGTAATCGGTTAAACTTCGACTACACGAGAAATTAGTCAAATCTGAAGACTGTAGATTCAACGAAATACCTAGGAATTACAATTACGAACAGTTTAAATTACAAAGAACAAATAAATTATGTTGTGGGGAACACGAACAAAAGGCTGCGGATTATTGGCAGAACACTTAGAAAAAATAACAGATCTACTAAAGAGACTGCCTACATTACGCTTGTCCGACCTCTTTTGGAGTACTGCTGCGTGGTGTAGGATCCTTACCAGGTAGGATTAACAGAGTATATCGAGAAAGTTCAAAGAAGAGCAGCACGTTTTGTACTATCGCAAATTAGAGGAAAGAGTGTCCGTGACATGATACAGGATTTGGGTTGACGTCATTAATACAACGGCATTTTCGTGTGCGGCGGCATCTTCTCACGAAATTTCAATCACGGACTTTCTCCTCCGAATGCGAAAAATAATTTGTTGACGCCGACCCACATAGAGAGAAATGGTCATGATAATAAAAAAAAAGGGAAATCAGAACTCGCACGGAAACATGTAGGTGTTTTCTTCCGCGCGCTGTTCGAGATTGGAATAATAGAGAATTATTGTGATGGTAGTTCGATGAACCCACTGCCAGGCATTTAAGTGTGATTTGCAGACTATCCACGTTGATGTACTGGCGGAAGTAAAGGTGTGATGACGCCGCGTGAGTCGTCCTTGGGTAGCTCAGATGGTAGAGCGTTTGCCCGCTGAAGGCAAAAGTCCCGAGTTCGAGTCTCGGTCCGGCACACAGTTTTAATCTGCCAGGAAGTTTCATATCAGCGCACACTCCGCTGCAGAGTGAAAATATCATTCTGGCTCAAGTTGATGTAGATGTACTAGATGAATTAAGTTATTTGGCCAGTAAAATAACTGACGACGGACTACAAGTAAGGCATTTCGGGAAAAAGAGACACCTAGTGGCACTGAATATAAGTTTATGAGTTACGAAATCTTTGATGAAGGTTGTTTTCTGGAGTGTAGCTTTATGCAGATGTGAAACATGGGCGGTAACCAGTTCATACAAGAAGAGAATAGAAGCTTTTGAAATGTGGTGTTACAAAAAATGCCGAAGATTGGATGGAGAGTTCGAATAGGTTATAAGAAGGTGCTGGATAGAATTAGGAAGACACGAAATATATGACATTAAATGAAGGGATCGGTTAATAGGACATGAGGCATTAGGAATAACCAATTTGATAGTGGAGGCCATGGGATGAACACGATAAACAGGTCAAAATGGACGTAGATTGCAGTAATTACGTAAACATGAAGAAGGTTTCAGCTTCCACAGGACAGACTAAGAGGGATTGGTGCATCGAATAAATCTTCCTTTTTACAGAGAAACCACCACAGAATTAGTGAAGTTGGTTTTGTTATTCGAAATATCTGTGCGAAGTACGTAGCTTTCAATGGCATTTAAGAATTTATAACTCTTGTTTTGTGTATGATACTTAATTTTTTATGCCTGTGAACTAGCACTGTTTCTGGTTGGTTGGTTGGTTGTTTGGGGAAGGAGACCAGACAGCGTGGTCATCGGTCTCATCGGAGTAGGGAAGGATGGGGAGGGAAGTCGGCCGTGCCCTTTCAGAGGAACCATCCCGGCATTTGCCTGGAGTGATATAGGGAAATCATGGAAAACCTAAATCAGGATGGCCGGACGCGGGATTGAACCGTCGTCCTCCCGAATGCGAGTCCAGTGTCTAACCACTGCGCCACCTCGCTCGGTACACTGTTTCTGGTATTTTGCTTATAAATGTGCACCAGTTTCTTACTGGAGGGGACACCGTAAGCGCTAAGTTTCATAAAAGGGAAAGCTGTTCTGTTATTGTTGACAATGGAAACCTGCGGGAAGCAAGTAGGAGTCGCATGCACGACTGGAGCGAGGAGATCAGTGTGCAGAGATTGCGTCAGTGAAGCAGTCACCAAAAGGTGCCAAAACGTTAGCACCACAATCATTTGGTCGTTTGGTCTCCTTGTAGAACACTTAGGGATACTGCACATATCGTGCCAGCTAGTTACAGAGATAAGTTCTGCTCCAGTTTCGGACAGCAAACGTGTTGACTTTTGACTGACCGATATCTCAAATTTATAGTAACCACATACTGAAACTGAATGAGGAAAAGAAGCAGATGGCTAAAGTAAATCAGTGAATTTTAAGTGGAAAGATTAAAAAGATAAGACACAAAGGAATTACATACACTGGTTGAAACTGGGCATTGATTGAAATCAATGGGGAAAGTTGAAAATTTGTGCATATTAAGAGGATAATTACAGGCGAAGAAGACCTCGTATTTATTTACTCCGTTCTATGAGCTCAAACAAGAAGAGATAGTTTTCCGTATGTTTTAGTAGGTAATATTGTAATGTGTTACATCTGCCACCGATACAAGGACAACGTTATTCGATCTCGGCTGTAACAGTTTGAGTTCGACTGTTTCAACCGTTTACCAATGGATCTTGTGTTGATTGATTGAAAACGACGAAATTTCACGACTTACTGAACCTTATCTTCTGAGCGCTACAGTACGATCGGAGTGATGACTATGACGTCATTACTGAATTTAATGGAAACGCAGTGCAGTAATCATTATTTTCAAGGATTTCTGAAGACACGTAATACTAGAAGCGAAGTACTGTATCACCTTTTATCAACCATCTGAACGATTGGATTTGCTAATAAAATGGTATATGTAATATTATTGGACTTTCCGTCATATGAAAGCTGTGAGTACCCTTGGAAAGGCATTCACCTAACTGTGTAATAAATGATCAACTTATGAGATGAGACCTATTCTTTGAAAGACATTTGTTTTATATAATTTACGTAACTGTAAAGATGCGCATCTAGCGCGAACGCTAATTCATCGATTGCGCAGTCAAAGAAACATTGTAACAGAATCTGAACTAAGCGTTCCGCTTCGACCTAAATAAAAAATATGACGGTAAAAACCATTGTAGATCTTCAGATTTTATCGTACTTCTTCATGTAATGTGAAAGCGTAAAGAAGGTCGTCTTTAAGCCATAAAAGTGAGTGGTCTTACCAGCGTGCAGACAAAGTTATTAATTAATAAAATTCAAGTCATTTCTGTTCGATACTGTAAATCGGCAAGTTATTGTTGTGAAGGTGTTGAACGGTGCAAGAATTGTCTCGAAGGAAGGAGAAAAGTAATGAGTGTGATTTGTGATAAAGACGTGAACCACGAAGCGAGCACAGGACAGGCTGAAATGTGATCGCACCAACACAATCGGAAAATTACGTATGTAAGTTATACTGTTTGTAAATGAGCCCTAATTGCTTGTGAGAATTATTTGAATATATTTAGTGTGTAAGTAGGCTGTGCTGTGTGCAGTCTGTGGCTGGGTGGCATTGTTGGAATTTGCTATTGTAGTGTTGGGCAGTTGGCTGTTAACAGCGCGCAGGGTTGCGCAGTTGGAGGTGAGCCGCCAGCAGTGGTGGATGTGGGGAGTGAGATGGCGGAGTTTTGAGAGCAGATGATCTGGACGTGTGTCCATCAGAGACAGTAAATTTGTAAGACTGGATGTGATGAACTGATATATATATATATATATTATGACTTTTGAACACTATTAAGGTAAATACATTGTTTGTTTCCATCGAAATCTTTCATTTGCTAACTATGCCTATCAGTAGTTAGTGCTTTCAGTAGTTAGAATCTTTTATTTAGCTGGCAGTAGTGGCGCACGCTGTATTGCAGTAGTTCGAGTAACGTGTGAGGTAAGTGATTCATGAAAGTTATAGGTTATTGTTAGTCAGGGCCATTCTTTTGTAGAGATTATTGAAAGTCAGATTGCATTGCGTTAAAAATATTGTGTGCCAGTTTAGTGTTTATCAGAATAAGTAAAGAGCGAAATGTCTGAGTACGTTCAGTTCTGCTCGGCTGTTTGAAGATAAAATAATGTAAGAGGTTTATTAGCACAGTAATTCATGAATTTTTCAAAGGGGACGTTTCATAAGTGTTTACCAGATTTCTTATTCTATTCTTTTCCTTTTTTTTACCTCCATGTCATATTATTTTAATAAATGTCAAACAGCCTTTACTACTGCAGAGAATACTGCGGCATCCTGGCCGTAGACAGAAGGCCGCTCCTTGTTTTCTATACATCATACATAGCCGCCCCATTTATTAATGATTTCATTTGCAAATGCAATTTTTTATTGTTCATAGTTAAAAATCCCTTAGGTAATAATAATGCATACTGATTACGTCAAGGAATCCGGGTTGTTCTTTTCCAAATAATAGAAGCCTTTGTGTAATCAAAAACTAACCTCCTTCTGACAGCGATCAGGAGCCGACCAGAAGAAGGACGTCTTCGAGCTCTTTTGTGTTTCCTGTGGCAAAGCTGTGCCAAACTGGGAACACAACATTCTAGTATGAAACACAATGTATATATAATTATCAGATTAAAATTGAAAAAATTGAAATAGATTTAATTTATTTTTTTCTTTTATCATACTAGATATACTAGACTAAATGAGGACTTTTGAAGTAATTTGCCGGAATAGTTGAATGTGTTACTCAGGAACCGTGTGGTCAAGATGAGTGTTTTCATAATTAACTCCAACAGCAAGCTTAAGTTTCGAGTTTCAAGTGGCTGAATGCTTTGATGTAATCTGTCGTTCAAGGGTCTAATATCACGCTGATACGTTCTAGTGATATATACACACAGCAGTGGACTATATGACTACTTCATAGCGCGTGCGTGATTCCCAGCTTGCTTTGAACTGCGAGCAAGTGAGAAGAGACACTAAGAAAAACGTGAAAGATAAGAGCATTTGTATGTAAGAACTACAATAGAGTAATCGATACTGAGGACAGCCGTACAGAGTTGTGTGAATATCAAGTTTGAATACTTCTTAAGGCAATCTGTTTAAATTGTGGGCCTGGGAACACCGCCGGATGGTGTTAGTAATCAGCATAATCGGTCCGCAAACGGATAAAGAGTAATTAAAGGTAAAAAAATACATTTCTGTGCACCATACAAGATATTGCTGCTGGTGCATCAATAAATTACACGGACAACCCACCATATGGGACAACGGTAAAACTTCGCAGCGTGAAAAAAGTGTGAAAATAAGGGGACACCTATTTTGGGTTAGTTGCCGACACTCGAAGTTTCCTAGAAATTGATGGTCGAAATTTTCTCGTCGCTTGATCAAGTCAGTCACGCAGCGTGAAACCTAGTCAGCTGTAAGCCCTGGATCCAAATGCAAAATAAATGGCTCTGAGCACTATGGGACTTAATATCTGAGGTCATCAGTCCCCTAGAACTTAGAACTACTTAAACCTAACTAACCTAAGGACATCACACACATCCATTTGTTTTTTATTTCAGTCTTTGATCACAATATGAATTCTTTAGACCATGACCGGTTTCTGTCTGTAATGACCATCCTCAGATCTATAATATACAAATATATACTCCTAGTGAGCAGTGTGTCTTTCAACATGATACAGCAATACATATCTCAGTATACTATCATACAACCAGGGACATGCCATTATGGCCTTATCACTTTAGGATATGGTGTAAAAAAGATACGTTTTACCGTATTTTCTGTACATCTCCTCGGTTGAATGATAGTATATTGTGATACGTATTGCTGTATCATGTTGAAAGACACACTGCTCACTAGGTGTATATATTTGTATATTATAGATCTGAGGATGGTCATTATGGACTGAACCCGGTCATCGTCTAAAGAATCCATATTGTGATCAAAGACTGAAATAAAAACCATTTGACAGTATTGGATCACTGTTTGTATACGCGGCCATGTCGCAGTTGGTGACACACATCCATGCCCGAGGCAGGATTCGAACCTACAACCGTTGCGATCGCGCGGTTCCAGACTGAAGCGCCTAGAATCGCTCGGTCACATCGGCCGACTGGTCCAAATTCAATTTTATGTTTTTTTCCTTTATCATTTGTTGTCACGGAAGAATGTGATGTAAGCATTTTTGTGAAGAAGAACTGGTTATATCATCACAAATCTTATATAATCTTATATAATTACCAGTAAATGAATATTAGAATGTACATTCTAATACTTCACTCTTTGCATTGAGTTCTTATTTTGTACTTCAGGACACCCAGTGCATTCTCCACAGTGATACCTTTCACAAAAACATTCAAAGCATAAAAATTCTGAGCACCACGATCAACGTGCCAAGACAAACATGTCACAGTGACATTTTTCAGTGTTAGTATCGTTAGGAAAAGGAAGCCCATCAATGACGCAAAGTACCTCGAGATCTAGAGATAATTTAGCGGAAAACCACGCATATCGAAGCGTTTTATCGAAAGCTGACGCCAGCAACTGATGATGGCTCAAGTGGCGTATTTTGAGTGCACAGCTTCCATTTGTGATTTCCCTCTGTTGTGCGATGAGACCAGGGCACTTCTGTAATCGGCGAATGTAATTCTTCACCTGCCGGTAAAAGTAAACGCGGGAGAGATGACAGACCGGCGGAATCACTTATGCTGAACACGTAGGTATTCAGATTTCATCTACAAGGAGTCTACCATGTAAGGAGGGATCGCTTTGCTCGCCACACGAGTTAATAATGTACGCAAATGGCTCAGTTTTTACGTAAGGTTGCAAAACGTTATCCAGAAACTGATGATACGTTTTGTTTTGTGAACCTTCCATATTTCGTTGCTGTTGCGCAGGTACACATTCAATGTCTAGCTGGTTTACGTCTTGTCGGACACGAGAACTAAATTTACCCCTGACTACTTGTACACATTCAAAAACAGTTGGTAAGAGTCTTCCGGAAAGTGATAGTCCGTATGGGGCAGTGTGCGAGTGCGGCAGATGATTGATCTGGCGCAAAAATATTTCTGTAACTATCCAGCCACGAAACGTTCTATTACTAGAGATGTGGTACATTCTGTTTGAAGCGTATTTATAACAAAATCAAGAGCTGGGTTCCACAGTTATGATGCGGTTTGGAGTTGAAACAGCCTAGCCGTTTCCAGTCATTTGTCAAACCTACGCTTCTCTTTGGTGCTGACCTATCCGGTGCCGCGATGCTGCAGAGCTCAGAGTTTCTCCCTGGAAGAATTCGTCCATTGTTTCTGGCCTCTTCAAAGCGATCGAGCTCCCACCAACTGACGTATAGGGTTTAACATACCGTCGACAGCTCAATCATCAGAGACGGAGCACAAGCCCGAACTCCAAAAGGACGGGGAAGGAAATCATCACTTACCAAAGAAAAATCGTCAAACACCCGCATGTTTTGAGAAATTTTATTTAGATGACCAATTTCGGCATCTCATTAATGCCTTCTTCCGGCCCCTGCATGTTAAAGACGAGTATACGTGTAGTGTATGTCAAGGTATACAACAGCTGACATTACAGAAAATGAAGCATAACAATAAAAGTCCTTGAAACCTACAAAATTCAATCTGCAACGTTAAGAAGACTCCTTGTGTGCATAAAGCACAACAAAGCAGAATATGTACACGTACTGATTAGCATCGAAACTACGAGAGGTATTCGGAAAATTAGTTAAGATGGGCCGCAAAATGTAAACCACTATGAAAATCAAAAATGTTTTATTTGTAGCAGTTAGCTACAACTTTCAGCTACCTATCTACATAGCTGTCACTTCGACTTAGATCTTTGTCGTAGCATCGTACCAACTTTCAATGCCCTTGTCATAGAAGGCAGCCGCCAGTGCATTCTGCCAATACCCTACATTGGTCTGCAGCTCGTTGTCGATGCCAAAATGTTGTCTTCATACCCAGCAGTTCATGTTAGCAGAGATGAAACTCAGAGGGAGCCAATTATGGGGTGTATTGTGAGTGATCAAACACTTCCCACTGTAAACGCTGCAGGAGCATCTTCATTGCCCATTCAGAATGTGGCTGATAATTGTCTTGAAGAAGGAAACGCATGACACTTATGTTATGTGGGTTGCATAGCTCCAGGCGAAATTTCTCACCAGGTCCACGTACATGGCGAGGGACACTGTTTTCTTGGCATTTTTATGAGTTCACTGTGCGTTGAGAATCGAAAAGAACGGCGTGACGAGATCGACGAGCGTACTACAGACACTGCCCAACACATCTGTGCAAACCTTCATCAGATTTTCACAGTGGTTTTCATTTCGCGACCCATCTAAACTTACTTTCTGAATAACTCTTGCAATTATTTTGACATCACAGAGTTGTAACAGAACATGCCAAATATTATAAAAAACCAAACATAGACAATACAGAAAATCAGAAGCACAAAAGAATAAAGTTTGTCTAGTTCTTTATATTTTAATTACTTTGGTGTATTTATTTATTTTGTATAAAAAAACCTACATAATTCTTATAGACGAGAAACATCCTATTTCTGAGGAAAATCTGTTGTCACTTAAAGTTCAATGTCGTGACATAACCTATGAAGTACACTGTAGTGTGCATATCTGTCGCCTAAACATTATTGCTACTGGTGATATATCAGAATTAGTTGTCACAACATCAAAAACACTACCGAAAATTTGACCAGCTGCTGTCTCGTATTCACAATGGATCAACAGAGAGAAAATTTGTGTTCTGCCTTACAGCAGGTCTGGTCATGGGCAAAACTTCATCACAGACATCCAATGCATGAGCGTCTAGGAAAGTTCAAAATGGCTCTGAGCACTATGGGACTCAACTGCTGTGGTCATCAGTCCCCTAGAACTTAGAACTACTTAAACCTAACTAACCTAAGGACATCACACACATCCATGCCCGAGGCAGGATTCGAACCTGCGACCGTAGCAGTCGCACGGTTCCGGACTGCGCGCCTAGAACCGCGAGACCACTGTGGCCGGCATCTAGGGAAGTGATGCCAGTGGTGCTTTCCCATTGCCTTCCACTGATAGATGATGAAATGATATCGAAGACAACACAACGCCCAGTCCCTGAGTGGAGAAAATCTCCGAGCCAGCTGGGAATCCAATCCGGGCCTGTTGGCATGACAGACTGCCACTCTGACCACTCAGTTATCGGGGCGGACAACAGAGATAGAGAGTGAAGGAAACAGGCCATGCCTTTCCAGTGGAACCATCCCAGCATTCACCTGCAGCGAATGATGGTGGATGGGGAAGAACAGTCCAATAAAGTATTGCGAGCACCTCTCGGGTGTGCAGCACAACCAACAGAGACGTCGAGTTGAGGAGCGAGGTGTTTGACTGGATCAGACGGTTGCCTAGAATGAGAGTGTCTGCGCGTTCCAACACTGCAGGAGTCAAAGCTGTGTGAGACCAGCTGCTAAGCAGGAGATCGGACAGGTTTGCGCGATCTTGATGCGATGATGACAGATGCCTCGGCCAATGACTCTTCGTGCTTTTGTTTACTACCAGGTCTCAGTAGACATACTACAAGTACGTAGGAATATCCGTGATGCTCTGGTTTTCTGCCAAAAGAACCTCAATGATACCTCTCTGCTCGGAATGCACCTCCATTACAGATGCCAGTTTGAAAGCTTGGTATAACACAGCCACCTATTAGAACTTCATGTAACTAAAGGGACTGAAGCGGAAATATTCCACGATGACCCAAAAGAAATTCTGTTTTTTCCATCCAAAATTGAGAGAGAAAAAAGTTTTCTTGGTAGCATCAGGCCACTCGGGGTTCACGCCTCTATGAGAGGTAGTGAATGCCCCATGTCCACCCCTGACACCTAACGGTGAGGTGCGTTCACTTTTATTCTGATATCCACCATCTGTCAGGAAATGTATGACTTTGTTAGCTGCGGTCTCGTTGCTCCCCCTCATCCCCTGGTTGCTCCTCGCCTCTCCAACCCCCGCACTTTGCCACGCCTTCACCATTGTGTTCCCCCTACCCTTCACCTTTACACCCTTCATCTCCTTTCCCAAGGTGGCTTTCGTCGACTCCCTCTCTCCCTCCATTTATCCCTCCTAACATCTCTGATCCTCACCTCTACCTCCCTTCCTTTGCCCTTCCCTGGGCTCCCTCTTTCCCACCTTCCATCCTGGTTTTTCCCCGCCTACCCTCTCTCTGCCTCCCTTCTCTCCCCCGAGTCCTTTTTGCTCTCCCCTCCACTGCCTTTCCTCCTCCTTCTCGCGTCCGCCCACCCCCCTTTTCTATGTCCCCTCCTTCCGTCGGTTCCCCTTTTTTTTCTTTTCGTCTCCTCCCCCCATTTTCCCCCCATAAGTCCAGGTCTTCCCTCCCCCCTCCCCCATCTGCCGCCGTGTCACCTGTATAGTGCTGTTATTAGTGAGTGTTCAGTGTTGTGCGTTCCCTGTCCGCGTTGCGAACAGCCACCATACTGTCGCTAGTTGTGTTTTTATCTCGTGCGAACAGAAACCAGACTGTCGCCATGTTTTTTTAATTGTGCATGTCTCCTTCCTGTGTGTCTTCATCCGCATCGTCAACGCCGTGTTTGTATTTTAAGTTCCGCAACTTTCTGCCATTCAACTGTTATTAACAAAGTCACCATTTTACCGTCTTTTTATATTGTTTGTTCTGTCACCGTTGTTTAACTTCCTCTCGGCTGTAGAGCAGCGTATTAAGACGCTGTCAGCCCGCGCCTCCCCAGGTGGGGGGAATCGAAAGTCAATAAAGAAAAAAAATCTCGTTGTTCACAAGTACAGGACTAATATAAATGATTCATTCATTTTCAAAGTTCTATATTTTCCAAAGTATTACACGTAACAAATTTGATTGATGCACGAATAGAACATACACTCACCGAGTTCGCATCGTACCCATCAGTTAGTACCTTGACAAAATTATGACAAAGCAAGACAGCAGTTTTTATGAGTTGGAAAATGTGAGATGTATGTCCGTTACAACAATGTGTCGTGAATTCACAAGGAATTTTGAAATAGAACCAACATGTTAAAACAGCGTTGTACATTGGTACTGACACAATTTAGGGACACTGGTTGTCTCTGTAAACAGAAAAGTACCGGTCGACCAAGTGAACCAGATGCAATCGTGGCAAAGGTAATGGAACTTTCTGTGAGTAGTCCAAAAAAAATCAACGGTCCGCGCAAGGCACAAACTTGAAACACGCAACAGTGTGGAAGATTTTGCAACGGCGGTTACATTTCAAACCTTACCATCTGCAGCTCGTGCAACAATTATTTTATTTATTTAACCTGATCTGTTTACGGCCATCAAGGTCTCTCTTACATCGGACTAGGCTTTCACACATGTAGTACCATTTTACATCATAGACACCTAAAAAATAACAATTTCAATAAAAAAGCATTAGAATTATCTGTCTGAAGTGGCAATGTGAGTAAATAATATTGGCAATGAACTAGTGAAGTTAATACTTGGAAGTATTTTACTACTGTAGCAGCTGTCCTAATAGTAACAGATGTGATAATAATGGTAGTAATAATAATGACAATATTATTGATAATGATAGTGGCAGATACAAAAAGAATTTATAGCTGTACAAGATAGATGTTTTCTGATATAGCGAGTTCTGAGAAAGGAAATTTAAGGAGTCTACACCAGCTACACTCCTGGAAATGGAAAAAAGAACACATTGACACCGGTGTGTCAGACCCACCATACTTGCTCCGGACACTGCGAGAGGGCTGTACAAGCAATGATCACACGCACGGCACAGCGGACACACCAGGAACCGCGGTGTTGGCCGTCGAATGGCGCTAGCTGCGCAGCATTTGTGCACCGCCGCCGTCAGTGTCAGCCAGTTTGCCGTGGCATACGGAGCTCCATCGCAGTCTTTAACACTGGTAGCATGCCGCGACAGCGTGGACGTGAACCGTATGTGCAGTTGACGGACTTTGAGCGAGGGCGTACAGTGGGCATGCGGGAGGCCGGGTGGACGTACCGCCGAATTGCTCAACACGTGGGGCGTGAGGTCTCCACAGTACATCGATGTTGTCGCCAGTGGTCGGCGGAAGGTGCACGTGCCCGTCGACCTGGACCGGACCGCAGCGACGCACGGATGCACGCCAAGACCGTAGGATCCTACGCAGTGCCGTAGGGGACCGCACCGCCACTTCCCAGCAAATTAGGGACACTGTTGCTCCTGGGGTATGGGCGAGGACCATTCGCAACCATCTCCATGAAGCTGCGCTACGGTCCCGCACACCGTTAGGCCGTCTTCCGCTCACGCCCCAACATCGTGCAGCCCGCCTCCAGTGGTGTCGCGACAGGCGTGAATGGAGGGACGAATGGAGACGTGTCGTCTTCAGCGATGAGAGTCGCTTCTGCCTTGGTGCCAATGATGGTCGTATGCGTGTTTGGCGCCGTGCAGGTGAGCGCCACAATCAGGACTGCATACGACCGAGGCACACAGGGCCAACACCCGGCATCATGGTGTGGGGAGCGATCTCCTACACTGGCCGTACACCACTGGTGATCGTCGAGGGGACACTGAATAGTGCACGGTACATCCAAACCGTCATCGAACCCATCGTTCTACCATTCCTAGACCGGCAAGGGAACTTGCTGTTCCAACAGGACAATGCACGTCCGCATGTATCCCGTGCCACCCAACATGCTCTAGAAGGTGTAAGTCAACTACCCTGGCCAGCAAGATCTCCGGATCTGTCCCCCATTGAGCATGTTTGGGACTGGATGAAGCGTCATCTCACGCGGTCTGCACGTCCAGCACGAACGCTGATCCAACTGAGGCGCCAGGTGGAAATGGCATGGCAAGCCGTTCCACAGGACTACATCCAGCATCTCTACGATCGTCTCCATGGGAGAATAGCAGCCTGCATTGCTGCGAAAGGTGGATATACACTGTACTAGAGCCGACATTGTGCATGCTCTGTTGCCTGTGTCTATGTGCCTGTGGTTCTGTCAGTGTGATCATGTGATGTATCTGACCCCAGGAATGTGTCAATAAAGTTTCCCCTTCCTGGGACAATGAATTCACGGTGTTCTTATTTCAATTACCAGGAGTGTAAGAATACTTGAAAATGCAGATATGGTTGGAAAGAAGGATGTACAAGGATAGACGAAAGATAATGGCCAGCGTCTTCAGTTTTACATCAAAATGCACGAGGCACTTGCGGATGAACATTTCATCTCCATGCCGTTAAAATATTCAAATGTGTGTGAATTCCTATGGGACCAAGCTGCTAAGGTGATCGGTCCGTAGACTCACATACTAATTAAACTACTTATGCTAAGAACACAATACACATCCATGCCCGAGGGAGGACTCTAACCTCCGGCGGGAGGGGCCGTGCAATCAGGGACATGGCACCTCTAACCGCGCGGCCACTCCGCGCGGCTTTCCAAGTTGTTATTCAGGGACGAAGCAACTTCCCATTTATCTTGAAAGTTTAATCGACACACTGTGAGAATGAGAGGCACTGAAAATCCTCACGAAATTCGGGCCATGAACGACATTCGCCGAATGTTAATATCTTTTGTGTAGTAATACTTGTTTTGGAAATAAAACCGCCTTTTCAGCCGGCTGGTGTCGCCGAGCGGTTTCTTGGCGCTTCAGTCTGGAACCGCGCGCCCGCTACGGTTGCAGGTTCGAATCCTGCCTCGGGCATGGATGTGTGTGATATCTTTAGATTAGTTAGGTTTAAGTAGTTCCAAGTTCTAGGGGACTGATGACCTCAGGTGTTAGGTCCCATAGTGCTCAGAACCATTTGAACCGCCTTTTCTTGCTCCACCTTAATTTATTTTCCCCAGACGCGTTTCGCCTTTTTATTATTCTAAGGCATCTTCAGGGGGATCTAGAACGATACAGTTTTGTTTTCCTTAGATTATCAAACAGTTCACGTGGCGCCTTTTCATGTAAATAAGCAATTACTTACGGTTTGTTAGCACCTGCGTTTCCTCTCTGGTCTGGATGTCGCACTACCACTTCATTTCCGAAACATAAGAACATTTTTATATTCCAAACTTTTTCTTTCATCCTGTTCACCACGTTTCTCCTTGTTTGTGGTGCGCTATTATTCTTTTGCCGCTAGTTTTAGCTATTTGTTCAAAAACTGTGCTTTTAAAGACGTAAATATTGTGAGTCACAACGCAGTTTCAGTTTTTTCCTTACAGCTGAGTGGGCTGTTCCGACACTAACATCGATTTCCTGGACGAATTTTCTTACTGACTTGTTCGGACTCGTGGACATTTTATCGGAAATATCGAATAGTTTATCCTCAGACAAAACGCTAGGACGACCACTTCTCGATGCATCTGTCACTGAACCCGTACTTCGAAATTTGTTAATCAAATCTCGCACAGTATCGCGATGTGGGAGTGTTGTCTCCGGGAAAACTGAATTAAGTGGTTGACGAACTAAAACTGTGTATTTACCGCCAGCTTTGAATACTTGTTCGACTAAAAACACACGTTCTTCAATGGTTAGCAAATTAACAGTGACAAAAACGAAATAAACGAACAAAGGAACTAAACTTAAACGTTCACGTCAACACGTAACGACACACACCAACGATACTACTGACGCTGGCTGAGATAAACGAAACAGTGGAATGTTGGGAGAGTCCACTTGAAGGGAAGTAACCCTGGCAGGCGAACAGTCATATGGCACGCGCGGCTAACAATCATATACCACTGCGGAGGGACTTTTTGAACACTCCGTACAAATTACTGAGAACGTTTAATTTGGGATAAAGTAAAAAAAAGGGACTGGGATAATAGTGAAGGAGTTGCCTGCAGCAACTAGTCATTTACGAAGTTTTTGGATTCCGTTGAGTCTTCAATTTTTAGATCTGTCTTCTATCTTAAACTGCGCCACATATTACGCAACAGATGAGCAGATGAATAGTGGCATATAGATGTGCGAGCAAATAATGGAAACTGATTAATAACTGCTGCTTGAACAATTAAAAAAAATGATTGGAAAGAATAATGAAAGAAACTGGAAGGTAATTTATAAATCTGTACATGTATCCTGGGTGAACTTCAACTGGTACTAATATCAGCAGACCTTCAAAGTCAATACATTTAAGATTAATATTCAGATTTTGAGTTACGTATTGCTTCACATTAGTTCCACTGTGCATAGTGCTGATTAAGACAACGCCGATACAGGATAGTCCCTTCGCTGCTCGCGCAAATTCCTCTTGTCTGCTTCGAAACTCCTGATGCAGGATTCTCGGCGCGAGCGAAATGATGAAACGTTAGGTGTGATTGATGTAAGTATATGAATAAAGTTGGCCTTCCTAATATCTTTTGTAACACTCTTTAATATACGGTTGGAATGCACATTTTTAAACAGTGCTGGTACGATGGAGCTAGTCATACGTCCGACCGCTACCACTTACAGAAACAAATAGGTGAAGGTACTGAAATTCATTAATTGAAGAGCGTATCTCTTCTCTTTTTTGTATCAAAACGTTATCTTTGCCACAAAACAACTCGTTACTTTATCTTTGGCTTTATATATATTCTTTTATAATCTTTTAAAACACTTTTTAATATACCGTTGGAATGCACATTTTTAAACAGTACTGGTACGACAGAGCTAGTCATACGTCCTGCTGCTACCACTTATAGAAACAAACAGGTGAAGATACTGAAATTCATCAACTGAAGAGCCGTATCTCTTATCTTTTTGTATCAAAACATTATCTTTGCCACAAAACAACTCGTTACTTATTTTGGATTATTCCCTTTTAAGAGAGCGATTGAACTCGAGTAGTCATGATTTCCTCTTGTTTCTTCCTTCTTCCCAAATTCTCTTCATATGTTCACTGTGTTCTCTCTTGCATTCTTCTGACCATCTTTTTCCCGTTCTGTTCTCCGTGTGTTCTTGTTTAAGTGGGTGTTTCTTTATGATGTTTCTAAACTGTTCTCTATTGTTTAAGTTGTCCTGTGTGGTCCCCAGTTCTTTAATGTCCTCTTCTGTTTCAGTGATCCACTTTGTCTTGATTTTGCTCTTGTTTACTATCTCAAAGATTTGCCTTGTGAGCCTGGTTTTATTCATCCTGCTGATATGTCCATAAAATTTCATCCTTCTCTTTCTAATGGTGTCTGTTATTGTTTCTATGTCTTTCTAAATCTCTGTAGTTGGCTTCTTCATCCAAATTCCTTCCCGATGCATTGGTCCACATATTTTCCTGAGAATTTTTCTTTCCTGCTTTTAAGTCTCTCTAATGTTCGTATGACCATGAATCACTGTAGTTTCTGCAGCATAAATTGCTTCTGGTAGGACTACTGTATTGTAATACCTTAGTTTCACATTGGCAGAAATAGATTTCTTATTATAGTGATTCCAAGTGAACTTATATGCTTTTTGTAATCTGGAGATTCTACCTTTATTGGCTATTCAGTCCTGATAGTTGGATTACCTCTCCCAGATATCCGAAGTGGTCAGCTTGTGCCACTTTCCCATACTGAGTAGTAATGGGGGGATTATCTACAGGTTTGTTTTCCATATACGGTGTATTCTCGTAGGAGATTTGTAGTCCAGTTTTTTTTGAGATTTTGCGTAGTTTTTCCAATGCAAATTTGGCTTCCTCTCTATTGTTCGTTAGAATGGCAAGATCGTTCACGAAAGCCAGACACTTAACTCTGATTCTCTGCTCTTTTTTAATCTCAAGCTGAATTCCTTTTATTTCCTTTTCCCATGTCCTCACAATTTTTTCCAGAACCAATATAAATATATAAAGATAAGAACGTAGAAAGAAAAATAATAATAATATGATTCATCACACAGAGCAAACCACTACAATGAATGGTGTTACTACAGAGTCTGGCAAAAAGACCTCTCGTATTTCAAAAGACAGTTACAAACATCCAGAGAAAGATACAGAGAAAATACTTTTATTTGTAAACAACAAATACTATGTCATTTTACATTAGTTGATCTTAAAACTTTTGTCCGGTAAATGACGTCCTCCATTGTTGACACATTTTGAATCCTTTCCCCGAAGCCGTCCATAGTTTTTCGTGGAATGGCAGCCACTTTCTGGGTAGTTGCCTTGCAGAGTGGTGGGGCGATTTTTGTGCACTTGAGCCTTTAGTTGTCCCCAAAGAAATAAAATCACTAGGTGATAAATAAGATGACCTTGGGGCCAGGCGCTGTCTCCTCGAGAACAGATAAGACTTTGAGGAAACTAATCCTTCAAAATTTCTAGAGAATGCCGAGAAGTGTGACCGGTGGCTCTGTATTGTTGGAATCAAATTTCTCCCTCTATAGCCCCTCCCGCAGCAACTAATCTCTTGGCCTTGAAATCCATGATTCGGCCCCGGCCGTCCAAATTGTGTCCCCTGATGCTCTTTTACAGGAATTTTTAGATTCCTTTCCTGATGTCTTCTCTGATTCTTCTCCAGAAGTGTCCAGTTTTGAAGTGCAATTGAACTACTTCCCTCGGTGGTCCTGAAGTTTCACCACCAGTGCCTTTTGCTCTACAGGACTCCCTACACAAAAAACTGAGTCACCTCAAGGAGGCAGGAGTTCTGACACCAGTTCACCAGAGTCGCTGGGCTTCAGCTATTGTCATCCTTGGAAAACCAAATGAGTCCCTCCGGGTATATCATTGACTCTTATCCAATCCTGAAGGTCAATGATATTCTATCCAAGTTGGTAGTTGGATAGATCTTTGTCAAGACTGATCTTCGGGAAGCATACCCGCAGCTGCCGGTTGATGCTCTCTCTCAATAGATCCTTGTCATCTATACTCCCTTTGGGCTCTTCCAGCACAACCACCTGCCCTTTGGGATCGCCAGCAGTCCAGCCATCTTTTAATGCTTTCTGGAGTCTGTGACTAAGGAGGTCCCCAGTACCGCTGATTACTTAGATGACACCTTAGTCGCAGGGACCTCGGCCCGAGACTTAGCGTGGAATCTTCGGCAACTTATTGAGGTTCTGCAGGCTGCGAGGTTGTGGTGCAACAGAACTAAATGTCAATAATTTTTGCCACTAGTGACCTATCTCGGTCATGTCTTGAGCACTGATGTGTTTGCCCAACACTGCAATACCTCGAGGCCATTCAGCGGCTCCTGATGCCGACTAATATCTCTCAATTCAAATCCATCTTGGGTCACCTCAACTGTTATCAGTGTTTCTTACCACATGCTGCAGCTCTGGCGGAGCCTCTGCATCGCCTGCTTTGCAAGAGTGTTCCCTGAGCCTGGTCGTCGGAATATGATCGAGCTTTCCAGTGTCTCAAATCTGCTCTTCTCGCTCCACTGTGCCTTGTCTCATACGACCCTACCAAACCTCTTATTTTGGCTGCTGATCCGTCGGATTATGGGCTGGGCACTGTGTTGTCTCTTATCATCGACGGTGTTGAGCGCCCAGTGGCTTTCACCTCGAAAACCCTATCACATGCACAACGCAACTAAAGCGGCATCAAGAAGAAGGCCTTAGGCATTATCTTTGGATTCAAGAAGTTCTACCATTTCATCTACTGCAGCCGGTTCATGCTCTACACGGACCACAAGCCCTTGGTCTCCGTGTTCGATGCCACATCCGCCATCCCTGCATCCCTGCCCAGACCGCTCGTCGCCTGCAGTCATCAATGACGATTCTGCGCCATGTTCAACTCGAGTGGCTCTCTGATCATCGTCAGGTATTGGACCAGGAGGTTCGGGCTTATTGGCCTCAACGCAATGACTTCTCCATCCGCGACAGGGTTCTTCTACATCTACATCTACATCTACATCCACACTCCGCAAGCCACCTGACGGTGTGTGGCGGAGGGTACCCTGAGTACCTTTATCGGTTCTCCCTTCTATTCCAGTCTCGTATTGTTCATGGAAAGAAGGATTGTCGGTATGCTTCTGTGTGGGCTCTAATCTCTCTGATTTTATCCTCATGGTCTCTTCGCGAGATATACGTAGGCGGGAGCAATATAACTGCTTGACTCTTCGGTGAAGGTATGTTCTCGAAACTTTAACAAAATCCCGTACCGAGCTACTGAGCGTCTCTCCTGCAGAGTCTTCCACTGGAGTTTATCTATCATCTCCGTAATGCTTTCGCGATTACTAAATGATCCTGTAATGAAGCGCGCTGCTCTCCGTTGGATCTTCTCTATCTCTTCTATCAACCCTATCTGGTACGGATCCCACACTGCTGAGCAGTATTCAAGCAGTGGGTGAACAAGCGTACTGTAACCTACTTCCTTTGTTTTCGGATTGCATTTCCTTAGGATTCTCAGTCTGGCATCAACTTTATATGATCATTCCATTTTAAATCACTCCTAATGTGTTCTCCCAGATAATTTATGGAATTAACTGCTTCCAGTTGCTGACCTGCTATTTCGTAGCTAAATGATAAGGGGTCTATCTTTCTATGTATTCGCAGCACATTACACTTGTCTACATTGAGATTCAATTGCCATTCCCTGCACCATGCGTCAATTCGCTGCAGATCCTCCTACATTCAATTTTGAATTGTTACAACCTCTCGATATACCACAGCATCATCCGCAAAAAGCCTCAGTGAACTTCCGATGTCATCCACAAGGTCATTTATGTATATTGTGAATAGCAACGGTCCTCTGACACTCCCCTGCGGCACACCTGAAATAACTTACTTCGGAAGACTTCTCTCCATTGAGAATGACATGCTGTGTTCTGTTATCGAGGAACTCTTAAATCCAATCACACAATTGGTCTGATAGTCCATATGCTCTTACTTTGTTCATTAAATGACTGTGGGGAACTGTATCGAACGCCTTGCGGAAGTCAAGAAACACGGCAGCTACCTGTGAACCCGTGTCTATGGCCCTCTGAGTCTCGTGGACGAATAGCGCGAGCTGGGTTTCACACGACCGTCTTTTTCGAAAGCCATGCTGATTCCTACAGAGTAGATTCCTAGTCTCCAGAAACGTCATCATACTCGAACATAATACGTGTTCCAAAATTCTACAACTGATCGACGTTAGGGATATAGATCTATAGTTCTGCACATCTGTTCGACGTCCCTTCTTGAAAACGGGGATGACCTGTGCCCTTTTCCAATCCTTTGGAACGCTACGCTCTTCTAAAGACCTACGGTACACCGCTGCAAGAAGGGTGGCAAGTTCCTTCGCGTACTCTGTGTAAAATCGAACTGGTATCCCATCAGGTCCAGCGGCCTTTCCTCTTTTGAGCGATTTTAATTGTTTCTCTATCCCTCTATCGTCTATTTCGATATCTACCATTTTGTCATCTGTACGACAATCTAGAGAAGGAACTACAGTGCAGTCTTCCTCTGTGAAACAGCTTTGGAAAAAGACATTTAGTATTTCGGCCTTTAGTCTGTCATCCTCTGTTTCAGTACCATTTTGGTCACAGAGTGTCTGGACATTTTGTTTTGATCCACCTACTGTTTTGACATAAGACCAAAATTTCTTAGGATTTTCTGCCAAGTCAGTACGTAGAACTTTACTTTCGAATTCATTGAACGCCTCTCACATAGCCCTCCTCACACTACATTTCGCTTCGCGTAATTTTTGTTTGTCTGCAAGGCTTTGGCTATATTTATGTTTGCTGTGAAGTTCCCTTTGCTTCTGCAGCAGTTTTCTAACTCGGTTGTTATACCACTATGGCTCTTTTCCATCTCTTACGATCTTGCTTGGCACTACTCATCTAACGCATATTGTACGATGGTTTTGAACTTTGTCCACTGATCCTCAACACTATTTGTACTTGAGACAAAACTTTGGTGTTGAGCCGTCAGGTACTTTGTAATCTGCTTTTTGTCATCTTTTGCTAAACATAAAAATCTTCCTACCTTTTTTAATATTTCTACTTACGGCTGAAATCATCGATGCCGTAACCGCTTTATGATCGCTAATTCCCTGTTCTGCGTTAACTGTTTCAAATAGTTCGGGTCTGTTTGTCACCAGAAGGTCTAATATGTTATCGCCACGAGTCGGTTCTCTGTTTAACTGGTCAAGGTAGTTTTCAGATAAAGCACTTAAAAAAATTTCACTGGATTCTTTGTCCCTGCCACCCGTTATGAACGTTTGAGTCTCCCAGTCTATATCCGGCAAATTAAAATCTCCACCCAGAACTATAACATGGTGGGGAAATCTACTCGAAATATTTTCCAAATTATGCTTCAGGTGCTCAGCCACAACAGCTGCTGAGCCAGGGGGCCTATAGAGACGTCCAATTACCATGTCTGGGCCTGCTTTAACCGTGACCTTCACCCAAATCATTTCACATTTCGAATCTCCGTCAATTTCCTTCGATACTATTGCACTACTGTTCTTCTTCTCTTAGGGGATGCTGATCGTTGGCGTGTCGTAATACTGTCCTCCCTCTGTCAGTGGGTCCTCATGTTCCTGCATGTCAGGCACTGGTGGATCGTCCTGATGAAGCGCCTCGCCCACCAACATGTCTATTGGTGGGGCATGGACAGCTTCAGCAGTCGGCGCCGCCATGACGTCTGCTGCCATGGCCTGCGACCACTGCCCCATTGTCCCGGCTCCATCTGGATTTTGCGAGTCCATTCCTAGGGTCCTACTGGTTCATTTTGTGGATGCCGGAAGTGTTTTTCCGTATGTTGCAACATGTCCTCAACGACCGCCACTCACACCATCAAGCCCTCTCTCGTATTTTCGCCATTGAGGGTCTACCGGAGGCGATTGTGACGGTAATGACCCACAGTTCACGTCAGCAGAGTTTACTTCCTTCTGTGCTGCGTCGGGCATCCAGCTGTTCCATACGGCACCATCCCATCCCGCATCCAATGGGTTGGCTGAAAGGTTTGTGTGCACGATTAAGTCACAGATGGCCAAACTGTGTCAGCATCACTACCAGGCAGCTACCCTCGACCTCTTCCTGTATAATTATCGTTCTTCTGATCCCGCGGGGTCCTCTCTGGTGGAGAAGCTGCATGGCCGCCCTCATCGGACACTCTTGTTGCTCCTGTTTCCTGCTTCTCCTCATCTGGCTGCTCCTGTCTCCGTGCAGCTGTGATGGAAACCGGTATGAGGAGCAAACTGTAGATAACCACATGGCATTCAAACTACACATTCAAAAGAAGATTTGTGGAAGAAGAGAGACTAAATGATCTCAAAGTGTGGTATACACCACTTCTAACAAACACCGAACAACGCGCTCCAGTACGCGGCCGCCAAATACATCGCTGGCCGCACTTCTCTGGGCGGCCCGCTGCTTCCATCGCTGGCCGTCTTCACGCGCACGCTCCCTTACGTGGCCGAGAAATACATCGCTGGCCGCACTTCTCTGGGCTGCTCGCGGCTACCATAGCTGGCCGCCTTTTCGCGCGGGCGTTTGTCAGCACATAGCACTTGGCTACGCCAGGAAACATTGCGATTGGTTTTCAATGGAAAACAGCGACCCCAGCCGACGGCTCCATTAACTAGCAAGCCTTATATAAACCCGGTAGCCGCAGCAAACGACTGTTCTCATCGGGAAGTGCAGTACGCCGTGTCGCAGCTGCTTGTGGATGACTCGCCACACCACTCGAGGTTACCTTGCTGCTCGGCGGAAATCTAGCGACTTCACTTGGAGAGACTGAACTTCACTGGACTTGGGAATAATTATGGGACGTGCAACCCACTATGCACATTTGTACATTGGTATAACCAAACTTTAAATATGCATTACTTCTGAGTGTGAGCCTGGGTAGACGTTTGGCTAACATAATTGTTAAAAAGTGATTTAATAAACCAGACTGATCGAGGTTATTGTGTTATTCCTGGTTATAACACAAAGCAGCTCTGTCTTGTGTAAACTGGCAGCAGAAAATTGCAGAGTTAGTAGGCAGTGATTCTTTCTTATGTCTGTTCCAAACCTTAAAAGCAATATTTGATGACATATTTCTGGTAAGACCAGTGAAGAATCCTGTGGACCGAATACACTCCTGGAAATTGAAATAAGAACACCGTGAATTCATTGTCCCAGGAAGGGGAAACTTTATTGACACATTCCTGGGGTCAGATACATCACATGATCACACTGACAGAACCACAGGCACATAGACACAGGCAACAGAGCATGCACAATGTCGGCACTAGTACAGTGTATATCCACCTTTCGCAGCAATGCAGGCTGCTATTCTCCCATGGAGACGATCGTAGAGATGCTGGATGTAGTCCTGTGGAACGACTTGCCATGTCATTTCCACCTGGCGCCTCAGTTGGACCAGTATTCGTGCTGGACGTGCAGACCGCGTGAGACGACGCTTCATCCAGTCCCAAACATGCTCAATGGGGGACAGATCCGGAGATCTTGCTGGCCAGGGTAGTTGACTTACACCTTCCAGAGCACGTTGGGTGGCACGGGATACATGCGGACGTGCATTGTCCTGTTGGAACAGCAAGTTCCCTTGCCGGTCTAGGAATGGTAGAACGATGGGTTCGATGACGGTTTGGATGTACCGTGCACTATTCAGTGTCCCCTCGACGATCACCAGTGGTGTACGGCCAGTGTAGGAGATCGCTCCCCACACCATGATGCCGGGTGTTGGCCCTGTGTGCCTCGGTCGTATGCAGTCCTGATTGTGGCGCTCACCTGCACGGCGCCAAACACGCATACGACCATCATTGGCACCAAGGCAGAAGCGACTCTCATCGCTGAAGACGACACGTCTCCATTCGTCCCTCCATTCATGCCTGTCGCGACACCGCTGGAGGCGGGCTGCACGATGTTGGGGCGTGAGCGGAAGACGGCCTAACGGTGTGCGGGACCGTAGCCCAGCTTCATGTAGACGGTTGAGAATGGTCCTCGCCGATACCCCAGGAGCAACAGTGTCCCTAATTTGCTGGGAAGTGGCAGTGCGGTCCCCTACGGCACTGCGTAGGATCCTACGGTCTTGGCGTGCATCCGTGCGTCGCTGCGGTCCGGTCCCAGGTCGACGGGCACGTGCACCTTCCGCCGACCACTGGCGACAACATCGATGTACTGTGGAGACCTCATGCCCCACGTGTTGAGCAATTCGGCGGTACGTCCACCCGGCCTCCCGCATGCCCACTATACGCCCTCGCTCAAAGTCCGTCAACTGCACATACGGTTCACGTCCACGCTGTCGCGGCATGCTACCAGTGTTAAAGACTGCGATGGAGCTCCGTATGCCACGGCAAACTGGCTGACACTGACGGCGGCGGTGCACAAATGCTGCGCAGCTAGCGCCATTCGACGGCCAACACTGCGGTTCCTGGTGTGTCCGCTGTGCCGTGCGTGTGATCATTGCTTGTACAGCCCTCTCGCAGTGTCCGGAGCAAGTATGGTGGGTCTGACACACCGGTGTCAATTTGTTCTTTTTTCCATTTCCAGGAGTGTAAAATCAGATTTAGACATTCCAGCTAAAGAATTACATCACCACAACTACCTAAAAGCCAAAAAAGCTTATAGGAAGGCAGTAGAGGAAGCAAAAAAGAAATATAATGATACATACATTAAAGAGGCCCAAAATCCTTGTAAATCTGTTGGAATCTTGTAAATGAGAACAGAAAGAAGACTAACTCCTGCTTAAATTCATGTAGCCCTGATGACTCCCCCCCCATGAACCATGGACCTTGCCATTGGTGGGGAGGCTTGCATGCCTCAGCGATACAGATGGCCGTACCGTAGGTGCAACCACAATGGAGGGGTATCTTTTGAGAGGCCAGACAAACATGTGGTTCCTGAAGAGGGGCAGCAGCCTTTTCAGTAGTTGCAGGGGCAACAGTCTGGATGATTGACTGATCTGGCCTTGTAACATTAACCAAAACGGCCTTGCTGTGCTGGTACTGTGAACGGCTGAAAGCAAGGGGAAACTACAGCCATAATTTTTCCCGAGGACATGCAGCTTTATTGTATGATTAAATGATGATGGCGTCCTCTTGGGTAAAATATTCCGGAGGTAAAATAGTCCCCCATTTGGATCTTCGGGCGGGGACTACTCAAGAGGATGTCGTTATCAGGAGAAAGAAAACTGGCGTTCTATGGATCGGAGCGTGGAATGTCAGATCCCTTAATCGGGCAGGTAGGTTAGAAAATTTAAAAAGGAAATGGATAGGTTAATGTTAGATATAGTGGGAATTAGTGAAGTTCGGTGGCAGGAGGAACAAGACTTTTGGTCAGGTGATTACAGGGTTATAAATACAAAATCAAATAGGGGTAATGCAGGAGTAGGTTTAATAATGAATAAAAAAATAGGAGTGCGGGTTAGCTACTACAAACAGCATAGTGAACGCATTATTGTGGCCAAGATAGACACAAAGCCCATGCCTACTACAGTAGTACAAGTTTATATGCCAACTAGCTCTGCAGATGATGAAGAAATTGATGAAATGTATGACGAGATAAAAGAAATTATTCAGGTAGTGAAGGGAGACGAAAATTTAATAGTCATGGGTGACTGAAATTCGTCAGTACGAAAAGGGAGAGAAGGAAACATAGTAGGTGAATATGGATTGGGGGATTGGGGGGAAGAAATGAAAGAGGAAGCCGCCTTGTAGAATTTTGCACAGAGCATAACTTAATCATAGCTAACACTTGGTTCAAGAATCATGAAAGAATGTTGTATACATGGAAGAATCCTGGAGATACTAAAAGGTATCAGATAGATTACATAATGGTAAGACAGAGATTTAGGAACCAGGTTTTAAATTGTAACACGTTTCCAGGGGCAGATGTGGATTCTGACCACAATCTATTGGTTATGAACTGCAGATTGAAACTGAAGAAACTGCAAAAAGGCAGGAATTTAAGGAGATGTGACCTGGATAAACTGAAAGAACCAGAGGTTGTACAGAGTTTCAGGGAGAGCATAAGGGAACAATTGACAGGAATGGGGGAAAGAAATACAGTAGAAGAAGAATGGGTAGCTCTGAGGGATGAAGTAGTGAAGGCAGCAGAGGATCAAGTAGGTAAAAAGATGAGGGCTAATAGAAATCCTTGGGTAACAGAAGAAATATTGAATTTAATTGATGAAAGGAGAAAATATAAAAATGCAGTAAATGAAGCAGGCAAAAAGGAATACAAACGTCTCAAAAATGAGATCGACAGGAAGTGCAAAATGGCTAAGCAGGGATGGCTAGAGGGCAAATGTAAGGATGTAGAGGCTTGTCTCACTAGAGGTAAGATAGATACTGCCTACAGGAAAATTAAAGAGACCTTTGGAGAGAAGAGAACCACTTGTATGAATATCAAGAGCTCAGATGGCAACCCAGTTCTAAGCAAAGAAGGGAAGGCAGAAAGGTGGAAGGAGTATATAGAGGGTTTATACAAGGGCGATGTACTTGAGGACAATATTATGGAAATGGAAGAGGATGTAGATGAAGACGAAATGGGAGATAAGATACTGCGTGAAGAGTTTGACAGAGCACTGAAAGACCTGAGTCGAAACAAGGCCCCGGGAGTAGACAACATTCCATTAGAACTACTGATGGCCTTGGGAGAGCTAGTCATGACAAAACTCTACCATCTGGTGAGCAAGATGTATGAGACAGGCGAAATACCCACAGACTTCAAGAAGAATATAATAATTCCAATCCCAAAGAAAGCAGGTGTTGACAGATGTGAAAATTACCGAACTATGAGTTTAATAAGTCACAGCTGCAAAATACTAACGCAAATTCTTTACAGACGAATGGAAAAAGTGGTAGAAGCAGACCTTGGGGGAGATCAGTTTGGATTCCGTAGAAATGTTGGAACACGTGAGGCATTACTAACCTTACGATTTATCTTACAAGAAAGATTAAGAAAAGCCAAACCTACGTTTCTAGCATTTGTAGACTTAGAGAAAGCTTTTGACAACGTTAACTGGAATACTCTCTTTCAAATTCTGAAGGTGGCAGGGGTAAAATACAGGGAGCAAAAGGCTATTTACAATTTGTACAGAAACCAGATGGCAGTTATAAGAGTCGAGGGGCATGAAAGGGAAGCAGTGGTTGGGAAAGGAGTGAGACAGGGTTGTAGCCTCTCCCCAATGTTATTCAATCTGTATATTGAGCAAGCAGTAAAGGAAACAAAAGAAAAATTCGGAGTAGGTATTAAAATCAATGGAGAAGAAATAAAAACTTTGAGGTTCGCCGATGACATTGTAGTTCTGTCAGAGACAGCAAAGGACTTGGAAGAGCAGTTGAACGGAATGGACAGTGTCTTGAAAGGAGGATATAAGATGAACATCATCAAAAGCAAAACGAGGATAATGGAATGTAGTCAAATTAAATTGGGTGATGCTGAGGGGATTAGATTAGGAAATGAGACACTTAAAGTAGTAAAGGAGTTTTGCTATTTAGGGAGTAAAATAACTGATGATGGTCGAAGTAGAGAGTATATAAAATGTAGACTGGCAATGGCAAGGAAATTGTTTCTGAAGAAGAGAAATTTGTTAACATCGAGTATAGATTTAAGTGTCAGGAAGTCGTTTCTGAAAGTATTTGTATGGAGTGTAGCCATGTATGGAAGTGAAACATGGACGATAACCAGTTTGGACAAGAAGAGAATAGAAGCTTTCGAAATGTGGTGCTACAGAAGAACGCTGAAGATAGGGTGGGTAGATCACGTAGCTAATGACGAGGTATTGGATTGGGGAGAAGAGAAGTTTGTGGCACAACTTGACTAGAAGAAGGGATCGGTTGGTAGGACATGTTTTGAGGCATCAAGGGATCACAAATTTAGCATTGGAGGGCAGCGTGGAGGGTAAAAATCGTAGAGGGAGACCAAGAGATGAATACACTAAGCAGATTCAGAAGGATGTAGGTTGCAGTAGGTACTGGGAGATGAAGAAGCTTGCACAGGATAGAGTAGCACGGAGAGCTGCATCAAACCAGTCTCAAGACTGAAGACCACAACAATAACAACAACTGATGACTTCAATGAATATTTTGTCAGAATAGTGGAAAAGACAGTGAGTGAAATTCTACACTCTGACCTAGATCCGACTGCAAACATAAGAAATGCAGACAGTTGCAGTATTCAAAACTGGAAGAAAGTACACCCTGAAGACATGATAAAAATTGTGAACTACAAATACTCAGGAAGTGTAGACATCTATGGCACGTCCTGCACACTGCTAAAGAAAATTATTGCAGAATTAGCTCAGTCACTAGCCATAGTAATAAACAAATGTCTATCTTCTGGTGTCTTCCCAGACTTCCTTAAACTGGCGCGCACAGTACCAATATATAAGAAGGGGGATCCATGCGAGGTGTCCAGCTTCAGACCAATCTCAGTGGTACCAGTACTAGCCAAAGTTACGGAGTCTGTGATGCACTGCCAGGTACTGAATTACTTTGAGGAAAACAACTTATTCCAAAACACACAGCATGGATTCCGCAAAGAGAGATCAACAGTGACATCCACACTGGACTTATTAAAAATGATTCAACAGAGTTTTGAAGAGAGAGAGAGTGTGGCACTGACAGTCTGTGACCTCAGCAAAGCCTTTGACTGCATCTCACACACAACACTAATAGCCAAGTTAAGATGCTATGGTGTAGGAGGTGTTGTTCTATCAACACTGCAATCTTGTTTGGAAAACCGAAAGCAGGTAGTATCAGTGCACAGAGCAACTTCTCTTGAACAAAAACTGGAACATGGAGTGCCCCAAGGATCAGTCTTAGGACCTCTCCTATTCCTCATATATGTCAATGATATGAGCTGTAATAGTCAAATGTTGCAGTTTGCAGATGACACTACCCTTAATGCCAAAGGACATACAGCCGCAGAAGCTCTTGGTGCATCAAATTTGATATTTGAAGAAATAAAAGAATGGTTCATCATAAATAAAATGAAGCTCAATGAAGAAAAAACCCAACATTTGATATGCAGTCTAACCAACATTGAAGAGCAAGAAAACATGGAGACTGTCAGACTACTGGGCTTCAAGATTGACAGCAAACTCTCCATGAATGATCACACTGCATATGTATGGACCAAACTTTCTCATGTGATATACTTCCCGAGGAAGCTGAAGAGGATAATAACTGACCAGGTTCTCACAATAGTCTACCATGCACTCTTCCACAGCCACATTAGCTATGGACTGTTGTTGTGGGGACACTCCTCAGGCTGCAAAGATGTGTTGCTATTACAAGAAAAAAAAAAGGCCATCAGGATCATATCCTCTAGCAAAAGACTGGACCACTGTAAGCGTATTTTCACCAGGCTAGGCATAATGACTGTTTTTAGCCAGTATGCGTTTTTCTGCCTCATTTATATAAAAGAAAATCAAAGGAATTTTAGCACAGGACAAGAAATACATAATCATGACACTCGCTGTAAGAGGAACATTGAAGTGCCAAGGTGTCACCTATCAAGTACGCAAGACAGCTTTCCAACAGTCACCCTAAAAATGTACAATCAACTGCCTCCAGAAGTGAAATCCCTGCCACCTGAATTGGAAAAAAATTGCTCAGGACTTGAAACAACATCCACTATATTCCTTGGAAGAGTTTTTCAACAGTGGTTCTAGTGAATGGACAAAATAATAAACATTGTTATGTTTTATATACAATTTTGCCTAAATTTAATCTTTTTATGTTCTCAGTTAACTGCACATTTAATTTTGTGTTTTACTTAAAGTACATAATTTGCCAAAACAAAACTTTATGTGTTTGATTTACATGGTTTTGTAAACATTTTGCTTTATGGTATTTTCATTTGCTGCTATGAAGTTTTACTTTCCTGTTTAGTTATATTTCATTTTCTCTATGTTCTATGTGTTTTTGTGCACTGCATAAATATTTTCTTGTATTTGTAATATAAATTTTGTATATGGCGTTGTATAAATGTTAGTTGATAAACATTGTATTTTTGACGCAGTCTGTCCAGCCATGGATGGTAAACGATGAAGATATAGTAATTTTCTCTGCAGGATTCAGTCTGGGCGTCGGTATTTCCCAAGGCCAGCCCCCACTGGGTTCCCACCAAGATCTCCACATTTCTCGGCTGCACCATGGCAACTGTTGTCCTCGACGATGGTTCCCTCTGTTGGAAGCACTTCAACCAGCACCGTCGTGGGCTGGGCCCAGCGCTGCCATTGTCTCCGGCACTGTGCCTTCAGTCTGATGTCTTCCAGGAGGCTGCAGGCTCCTCGGACGTCCCTTCGCTGCCATCGCTGCAGTCGCAGCTGCTGGCTTTCGCACAGACCCTGTGGGTGGGTCTCTCACCTATGGATATCGATGAGGCTCCTCCCGCCACCAACACCTCTGCTGCCGCCCGTGGTCTCGTTCCACTGGCAGAACGTGGGACCAATGTCGAGATGTGCCTTCACCTCGCACCTGGGAGGGGTGGAGGGAAGGATTGCTGCAGACACCACAAACACCTACTGCAGTGGCAACTCCGATGACAGACCAGTGATGCAGGTTGCTAGCTCTGCTGTGAAGTCTGGCCAATGCAAAAGTGTTTATCAGCAAGTTTCACAGTTGACAACAAACCCATAGGTATAGCCAATGTCCATAAGAGGGCATTAACCAACAGCAGAGGAAGGTGGTGCAATGATCAATGAACTATTTCCCGGCTATCACATGTGTGCAAATAGTCCCGGAAATATCCTTCTGCCCAGGGGACAGATAAGCCAGCACCCAGCCATTCAATGGGCCGTTCTCGAACCGCCGAGTGCGGTGAAGATTGGCCGTTACAGCAGTGTGCCATCCTCTCTTCCACAGCAATTGTGATACGTCATTTCCATTATGTTACACTATCTACCAGCTGCTAACAGACGACTTCGATGTGAAACAGTTATATGGGTATAGAGTTGAGGGGAACTCTGATTGTAGGAATTACTAGTTATTTGATTTATCTGCAACAGGGGTCCATATTGTTTTGTTTGATTTGAAGAGTGTGTTACTGTTGGTGGTGTATTGAAGTCTCCATAATAAATAAGTTGGCAAAAATAGTTGGTTTTTGCTCTGTAGATTTAGCATAGAGAAACAAGATCTACATCTACATTTATACTCCGCAAGCCACCCAACGGTGTGTGGCGGATGGCACTTTACGTGCCACTGTCATTACCCCCCTTTCCTGTTCCAGTCGCGTATGGTTCGCGGGAAGAACGACTGTCTTAAAGCCTCCGTGCGCGCTCTAATCTCTCTAATTTTACATTCGTGATCTCCTCGGGAGGTATAAGTAGGGGGAAGCAATATATTCGATACCTCATCCAGAAACGCAACCTCTCGAAACCTGGCGAGCAAGTTACACCGCGATGCAGAGCGCCTCTCTTGCAGAGTCTGCCACTTGAGTTTATTAAACATCTCCGTAACGCTATCACGGTTACCAAATAACCCTGTGACGAAACGCGCCGCTCTTCTTTGGATCTTCTCTATCTCCTCTGTCAGACCAATCTGGTACGGATCCCACACTGATGAGCAATACTCAAGTATAGGTCGAACGAGTGTTTTGTAAGCCACCTCCTTTGTTGATGGACTACATTTTCTAAGCACTCTCCCAATGAATCTCAACCTGGTACCCGCCTTACCAACAATTAATTTTATATGATCATTCCACTTCAAATCGTTCCGCACACATACTCCCAGATATTTTACAGACATAACTGCTACCAGTGTTTGTTCCGCTATCATATAATCATACAATAAAGGATCCTTCTTTCTATGTATTCGCAATACATTACATTTGTCTATGTTAAGGGTCAGTTGCCACTCCCTGCACCAAGTGCCTATCTGCTGCAGATCTTCCTGCATTTTGCTACAATTTTCTAATGCTACAACTTCTCTGTATACTACAGCATCATCCGCGAAAAGCCGCATGGAACTTCCGACACTATCTACTAGGTCATTTATATATATTGTGAAAAGCAATGGTCCCATAACACTCCCCTGTGGCACGCCAGAGGTTACTTTAACGTCTGTAGACGTCTCTCCATTGATAACAACATGCTGTGTTCTGTTTGCTAAAAACTCTTCAATCCAGCCACACAGCTGGTCTGATATTCCATAGGCTCTTACTTTGTTTATCAGGCGACAGTGCGGAACTGTATCGAACACCTTCCGGAAGTCAAGAAAAATAGCATCTACTTGGGAGCCTGTATCTAATATTTTCTGGGTCTCATGAACAAATAAAGCGAGTTGGGTCTCACACGATCGCTGTTTCCGGAATCCATGTTGATTCCTACATAGTAGATTCTGGGTTTCCAAAAACGACATGATACTCGAGCAAAAAACATGTTCTAAAATTCTACAACAGATCGACGTCAGAGATATAGGTCTATAGTTTTGCGCATCTGCTCGACGACCCTTCTTGAAGACTGGGACTATCTGTGCTCTTTTCCAATCATTTGGAACCCTCCGTTCCTCTAGAGACTTGCGGTACACGGCTGTTAGAAGGGGGGCAAGTTCTTTCGCGTACTCTGTGTAGAATCGAATTGGTATCCCGTCAGGTCCAGTGGACTTTCCTCTATTGAGTGATTCCAGTTGCTTTTCTATTCCTTGGACACTTATTTCGATGTCAGCCATTTTTTCGTTTGTGCGAGGATTTAGAGAAGGAACTGCAGTGCGGTCTTCCTCTGTGAAACAGCTTTGGAAAAAGGTGTTTAGTATTTCAGCTTTACACGTGTCATCCTCTGTTTCAATGCCATCATCATACCGTAGTGTCTGGATATGCTGTTTAGAGCCACTTACTGATTTAACGTAAGACCAGAACTTCCTAGGATTTTCTGTCAAGTCGGTACATAGAATTTTACTTTCGAATTCACTGAACGCTTCAAGCATAGCCCTCCTTACGCTAACTTTGACATCTTTTAGCTTCTGTTTGTCTGAGAGGTTTTGGCTGTAATACTTAGGAACTGTGCTTAACAACAGACTAACCTGTAACAGTGATGAATACATAGCAGTTACATTGTCAATGGTGGTACAGCTTTGGAGGACACTGAGAGCCTGTATGACTTCAAAATATGTAAGAAGGGCATATTTTACATTTTTTTCCGCCTTTGTGAAGGTATGGATTTGTACTTGGGGAAACAGTGAAAATGGAAGCTATGTTATAGCAGAAACAACTTACAGGAGTACAGCTGGTGATGTCACTGAAATTTTATGCACCCTGAGAAACTCACATTTCACATTACATTCTTGAAATTTGGAAGGCAATGGGTAGATAGCAGTCCATCGGAAGTCTTTATTCATTAAATATAAGTTCTTAACACTAATTAACTTATATGTTTCCACCATTTTAATGCACCTGCATGTAACTACAGCACATAATTGTAATCAAACAAAAACACAAGGGTAATATCAGAATCTGTACATCTCTTGTGTCACCACACAACACTGTAGAAAAAAAAAGCATTAGCTATGTTTATATAGCAGTTCAAGTGTTTTTTAACAGATTTTAAAATTACACCAAGTGTAACCTTGTCAAATTGTTTAATGAAAATCTGGACAGTTTCTTATTACAAAATCATTTTTGCTCATGGGTAGATGAATTAGAAAATTTCCTTCATATTCCCAGTTTTAGTCTCGCTTTGTAATAACATATTTATGACTAATATGGAAATCCTTGAATGGAATACTTATACATAAAATAAAGGAAAGGCATTCACTCACCTATAGCTGACTGATGTTTGGCACATAGAAACACATACCAGAAAACAGTGTTACTTGGACTTTTGAGCTCTTGCCCTTCCTCTAGTAAAAGTGCACACATTCACATTCACACACACACACACTCTCACACACACACACACACACACACACACACACACACACACACACACACACACACCCAAGTGCACACACCCACGGTTGTGGTGGGACCGACTGTTGATAATCAATTATTGAGAGCAGTTGCTGGGTAGATGGAGATGGAAAGGGGGATAGGAAAAGATCACAAAGTGAGGAGGGGTAGTGGCATATTTGTGAGGCAGGTATTTTGACAGATGACTCAGTGGCTGCAAAACAAGACAGAAGGAGTAGAGAGTGTATAACGAATAGAGAAAGGTAGGGAGTGTAGTGGGACGCGAAATTGAAGCGTCATCCATCCACCAGTGTCAGCCCAGTTTGCAGGTGAATATCAGTTTAATTTAGTGTTTTGTTTATGTATTTTGTAATATTTGTATTGTTTGTGAATTATCTAAAGTTTTGTATTTATTTTTATGTTTCATGTATGCAGAGGGCGGTGCAACGAACGGAGACAGCATCTTCACTGCCGGGACCAGAGAGAAAATTGCTGGCCACTATACGTCGCGGGTTGACAGCCAAACAGCAACAGAAGATCCTGAAACCGAGTTGTTGCATCGTGCTTCTAAAAACTGAAAAAAATAAGAATTTGTAATATTTCTACAACAATAACGTAATGGAAAGTTTAATCATGTTGTAAATGTTCAGTCCTATCTTGTATCTTGTCAAGGCCCATGTTCACGTCTATATGTAGTATATGTGAAGATAATAAGCTAGTGTATACTACAAAAGTTTAAATACGTGTTCCAAGAATTTATTTATGAAGAATTATATTAAGGAAGAAGTATTACTGATTTATTTGACAATATTATTAATTTTTGACAACGTTCATCACGAGTTTGAGTCTTAAAAGTTTATTCAATGTGGTTTTAATATTTATTAAAGCAGATAACTTGCATTAATATAATTTCTGATAAGAAACAAACGACAAAATCATTTATACAAAACTTACGTCGTTACACTACAGGAGGAGAAGAAAGGAGAGGAAGATTAAGATAGGAATGTGGGAGAGAGAGGTGAAAAAATGAGGGAGGAAGGATGGAGGGGGGGGGGGGGGGGGGAGAGAGAGAGAGAGAGAGAGAGAGAGAGAGAGAGAGAGAGAGAGAGAGAGAGAGAGAGAATGGTTCCAATGGCTCTGAGCACTATGGGAATTAACATCTGTGGTCATCAGTCCCCTAGACGTAGAACTACTTAAACCTAACTAACCTAGGGAAATCACACACATCCATGCCCGAGGCAGGATTCGAAGCTGCGACCGTAGCAGTAGTGCAGCTCCGGACTGAAGTGCCTAGAACCGCTTGGCCACAGCGGCTGACAGAGAGAGAGAGAGAGAGAAACTTATGACTTCAACAGCTGCTTCACTATGTGAGTCATTTGGATGCTCCCTTCCAGCACAAATTTCTCAGAACAGTGCAGATGGAAATTCTCTCTCCAGCATGTCCCACACTCTCGCAATCACACAGTCACCTCCACTGAATTAATTCCCACTGCCTCACCTTACCTTTACCCTTCTCTCTTCTGTCCACCCTACCACTCCTCCACCTGCCCTCATGTTGTCTTTCTCTCTCTTTCTCCTTTTGCACCCCTCTCTCTTTCTCTCTCCCCTCCCTTTCTGCCCCTTCATTTCTACCTTCCTCTCCTTTCTTTCCTTTCTGTCCCCTTTCCCTCTCTCTACCTTCTATATGCTCTATCTTCTGGACTACTCTCATCTCATTGTGCAGTTACTCAGTCATCTGTCAACACACCTGCCTCAAACTGCTTCCTCACCTTGTGCTTTCCACCCTATCCCCTCCCCATCTTCTTCTACCTAGGCAAATGCTCTCAAAATCAGTAATAAGCAGTCTCACTGTGGCAACTTGTGTGTGTGTGTGTGTGTGAGAGAGAGGTTGCCTTTCTTATATCTCGTGTACTAATATATTTACGTACTCACTCATTCACTGTATTCGTAGATCTCATCAAGGAACCTTTAGGGATGTGAAATGAGGGAAGGTATACATTAACAAAAGACTAAGGAATCATAGAAACTTAAGTATACTATATTAACAATAAACTATCACTGTGTTGCTTAGTCCTAGTCTTGATATTAAATTGGTATTTTTCAGAGAAAAGACTTTTCCATATGTGAGTTAGACTTATGCACTCCATTCCGTCTTCAGGCCACGAGGGGCCTACCGGGACCATCCGACCGCCTCTCATCCTCCGAGGAAGATGCGGATAGGAGGGGCGTGGCATCAGCACACCGCTCTCCCGGTCATTACGATGGTATTCTTGACCGAAGCCGCTACTATTCGGTCGAGTAGCTCCTCAATTGGCATCACAAGGCTGAGTGAAAAATGACAACAGCGCGTGCCGGCTGGATGGTCACCCATCCGAGTGCCGACCAATGCCTGACAGTGCTTAACTTCGGTGATCTCACGGGAACCGGTGTATCCACTGCGGCAAGGCTGTTGCCGAGTTAGACTTATAATCCACATAAAATAAAGTACACAGAATTTAAGTGCATAGTAGCACTTTTTATTTTAAGTAACGTAATCATAAATGACAACAGGTAAATCATGTACTGGGAATCACCTCTTGCTTTGGCTTATGAAGGGGGTTGGGAACTGTAGATGAAGTCTGCACTTGGAGTCTCCGGATGTGATGAGGACTGTGGCATTGGTGGGGTGCCTTGTAGTGGTGAAGGAGGGACCCACACAGCTGGCCTCACTCAATAGATACCTTTGCGGCTTTTGACATTTTGCATGATCTTCACAATGTGGTCTCCTCATCACAACACCAGAACGGGATGGTGTATGGTGGCTGGAGTGGTAACTTGATGACATCTGTGCAGAGAACGATGTGAATACACTTTTTGACAACTTAGTGGAGAAAACTGGGGCACCGAGTGAGGTGGCGCAGTGGTTAGCACACTGGACTCGCATTTGGGAGGACGACGGTTCAATCCCGCGTCCGGCCATCCTGATTTAGTTTTTCCGTGATTTCCCTAAATCGCTCCAGGCAAATGCCGGGATGGTTCCTTTCAAAGGGCATGGCCGACTTCCTTCCCCATCCTTCCCTAATCTGATGAGACCGCTGACCTCGCTGTCTGGTCTCCTTCCCCAAAATAACCAACCAACCAAAACTGGGGCAAAGCAAGCCGGTGTCAGATCTCGGCTATGTGGCTCAAAAAATGGTTCAAATGGCTCTGAGCACTATGGGACTTAACATCTGAGGTCATCAGTCCCCTAGACTTAGAACTACTTAAACCTAACTGACCTAAGGACATCACACATCCATGCCCAAGGCAGGATTTGAACCTGCGACCATAGCGGTCTCGCGGTTCCAGACTGAAGCGCCACACCGGCCGGCAGCTATGTGGTCTCAGGGCTATTGTGCCACCTGTGGCTATGGTGCAGCTGTAAGATCCCTTGCTTCCCACAGAGCATTTGTGCTAATGGTGCTCCCATTTATGACTGGTACATTGTGTGAAGGCCTGAAAGGGCAATTTATAGCAGTACCACATGAGAGCTATCTTTACAGTTCGATGCCATCTTGTTTTCATCCCACTGTTGGCAAGATGGTAGCTCACAGTATGACAACACTGAATAATGGGGGGGTTAGACAATTTTCATAAGAAAATAGATTTTAATTAGTGTTGGTAATCTATGCTATCCAGGTGGTGGCCCAGAATAATTCACCAGAACCATTAACATTTTCAAATTGGGTTTACCACCACCTCCTGGTTTAGTAGGAAGATCAAATGCAAGGTAGTGTGTAGTCGGCATTGTTGTTTGTGATTGTTGAACTGACACGGAAATGATTGTTGTTTTAGTGTTTGTTTCTTTTCATTGCTCTGTGTTCACTTTTTGGATTGCAGGAAGGGACCAAAACCTTGATTTCTTGAAATCTCAACACTAATGACAACGAACTATTTGTGTCTGTCTTCCAATGTTATTTTGCCGTATCGTACTCGTTTCTTCATTGTCAGTATCTCCAAATGTGTGGGAAGAGCTTAGACTCCATACAATATCACATATCAATTATCCCACAGGTGTCACAGTTGGCAACAGAATTGCAAGTTTCTGTCAGATACCAACGGCAGTCACACAGGATTGAGTGGAACCAATGGAGCGTTCCCTCTGAGCCGTGCCTCCAACGGCTCTAGACTACAATTGGCCTCTGCCACCACAATATAGGATGGCAGGCAGCAGCCACACAGTCCACTTGCACTCAGAGCCACATTACTACATGACATTATGCAGATGCCGCCTAGTTGCAGCTCCAATACCATTGTTTGTGCTTAGTTCAGACATCCTGAACCTTGTTGCTGTTGTACGAGCTGGACTCTTATTTCTTGCCACATTATTTGTAATGAGTCTTTGTACACTTCAAGAAGTATAAATTAAGCAAATTGACTGTTCACTGTGTTAACTTGTTCTTTAATCATTTCTGCTCCTGTCCAGCTTTCCTATGATGATGGTTGCTGCACCACTCTATAGACCATCTCTCCTTACCACTGTGTATGAAGTCATATAGAACACTCCACATAAAATAAGGTACATGGAACTTTTTATTTTGAGTAACAGTCATATACTTTTATTAACAACAAGAGACAATTCTAAACTGAGAGATGAGTCAATAAAATGAGTACAGTATGGCTGACATATGGCTGAAATTGATCAAATTGTTTGGCGTGACAGACTGATCTGTAGGGTAGCATCAGGTCTAGGTTAGGTTGAAATGTGATAAGTCGATTGTGAGTTGTAGAAGCCAATAAATGTGCATGCCAGAAAATGGTTGTGGCAGCAGAGTGACCTGTAGTGTAGCCTAATGTTTATGTTTGTTCCCTATTTAAACAGTCAATTCCAGCCAAACATCAGTTATACTGTACTCATTTTAGTCGCTTGTCACTGATGGTAACTTTATAATAACCATTGTACCGGACGTAAAATGCACTAGAGTTGATTGGCGGATTGATTATTCCCACACATACAGAGTCATATTTATAGCAAATTATTATTTGTTGTACAGCTTCATAACAAACACTCTGCATGCCACACAGCTAACAGAAGTTTTCAGTCCCTGACTAGATATTCAGATAACTTGTAGAAAGAGTGGCTGTTGCGTAAGTTTTTAATTTTATTTTGAAAAGGAAGTAAAAATTATTTTTGTGTGTCCTTTGATGTGACTGTGTATATCAGAGTTCACTTGAAATGGATTTTTAATATTGGCAGCAAAAACCATTAAGTAGTAAATGTATTGGGCAGTGAGTGTAAGAATTCCAAGATCTTTGAAAACTCTTCTGCAAGATGTACAGTTAACCACTTTACACCGTATGCTTACTGTTCGCTTCTGTGCAATAAACACATTGTTTATTTTGTGTAGCCTGTTCCAGAAAATAATTTCAGAAGACAATAGGCATGTCCATCTATGGAAATGAAAATGTATAATTAATTAAAAGGGAACCAGCTAATGCAGGTAAAGTTAGGCTCTCGGTTAGTTAGTTACATGTTCCAATGATCATTTTGCATTACAAGTTGTAATGATGTGGAATGAGTCATTTTACACTCACACCACAAATTAATTTGTATGTGTGGTTACATTCTGAACATTTCCAAGGGCTATTTTCTTTTGATGAAGCTACATTAGTCGCTGATACTGAAATGCTGTTACTTGGTGGATGAATTCATGCAGGATGAATTGGTTATTTGAGCTGGATACAAACTGTTGTGTCTAGGAATCCTGCCTATTCGGTTCATTAGACAATCAATCAGACAACTCGTATTAATGAGTTTTATTACAACAAAACAATAAAATACTTAACTTTGATGGATGTGTCACTAGCAAGGGGTAACATACAAAATAATTTAGTCTTCTTCAGAATAGTCCAATACAACTCTGTGCTACAAAGAGATTCCTAACGAAGTGGCTAAGGTTGACACTGCTATCGAAGTGGCTATCATTGTCACTGCTATCCAAGTGGGCCGCCACCAGTCAGGCATGGCGCTTATGCCTTCTTCGCAGAGGGGACACTGCTGTCATGTTGTCGTCCTGGAAGTGAGGTTGGTTAGCGTGCGATTGGCTGACTTCTCATAGCCTTCTCTTTCCTTTCATTTCTGACAGGCATGCCGGCACTGACTTTACGCCATAACACAAACTGTTACACATTCCACTAAATATACAGTGTGTTTCAAAGTTGTTGTGAAAAATGTCTGGGTATGATAGTTCATGTCATTTTGTTAGAGACAATATGTTCACTGACTCTTCCAGACAGTCATCCAGTCACCTGCTCCACAATTATTGAAAATCACTGTCAAATTACTGGGGTAGTACGCTGCACACCTGGTTAGTAGACGTAGTTAGTTCTGGGAAATATCATAGTCCCAGGGGCAGCAGGTACCAGAGAATGCCCAGTGTTGCTGGGAAATGTCAGCGAACATTTTGCCTCTAACAAAAGCTATTCCCCATGACACGATCTACCAATCTTAAATGTTTGTCAAAGGAATTTGAAACACTCTGCCTTGTCTTTACGTCAACACAGTGGATGATGTTTTCTAAGGCTGTAAGGCACTGAACTCAACTTCTGAAAAATTTCCATATTAAGAAATACTGATTCCTTAGTTCAAGTGTACTGACAAAGCCTATTGCTTGTGCTTATGACATGTGACAAATAAGCAATCTCAATCGTGAAAATGAGTAAACAAATTAGATGTTTACCATGTGAAACAATATCCTTTATGGCACAAGTCAAGTAAAGAATATGCTGTTTCTTTGATAATATACACAAATAAAATAAGTAAATAAGTTTGTACTGTACTGATCTTAGAAAAATATGTAGGGCTATCAAATGGAATATTACATAGGCTCAGTTGTAGGGAATGCAGGTGACAGACTTAAATTTGTTGGTAGGATACTGGGAAAATACAATCAATAGCTATGCAAAAGTGATTGTTTACAAATCTTTCATGTGACACACCATAGAATACTGCTCAATCGTGTCAGACCCAGGGGATATTGATCATGTTCGGAAATGTTGAGAAATCAGGTTTTTTTTCTGTATTGTGATTTCATTCCCCTGCCCCATATGGGCAGGGGGGGGGGGCGGCTGTCAGTGGCACAATCCGCTGCTCTTCAGCCGAGTGATATGACAACCAATACAAGAATAAAATGTTACATATAAGGCGATAAAAAAGGGGGACATAGAACAGAGTAAGGGGAGATAATGGAGGTAAAAATACACTGACATGGAGATGTTCATGGGGGGGCAGTTAAAAAAGCCGACATAAAGTTAAAAAAACACAGTTGGCGCTTCATAGAACACAAAAAAGACACTGAAGTCACACGCACAGGTTAAAAGTTGGCCACAGTATTAAAAACACTCCAGAACAACACACTTTAAACCCACTTGGAGCACACATGATGGAGAATAAAACTGCCAGGTGGGACCTGCTGGGGGAGAGGCCTGAAAGGATGGAAAAGGAGGGGAGAGCAAGGTGCAGCAGGGGAGGGGTTGGGATGAAAAGAGTAGGGGGCATTAGTGGGTGCACTAAGAGGCAGGAGACAGGTGGGGCAGGAGAGGAAGAGGGAAGACAAGGCAGGAGGGAGTGCAGAGACACTGAAGGGAATCACAAGAGAGGGAGGGAGAGTAGGAGGGGAAAGCTGCTCAGGAGAAGGGAGGGGGAGGAGAGGGAGACCTGAGGAGGAGGCAGGAGGAAGATGGGGTTAGAGTTGATAGGAAGGGTAGATGTCAGGGCGAAACTCATCATCTGGGAGGGGTAGACGGTGGAAGTTGTGTTGGGAAAGGAGGCGGAGGATGTGGAGATGGAGAGAGGGTGGGATACAATGGTAAAGGTGCGGCAACGGGCTGGGGGTGGAGAGGAAGAGAGACACCAGGGTGTGAGGGGGATCAAGGTGGCGGACAATATACAGTGTGTGGATGTGTTCTGTGTTCAAGGAAAAGGAGGAGGTGGGGGAAGGAGATGAGGTTGTAGAGGATGTGCATGGGGGACGGAAGGCAGATGCTGAAGATGAGGCGGACTGCATGGCGTTTGAGAATTTCGAGTGATTTATAGAACCGAGAGGGGTGGAAATCCAAGAAATGCTGGCATAACAGAGGATGGGATGGATCAAGGATTTGTAGGTGTGAAGGATGGTGGAATGATGCAGACCCCTTGTCCAGTCAGATAGGAGTTTCAGGAGGCAGAGACTGTTGTGAGCTTTGTGTTGGATGGTAAGGAGATGGGGAGACCAGGTGAGGTGGCGGTCGAGGGAGAGGCCAAGGTATTTGATGGTAGGAGTGAGGTGGATAGGACGGATATAAATGGTGAGGTAGAAATCATGGAGACGGAAAGAGCAGGTGGTGCGGCCTATGATAATCGCCTGGCTCTTGGAGGGGTTGATACGGAGGAACCACTGGTTGCACCAAGGTGGATTTGGAGGGTACGTTGGGACCATTGGAGGGTAGGATATAAGACTAGCAAGGCGGTGTCATCAGCAAATTGGACGAGATGAGCAGGCGGGGGAGGTTTGGGCATATCAGCAGTGTACAAGAGATAGAGGAGAGGGGAAAGGACGGAGTCTTGGGGCACGCCAGCAGAGGAATATAAAGTACGGGATTTGGAATTGTGGATAGTCACATAGGAGGGATGACGGGAGAAATCAGGATTGGCCGACGCCATTTACAGCACGGAAGTTTACTTAAAAAGATTCAGGAACCTGTATTAATTGAAGAATCCAGAGATATGTACACGCGAAAACGAAGTTGACACTCGGCGCAGCGGCTTAAGGGCATTCTCCGTTTGCAGTCGCTTCCATAAGCTACGTACTACGTCGAGTGTGGACTGAGTTTGCGTGAATATTACATTAGCTTCGTAAGTACCGATGCAGAAGGGACACCACAAAGGCAAGATTAGTCTAATAACAGTGCGCACAGAGTCATTTATGAAATCATTCTTTCCATGCCCCACACACGGAAAAGAAGCGAAAAAGCGTTTCACATTTCTTCTAACTCCCGTCAGCCATTGTGCCGAGTGTCAATTTACCTTGCACGTACAAGTAGGGCAGTGAGATGTATCCTCTGCCATGCACTTCACCATGGTTAGCAGAGTATCGGTGTGGATTTATGTCGTGTTATAACCTGAAGAGAAGCAACAATTTAGTCCCCTGACGTCATAAAACTACAGTACTCAAAGAGACGTAAAATATTCTCTGCCTTTTTGATAGAACTATAACAAACGTGTGTAAACCGCCCCAATAACAACAAAATTAGGCACACAGCGTCTCCAGTAAGTAGTATAATAAACGCATCCCCCCGTCGGCTTCGTGTGAGTATGTTTGTTAACTTTCTTTCCTACTATTATATGACTTCGTTTTTCTTTCAAAATTGATTAGTTCAAACTTTGGCGCACATGGCCATCGATATGTGTCTGTTTTTCATCCTGCGTTTGTACCATCTTGTCATCAAAGCGACCTTTAATTGTGGAAACTAATGCGAATTTTATTGTTTCAGTCTTGTGTAGTAACAGCATACAAACACAATACTCATTTCTTAACAAATTATTAGTGACACTGTAAAAATACAGCATCACTGCACCAAATATTCCAATTTCACTGACTTTGACGGTTGGCACTACCCTCGTATTAAACACAAATAAAACGTAAAGTCTGTCTGCTGTAAGCTGTTGTTGATGTTTACACGGACAGGCTAAGAAAGTTAGAAAATAATAATGCATTTTTTGGTTAAGTGCTCCAGATGTGCGTTTCAAAACAGTTATCAATGAATATTGTGACTCTACGATAATAAATGTTGAATGAGTCGTTGGAAGTTGCGTTCTTCGATACGATGGTACGAAAATATCAAACTCTAGACTAACGGATGTCGGTTAGAGACAAATTAAATTTTTAGTGAACGAAGGAAACAGTATTTTCAGCTTTGACCCAATATAAATAAATACCGCAAAGTGATATCCGCTCGCATAGACTTAAAAAAAAATCTGACAAATTTATGTTCACCTCCCATCATTCTGATGTAAGCTGGCTGTACGTTGGAAGGTTTAATATAAAATTGGCCATCATGCCTTTATAATTGTACATACCAAGCAGTACTCTGACCTTGTTAGTTACCATTTGCCTGAAGGTTGGTCCAGATATTTGAAACAGTCGTTTTTGCATATATTGTACATAATTTGCGTTATTTACATTGCCAACTTACTAATACAGAATGAAAAATGGACGTATTTGCTCACTTGATCAGTAGTTGCATATAAGGTTACACAAGTGTCAACTGCATATATCTTTTTTGGTTGCATGATTTGAGGTATTTACATTTGTATAAAACAGTATGAGACCTTTCTTTGCATGTGATACTAAAGCGATTTTGTAATTGGAGTTAGCTGACATCAGTCTTCCAGTCTGTGTTCCATTCCGTCGGTGTGACCCAAACCACTTGTTTGTGAATCACTTATGTATCAAATGCATTCAGTTATAGCAATGGCATTCTTTTCTGGGGATCAAAGGCACAAAACATGAACACAGTTTTCAAACTGCAGAAAAAGGTCATAGGCATAATAACTAATCATAGTATTTGGGCTCATTTTAGAGAACTATTTAAAAAACAATTACTGCTCCAAGTGATTACATCTACCATTCCCTTGTGCATATCTGGGAAAACATTTGCATGTATTTCGCTAATAGCATTGTACATAATCGTGGCGTAAGGTCCAATTTGGTCTTGCATTTACTACAGAAAACCAAACAGAAACCCAAAACAGTACAATTTGTCAGAGATAAAGTTGTAGCCTATAATAAATTGTCCAAAGACAGAAAAAAATTACCAAAACACATCTATTGAAAAAGGCAACTAAAACATACTTTATAAGTAATGCATAGGCCCTACTACACAATCAGAGATCATTTCGAGGACTGAGAGTAGGAGTTTATAATGGGACAACAACAACAACCTGTTACATTACAATATATGATCACAATGCAATGCTCTTAAGAGAAAATCACTCATTAGAGGAGGGAGGGGATTGCAGTAGTGGTGGTTGATGCTGACTCAGTTTTCCAGAGGGACTGAAGGCAGGACATGAAGGTGTGCAAATTCATGGTCCTGGCATAACTAGTGGACGCCCAAAGAATGTGCAGCAATGTATGGCAAAAGTGCATTTTATGTTATAAGTTATGTAGAGCAACTGTTTACAATCAAAATAACATTGTGCAATAGATAACAAGTGAATGAGTTTGTACAGCTATTGAGACACTGATTTCCTAGTCTGGAGGGTAAGGTTTGCTCTGTCTGGCCATCCTGATTTATGTTTGCTGTGGATTCCTTAAATCATTTCAGGTAAATGGTGGAATGGATCCTTCAGCAAGGCCATGGCTGACCACCAGTCCTATCCTCGTTCAAAGATACTTATATGTTCTATGTGCATGTATAGTCGAGCTATTTATTTTCATTGCATTGTTATGACAAATCATTTATCATTGTGAGATGAACTCTGAATGAATGAATAAATAAATAAAATGGGACCACAGTTAAGAGATAAAGCTGTTGCATTAATATCTTGTCATTTTGTAGATTTCTAATTATATGTTCAGTGTAGCACATTGTTGCTGTTTCTGTGCTTTTACCTGCTTCAGTGCCATGTTGACTACTGTTCAGTGGCTTATAATCCTTTAGATATCATTGATTTGGTGCTTTATTAGTATCTTTAATACTTATTTATTTTTGTTTTATTTATTTATTCATCTCGAGTTTATCTCACAATGATACAGAATTCATCATCATAATACAACAAAAATAAGTAGCTCACATACACATAAAATATACAGGCTAAGTATGTTTGATGATAAGAGGACAGGTGGTCAGTCTAGCCTTGCTGAGAGGTATCATCCTGTCATTTGTCTGAAATGATTTAAGAAAACAACGGAAAACCTAAATCTTGATGGCTGGGCAGAGTGAACTCCATTCTCTCTAACATGAGATCAGTGTCTTAACCGCTGCAATCCCTTATTTGATTGGTACCACATTTACAACATTGTTTTGGCTCTACACGATTTACATGAAATAACTTGTAATGTGAAACATAGTTTTACACTGCACACTCCACGGACATCTGCTGCTGACTCGTGCACTATGAATGTGGTGCTATGCTTCTTGCACACCCTTCAGTCTGTTTGGGAACTGACTTGAAGACCTTAACCATCCTGCTGTGCCCCATGCATGCCTCCATGTCTTTCCTTCAGTCCATATGGAAAACTGAGTCGGCATTCATCCCATGATAACTGAGAAATCGAGCTTGGGAGAATGACAAGACCAAACATTATTGGCATACACTATAGATCTCGACACATGATTTTCTTGAAAAAGCGCTACATTATGATCATATACAGGGTGGTCCATTGATCTTGACCGGGCCAAATATCTCACGAAATAAGCTTCAAATGAAAAAACTACAAAGAAAGAAACTTGCCTAGCTTGAGGTGGGAAACATGATGGTGCTGTGGTTGGCCTGCTAGATGGTGCTGCCATAGGTCAAATGGATATCAAGTGTTTTTTTTTTTAAATAGGAACCCCCATTTTTTATTACATATTCATGTAGTATGTAAAGAAATATGAATGTTATACTTGAACCACTTTTTTTGCTTTGTGATAGATGGCACTGTAATAGTCACAAACGTATAAGTATGTGGTATCACGTAACATTCTTGTCTTTAGATATTTGATATTTGCCTTGTGAGTGTTCTTTAGCACCACCCACATGTGTCTTATGGAATGTCATGGACATGAACAGCCAGTGCTCCCAATTTTTTTCTTTTCCTTTTTTAGTAAATTCATAATATTTACTGATGACATCATTTGTGGATAGAGGCCCCAAACACATCCATGCTGTATACAGCCAGTAGAATAGTGGAATGGGGTTGCAACTGATTCATGAGTAGCAGCTTAACATTTAATCTTACAAAAACTCTTTTTGTGAAAAAAAAAAAAAAAAAAAAAAAAAAACTAAATGTGACTCCCAGGTATACACTAGATGAGGTGCAATGTGTGTGAAGTTTCTAGGCATCCAGGTGGATAATACATTGAGGTGGCACCAGCACAATGATATGGGCTCAGTTCTGCCACAGAAATCCACCTCAATGTGCTGACTTGCAGGCATTCTTACTAGCATGCGTTCACTCAGTACTGTCCCGCGCTGTAATGTCTCGGGTGAAAGAGCGAAGTTCAAGGAAATACTTACTATGTGCAAATGAGCAGCAGGAATATCGTGTAAAATTAAGAATCGAACACCAAGCAGACGTATCTTCAGGGCCTAGTGATTATTATATTTGTTTGGTAATACATTACAAGATGTAAGATACATGCAAAATACCCTCAGACTTCAAGAAGAATATGATAATTCCAAATGCGAAGAAAGCAGATGTGAATATTGCTAAACTATCAGTTTAATAAGACCTGGTTTCAAACCACTAACAAAATTTCTTTACAGAAGAATGGAAAAACTGGTAGAAGCTGACCTTGGAGAAGATCAGTCTGGATTCTGGAGAAATGTAGAAACACGGAAGGCAATGCTCACTCTATGAATTCTTTTAGAAGATGGGTTAAGGAAAGGGTTATGTTTATAGCATTTGTAGACTTGGAAAAGGTTTTGACAGTATTGACTGGAATACCCTCTTTGACATTCTGAAGGTAATGGGATAAAATGCAGGCAGCAAAAGGCTATTTACAACTTGTACAGACACCAGATGGCAGTTATGAGTCAAGGAGCATGAAAGGGAAGCAGTGGTTGAGAAGGGAGTGAGACAGAGTTGTAGCCTATCGCCGATGTTATTCAGTCTGTACATTGAGCAAGCAGTAAAGGAAACTGGAAAAAAATGGAGTAGGAATAAAGGTCCAGGGAGAAGAAATAAAAATTTTGAGATTTTCTGAGGACATGGTAATTCTGTCAGAGAAAATAAAGGACTTGAAAGAGCAGTTGAACAGAATGGGAAGGGTCTTGAAAGAAAGATGTAGGAGGAACATAAACAAAAGCAAAACAAAGATAATGGAATGTTGTTGAATTAAATCAGAAGATGCTGAAGAAATTATATTAGGAAACAAGACTCTGAAAGTAGTAAATGAGTTTTTCTATTTGGGCTGCAAAAATAACTGATGATCGTTGAAGTAGGGAGGATATAAAATGTAGACTGGAAATGGCAAGAAAAGCGTTTCTGAAGTAGAGAGATTTGTTAACACCGAGTACAGATTTGATGCCAGGAAGTATTTTGTGAAAGTAATTGTACAGAGTGGAGCCCTGTGTGGAAGTAAGGGGGGGGGGGGGTTAGTAAAAATTATAGACGGAGACCAAGAGATGGATACAGTAAACAGAATCAATAGAATGTAGGTTATAGTAGTTATTCAGAGATGAAGAAGTTTGCACAGTATAGAGTAAAAGAAGAAGAAGAAGAACAACAACATTACACCACTTTGGTATTTGTTGCTAATAATGATGCTTTTTTTAGGATAAACTCTGCGATTCTCTACAATAATAGTACAGGTAAAAAAACAATTTACTAATATACTATGCCTCCCTCTTCAGGATGCAGAATGGAGTTTTATACTCTGGTGTAACTCCCAGAAACTCAAAAACTGAGTACAAGAATACCTTATTAGCCATCCCTCCTATAATTTAACAGAATGCTTGTACTCAGGAATGTAAATTGCTTGCAACTGTAATATTTGTATTACATAGACTGTGACTGTGCCAGAATATAGACAATATAGACAACTGATTTTGATCTGTGTAAAGTAAATGCCTGGTTTGAAATATTACATAAAACCAGCTGCTAAATGGTGTAATGGGAGGAGCAGACATTTTTTTCAAAATAGGCATTTTTTTCTCTTTTTGGTCATCAGTCTACTGACTGGTTTGATGCGGCCCGCCACAAATTCCTTTCCTGTGCTAACCTCTTCATCTCAGAGTAGCACTTGCAACCTACGTCCTCAATTATTTGCTTGACATATTCCAATCTCTGTCTTCCTCTACAGTTTTTGCCCTGTACAGCTCCCTCTAGTACCATGGAAGTTATTCCCTCATGTCTTAGCAGATGTCCTATCATCCTGTCCCTTCTCCTTATCAGTGTTTTCCACATATTCCTTTCCTCTGATTCTGCGTAGAACCTCCTCATTCCTTACCTTATCAGTCCACCTAATTTTCAACATTCGTCTATAGCACCACATCTCAAATGCTTCGATTCTCTTCTCCTAATATAGATATATAAAGTAATCTAGAGGTAATTCTCACAGCTGTCACTGTGAATAGGTTAGAGCCAGCCATAATTTGTTGTTAGTAGGTTTTATATAAGTGAACTGCAGTTGCTGCTTGTACCTGTTGATGTGTAAATTGAGTCATTACACATCCTTGAAGCCTCTGTTTCATTTTTTTTTTTTTTTTTTTTTTTTTTTCTCGAAAACACTGTGTGAAGTTTAGCAAGATCAGCCATTGCCTGCAGGGGAAACAACTATTAAAAATAACTTTTTGAAAACATCCACAATTCACACTTAGTATTTTTTTTATTTACCAGTTTCGCTCTTCAAATGAACAAGAGCATCATCAGAACATATAGTTTAAAGTTGACTGACAGCACTAAAGATTAAACTGGCTATACTACAGTACTTAAACTTCTGTTGTAGTACAGTAGTGAATGATGTCACTGCCAATGCCAAAGATTAAATTTATGATTAAATTAATTTAATTTTTGGTGTTGTGAATGTCATTGAAATCCTCCCCACTCCACCAAGAGTGTCTTTCCGCCGTCCACCTAACCTTCGTAACCTCTTAGTTCATGCCTATGAAATCCCCAAACCACCTTCCCTACCCTCTGGCTCCTACCCTTGTAACCGCACCCGGTGTAAAACCTGTCCCATGCACCCTCCCACCACCACCTACTCCAGTCCTGTAACCCGGAAGGTGTACACGATCAAAGGCAGAGCCACGTGTGAAAGCACCCACGTGATCTACCAACTGACCTGCCTACACTGTGACGCATTCTATGTAGGAATGACCAGCAACAAACTGTCCATTCGCATGAATGGACACAGGCAGTGTTTGTTGGTAATGAGGATCACCCTGTGGCTAAACATGCCTTGGTGCACGGCCAGCACATCTTGGCACAGTGTTACACCGTCCGGGTTATCTGGATACTTCCCACTAACACCAACCTATCCGAACTCCGGAGATGGGATCCCGCGTCCGGCCATCCTGATTTAGGTTTTCCGTGATTTCCCTAAATCGCTCCAGGCAAATGCCGGGATAGTTCCTTTCAAAGGGCACGGCCGACTTCCTTCCCCATCCTTCCCTAATCTGATGAGACCGATGACCTCGCTGTCTGGTCTCCTTCCCCCAACAAACCAACCAACCATCCGGAGATGGGAACTTGCTCTTCAATATGTCCTCTCTTCCCATTATCCACCAGGCCTCAATCTCCGCTAATATCAAGTTGCCACCACTCATACCTCACCTGTCATTCAACAACATCTTTGCCTCTGCACTTCTGCCTCGACTGACATCTCTGCCCAAACTCTTTGTCTTTAAATATGTCTGCTTATGTCTGTATATTTGTGGATGGATGTGTGTGTGTGTGCGAGTGTATACCCGTCCTTTTTTCTCCCTAAGGTAAGTCTTTCCGCTCCGGGGATTGGAATGACTCCTTACCCTCTCCCTTAAAACCCACATCCTTTCGTCTTTCCCTCTCCTTTCTTCTTTCCTGATGAGGCAACAGTTTGTTGCGAAAGCTTGCATTTTGTGTGTATGTTTGTGTTTGTTTGTGTGTCTGTCGACCTGCCAGCACTTTCATTTGGTAAGTCACATCATCTTTGTTTTTAGATATATTTTTCCTACGTGGAATGATTCCCTCTATTATAACCATCTCATTATGCATACATACATACATACTACTGTACTTTAAGTGCAAATTTAACTATTATACACATCCATTTTAATCTTTAGTGTTGTTATCCAAACTTTAATGTAAAGTTCAGTGCTGTCAGCAAACCTTAAACTGTGTGTTCTGATGATTCTCTTGTTCATTTGAAGAGTGTAACTGGTAAATAAAAAATAATAAATGAAACTAATGGTTGTTTTCAAAATCTTAATGTGTGAAGTAAATGAATAAGTAATACTTCTTTCTGCTGACCTTCAGTCTTATCTCTCATGATGTGCAAATGGGTCTGACATGTTGTCTCCCTACAGGAATCAACAGAGGAGGAAGTGATGCACATGCTGTCTGGTGAAATAGACATCAAAGAGGAGGCAGTAAGTATTATTAATGGAAACACTTATTGTGGCTTTTCATTTGTGCATTTATTTTTGTGCATCCATCGTGAAAACAAAGTTGTGTGTGTGTTTGTTTTGTGTGTGTGTAAGGGGGGGGGGGGGGCGGGGAGAGAGAGAGAGAGAGAGAGAGAGAGAGAGAGAGAGGTGTGAGCATCATGTCGTCAAAACTGACTCTGACCAGCCCTTTTAGGCACTACAGAGAAACAGAGCTCTGGGAATAGAAATTGTATCTGCTGCCTGTGGAGTACGTGCCTCTGCCAGCTGAGACAAAGACTGTTGCTTTTTTTTTTTTTTTTTTTTTTTTTTTTTTTTTTTTTTTTTTTTTTTTTTAAATGTAAGATAAAACAGAATTCAACATTTGACTTTTTCCTTTGTGCCTTTCTTTCCAACACATGTTATGAGCCCTCACTAGTGAAGTTACACAGGACTTAAACTAGCCTGTTGCTGCTGCTTTGATTGCAGTATATATTATCCACTTACCTATTCAACTCCTGGATTTCAATTTAACATTTTTTAATTATCAGTTAAACTCATTTTGTTCCCTAATTTATCCACCTTTCTTCTTCAGATTTTTCCTGACAGTATGCCTTGTGATATGTGTGACCAGTAACACCTAAATATTGTTGGTGTGTATCCAGGGTTAGATTCTGGAAAGGGAGGATCAGACTTTGTTACTTTCTCTCTGCTCTTCTTCTCTGGAGAAGGGATGCTTGCATCTCATTGACAGCTGCGTAATCATTTGTGGCAGCGCCTTTGTTCTGCAGTGACAGCTGTAGGAAACGCAGTGGCCTAACTGGGGGTGTGTGAAAATGCATCCAACCAGATAGTGGCTGATACCATGCATATAACAAATGTAGCCGCCCACCTCTGAATTGCATCGGTGTCTTCCTTTAATCCAACCTGCGCGGGGGGGGGGGGGGGGGGGGGGGGGGGGGGAGATCCCAAACACTCAAACATTACTCAAGAGTAGGTCACTCTAGTGTTCTATACACTGTCTTATTTATGGATGAGCTACAGTTCCCAAAATTTTCCCAATAAAATGAAGTTGAGCATTCATCTTCCCTACTATCAACCTGATGTTCTCATTTCATTTCATATTGTTTTGCAACATTATGCCTATATTGTTATTGGAGTGATTGTGTCCAGCTGCACCCTACTAATGCTATATTCCTACTCATCCGCATTAACTTACATTTTGCTATGTTTAGAGCAAGCTGCCATTCATCATACAAACTATAAATTTTGTCTGAGTCATCTTGTATATTTGTACAATCACTCAATGTTGACACCTTCCTCTACATAATAGCATCATCAGTATAAAATGACCTGACACACAGGGTGAGGAGCAATTTATGGCAGCTGACTGATGATGCTGTTATGTAGAGGAAGGTGTCATCATTGAGTGATTGTACAAATATACAAGATGACTCAGACAAAATTTATAGTTTGTATGATGAATGGCAGCTTGCTCTAAACATAGCAAAATGTAAGTTAATGCGGATGAGTAGGAATATAGCATTAGTAGGGTGCAGCTGGACACAATCACTCCAATAACAATCTAGGCATAATGTTGTAAAACAATATATATATATATATATATATATATATATATATATATATATATATATATATATATATGACCTGACACACAGGGCGAGGAGCAATTTATGGCAGCTGACTGATGATGCTGCTATGTAGAGGAAGGTGTCATCATTGAGTGATTGATATATATAAAAGAGGGAAACATTCCACGTGGGAAAAATATATCTAAAAACAAAGATGATGAGACTTACCAAACAAAAGGGCTGGCAGGTCGATAGACACACAAACATACACACAAAATTCTAGCTTTCGCAACCAACGGCTGCTTCGTCAGGAAAGAGGGAAGGAGAGGGAAAGACGAAAGGATGTGGGTTTTAAGGGAGAGGGTAAGGAGTCATTCCAATCCCGGGAGTGGAAAGACTTACCTTAGGGGTAAAAAAGGACGGGTATACACACACACACACACACACACACACACACACACACACACACACACACACACACACATATCCATCCGCACATATATATATATATATATATATATATATATATATATATATATATATATATATATATATATATGTCTGCTTGTGTCTGTATGTGTGGATGGATATGTGTGTGTGTGCGAGTGTATACCTGTCCTTTTTTTCCCCCTAAGGTAAGTCTTTCCACTCCCGGTGGGATTGAAATGACTCCTTACCCTCTCCCTTAAAACCCACTTCCTTTCGTCTTTCCCTCTCCTTCCCTCTTTCCTGATGAGGCAACAGTTTGTTGCGAAAGCTTGAATTTTGTGTGTATGTTTGTGTTTGTTTGTGTGTCTATCGACCTGCCAGCACTTTCGTTCGGTAAGTCACCTCATCTTTGTTTTTATATATATATATATATATATATATATATATATATATATATATATAAAAAACTGCCAGCACTTTCGTTCGGTAAGTCACCTCATCTTTGTTTATATATATATATATATATATATATATATATATATATATATATATATATATATATATATATATATATATATATATATATATATATATAAAAGAATAAAAGCAGTCTGGTCACACTTTGCTGGAACACTCCTGGCAATACCCCTGTCTATGATGAACACTCACGGCCAAGGACCACTTACCAGGTTCTATTACTTAGAAAGTATCTGATCCACCCGTATACCTAGGAACCTAAACCGTATGCTCTAACCTTCAGCAACAATCTCCATTGGGCAAATGGTTTCTGGAAATCTAGGAACATGGAATCTGCCTGTTGCCCTCCATTTGTGTTTTGTAGAATATCATGTCAGAAAACGGCAAGCTAAGTTTTGCATGAGTACATGAGCAGACTAACAAGAAATCCTCTATCCCATCACAAATTTCATTTGATACCCCTTGTGATCGTACTTTTGTTTGTAATCATTGCTGTGGTACTGAGTCAAGTGCAACCTAAGGACTCACAAGCCATGTCTGATTTGTTTTTGGCAGCAGGCATGATATGCCTGAGAATATCGACATCCTACCTGGCCGGAAGCATTTCAAAAGCTGGGCAGGCCTTAAGTAATCTTAGGCTAAGGAGTGTACCGAGGTAGTAATTGATATGCTGCATTGAAATAACAACTGCTTGTTTTTTGACCATGAATTAAGCTTGGTACAGCTTTAGAGAATGAAGGTACACCCACCAAATTTGACTGAAATGTCCTTCTGAGGTGATACGTGGCACGAGCCCACCCTATGTTTACGTTTGTCATAGTGGTTAATGTGCAGGGAGGTGCTATCAATGCAAAACAACACAGTCCCACGAGGCCATTAGCTTGTGAGCAGTTGAGGTGCGAGGTCAATGAACTGGGGCTATCTGGACCAGCTGACTGGTATTGAGTGGCTGTGATCCAGATGAAGGTGAAACGGGGCTTCCAGAACAGCTGATGGGCATCTAGTGACTGTGATCCTGGTGATGGCATGAGATGGCATTCTCTGATAGTTTGCAGTGCTGGTAGGCATTTTGGTGCCAAGTGTAGCTCAAGGATGGCCTGTCATCAGTCTGTAGTGTGTAGCTGAACTGGTCACTGAGAGGCTGAACGGCAACTGAAGTACCCGTCAGCAGAGAAGTGCAGGCACAGTGTCATGTGAACACGTGACGACATGGATGCAAATAGGTGCCTGTGACTGCAGCACTATTTACCATGACCTGTGCCCCAGTTACTGCACACCTTGTGCCTCCAGAATGTGTGGTGGTAGCTGGAGACTCAGCAGTACATAGCTCAGTGACTCTTCTGTTCACAAATGACCTCCTTAGGAAAGGCACTGGTCGTACCTGGCCTGCAACACATGTCCACGAGTGTGGTGGCCAGAGATGCAGGTGCCTAGCCCTACATATATTACATTTCTGCTCCTCAAGGAGGATGCTGCAACCATCTCAGAGACATGCAACACACTGGGGAGAAGGCACCAATATGCCATCAGAGCAGACAGGAACAAAATAACTTGACAGTTAGTCAGAGAACATGGAACATGCCTGACAAAAGAAGCATGCTGCATTCGTGAAGGTGATGGCAACTGGCCACCATAGATTGTGAGAGGGAGGGCTGGGCATAGGCAGTGTAAGCAGCAGAGATTTCAAAAAGGTGCAACCCAGGATCAGAGAACTCACGACAAGGTTGGTGATGTCATAGTGGCAGTTGGGTAGATGTGGGGATGGCTGGCTGGACATGGAGGAGGCAGCACTGGCAGTAGTTGTGGTGAATCGACTGCCACTCAAAGTAGTGTTTAACCGAATGGTGCCCAAAGTTGTTGATCACTAAATTCTTCCAACATGGGTTGTAAATAATGTGAGACTTTGTACGGTTTCTTGTATACAGATGGCTCCTTCCCAGTCGGAATTCAATGCCGCACCAAAAGTGTACTTGGCAATGGTCCAGGCAGATTAAATAATCCCACATATTCCTCCTATAACTTCTCCAAATCCACTCTATCATGCCCTTTGATATGTGACACCTTTCCCCTTAGTGCAGTTAAATCATAACTGTCCTGGCTGCTGGCAATCTACATCAAAATCCTTTCTAGTCGACGGGACGTTAAACACTAACCTAACCTAACCTAAAATCCTTTCTAATTCACCTTCAACCATTTCTGAGTTAGCTGTCAGTGTACCTTTTGATAGCCTCACCTTCTCTGAACCAAAATTATCAATACTGATGGGCACTACCCAGTCACCTGCGCATAGGATGAACTATGTCATACAAAATGTTGCACCTGGTCCAGTCTTTGTTCTCTGGCAAGGGCTCTACCACACCAACAGTATCACCACCTACGTTCATTCAGATCAGCCTTGCTGCACTCTTTGATATTGTATCCTATGAGCTGAGTAAGAGGCTGCGTACACAGTTTAATTGGTTTACCCGACATCCAAGGTGTTCCTTGCAACAGTTTCGTTCTTCCAGCAGTAAAACTGAATTGGAACAACATCCCAACAATGCTGTTGTCAGCGAAGGACTTGGAAGAGCAGTTGAACGAAATGGGCAGTGTCTTGAAAGGAGGATATAAGATGAGCATCAACAAAAGCAAAACGAGGATAACAGAATGTAGTCGAAATAAGTCGGGTTATGCTGAGGGAATTAGATTAGGAAATGAGACACTTAAAGTAGTAAAGGAGTTTTGCTATTTGGGGAGCAAAATAACTGATGATGGATGAAGTAGAGAGGATATAAAATGTAGACTGGCAATGGCAAGGAAAGCGTTTCTGAAGAAGAGAAATTTGTTAACATCGAGTATAGATTTAAGTGTCAGGAAGCCGTTTTTGAAAGTATTTGTATGGAGTGTAGCCATGTATGGAAGAGAAACATGGACGATAAGAGAATAGAATAGAAGCTTTCAAAATGTGGTGCTCCATAAGAATGCTGAAGATTAGATGGTTAGATCACATAACTAATGAGGAGGTATTGAATAGAATTGGGGAGAAGAGGAGTTTGTGGCACAACTTGACAAGAAGAAGGGACCGGTTGGTAGGACATGTTCTGAAGCATCAGGGGATTGCAAATTTAGCATTGGAGGGCAGCGTGGAGGGTAAAAATTGTAGAGGGAGACCAAGAGATGAATACACTAAGCAGATTCAGAAGGATGTAGGTTGCAGTAAGTACTGGGAGATGAAGAAGCTTGCACAGCATAGAGTAGCATGGAGAGCTGCATCAAACCAGTCTCAGGACTGAAGACCACAACAACAACAACAACAACAATAACAACAACAGCTACAGATAGTATCCAACAATAACTTACATGACCTCCCCTTTATATAGCCAAATAGACAGATGCCTGTCACTGATTTTGCATGACGGTGTCCCATAGTTGAACTTACTGGAAGCATTGCACAGTGGTCTCACTGGCCTCTGTTCTGTTTAACGCAGGGGCATGAGTGTTACCTGCACATCTATCATTGTGGCTTCCCACAAAACTACCAAACGTGGCATGGAGAGCCATACCTATAATATACAATCTCTGAATTTAACACTAATCAATCCTTCCTAGTTACTGAATCAATCTCAGTTAAAGCTACTGCAGTAGCCATTGCTTCATCCAAGGTCTTCTGGACTCCACACACACTTTTTGTGACATTTCAGATGGCAAACCCCGCAAAAACGCATCAAAGGCCCATTGTCATGCCTCCTGAAAAATGGTATTATTGACATGATCATCCTTAGTTAACTCATAGTATTAATATTGATTCCTGTGAGATGATCCACAGAAGCATCTATTGATTCTCCTAGCTTTAAGACTGTACCGTTAAGTTGTTCACAATAATGCCTTGAGGCATTCTTCCTCCTGAACAGCCCACAAACCCTCCCTGAAAATCTGAGAAGAACAGTACATCTTGAAATTTCTCATTGGACATTACACATGTTTTATCATCCATTACCAATTTTTAAGAAGTACACTTAACAACTGTTCTTCACTCCAGTTATCTAATTTTGTGGCCATGTGTGAACTATCAATAAAGACAATAACATTTGCCCCAGACTTATTTGAAAATGGTGTCTCCAGAGAGGAAGTACTAGCATCAAGGATGGGGAGATACATACCCAGAGCTTACCCTTACCTTCTGTCACACTTCAAATGTTTTACTTCTCTACTCAGAACTCCATTATCAACTCTGATCTTTGCTACTTCATCCAGCAAATCTTGAATCACTCCTCAGGTTGTTAATTTCTCACCAACAGACATTTTGTTCATCACTACCACCATGAGTGTATCATATACTCACATATAAAAGAAAGGAAAGGAAAAAAAACAATCTGACAGGACCAAATAAAATTTAAAGTTGGCACTCACTTGAGAACTTCCACTGCTTGCCACTGTTGCTGCATTTTCTCCCCTTCTGCACAGGTTTGAGTGTGGCATAGACCCCATGAAGCCATGGACCCAGGTTGTCATTGGTGTGGACTGTGTTTACATGGAATGGACTGAGTCATTGACTGGCATTGGTTGTATTCAGCTAGTTGGAGACCATTTGCAGCCATTCATAGATTTCATGTTCCCAAATGACATGGAATTTTTATGGATGACAATGTGCCATGTCATCAGGCCACTGCGATTTGTTTGAAGATCATTCTGGACAATTTGAGCAAATGATTTGACCACCCAGATCACTCGATGAGGATCTCATTGAACATTAATGGAACATAATTGAGAGGTCAGTTCATGCACAAAATCCCAATAATGGATAGCTATAGATGCAACATGGCTCAATATTTCTACAGGGGACTTCCAACGACTTGTTGAGTCCATGCCATGTTGAGTTGCTGCACTACCCCAGGCAAAAGGAGGTCCAATGCAATATTGAGAGGTACTCCATGAGTATTGTTCCCACAGTGTAATCTCCATTTAATGACCATTTCCAGCTCTGCAGGTGCTCTGACACCAATATTGTAACACGTGTTGTTGTGAGGTGTGGGTGAGCGGCTCTCTGCAGTAGGTGGGTGGAGAAATGGGTGACACAGCCAGTCAGTTAATAGAACACTTAATTGACAACCTCAGTTACTCAAAGTTCAGTGTGTCTAAAACACACAGACTGTGGATGACAGTAGATGGTCGTTGACCTGAGCGAGCTGGAACCCTCTTGGGGGGCACTGCCTTCTCGTAGGCACATTTAGTGTCAGTAATGAGGTTTTGCATGCCTTTGTAATACCGAGGGCTATGCAGGTGGTAGCATAGCAACTGGCAGGCTCACCGGAGCTGGACAGGCCCCAGTAGAGAGGTCTGACGAGTGTCCCACAACTTAGGAAAGGCAAGGCTGTGTTTTTCCCAGGGACTTATACCAGCAGTGGCCTGGTATGGGTATGGCAACCCCAGGTTTCTTGAGCTGGGGCTGTCCAGTGCCATCAGACCTCTTTTACTGTAAACTCTGGGCATACCTCAGGGACCATCATTAGACATGACAGTGTCTCAGAGAATGAGGGCCTCGGTGTCACCACCTGGACTGAGAGGAAGGTATACACCTCTATAAAAAGCCTGTCATCCTCGAGGTGTCCTACTTGCTGATGAGGTGAATGGCTGTTGACATAAAACAGTCTCTAATGGACAAACTTGGGCACTGTCGCTGCCGCAATCCCCCCTCCTCTCCACGCCCCACCTCTCCCCAGTTGCATAAGGTTTTTCAGGCATGCAGGGCTTTGTCTCGGTTGACATTTGGTTCCCTAGCAGCTGGTGGGGTCCCTATGGGGCCATGTAAATTAATATCAGCTCCTAATGGGGCAGTTGTAACATCAGGTAGTACATACACCTGTTCAACAAAGAGAGCTCATTTAGTCAGTTCAGTATTATAGGAACAAGGCACTAGTGTGCCATAACACTTTCATCGTAATCAAGAGAGCACAGGGACGCTTTGAGAATGTCACCCCTTTCCATATTTACAATCCATTGGAGGATGTGGTTGGGTCTTTAAAAAGTGTTAAAGAGCTACATAATGGAACACTTCTAGTTGATATTGCCACATCAAACCAAGTATCTAAGCTTCTGGAAGCCAAGGCCTTAGGTGAATATCATGTTGTGTCTGTGTTGCATAATACTCTTAATTTCTGTAAAGACATGGCTACGTGCTCCAACAAAGTGATATGGACCTGATTAGTTACATGAAGAATTTAAAAACGTGTGTCACACAAAAACCTACAACATTTATTCTAATGTTGAACACTCCAGAATTACGCAAACACATTCTTGCAGACTATAGCCATCTTAAGATTCGACCATTTGCTCCCAACCAAATTTGATGCTTCAGGTGTCAAAAGATTTGGTCATACCACAGTGGCAAGTAACAGGAGAGCTACATGTGGAAATTATGGAGGCTCAGCTAAGGAATCAGGTGATTCTTGTACAATCCCTCCAACGTGTATAAAGGGCTCCAGGGATCACCCTGTATGGCCAGGAAGTGTGGGCTTTATAATGAGGAAAGGAAGATTCAGGAGTTGAAGTTTATGAGATACATACAATATGGTGAAGCTAAAAAAGTTTCAAAGCTATGCAACCTCCAGTCTTTGCTACTTCTTTTGCACAGGACCTGAAGAAGTTGGGCCAACAAGTGCTATACACAAACCCACACCTGAGATTTGAGCACGGATAGATGCCCTTGTCAGTGTACCTGTGGGAGAAAAGGTACACTTGAACCTGAAATTATTTGGGAGCCATCTTCAATAGACATTGAACCGACCTCAGCCGCATACTGGTGCACACTGTCAGAGCCCACTAAGCTGTCCTCTCTACCTGTGCAGACAAATCCTCCCCTGAGTAACGGAAAAGTCACATAAAAATTCATTTGAAATTAAAGAATATGGCAGCTAAATCTTCAGCTCAGTGAGCACTCTCCCTTTTTCAATGGTGATTTTTACTGTTGAGGTTATTGATATCCACATGGATGAATTGGAGAGCTGGGCACCATGTAACATTTTCCCTGACCTGCTGTGTAAACCACCACTACCAAGAGAGGAGAACTGTCACTAATCAATGGCTCCCACAGGGTCTTCATTGTCACATTGGAGCTTTAATAGATACTGATTGCATTTGGAAGAATTACAGCTCCTAGCTCAGGAGAGCCCAAAATTCATTTTAAAGTTACTGACACACCTGCATTTATGGGCTACCGTCCCTACAAACAGGATAATGTTACCAGATAGAAGACTAAGGATGAAGCGGCTGTTTTTGTCAATGACAGATGTCACTCCTCTCCTGTCCCTCTTACCACATTCATATGAGCAGTTGCAGTGGAATTTCTCACACCAATTGTAATCACAGCATCTTCTTTGTATCTCCTACCCCACAATCCGTTAGATGCAGATGCACTGACAGAAATTTTCCAGCACTTTCCCTCCCATTGCTCTTGGTGGGAGACTTCACTGCACACACTGTGCTGTTAGATTCGGCTACCACTTGTTCCAGGGGTCAAATCAATGAGTGCCATGTCTGTCTGCCTTTTGAATTCGTGTCAGATGACACACTTTTCCACAGCTACATGGTCATCTTCAGCCATTGATCTTTGTTTTCACTTCCCAGCTATTGCAGACTTAGTCTAGCAGGAAGTGGCAACAGATTTCCATTCCAGTGATCACTTTTCAGTGTGAATTCATCTGCTGACTTATACGGTGCTTGACAGGAGACCACAAAAATGTATGGTTCAGAATGCAGATTGGTTGTGATACAGTCAGCAGACTTTCTTCAAACAATGGGATTGTGCCCAGGAGATGGTGGTGGGATTGAATGAGCTGCCACAGGTTCCATTCCCCAATGTAGCAATCACTTAAGTCTCTTGGTCCCTTGGTGGAATGGTGAATGTCACTCAGCGATCAGAGCGAGGCATGCAACTTTGTGGCAATTCAGACACCACCCAACTACAGCAAACCTCTGTGCCTTGTGATCTGTGAGAGTACAAGTGAGGCAAATGATAAAAGAACAGAAGTGGAACTCCTGGAAGGAATCAACAAGTTTCATTAATTGGTCCTCATCCATTTCACAAGTGTTGGACTCGATAAGTGAATTTCAGCCAAGGACACTACACCTTCCCTTACTGTCATATTGAGAAATGGTGTCTTGGTAGATACAACTAAAGATATGGCTCAGGTTTTAGCTAAGAACATTTTTACCACCACTGTGTCATCCATACAAACTCCCGCACTCCAGGTGTTTCATATGACACTAGAGATGAGGAATCTCTGCTTCTTCTCGCCTAATGAAAAAGTCTGCAATCTTTCATTCTCCATTTGGGGATTGTGATCAGCTCTATCTACTGCCAGAGCCACTGCTCCAGGACCTAATCAGATTCATCATGCCGTACTCTGTCATCTTTGTCCTGAAGCCGAAGGTAGATTCGTGTCTTGTTTCAGTCAGATCTTGTTTGATGAATAGTACCCCACAACTTGGAAGGAGGCAGTATTAATTCCATTATGGAAACCAGGCAAGGATCATGCGAATCCTTACAGTTATCAGAGTTTAGCCATTGCCAGTTGTACGAGTAAGCCTCTAGAGTGCATTGTCAGCTGCCACTGCGTCTGGCTCCTCAAATGCTCAGACCACCTGTGCTGTTCCCGGAGTGGTTTTCAGCTGTTCTGTTCTGTTCTGCCCATGACAACTTAATTCTGCTGGAGATGGCAGTACTGGATTCCTTTTTACACAGAAACCATTTGGGTGGAGAGTTTTCTGGCCTCGAGAAAGCATACAACAGCATTTGGAAGTACAACATTCTTCATCAACTTCATGAATGGGGACTATGTGCACATCTGCTGCTTCTTGCCCAACCCTTCCATGAGAACTGATGCTTTTGATATTGAATTGGTGATGCCTTGTCTGATTGCGGAGTTCAGGAGAACATGGTTCCACAAGACAGTGTATGCAGTGTCATATTGTTGAAGTCACTGTCATTGACACCTCCTACACAGTCAGGAGTCCTGTTAAACAATCTTTCAATATTTGTTTTTGGATGACTTTACAATCTTCAGCTCTTCATTTATTCTTAGCATGACAACAAGGCAACTGCAGCTGACCATCTTGAGGCTGGAAGCTGGGGCCAATGGAACTGGTTTTAAGTTCTCTCCAGAGAAAACTACATCTGTCAGTTTTACTCTTATCTGCACTTGTTGAAGTTTTAATCAACCAGAGCTCACAATGGGAGACAATATTTTACATTTTAAGGATGCTGTGCACTTTTTAAAAATTTTTTTAAAAATTAACCTGGCTTCTGCTCCTGAAAGACCTGTGAACAGAGGGTGTCTGCATATTTTGAAATGTCTCAATGCAAAGGCATGGGGAGCCATCAGATCCCACCTCTGGCAGTTTTATAGGGAATTTGTTGGATCACAGTTAGATAGGGAATTAGATTAGGAAATGAGACACTTAAGGTAGTAAAGGAGTTTTGCTATTTGTGGAGCAAAATAACTGATGATGGTCGAAGTAGAGAGGATATAAAATGTAGGCTGGCAATGGCAAGGAAAGCGTTTCTGAAGAAGAGAAATTTGTTAACATCCAGTATTGATTTAAGTGTCAGGAAGTCATTTCTGAAAGTATTCGTATGGAGTGTAGCCATGTATGGAAGTGAAACATGGACGGTAAATAGTTTGGACAAGAAGAGAATAGAAGCTTTCGAAATGTGGTGCTACAGAAGAATGCTGAAGATTAGATGGGTAGATCACATAACTAATGAGGAAGTACTGAACAGGATTGGGGAGAAGAGAAGTTTCTGGCACAACTTGACCAGAAGACGGGATCGGTTGGTAGGACATGTTCTGAGGCATCAAGGGATCACCAATTTAGTATTGGAGGGCAGTGTGGAGGGTAAAAATCGTAGAGGGAGACCAAGAGATGAATACACTAAGCAGATTCAGAAGGATGTAGATTGCAGTAGGTACTGGGAGATGAAGAAGCTTGCACAGGATAGAGTAGCATGGAGAGCTGCATCAAACCAGTCTCAGGACTGAAGACCACAACAACAACAGTTAGATTATGCACTGTGGTTTGTGGATGAATACATATTTCCTACCTCAAAATGTTAGATGCTGACTACCAAGACAGCATTCGGATATCAAGTGTAGACTGTCAGACCAGCGCAGTTTGGTCTCTATGTGCAGAGGCAGGTGCACCAACGCCTGGATTTGGCAGTGGCTCCTCCTGGCTCCACAGGCCATGAAAATCTGAGCATTTCTTCAGTATTTGACATTTAGGAATCAGCCCCATGCGACTAAGCCATCTGTATACCTGCTACTGACTACCTCAAGAATCTGGATATGTGAGGTCTCTAAATACATAGCTATGGATGGTACAAATTGCCATTTTGGCATCTTCAGAGACAAACTTGGCGCAGTACAGGAATGGCTTGAGTGCCATTTGGTCAGATACATTGCCACATCCGTGAGACATTCCTAGCTGCTGGTATGCAGGAGGATCGATTTCAGAACCACCATCTCTGCTGACATTGTTGTGGTAGGAGGAGTGATGACTGGTCATGTGATTCCAACCCTTGTCACACCAGGGCTGATCGTGCAGTTCAGTGACCAGTGCCTGCAGTCTGGCAGTGGCCTAATTATTGTTCTGGGCTCTGTCTTCTATTCCAAGTTCTCTTATAACTTTGTCCCATTGTATTATGTAATGAATGGTATAATTAACTACTTTCATGTCTGTATTTTCCATTGAGTGTCTGTATGATCTCACATTGTTTTCTTACCTGTAGATATTGACTGACTCCTACTGGCGACCACTTGAAGAATTTGAACAAATTGACATTAAACAAGACAATGTTGTAAGTATATGTGTATGTAAAGACTTAACGTGTTATTGATTAAGCTAAATTAAGTTATTAATGAAAGACTGTTCCATTTGATGATGTATCCCTTATTTAGATCTTTGACTTGTTTCGGACTTCACATCGAAGCCATTTCCAAGCGGATCCGAAGTGCACATGCACTCTCTGTGTGGCAGTACTGCAAGATACAAGTCACTCAAAGTTTCTCGGTCAATGTGTATTCTCCCTGGTGTTCTCTGATGTGATTTCATTGATTTTCCTATAAAAGAATGCAACAGTTTGACAGAGAAACTTTGAGTGACTTAAATGTTGCAGTACTGCCACACAGAGAGTCCATGCATTTCTGATGCACTGATGTCCTGCACATGTAGGGAGAAAAACTGGTTGAAGACCTAAATGAAGAATCCATCACCAGCTGGAATTACTTTTCATTAATTGAATCTACAAAAAGTTCCTTTACTTTACACCTATGGCAAAAAAAAAGAAAAGAGAGAGAGAGAGAGAGAGAGAGAGAGAGAGAGAGAGAGAGAGAGAGAGAGAGGAGAAGAAGAAGAAGAAGAAGAAGAAGAATTGTGACCACAGACGTAAAGTAAAGGAAATTTATTCTATATACATGTCACTGTTTTATTCGCGACAGTGTCACAGCTTGTGGAAGTGAATCTAAAGTTGCGAAACAACAGACATTTCTAAACATGGAAAACTGGTAAATTAATGAAATACATGTTATCTTTTAAAGGAATGGGAAACTCCTGATGGTTTTGATGTGTGTGACCCACTACATGTTCAGAAAGAGGTAAGTAAAGTCTTATTTAAATTATTCCCTTCTGTGTAATGTCAATATAACTCTCATTATTAATAATGTAAGCAGATTGACACTAGTCATAATTGGCTGTTTGTATATTCTTTACAGAAATAGCCTGCAGTTGTTGCTTCTGCCTGTTAATGTATAAATTGTATTGGTTCACATCACTGAAGGCCCTCTTTAGTTGATGAAGGGACTAACAGAACATGGTGTCTGAATAGCTGGATGAATATCTTGCTGTACTCCATTTTGTAATGCCTCATGATCCGACAACAACCTTTTCACTTTGCGCAGGCGCAACACCTCGAATGATTGACTGATCTGGCCTCGTAACTGTAACCAGTATGGCCTTTCTCTGGTGGTACTGTGCTGAAAGCAAGGGGAAACAATGGCCATTATTTTTCCAAACTGTGTACAGTTCTTCTATAGTGTTAACCCTCAAGTGAACACATCTATGTGTAAAGTGCGCCAACCACAAATGACATTGTCTTGTAACATTCCATTATTGTTTTACGGTTTTAAGCCCCTACATATTCCTTCATTATTTCTTCATCTAACACAGTTAAGTTGTATTGTCATATGTCCAAATGTGCAGCAGTATTACAAAAAAAGAAGCAGCGAGCTAGATGACAAAAACTGTACAATCCATGCAAGAAAATGACCCAGATTCTGACCTAACAGCACAATCCCACTCTGAGATAATTAATAATCAAACAAGTGTTTGGCAGGGGTCTGATGCAACTGCACTGTTTAACACTCTGAGTGAGTAATTTCTATGGTGTAACACTTGTGTGCGGCAACATAATAGTACAATGGAAGTTTATTTTATTATTGTTTAATTAAACAGATTTAGCTTATGTAAGTTTATTTTATCATTATTTAGTTAAGCTAAGATTAAGCTGTGCATATGCTCATACACTATGTGATTGAAAGTATCCGAACACCCCCAAAAACATACATTTTTCATATTAGGTGCGTTGTGCTGCCACCTACTGCCAGGTTCTCTATATCAATGACCTCAGTAGTCATTAGACATCATGAGACAGCAGAATGGGGCACTCCGCAGAACTCATGGACTTCGAACGTGGTCAGGTGATTGGGTGTCACTTGCATCACACATCCGTATGTGAGATTTCCACACTCATAAATATACCTGGATCGCCTGTTTCCAATGTGGTAGTGAAGTGGAAATGTGAAAAGGGACATGCACAGCATAAAAGCGTACAGGCCGACCTTCTCTGTTGACTGACAGAGACCACCGACAGCTGAAGAGGGTCGTAATGTGTTATAGGCAGATATCTATCCAGACCATCACAAAGAAATTCCAAGCTGCATCAGGATCCACTGCAAGTACTATGACATTTAGGTGGGAGATGACAAAACTTGTATTTCATGGCCGGGCCGCTGCTCATAAGCCACACATCATACCAGTAAATGACAAACGACGCCTTGCTTGGTGTAAGGAGAGCAAACATTGGACAATTGAACAGTACAAAAACATTGTGTCGAGTGATAAATCACAGTACACAGTGTGGCGATTTGAAGGCAGTGTGTGGGTATGGCAAATGCCCAATGAACATCATCTGCCAGCGTGTGTAGTGCCAACAGTAAAATTCAGAGGGGCTGGTATTATGATGTGGTCGTGTTTTTCATGGAGGGGGTTTGCACCGCTTGTTGTTTTGCATGGCACTATCACATCACAGGCCTACATTGATGTTTTAAACACCTTCTTGCTTCCCACTGTTGAAGAGCAATTCAGGGATGGCAATTTCATCTTTGAACACAATTGAGCACATGTTCATAATGTACAACCTGTGGCAGAGTGCTTGCATGACAATAAAATCCCTGTATTGGACTGACCTGCGCAGAGTTCTGACCTGAATCATATAGAACACCTTTGGGATGTTTTGGAACGCCGACTTTGTGCCAAGCCTCACTGACTGACATTGATACCTCTCCTCAGTGCAGCAGTCTGTGAAGAATGGCTTGCCATTCCCCAAGAAACCTTCCGGCACCTGATTGAACATATGCCTGCGAGAGTGGAGGCTGTCATCAAGACTAAGGGTGGGCCAACACCATATTGAACTCCAGCATTGCCAATGGAGGGCACCACAAACTTGTAAGTCATTTTCAGCCAGATGTCTGGATACTTTTGATCACATAGTGTACATGTTTTCCTTGGTAACATAAAAACAGCTATCCTTTACATGTGTACAAAGTATGCTGCATGCCAGTTCATGTTATGAAAATCAGTGCACCTACTCGAGGGTTAAATGATGATGGCATCCTCTTGGGTAATATAGTCCAGAGATGTGGGAACCGTGCAGGGGTGTAATGTTACTAGTGAAAAGCAAATCTGGTATTCTGTGGGATGGAATGTGGAGTGTTAACCCTTAACTGGGTAGATAGGTTATACAAATTAAAAAGGGAAATGAATAGGTTGACTATAAATATATTGGGTTTAATAAAATTTGGTGGCAGGAGGAACATGACTCCTGGTCAGATGCGTACAGATTCATAAATAAAAAATAAAATATGGGTAATGCAGGATTAGAGCTAATAATGAATAAGAAAATAGGAATGAGTAAGCTTCTGATAGTAGGAAAAAGAAGAGAAGGAAAATTGTTAGAGAGTGTGGACTGCAGCAAAGGAATGAAAGAGGATCTTGCTTGGTAGCATTTATGCACAGAACATAATTTAATAATTGCTAACACTTGGTTTAAGCATCATGTAAGAAGGTTTTATATATGGAAGAGACCTGAATACTGGGAAGTTTTGGGCTGATTATATAACTGTAAGACAGAGATTCCAGGCATGTCTAGTTGCATATGTGGTCTATGAAATTACAGAGGTGGGACTTGGGTAATGCAGTATCTGTGGCTGTCGGGTTGGGTGCACTTTAAAACACACATGACAGCATTCACGCTGCCGCATTTGCTACAGCCACCAACACGGCTTGAGGGCAGTGCCACAAATGCTTATGCTGCTGCCGATGATACACAAGTATCTCCCTTCTGGAGCTCCAGTGGCAGATTAACTGAAGTTCAAACATCGATGCACAGAACCTATTTTGTGTGTTTGCCATTTCATAACATTTACAGACTTTCATAGCGATCAGGTTTCGTCATCTATGGACATTAACGGACTGTAAATCTTTGTATCTGTACATATGTTAACATTCAAATCTACTGTTAGCAACAGACACTGCAACTACAGCAAACAAAATTATGTATTACTTTTATTTTTTGATGTTAGATGTAAAATAAATTAATGTCTGAATTCTAAGTCCACAAACCGCATCTGATCCTTGTTCCTGTATCCACTAAAGAACTATAAAGTAGGTGAAGAGAGTTACAACAGGTAAATTGAAAGAACTAGAAATTATTGAATGTTTCATGGGAGAATTCGACAAAGTTTGGCTGAAACAGAGGAAGACAGTGCAATATAAGATAAATGGGTATCTTCAAGAGATGAAGTAATGAAGGGTACTGGGAATCAAATAAAAAAAGGAAAGGGTCCATTATAAATCCTTGGATAAGAAGGAGACACTGAATTTATTTGTTGAAAGGAGAAAATATAAAAACGCAGCACATGAAGTAGAGATCTCTAAAACATGAGTTTGGCCAAAGTGCAAAGAGGCTAAACAGAACTTGCTAGAAGACAAATGCAAGTCAGTAGAAGCATACAAAACTAGAGAAAAGTTAGGTAACTGGCAATAGGAAAATTAGTGAGACCTTTGAAGGAAAGGGCAGCAACTATGTGATGATGATGATGAGCTCAGGTGGGAAGTCATTGTTAAGTAAAGAAGGGAGAGGTGTAAGGTGGATGGAATATATAGAGGGCTGTAAAAAGAAATTTGCAGGCAATATTATAGAAAAAAGAAGTAGATGACAATAAGATGAGAGAAGAAGTTGATAAATCACTGAAAGATCTGAGCCCAAACAAAGCGCTGAGAGTAGATGTTCTCTCAGAATTATTGAGACCCTTGCTAGAGCCAGCTGTAATGAAATTATTCCACATGGTGTGCAAGATACATGAGACTTGCAAAACACCCTCACACTTCAAGAAGAATATAATAATTTCAATTCCACAGAAGGCAGATACCGATAGATATATTACTAAAACAGTGAGTTTAATAAATTGCAGTGGCAGAATATTGACATGAATTATTTAGAGAAGAATGGAGAAACTTGTAGAGGCAAGCTTGGGAAAGATCAGTTTGGAATTCTGGAGAACTGTTGGAATACAGAAATCAGTACTGACCCTACTTTAGCAAAGGATCTTGCCTGGAACATGAGTAAATTCTAATCACATGTAAAAAACTTTTCACCTGTAACTGGTCTATTTCTTGAGATACTTATCTGAAAAGATCTAAATTGGGCTTCACACTCCCATCTCATGGTGTTTAGTTCCTTGATGGCAAGAACCCACAAAGCTGAAAGCCTGTAATCATCGCCTCTGTTGAAAATACATTTGTTCTTAGAGATCTCAACTGCTTTGCAGTCTTTCCATTTATAAATAACTAGTCATTTATCTACAGCTACACCATGTATGTGTTTGACACATATATTGAACACACCTCCTACTACTCATCTCTTCTTCCCACCTTAATCTTTCTGTCTCCTCCTCCCCACTATGTCTCTTCATTTCCTCCTTCCGATCTCTTTGTCAATTTCCTCCACACCCTCTCTCTGGCCATAACTTCCTTCTCCTTCCCTCTGACCATATTCTCCTCTCCTCTCTCTTTCTCTCTCTGCCTCCCCCTCTTTATTTTCCACTTATCCACTATGCCTTCCATCTGCCTCATGTGCCTCCCATCACTCTGTCCATCCCCTCCTCCATCCTCCTCAACCTGTCTGCAGCCTTGTGTATTGACACATGTAGCCCCTGCAGCACCATTCAATAAAGCAGGCTGATACTACTACTGCAACACACTTGTCATGCAGGACAGCCTTTGTGTGGGGGCTGGAAAGTCATTTCTTGCCCCCAATGCGTATGCTGTCTGACAAAACAGACTTATTTGCAAGGCCGATACTGTTCCCACACAAGATGCCCATTGTACAGGGTGGCCTATATATCAAGGGCTTGCTAGGAGGTTATTAACCCCTCAGTGCTGATACTCCTGGGGGCTACTGCTCCTGTACCAAATTCCATTGAAATCGATCCAGGAGTTGGGGAGGAAATCCTGTACATACATGTAAGTCATATACTCTGCTTTATATAACTAGCTTTTTTCTCACAGCTTCTTCCACATGTATGTTCCACACAATACTGCCCACATCTCCCTTCTCTGCTTCCGCCTCTTCCTCTGTCACTTGTTCCACCCCATCCTTCTACCTCTATCTCCTTCTCCCCCCCCCCCTCTCTCTCTCTCTCTCTCTCTCTGTTCATCTGCTCCTTCTCCTCCTCTGCCCCCCTCGTCCCCCTCTCTCTTACCATCCTGTCCTCCCCCTCTCTCTGTACACTGCCTCCTCCCCCTCTCTGTCCATACCCTCCTCACCCCTCATACCATCTCCTCCTCTGCCTCACTCTGACCATCACCTCCCACTCTCTCTGTACATCTCCCCCTCTCTCTTTGAGTGCCCACCGGATCCCTCTCTCTGTTCATCTCCAGCCCCTCTCCATGGTATCCATCTTCTCCTCCCCACACTCTCTTTATCCTCCTTTCTGACTGTATTCTTCTCCTCATCCCTCTGTCTCTGTCCCTACACTTCCTCCCTCTTCTCTTGACTCTCTATCTTCCTGTCAGTCCCTCCATCCAGTCTGATGCTATTGCAACATAACATGCCTGTCATACAGGGTAGCCTATATGTTGGGGGCTGGTTAATTGCTTATTGCCCCTGACATATAGGCTGCCATGCAGATCACGTCAATAAGGCAGGCCCGTACAACTTCAACACAGCATGTCTGTTGTGCGGGGCTGCATACATATTGGGGGCTATAAAACAGTTTCTTTCCCCTGGAATGTAGGCTGCCCTACAAAACAGATTGATCAGGCAGCTGGTAGACTTCCTAAACAACATGTCACTCATGAAGAGACAGGCTACACACCAGGGACTGGAGAAACACGTTTCATGTTTATGTCTCATCTGTTCTCCTGTTGGAGCTAAGAGGTTGTAAACCCCACAGCACTGTTACTAGTGAAGTTTGCTGTTCCGGTGTCACATTTGGTTGAAATTTATCCAGGAATATCGGAAGAGATTCTGGACACACACACACACACACACTTGCACTTTCTCTCTCTGCTTTATGAGAATGTAATAACAACTAGCCTTTCCCCAGCAGCTTTGCATGCATACATGTATATTACATATAATGCACACATCACTTCCTCCGCCACACTCTTGGTCCATTTTCTCCTGTCCCCTATCTGCTAACTCCTCGTAACCTCACTTACTGCCCATCTGTTCCCCCTCCTATGCTCATTTTGCCATCCGCCGTCCACCTCTTCCTTTCCTTCTCCGTCTCCGTCTCCCTCCATCCCATGCATAATGCAGGTAGGGAGGTAGAGAAGAGCAATTAATGGCCAGAGTGAATGGGTTGGAGCTCGGCCCACAGAAGTGTTCAATACATATTATACACATCTCCTCTTCCTCCCCCTCTCTGCCCACCTCCTTCTCTCCACAACCTCAGTGTCCAGCACGGCACTTTCCTCTCTGTGACCATTGCCTCTCCCCTATCACTGTGCGTCTCCTTCTCTTCTCTTCTCTTCTCTTCTCTTCTCTTCTCTTCTCTTCTCTTCTCTTCTCTTCTCTTCTCTTCTCTTCTCTTCTCTTCTCTTCTCTTCTCTTCTCTTCTCTTCTCTTCTCTTTTCATGGTCCATTTCCTCCCCACTCCCCTCTCAGTTCGTTCCTCTCTCTTCCCAGCCTATATGGTAGGGGCTGGGAAACTCTTGTGTCCCTCTGATGTGTAGACTGCATTGCAAAGCAGGTCAGTAAGGCGAGCCGATACTATTCTCACACCATCTGCCAGTCATGCAAAGCAGCCAATATTCCTGGGGCTGGAAAAAAACACTTTTTGCTTTGCTCCTATTGGATCTAGGAGGTTATAAACCACACAGAGCTGATACTCATAAGGCCTGCTGTTTCTTTGACATACTTCATTGAAGTTGATCTAGGGGTTTGGAAGGAGATCCCAGACATGCACACCTCTGCTGACTTTGCCCGTGTGTGTGTTCGCCAAATGCCAGCCTGCTGTCCCTTTCTATCCATCTCTTGTTTGTACGGTGTATATGCATAGGCCACCTTCAGAGCTTACTTATTCCAACATGTATTTGGTCAGAAAATCATTTTACCTTTGCTCTCTGCATTGCAACCACTGGACTGTAGACTGCGACAGTAGGAATTAATGAAAGATTTAATTGCCATAGAGATAGCATATATGGAGGTACAACATCAGTAATGCAGGCATTAAAATGCAGTACAAGTAATTGTAAGGGTTCATTTATTTACAGTAAGATTTCCGTGTGTACAGTGTTCTTCATTACCCCTCTTGGTGCAAAGATAAATACATTGCACAGCGAGCTCACTCTACATCATGTGGCATATAGTGTCCATGTGAGAAACACTGTGGTGATAGCTCATCTCCACAGTAATGAATCATCTGTCCTTGAGCCTTGTGTATCATTATTACAAATGTTAGTCATACTATAAATTGAAGTTTGTGATGTGTGAAGTTGGCATTAGGGGTATGGTTGGTATGAAAACAGTTTTTTCCTCCCCCTTTCCTGTTGAGAAGATAGCAGCCTCAATCACATCAGCCAGCATTTGTCTCACACACATAGCTGTGTTCCATTGCAAAGGTGTGGGGCATCAAGGTCTCTAAGTAATGTTATTGATGCACTGATTTTCAATGCAAGGTAGTATGGCAGCACACCAGCAGGATCAAGAAAACTCGGAAACTCTGTGGGAAACTTTACAGCATCCTTGGCTTCAGCCACTGTATCAGTAGACATACATTCAGTAACCTCTCCCACTAATAGAAGTAGTACTGTTCTGTTGATATCATACATAGTGTCATTTCCAGGCCCATGAATGGCCTGTTTTTTTAACCTCACCATACTGTAACAGTTATTTGCTTTATCTGGACAGACGAATGCAGTTTATGAGCTCCACAATGGAAGATATCACAGTGCGAAATTCATATGTCAGGTGTACGTTGTCAGTTATGTCGACAGGAACTCGTCCTTCACCAATAGCTAATAATTGTTCTGAGAACACTTGTGCGCTATAATCCATTACATATAATCTCATGTTTAGTTTCATCAATAATTTCTGCACCTGGCTCTATAAATATGAAAGTCTTACAAATGCATCATTTATAGGAGTAGAGTTTTTGACGATCAGCAACATTTGATGAAAGCCTCCACACAGGAACACCACCCATCATTTTGTGGTTACACCTAACATCTCTCAAAGTTAAGTCCAGCACTCATTAGCATTCTTGTGTGTCATTGAGTCCTCATCCCACTATTACTTTGTATATCTGCAGTAATGCCACATGACAGCTGGCGTTACTTACATTGCACGATAGATATTCTTGTTGTGCTGTGTCAAGTGGTAAATTGGGTGTGGAGTGGATTGTCTTTCCTCCTCCTCTTAAGGTTGCATGTTGGCAACGGCAAGTGAAACCTCTCTGTTGCCCATACTTCAGCCAGAATTAAAATTGGTAGGAATGTTTTTGGTGTGCCTCCTGGTGCATTGAGGAAATAATGCCATGCAATCCGTAATAATGCCATAGACCTGCTTCTGGCCATTATTAAATTGCGGTCTCTTGGCTACAACAAAAGCATGCAAATTGTTGATGTTGTAATGTGTAATGTGTATGCATTCTGCCTCCACAAAATGTTGGTTGCATTATGGAGCTGGCAGGCTAAGTTAATGTTTTATTGCATTTGGCCAGATATTCGTCCTCTAGGATAATAGCATTTTGTTTCAAAAAGTATGGTCGAAGCATAACAGTGTCTGTATGACCGTCTCTGAGAAAAGCTGCAAGTATGTCCTCATTCATTGCCTCTTTATATTTCTGCCATAGTACGGTTGGACTGCTTGGTGCTGGTCATTAGTATTATAGCAAAAAAAGTCCTTATGGAATATGGCATGGAGACCAACTTGGACAGTGCATTGTGTTATCCCAGTGATTGTCTCCTTCAGTTAATCCCAACTTACGATGTGCCTCTTGATACATTGAGCACATTCTGCCATTGACTGTTTGCAAGTCCATGAAACTATTTGCTCTGCAAAGAATGTGAAGAAAGAGTCTGAGGAACTAACATTCAACATTATTTGGGTACACTGCGTACACTCTTGCTAATGCATCACTCTTGACATCATCATTTTCTGGCACATGTGTACCAAATTTTCTCCTGTGGATAAGTTTCTCTGATGTGTGCCACTTGTAATACTTACATAGTGTCAAATACACTGTTAATATTTTGTGTGGAGGGTTATTGACATTGTGGGAACAGTTTCTTTCATGTCCATTTTCCAAATGCATGGGGAGATGTATGGCCGAAGGATGACGTTCATCAGTGGGAATCCTTAGATGCGCAAAAATGCCTCATTGTTTCTGATGTCATACCCGTCTAGTACTGCATCATTTCATCAGTGTTACACTCATTGCAAACATCAAATACAGCCATGTTATTCCCATTATTAATATATTTACTTACGTATTTTATTGACTTAAACCTGGTGCAGTGCTTGACATTGATGTGTGCACCGAACATTTTTGTTAGGATTAGGGAATATAGCACAATACTGGTTGTTAATTTCCACTTGTATGTGGCTGCATGTGTATGTAGTCGATGTGAACCTTCTGTCGTCTCGTTATTGGCATATGTTGAGTGGATACCCATCACATCCATTTATCGCTTCCTTTATCAATGGTTGCAGATATTTTTTGGTGCACTGTTCATCCATCAACTCAGGTGAATAAGGTCTGATGCGTCACGTGAACTGTGGATCATATGCTTTGTTAACAAATCAAATAGGTTATGATTCTGTGTGGGTTCCGGTAACTCGGAGCATATGACATTATAGATTTATGTTGAATTTTGCACATCAACCAGAGTGTGTTATGTGAGTGAGGTAGTCCTCACGTGTGCCACTTGACTTTGTGCATCCAAAATCAGATCAATCCAAAAATATGGCCCTTTTGTTAAAACTCCAAAAAGTCTCACCTGTTTCTGCCTAAATACTCTCACAAGTATGTCATAATGCTCACTTGGAATTTGCCCATTGGTGAGTACGTTCCTCACCTCTAGCCATTGTGGACTGCAAGTGAATGTTGTGAATAAATTCAGTCTCCTGTATCTCCTCAGTTAACTCGTCGCATCCTGGGTGTATTTATGTATTTGCCTAGGACTGACTGTGAATGTCGAAGGAAGTATCAGTACTGCACCGCTGTTTTTTACATTTCTGTCATAATGCGACAACATCTTTAAAGTGTACATATTCCTCAACATGTAATTGCTGTTGATTGAGATGGATGTATGGGAGGTGCTCATTCTCGATTTTTCTATATATGTCAACCACGAATGTATGGAACAGTTGCCAACAATTTAGTATGCGGTTGTACCTGTTCTCTCAAACCATTATACGGTATATGTAAAACTGCATAGTTGACACTTTTTTATTTGTTGATTGACCAGTTGATATAACCTCCATAATATTGAACTGGTACCTGCCCTTACGATGACGGAAAATCACTGGATATTGCTGGCTGTCATACAATCTGTGAGTTTCCAAAATGTGACATAGAACAGTCCTGTGGTGCTATAGAATGATGTTACAGTGCTCAACACTGTTATTTGTGATTACCTTTGTTGTCTCAACTTCTTGAGGTGCGTTTCACCTGGATTCATGTTCACCTGATGGCTGTCGATCTGCATGTGTCACAACTTAGTAACCATCCATTGGTATTCATTTGAGAGTGATCATAAACTGATTGGTGTGATTGTTATACTGATGGAATGTGTTTTGAAACACCGACGCTTCTTGTGCATGGAATGTATGCACACCTTGTATTTGTTTTCAGTTCACCGTTGCCTGGGAAGTATAATTGCAGGTAGTTTGGTTGATGGTTGTGTGATGGCAGTGGAGAACTGGCCTTGTAGTAGATCTGCCCCTGTACAGTAAATGTTGGAAAATTAGATTGGTTACAACCTATATGCCAAAAGACTTCATCTGAAAGTAAGTGCTGTACTTTCTAATGCTGTGCAGCAAATCTTTCGATTTTCATGTAGTACCTAATGTGTAATTAAGAAGCTCTGTTGGTAATTGTAGCATCCAGTCTAGTTTTATTTTCCCATTCTTGCAGCGTAGGCCAGGAGTTTCTGCCAGAAACTTCTTTCTCTGGCAATCTACACACAGTGCATTTAGTTTTCCAATTTTAATAGATTAATACTTTGAGTAATTTTTATGGGAATTGTAATGGAAGCCTTCCACTGATAAGGTGTGATGTGAATTGCACACTTGCATATGTGGAAGGGGTTGGGAAACTGTTGTGTGCCCTGAATGTGTAGGCTGCACTGCAAAACAGGGTGGTAAGGCAGGCTGATGCTGTTCACATACAGTTGACCTGTCGTGAAGGGCAGCCTATCGCCAAGGGCTGGATAATATACTTTTTTGCCCATATCTCTGCTGTTATTGAAGCTAGGAGGTTATAAACTCTGTAGTGCTGATACTGGTGATGCCAGCTGTTTCTGTGATATATTTGGTGGAAATCAATCCAGAAGTTTGGGAGAAGATCACAGACCTACTCACATACTCTCTGTTTTATATATATATATATATATATATATATATATATATATATATATATATATATATATATATATATATATATATATATATATATATATATATATATATATATATATATATATATATATATATATATATATATATATAAAAGGCAGATGTATTCTTTGGCTTGAACTTGTAAGTTCTGGAGATCTATTCCCGTGGTCGCAGTCATTCTGATGTTCTTCAAATGTGGATGTCATACATTGTTTTAAACATTGTGCAACTTGAGCTATTTAATAAGTTTTTCACTGTCCTTAGAGTTATGCAGATATGAGGTGCTATCCAAAATTTGTGGGATGGTGCTACCGTCTGTTGAAAACCTTACCTTTGCACTAACAGTCACCATCACCCTTGAAGTAGTTCCCATCTGCACGTACACACCGATCCCAGTGCTTCTGCCGCTGGTCAAACATTTTCTGGAAGTCCTGTTCTTTGAGGATGTTTATCACCACCAGCGATGCTTCTTGAATCCTCTCTAGAGTGTTGAACCGATGGCCTTTCAACTTGAGTTTCAGTTTTGGGAATAGCGCGAAGGTGCAAGGTGCCAAATCTGGCGAGTACAGTGGGTGGGGTACAACTGCCATGTTGTTTTTTGCAAAAAGGTCCTGGTGAGCAAGGACATGTGACAGGGTGCATTGTCGTGATGCAGCAGCCAGTTCTCTTGACGCCAAAGTTCGGGCCGTTGTCACTGCATATTTTCACGTAGCAATCTCAAAACGTCACAGTAGGTCACGGAATTCACTGTTTGATTGGGTTGAACGAATTCTTTGTGCACAATTCCCTTGGTATCAAAGAAAATTATGATCATGCTCTTCACTTTGCTTTTCACCTGTCTCGCTTTTTTGGGTCTTGGAGAGCCAGGGCTCTTCCACTGGGACGATGTTTGCTTTGTCTCTGGGTCATAACCATAAATCCGGCTCTTGTCGCTGGTGATAACCCGTGACAAGAAGGTTGGATCATCAGATGCGGTCTGACGAATGTCCGTGCACACTTCAACACACTGTGCCTTCTGATCGGCAGTCAAGATCCTTGGCACAAATTTTGCGGCAACACGATGCAGGCCCAATCCATCAGTCAGCATTCGTTGACTTGTCCCATAACCAATACCCACTTCATCCACAATGTCTCGAATGGCTCGACATCGATCCACACGAACCAATTGTTGAAGTTTGGCAACAATGTCTGGAGTTGTGTGGCTAATGGGCCTTCCAGTGTGAGCATCACCCACGACGTCTGTACGGCCGGCTCTGAAGCGAGTGTGCCACTCAAACACACGTGTACAGCTCATGCTCTGTCCCCCAAACACTTGCTGAATCATTGCAAGGGTCTCTGAAGCACTTTTCCCGAGATTCTCAAAGAATTTGATACACACGCGGTGTTCTGTTCGCGGATCCATCATAAAATTGCCACACGCCAAACACAGAGTATAATGGAAATCACTGTGGACACGCAATACATCCTCCCAGCTGAATGCCACTCCACACACTGACTCAACTGATATGCAGCTCTCGCCACCTAGTGGCCTACTTTCCAGATGGCAGCACCAATTCTGAAAATTTTGGATCCCCCCTCATATATACTTAGCTGCAGCCTAATGTCAAGTGATGAACACACCTGCACATGCTCTGAGAAAATGTTTCTGGCTCATTGGTGAAGTAAAAACTTATATGGGTGCCAACCACAACAATCTGCCTTGTATCTGCAAAGTTTCAAGAAGCATAGTCTTTCTGCTGCCATCTCCTGGCGTGTCACAGCCTGTACTCTCACACAGGCATTGGCAGCAGCAGGCACCACTAGTATAAAAAGAGTTAATGGTTGCCCCACTTTCTTGCTCACCAGCCATCACTGATCTGTGAGGTCTCTCTCACTTGTTGTTTCTGAAGTGGGCTGTCGTAGAGGAAACAGGGGAGAATACACTTGCATCTAGCAACAGTTCAGGTATTAAACCCAATGTATGTCCCCTAGACAGTGGGTAGTCGGTAAACACAATAATATGGAGGGCACATATTCTTCTGCTCTTAGGACAACACTTCATAAGTGTAGTGTTGGTGAGCTTGAGACCAAACTAGCAACAGATGTTATAATGAGAGCTGTCAGTCTCTCCTATCACCTCGGAACTAATAGAATATACATTCATAGTGGTTGAATTGTCTCGGCCTTGTATTGACTAGAAATAAGAAATTTATTTTGCCAAGGAACTTAAATTTCACTCTGTATGTACAGATTTAATGTGTTATTGATGAAGTTATATTAACTTATTAACAAAAGGCTGCTCCAGTTGCTGATGTATATCTTATTTAGGTCCTTGACCTGCGTCAGACTCCACATCGAGGCCATTTACAAGTGCATCTGAAATGCATTGACTCTGCATGTGACGGTAGTGCAAGATTTAAGTTGTTCAGAGTACCTCCATCGGAATTTACCTTCTCTGGTGTAGCTTCATTGATTTGCCCCCAGAAGAGGATAACGCACTAACATAGAAACCTCGACTGGCTTAAATCTTGCAGTGCTGCCGCACAGAGAATGCATGTATCTCCGATCCTCTTTGATAATGTCCTGGATGTGAAGGCCAAAAGTGCTTGAAGACCTGAATGAAGACTACAACAGTGACTGGAGTGGCTTTTCATTAAATAACTGTACGGTTGTGGAATAACAACATTCTCTAAACATGGAGAATTTGATGAAGTAATTAAATACACATAATTTTTTTTATAGGAATGGGGAATTTTTGAAGATCTTGATGCCTGTGACTCACTACAGCTTAAGGAGGAGGTAAAGAAAGTCTTATTTAAATCATTACCTTCTGTGTAATCTAAATGTAATTCTCATTATTAGTATTGTAACGAGATTACGGGGAGACATATATGAAGTTGCAATGCTTCGGGAAAAAAAAAGAACCAAAGTTTTCAAGGCAATGTAACTAAATTTGGCATAGTTGTTAAGGAATATTAAGTGGAAACACACATGCGTTTCCATGCTTATTGAAGTTATACAGTTTTAATTACAAACAGTTGGAACTTTTTCAACAAGGAGAGTGCAAATGTTTCTTTTTAAAACAATGTGTCAGAAATAAATTAATATATTTTTGTACAATGTTTGATATACCATTATTACAAATATCTGTGGAACAAAATATTGATATCTTCTTTTGCTAGATTTTTAAAGCTCTCCAAATTTCTGTGAGGAAAAAATATACCAAATCTTAGGGCTTCTCTCTTACACAAATGCCTTACTACTGTAGTAAATGAAAATTCCTTAGAGAGTATGTTTCACTATAGTATTGACCAATTGCACGCCAAATTTAAGTATTATAATGACAGTGGTTTGTGAGGAGAAGGTACATAAAATGGCCAAAATGTGAGTTAGAGGAAACCTGAATCAAAAATTTGACCGTGTTTGTATTAGGCCTTGCCTTATCTAGATGAATCTGTGCTAACCATACACATTCTCCTCCACATCCTCAAGCAGTCTTTCCTGTGCATGTCCTCTTCTGTTATCTTGATTTTCAGATTAAGTAACAATAATGTCAGCTGCATCAATTCTCCTGTAATCAATTTCCTTCAGTATTGACAATTTGAAAGTTCCAGGATGAAATCCTAGCCTCTGTAAAGTCCATAGACTGCCAAGATTAGTACAGTGAAATACTAAACAAGCATCACACGCTGCAATTTCAAAAGCAGTTGGGGAAACAAATGTCTTTGGGCATGGTTTTCAAGTCAGAGAGTTGTAAGTTTCATTAGAATTTTGAATTTTTCCATGTACGCACTTTAGTAGAAGTTCTGGATAGGCTAAACACCAAAATATTCCCTACTTTGTGACTGTGTAAACTCACAAGAAAACACTGCAGGAATAAATTATACGAGGAAATACAGAACAACAAAGGGGTGTGGCATTGTGCAAGCTTTTGTTAATTACATTTTGATCACACTTATTAGTGGAATTGGAACATAATATTAAGGAACTGAAATTTCAGTATCATGTTGTGATGAAGATCTAATAAAATTTTTTCTCACTTTCGGTTGCTTTCACATATTTACCCCCTTAACACTAGTCATAATTGGCTGTTTGTGTATGCTTTATGAAAGTAGCCTGAAGTGGTAGCTTCTGTCTGTTAATGTGCTCACGTCACTGAAGACTTTCCTCCATTATAAGACAAGCAGGACCTGATGTGTGAGTGGATGAATATCTTGCTGTACTTTATTTTACAGTCCCTCATGAACCATATACCTAGCCAAGGTGAAGTGTCACTGCTGTACTATATGTGCAACATCAACAGAGGGGTCTCTGTGGAGTGGTTCCTGTAGAGGGCAGCAGCATTTTCAGTAGTTGCAGGGTCAGTAGTCTGGATTATCGATCTGACCTTGTAACATTAGCAACTAAGACCTTCCTGTGTTGGTATTGTACATGACTGAAAACAGTGGGAAATTACATCTGTTATTTTTTCTGAGGGCAAGAAGTTATTCTGTATGCTTAAATGTTAACAGCATCCTTGGGGGTAAAATATTTCGTAGGAGTTTATTTATTTTATTTATTTATTTATTTATATACTTGTTCCATAGATCTGTACATGTGAGCAAGTCACTCAGATGTGGAACGTGTCAGTATACATAATAAAATACATAGAATAAAGACATTGTTATAGTATTAATAACAGTGCACAAAAGTCATACTTTTTAGCTTAAAAACTAGTCAACATAAATGTGAAGATAGCAGTTTCATATTTACGGCATTATTGCATTTATTTTAACCTTGAACAGTAATCAAAACTTCCCACTTTGGGTTTAAAAGTGACCCAAAAATGGAAATGAGAAAAACAGGAATTTTTACATTAGGGCATTATTACATTAGTTTAACAGTAAACGGTGTCAAAAAATTTAAAAACATCTTTCCAATCTGGGTTTTACTTATTTCTCTGAAAGAATTCCTCTAGTGAATAAAGTGAGGTCTCAAGTAAATAATTTTTCAAGCTACGTTTAAATACTGATGTACTACTCCTTATACTTTTGATGCTGTTGGGTAGGGAATTGAAAATTTTCGTTCCAGCATACTTTACCCCTTTCTGAATAAGTGTCAAGTTCTTTAACTCACAGTGGAAATCCTCTTTTCTTCTGGTGTTATGTCCATGATGTAGGCAATTCGTTTCATACAGAGTGGGGTTATTTATTATGAAGCACATCAGTGAATATATGTACTGAGATGTTGCTGTCAGTATTTCAAGTCGTTTAAAAAGATTTTGACATGAGGTTCGTGGGGGTACACCACAAATGATTCTTATTGCTCTTTTTTGTGCTGTGAGGATTTTCTTTGCGGCAGGTGTATTGCCCCAGAAGATGATGCCATAACACATGACTGAATGAAAATAGCCAAAGTAAGCTGACTTTGAGATGGTAATGTCATTGAAGCGTGACAGAATTCGTAAAGCAAATGTTGCCGACGTCAGCCCTCTCATTCGGATCCCTGGGCATGAACTACTCGTGACGATACCATTACTGGGGGGAAAGCAAAACTGGAATTATGCAGGTCAGTGTGCATGCTAGGCCCCTTAGTCAAGTGGCGAGTTAGAGAATTTAAAAAGAAAAATGGATAGGCTGAAGTTATATGTAGTGGAGATTACAGTAGTGCAGTGGGAGGAAGATTAGGATTTGTGATCAGGTGGATAAAGGTTTATAAAAACAAACTCAAGTATGTGAGAGTATTTATGCTGGAAAGAGTTGATAAGCAGTTGTTAGCATCCTACTTTGACACTAAATTTACACAACTTAGTTACAATATAATGGACACAGAGGACTTATGGACAGTGTTTTTTAAACTTATTGTATATCATGCTGTAGAGAAGTATGTGCCAAATAACTGGACTAAAGATGGAAAAAGCACAACATGGTTTAATAATAAAATTTGTAAAATGGTGAAGAAGCAGAGATTGTTGCACTCGTAGGCCAAAAAAGATCACAGAAATGTAAAAAGTTATTAAAAATTGGTGCGTCGGCATCAACGAGTCTTGAGTGGGAGTAATAAACAGTAAAAGTAAAGATGGAATTTTAAATTTTGCATTTACAAAATTGTTCATACAGGAGTGTTGGGAAGCAACCGAAAGAGTGGAAAACAAATAAATTGCAAGGTCCGAATGGAATCCCATTGTTGTTATACTGACAGTACTCTGTAGCACTGGTTCCTTACTTAGCTCGCATTTATCGTGAATCTCTTGCCCATCGCAAAGTTCCAAGCAATCGGAAAAAAGCGCATTTGTCTCCTGTACATAATAATCAAAAGAAGATGGACCTGTAAATTACAGACCTCTTAACATCAGTATGCTGCACAATTCTTGAACATACTCCAAGTTCCAATATAATTAATTTCTGTGAGACAGAAAAGCAACTGTCCACAAATAGCGTGGATTTAGAAAGTATTGCTTGTGTGTGAAACTCGAGATGTCATGCAAACATGGATGAAGGGCAATAACTGGACTCCATATTCCTAGATTTCTGGAAAGCATTTCATACGATGCCCCATTGCAAACTGTTAATGAAGGTCCAAGCATACAGGATAGGTTTGCAGATATGTGTGAGGCTTGAAGACTTTTCAACAGAGACAAGGATCTTGTTGGTAGAGCCACATGGAAGTGTTATAGAACCTCTCTTGTTCTCTTGATACATAAATGATCTGACAGATGGGGTGAGCAGAATTTCGATTTGGTGTGAGGGATTGTAGCTTCCGCTAAATGTAGAAAAATGTAAATTAATGCAGGGGAATAGAAAAAAACAATCCTGTAATATTTGAATACAGTATAGCAATGTGCTGCTTGTCACAGCAACGTCAATTAAATATCGAGGCATAACCTCGCAAAGCGATACGAAATGGAACTAGCATGTAAGGATGGTAGCACGGAAGGTGTGTGGTCAACTTTTATTTATTGGGAGAGTTTTAGAAAAGTGTAGCTCATATATAAAAGACAGCAATGGTTCAAACCCACATCCGGCTACCCTGGTTTAGGTTTTTCATGATTTCCCTAAACCGCTTCAGGCAAATGCCAGGATGATTCCGTTTAGAGGGCACAGCTGATTTCCTTCCCTAATCTGATGGGACCGATGACCTTGCTGTTTGGTCCCCTTCCCCAAATCAACCAATAAACCAATCTATAAAGGAGGCTGCAAACAGAACACTTGTGCTACCTGTTCCTATGTATTGCTTGAGCATTTCAGATCATCACCGGGTCAAATTAAATGAAGACTTTGAAGCAATTCAGATGCGTTATGCTAGATTTGTTACTGGTAGGTTCAACCAACATGAGTCTTATGGACTTGAATTCAAATAGGAATGGCTGGAGGGAAGACAAAATTTTTTTGCTGAAACATTATTTGGAAAATTTAGAGAATAGGCAGTTGCAGCTGACTGCTGAACAATTGTATTGCGGCAAGTGTACTTTTTGCATAAGGACGAAGAAGATAGGATAAGAGAAATTAGGGCTTGTTTGGATGCATGTAGTGGTTTTTCCCTTTGCTCCATTTGTGAGTGGAATGGGAAGGGCAATGTGTAATGGTGGTACATGTTCCTACATTGCTCCAGAATCCACAAGTTTTTCCATTCTTCTGTAAAGAATTCATGTTAGTGTTGTGCAACCATGACTTATTAAACTGACAGTTCAGTAATTTTCACACCTGTGCGCAGCTACTTTCTTTGGAATTGGAATTACTATGTTCTTCTTGAAGGCTGAGGTTATTTCATCTGTCTCATACATCGTGAACACCAGATGGAAGAGTTTTGCCATGGCTGGCTCTCCCAAGGCTATCAGGAGTTCTGATAGAATATCAAATCCTTGGGGTCATGTTTTGACTTAGATCTTGCAGAGCTCACTCAAATTCTTCTCCCAATATCATATCCTCTTCATCTAAGCCCACTTCCTTTTCCATATTATTACCTTCAAGTTCATCCCCCTTCTATAGACCCCACTATATACTCCTTCCAGCTTTCAGCTTTCCTTCTTTGCTTAGCACTGGTTTTCCTTCTGAGTGTTAGATATTCATTCAGCTGCTTCTCTTTACCCCCACGGGTTTTTACATTTTCCTGTAGGCAGTATCTATTTTTCCCCCTAGTGAAATATGTTTCTAAATCCTTACATGAGTCCTCTAGCCATTTCTACTTAGCCATTTTCACTTCCTATCAATCTCATTTTTTAAATGTTTGAATTTCATTTCACCTGCTTCATTTCCTGCATTTTTAAATATTCTCCTTTCATCTATTAAATTCAATATCTCTTGTGTTATCCAAGGATTTCTACTAGACCTTGTCTTTTTACCTATTTGATCCTTTGGTGCCTTCACTATTTTATCCCACAAAGCTATCCATTCGTCTTCTATGGTATTCCTTTCTTCTGTTCTAGTCAGCTATTGACCAATGATCAATCTGAAAGTCTCAGCAATCTCTGGTTCTTTCAACGTCTTCAGATCCTAGCTCCTTAATTTTATGCCTTTTTCCAATTTCTTCAGATTTAATCTACAGCTCATAACCAATAAATTGTGGTCAAAGTCCACATTTTCCCCAGGAAACGCCTTACAATTTAAAATGTGCTTTCTAAATCTCTGTCTAACCATCATATAATCAATCTGAAACCTTTCAGTGTCCCCAAGTCTCTTCCATGTGTACAACCTTCTTTCATGATTCTTAAAGCAAGTTTTAGCAATGATTAAATTATGCTTTGAGCAAAATTCTACTTGGCAGCTTCCTCTTTCATTCCTTTTCCCCAGTCCGTATTGAGCCACTATTTTTCCTTCTCTTCCTTTTCCTACTATCGAATTCCAGCCCCCCAATCACAATTAAATACTTGTCTCCTTTAACTGTCTGAATAATTTCTTTTATCTCATCATACGTTTCTTCAATCTCATCATCATCTACATATCTAGTTGGCACATAAACTTGTACTTCTGTGGCAGGCATGGTCTTTGTGCCTATCTTCACTATGAAAATGCATTCATTTTGCTGTTGGTAGTAGCTTACCCACATTCCTATTTTCTTATTCATTATGAAACCCATTCCTGCATTACCCCTATTTGACTCCATATTTATAACTCTGTGTTCACCTGACCAGAAGTCCTGTTCCTCTTGCCACTGAGATTCACTGATTACAAGCCCAGATCAGTCAGTGATCCAGGCAACAGTCTGCAACTATTGAAAAGGCTGCTGCCCCTCTTCAGGAACTACACATTTGTCTGGCCGCACAACAGAACTTCCTTTGTGGTTGCACCTACGGTATAGCTATCTGTATTGCTGAGGCACACAAGCCACCCCACTGACGGCAAGGTCCATGGTTCATGGCTCCTGCAGAGTCCTTATACACTCCTGGAAATGGAAAAAAGAACACATTGACACCGGTGTGTCAGACCCACCATACTTGCTCCGGACACTGCGAGAGGGCTGTACAAGCAATGATCACACGCACGGCACAGCGGACACACCAGGAACCACGGTGTTGGCCGTCGAATGGCGCTAGCTGCGCAGCATTTGTGCACCGCCGCCGTCAGTGTCAGCCAGTTTGCCGTGGCATACGGAGCTCCATCGCAGTCTTTAACACTGGTAGCATGCCCCGACAGCGTGGACGTGAACCGTGTGTGCAGTTGACGGACTTTGAGCGAGGGAGTATAGTGGGCATGTGGGAGGCCGGGTGGACGTACCGCCGAATTGTTCAACACGTGGGGCGTGAGGTCTCCACAGTACATCGATGTTGTCGCCAGTGGTCGGCGGAAGGTGCACGTGCCCGTCGACCTGGGACCGGACCGCAGCGACGCACGGATGCACGCCAAGACCGTAGGATCCTACGCAGTGCCGTAGGGGACCGCACCGCCACTTCCCAGCAAATTAGGGACACTGTTGCTCCTGGGGTATCGGCGAGGACCATTCGCAACCATCTCCATGAAGCTGGGCTACGGTCCCGCACACCGTTAGGCCGTCTTCCGCTCACGCCCCAACATCGTGCAGCCCGCCTCCAGTGGTGTCGCGACAGGCGTGAATGGAGGGACGAATGGAGACGTGTCGTCTTCAGCGATGAGAGTCGCTTCTGCCTTGGTGCCAATGATGGTCGTTTGCGTGTTTGGCGCCGTGCAGGTGAGCGCCACAATCAGGACTGCATACGACCGAGGCACACAGGGCCAACACCCGGCATCATGGTGTGGGGAGCGATCTCCTACACTGGCCATACACCACTGGTGATCGTCGAGGGGACACTGAATAGTGCACGGTACATCCAAACCGTCATCGAACCCATCGTTCTACCATTCCTAGACCGGCAAGGGAACTTGCTGTTCCAACAGGACAATGCACGTCCGCATATATCCCGTGCCACCCAACGTGCTCTAGAAGGTGTAAGTCAACTACCCTGGCCAGCAAGATCTCCAGATCTGTCCCCCATTGAGCATGTTTGGGACTGGATGAAGCGTCGTCTCACGCGGTCTGCACGTCCAGCACGAACGCTGGTCCAACTGAGGTGCCAGGTGGAAATGGCATGGCAAGCCGTTCCACAGGACTACATCCAGCATCTCTACGATCGTCTCCATGGGAGAATAGCAGCCTGCATTGCTGCGAAAGGTAGATATACACTGTACTAGTGCCGACATTGTGCATGCTCTGTTGCCTGTGTCTATGTGCCTGTGGTTCTGTCAGTGTGATCATGTGATGTATCTGACCCCAGGAATGTGTCAATAAAGTTTCCCCTTCCTGGGACAATGAATTCACGGTGTTCTTATTTCAATTTCCAGGAGTGTATAATTGTAAGACAGATTTTGAAACTAGATGTTAAACTGTAAGACATTTCCAGGGGCAGATGTGGGCTCTGACAATAATTTTTTGGTTATGAACTTCTATGTTTTAGGTAAGTTTAAAGGACCATATTGAGGTTTCAGGGGTTGCTATAGGCAATGTTTGACTGAAACAGGGAAGATTTGAAAGATGAAAGAGTGAAAACTATGGATCATCAAATAGTCAAAAAGACACGGAGCAGCAGAAATCTTTGGATAACACAGGAGATATTGTATTTATTTGAAAAAAAGAGAAAATGTAAAAATGCTGCAAACAGGGTATGTGAAAGTGGATACAGACATCAAAAAAGTAAGAATGCAGGACAAATGTAAGACTGTAGTAGCATGTGTATGTAGGGGAAAGATAGAGAACTGCCTGTAGGGAGAGTAAAGACAGCTTTGGAGAAAAGAGATGCAACTATATGAATATCGGTAGCTGAGATGACAAACCTGTTTTAACTGAAGAAAGGAGAGCTGAAAGGTGAAGAGAACATATAGAGGACTCTCTACAAGCGAAATCAACTTGAAGAAAATTTTGTGAAAGAGGAGAGGAAGTAGATGAAAACTAGATGACAAATATGTTACTGAAGAAGAATTTTACAGAGTATTGAATGACCAAAGTCAAAAGAAGGCCTGCGCAATAGATGATATTCCCTCAAAATTATTGAGCTTCATGGTAGAGCCAGCCCGAGGAAACTTGTCCACATGACGTGCAAGATATATTAAACAGGTGAAATATACCCACCCATTTCAAGAAGAATGTAATTATTCAAGTTCCAAAGAATGCAATTGTACTGTCAGTTTAATAACTCACGGTTGCAGAATACTGAGATGAATTATTTATTGAAGAATAGTTGTAGAGGTCAACCTTAGGGAAGTTCATTTTGGAATCCCAGGGAAATATAGGAATACAGAACACAATACTGGCTCTACATTAGCAAAAGATTTTGCCAAGAACACAAAAAAATTCAGTCCATACATAAAACAAGTTTTTTCTATAGTGGTATATATTTTGATAAACTTATCTGTGAAGGTTAAATTGACAGTTTCCACTTCCACGTCCTGGCAGTTACTTCCCTGATGGCAGGAATCCACGAAGGTGGAAGAATACAAACATCATCTGTATTGAAACTACTCTCATTCTTAGAAATTTCAACTGCTTCTCGAACTTTACGCTTATAAATAATGTGTTCTTTGGATAGTGCTTGTAAGTTATTAAAATCTATACTCTGGTTACACTCATGCTGGTGTTCCTATACCAGAGATTTCACATTTGGTTTTAAAACATATGTAGCATTCATACTGTGTAACCTGTTCTTTCACTGATCTCCAATTTTTGCTTATCTGCACCATACTACAGGCATATGTCACTTCATACACTGCTGAAAAGTGGAGGCAATGAAGCATGCCTATTCAAGCTCAAAAAAATATTTACTGTTTGTTGATACAACAAAATCTTCTCAGCTTACTGACCACAGCAATATGCAATGTGACCATAAAGTCTTGGGAGACATGTTCTCTGTACTCCCATCTCCTGGTGAAGAGTGTGTGTCATAGTCTGTCCCTTTTATGGCTGTCAGTGGCTGCAGGCACCTGCTTCAGAATGGTTTAAAGGCTGTATGACTTCCTTGCTCGCTGGCCATCATGGATTCATGATGTTGCTCCTAACTTATTGTTTCTGACGTGAGCCGCCAAAAAGCTGACATGAGAATATACATGCTTGCGTCTTGCACAGGACTGGGTATTAAAAAAGCATTTTGCTTGTAGCACAGCACTCCATACATTCATTGTCATTGAGCTTGAGATAAACCTTGCGGTTGATATTATAATGAGAGCTGTCAGTTTGTCCTGTCATCGAAAAACTAATAGGATATTCATTCATTGTGGCTGCATCTTCTCTGCCATTTATTGACTTGGAATAATAATTCTGTTTTACAAAAAGCCTTAAATTTCTTTGTGTTTATACATTTAATTTGTTTCTCCATCAGCATGTTATTTTCTTCCGGGGGCAAATCAACAAAGTTATATTGGAGAACACTGAAAGCTGATGGAGAAACTTTGAATGACTTAATTCTTGCAGAGTCGCCACAGTGAGAGAGCACGCATTTCAGATCTGCTTGAAAATTACCTGGATGCTAAAGATGAAACCGTGTGTGAACCTAAATGAAGAATACTTCAGCAGCTGGAGTGATCTTTTATTAAGTATACAGTTCCAAAACACTAGCACTCTGTAAAGATGGAGAAACTAATAAATTAATCAAATGCATATCATCTTTTACAGCAGTTGGAGATTCCAGAAGATATCGATGCCTGTGACTTACTAAAGGTGACGAAAGAGGCAAGTGAAGTCTCATTTATAGTATTTCCTTCTATGTCATCTAGATTTAATTCCCATTAGTAATAATGTAAGTAAGCAGATTAGCACTAGTCCTAATTGGCTGTTTGTATTGTGTACAGAAGGTGCTTGCAGTGTGAGTTCACCTGTTAATGCACGACTTAATTTGTTTCACATTTGTGAATGCTATGCTTAATGACTGGACAAACAGAACGTGATGTATGAGTGACTGGATGAATATCTTAATCTTCCTGTACTTGTAAGTTGTGTAGGGTAATGCAAAAGTTGTCATGGAAGATAAATAATAGCCTTACAGGCCATTGTTTATCACAGAGAGGAAGAAGGTGATAGGCCCATATGAAAACTTTGATAGAAGGATAATGAAAACAAGTTTCAACCCAATGTTAGTTAGCATTTTTCATTGAATTGTAAATATGCTAAAAAAGTGTGGGTCCCCATTTTAAGAAAACTCCACTTTACCTAATCTTTACAATGCCAGTGTCAGGATAAAACTAACACAGAACCCAAATAGCCTTCAGGGCCACAACTGCAAACTGCAGATTATAAGCTGCTGTTGCCTCATAGCAGCTCCAGCCCGCCATGGGATCGAGTGACATCAGGTGGTGCAAGGGGCCTTCATGCTTTGCACTCTGCACATGTTTCAAAAAAATGTCTTCATGCTCCCATGTAATTCTGGATTTATTGGAACCATAAAACCTTTCGGTTTCAAAATTCTATGCTATCTCTTGTACAGTCACTGCAGGCCTCGGCATATTCAGTCATGAGTTACTTTACCACATGTGTTTGTCAACGACTTTTGGATATAATGAGTGGAGACAGACTTTGTTCTCTTTCAAGATTTTGTGAGAATTTTGGAGAAAACATCAATAGCTCTGCACTGCTGCTACTCCCCCCCCCCCCCCCCCCCCCGGTCTGATTCCCACCCCCACTGGCCAGTGGGCTCACATATCTTTTGTGAGTATGCGCTTGGCCAGATCTTGCATTGCTGCTTCCTCCTCTGTGCTGCAAGTCTGTTCTTCTAGTATTCTTTTATCCTCTCTGCCTTTCTGTTGGAGGGCCTCCTTGGTGCGAGTTGCACTTGGATCTGGTTTGTGATTTTTTGGACACTCAGTTTCTTTCTTTCCAGCATTTAAAACTTCTCATTCTTTACTAGATGGCCTCTTTGTTGGGAATTTGATTTGCTACTTCTTTTCCAAATTTTATGGTAGTCTGGATTGTGCAGAGAAGGTTGCCCAGTGTGGCATATGTTTCACCTTTTGTGCATTTCTTTGCACCCTTCCTTTCTTGTAAAGATACTACACCCAAAACCCAGCACGGTAGCGATTCCATTATTGGGGGGGGAGGGGGGGGGGGGGGTTGTTAATTACTTGTATGATGGCAGCTCCCTGACAGTGCAGGGATCACACTGTTGGTGCTTGAGATGGAAATTCCCTACGCAAGCCAAGTGGGATGTGACCTTCATGGCTGGGGCATAGGAACTCCAGGCACTGGTTTACTTGCAAATAACCTTTGCTGTGGCTAGGTGGCACTATTGGGGAGAGCCAACATTCGGAGTGGGTGGTACCGTGGTGGAAGAGTTGCAGATGAACAGAATTTAATTCTCTTCTGCTTGTGACCACAAGGCCCAATCAGTCTCCTTGGCAGGGAAAGATTATTTCAATGCAGAGAGATACGGCTCCCTGCTATACCATGGGAAGAGGGATAACCCAGACATTTGGGAGCGAAACACTTCACCCAATACACAGCATGTATTGGGACTGATGAGGATACTTTTACTCCAATGAAACCCTTATTTTTTGCCAAAAACATTGAAGATAAATATAGATAAGTTGAGTCTCTGGGGAAAATGTGAAATGGTTTGATACTAATCAAAACTTCCTCTGCTACCCAATATTCATGTCTTCAGGCTTGTAATCATCTAGGTGACATTCCTGTGACCATTCCCCGACATAGAATTTTGAACCTGGTCCAAGGAATCATCTTCCACAAGGATCTTATGCTCCAAACAGATGAAGAGCTCTGGACTGATCTCCAGCAGCGAGGTGTACATTTTACCAGAAGTGTACAAAAAGGGCCGAGGGGTAATTATACAGATAACAGCACTTTTATCTTAGCCTTTTAAGGGAATGTCCTCCTGGATAAAGTTAAGATCATAGTGTACAGGTGTGATGTGAAACCATATGTCCCATTGTCTGCAGATCCAGGTCTAGTGGATAGTGTTGCTGCCTCTGAATCACAGGGTCCCAGGTTCGATTCCCGGCCAGGTTGGGGATTTTCTCTGCCTGGGGACTGGGTGTTTGTGTTGTCTTCATCATTTCATTCTCATCATCATGATTCATGACAGTATCTCAATTGGACTGTGTAAAAATTGGGACTTTGTACGGGCGCTGATGACCATGCAGTTGAGCGCTCCACAAACCCATCATCATCATCATCATCATCATCATCATCATCATCATCATCATCATATGTCCCACTGCCTTTGAGGTGCCTCAGATCTTTATGCTTTGGGCATATGTAATCTTGGTGCATGACGGATCTAAATGTGGCTACTGTGGATGATCACTCCACAAAGGTAGCCCTTGTGAACACCACCTGTGTATGCCATAAACACTGAAATTGACCCTCTACATTCACCAGTTTGCCCAGTTTTCAAGAAAGAACACAATATCCAAGAATACAAATCTATTGATCACTTGCCATATACCTAGGCAGTGAAGAAATATGAATCCCAACATCCTGTGTATATGATGATCAATTATGCTAACATCACAACCATGCCTTCCCCCCCTCCCCACCTCAACCTTCCCCAGACTAGATCTCCTACCACCCTCCTCTTGTGTAGTTCCCACAGTACTGTCTTCAGGAAGCACAGCTGGAGTAGCATTCTCCTTCTTTGGCGTCTACCAGTGACAGGCTCCCTCTCAGGACCCCAGTCCCCAGCAACCTCTGGGCTGGAGGCCTGATGCCAAACAAATGCTGAAGGAGCCATGGCCTGTGAGCTCCATGGCTGGCTGCTCTTCATCTGTCTCCACACTCAATGCAGATAGCCCCCATGAACGAACCTCGCCTACCACACTTTGTTAAGAAGAAGAAGAATAGGGACAAGGCTCCTCCAGTGCCTGCAGAGGTGCCAGATCATCCCATGCAGTTGGATTCAGAGCCAATGTTCATGGATGTGTTTCCACCACCACTGGTGACAGGCGGTGATCCTACAGTGTAATCAGCTCTCTTGGCCACTTCGTGCCTAGCGTGTTCACAGGTCATGTGATCATTCAGTGCAATTAAAATGAGCACTATTGTCACCTACCAAAACTACAACACCTCATTTCCTTTTCTTCTACAGTTTGCATTGCTCTCCAAGAAATGCGCTTCACTCATGACCATTCTCCAATGCTCCATGGTTATTGTGCATTCTGTCAGAACCGTGCTGGTGCCAAGAGGGCATCTGGAGAGGTCTGTATGCTGGTTCATAGAGAAGTCATCAGTGAAAGGATTCCCTTTCATACCCTGTTGGAGGCAATGGTAGTACGGGTGCAAATGACCCCAGCAATTACCATTTCCAACATTTACGTACTTTCAGGCAGGCCACTTACTTACGTTGAATTGACCACATTAATCCAACAACTCCCCCCTTTTATTTTCTGGTATGGGAACTTCATCACACACCACCTTGTCTGGTAGGGGACTTCTAATTTATCAGCTTCTCACAGACCATGATCTTTGCCTCCTCAATAAAGGTTCTTCCACCAACTTCAGTGCTGCCCATGACACCTTTCCAGCTATCAGTACAGTGATCTCTTCCCCTAATCTTGTAGCTTCACTACTTTGGTCACCACATGATGATATTTGTGACAGTGACTATTTCCTAGTAATTCTGGTACCGCGTGCTGCGGAATTTGAATCTGCACCAGACGTCACGTACGTCGAAGACCCATAGAGGTCTCTGCACCATCACACCGTAAGCTTTTGAGGTCCCCCACTGATATTTATTCGTCAGTTTTTACCCCCCCCCAGTTGTTCTAGGTTAGAGTCAGCACTTCACTCAGCTGCACACATATCACCTTTTCAGTTCTCTTTGCTAGTCTGCTAGGACTCATTCTTTGGATGTGGTTGTAGAACATTCGTCTTCTGTTTCTAATCTCACCTGTAATGTTTTTCTAAATGATTGTGTACTTCTTTGTTACTACTTAAATTAAATGTTTCATCTGTTGTTCTGTTTCATGATATCTTCCTCATAATCTTTCTTTCCATATTCCCGTGTTCCTCATTTTAATTTATTGATCCTAAAATTAGTGTTTGTCATGCATATGTCTATTCGGGCTGAATTAATTCTGTCTAATGATAAATGTTTTGATCTCTAAACAATGTTTTTTTATGTTATAAAAACCTTGATTGTTTCATTTTGTTCGCTATTAGGCTGAGTGACTTCCACATATTTCAGTTTGCTAGTTTGGGTTTAATATTTGCTCGCATGTGTTAATTTACAATGGGTGTGTTGAAATTTCAAACAGTGGTATGGAGATTTCAGGTACATTATACTGGTTTGGTGTCTGTTTTCTTCTGTTTAATTAGTGACACTTCTTATGAATTACTACTGTTTCCACAATGGAAAGTCCAGGAAGGAATGACGTAATGTGAAAATGATAGATTACTACTCACCACATAGAGGAGGCACTGTGTCGCACATGGAGACACAATGGACAAATGGAAAGAATGCAAAACTTTTAGCATCTGCAATCCACTACTAGATGACATCACCCTCCCCTCCCCCCAGTGAGTGCAGTTCTCTGTTGGGAGGGTTTCCTGGTCCTGCTCCTCAGAGTTTGTAACAGCAAATGTCAGCTATCAGTTTGAGATGTAGCCCTCTACTGGATTTTGTGCTGTGTGAACCTATAGTTAAGGATGATTCATGTTATTTCCCATGCTTGTTTTGGTGAATTCATGTGAGGTGTCGACTCTTCATCTCAGTCAACATGGTATATAAACAGCTAATAAGCGATACCACATAGATCAAAGCTTCTGTAGTTTGCAGATAGATGGTGCAAACAGCTTTGCTCCCTTAGGTAAGCTATGTTACTGATGATATGAAAGATATGAGGCCCAAAAAATTTTAGAAATTGCTTAATCCTGAAATAGCACATCCCAACAGAGATAGAATAAAAACTGCAGACATAAACAATCCACTGTCTGCTGGACAGTCATCAGAATGAAGAAGAAAAGAAGTTGTGGCCACATTTATGATAGCAGGCAAATCTCTTAGTATGAACCCATGTTTTATGAGGAGAAAAAGGTGCCCCTTTATAGAAGGTGAAAACCTGAATCCTGGTTACTGGCTAACCCCGCCCCCCTCCCACCCTCCCTCCAGTCTCTATTTCTGCTGTCATATCCTATTTATGCCCTGAAAAGGAATATGTGATTCCAAAATCTGTAGTCTATTAATAAGTGTTTTATGAGCAGTATGGGAGTTTGGCAGCAAGTACTGGCCAGCCCATATTTTTGTGTATGTTTTAACATATGGCTGATATGTTCAAATGATGCAAATAGATAGTAGTGGTATTGGTTTCTGGGGCAACTGATGCAGCCCTACTGGGATACATACATGCTCAATTGTTAGGGTCATTTGTTTCTGGAGTTACAACAATAATTTTTAGAATCTATTGATCTTTTGAAAGTTGAGGCTTATTTAGTGGCTTTCATTGTGTAGCCACAAAAAATTCTTAAATTATTATTTGAACATCCTATATGCACTGTTAGAACTAACTCCCTTCTTCCTCTTAAACAAATTCCTCGTGCATCTGGATTTCACGGGTTGGAATGAAAGCTGCTCAATATTTATTCCCTGTCCCAGTCCCTGATTTTATATCGTCTTTGTGGAAGGCAGAAATTTCCATATATCATAGTGTACAACAAGCAGAAATTTATTAAGCCTGCTTGTACTGTCACCTCTGAACTGATTTTCCCAAGGAGATGCCTGGCTTCTTTCTTCTGTACTTGTTAAAATCAACATACACCTAATCTGCTGAGACTGGGTCAAGCAGCAGTTTCACTTCTAACTTTACCCATATGTAGTTCTTTGGAACATGAAGCAAGAAGTGACATAATTCAACATTTCTTTGAAATGTCTTTTCAACTATTTGAACACTGTTTTCATCATTTTTGCAAATGGTCCATGTTTGACCACCTTACAGCGACAATGAAAGTATTATTATTATTATTATTATTATTATTATTATTAGTAGTAGTAGTAGTAGTAGTAGTAGTAATAGTAGTAGCAGTAGCAGTAGCAGTAACGATGTTGATTGTTTCAGGAGCTCAGAAATGAAGCAGGGTTGGAAAGTTGCAGCAATGACCTAGAAAGGTATAGTACATTTTTTTGTAGTTTTTTTTTTTTTTAAATTTTGAGCTTTCACAGCCATTTTCTTGTCCGGGAATATGTGTAGATCATCTTTGCAACATTTTACATTACTGAATTCTTGGTATGTGTCTCTTGTGACTTATATTGTCATTGCTACTAGAATTCCACCCTCTTCTTGCTTGCTTGTCTTCACTCATTCTTATCTTCTTTAACTTGGCCCATATTTATCTGAATGTACACTACTGTTTCAGTGGATAACGATGTATTACTAGCAGATTTTTTGTAAAATTGAGTCCAAAATTATCTTTACATACTGGATGTAATTTTTGTCAATATCTTATGGAAGTGAGAGACATCCAAAAAGCTATCACTTTTTGGCTACAAATAAAATAATGAGATAGTTCATGGAAATTGTAAAAACCTTAAAACTACCCATCCATATTATTTCTCTGCATTGACACCACTCTGATTTAAGCATTTATCATAATATTTTTATAAGTTGACAAATTCATGCTGCATACAGTTTTTCTGCCTAAGACTTCAGCTTACACATGACAGTATCTTTAGGTTCTACACCTGCATCTATATTATTCAAATAACTGGAAAATGCAGGGCAGAAGGTATTCCCCATTATATACCACTACTAGGGTTTCTCCTAGTTCTGTTTGTGTACGGAGTTGGTATCTTGACCTGGAGATTCATCCTTGCAGACATAAATTCATGCTTAATGCACTGGCATGCTGATAAGGCAGATGCCGAACATCAAGTAATAAATGACATCATAAATGAGTGCAGTCTTTTTGTGGGCAATAAGGCAGGGCAAGCCCCGACATACTGTGGAAATGCCATAGGTATCAGCAACATAGACATTTCATTAGCAAAAAGAACATATGTAACACGTATCCTGGATTGTCAAGTACATGACACAGACACACATAGTGATCACATTGATCACAGTTGAAGAGAAACACGAAGTTTCATGGGGGTACACCTACATTTTATATTTATATCCTTTTATCACGTGAAGGCGTCTCCCAAAAATGTGTGTGTATCTGACGATCAGCTCCTGAAACCCCTCTTTTTGGTCTTCTGTCAGATACACAAATTCACTTACCTTGTTGTGTATGACGTTAGGATCCACATCTTCTTCTGTTCAACCCACTGTGTACTTAAAAACATGACAGGTGAATAAAATAATTGTATGTGGTTATTTGAGATGTACTCTTGTTTATTTTATTGGTGTTTGTTTTAACCGAATCTGCTTAGAATTGTTGGTTGTTTGTTGTAAAATGACATTTCCCTTTTCCTATATAAATTTGTGCATGATATGTTCTAAAAGTGCCCATACCAATAAGGCAATTAACTATCGATTTCTCAACTTTAGTAAAATACATTGTAAAGAAAAATTATCAATTTTGACAGGGATTAATACTTGCAGTTTGGCTTCCTTAGACTTGCTTCCTACTGCTATCTGTATTTTGCAGTTCTGATCTGGAAGTGTTGGTATGTAACCTGGTTTTTGCAATTTATCAAATAGTCCCTGAGATATCACATTAGCTGTGGCACTGGTATGTAATACCATAGGTACATTTAAGTCGAATGTTTGGGCATTAACTATCACTTGCAGTGTTTCTTCAGCTTCCCTTTCATGGTAAGTTTTATCTTCCTGGCATAATTCATCTTTGATATCTCTGCTCCAATCATATGTAATAAATCAGTTTTTAAACTAATACTTTGCATTTACATATGTCTGCCTGTGTGTGTATATATGTGCAGATGGATATGTGTGTGAGTGTATACCTGTCCTTTTTTCCCCCTAAGGTGAGTCTTTCCGCTCCCGGGATTGGAATGACTCCTTACCCTCTCCCTTAAAACCCACATCCTTTTGTCTTTCCCTTTCCATCCCTCTTTCCTGATGAAGCAACCTTGGGTTGCGAAAGCTTGAAATTTGTGTGTGTGTGTTTGTGTGTTTATTGTCTCTATCAACATACCAACACTTTCCTTTGGTAAGCTACAGAATCTTTGTTTTTAGATAAATCAGTTTTTAATTAACTTTATGCCCCCACCCACTTCTTGGGTTATCGAATGTGGTCTATCGAGACCTGTGTAAGTTTACCTTGCTGACCAAGGTATTGACCTCATTTGAGGTGATGTCAACTAGGTGTACGCTGTGGGTTTGGTTTCTCCATTTGGTGTCTTGAGCAGCTCTTGATTCGATATCTCGATGGCCTTACTCACTATTTGAAACATAATTGTGGTTATGTTGACCATAATCAGCTGTTGGTGGATTGTTTGATTGTCTGTTTGTGTTTTGTTCTTGCCAACTCCCACGCTGGGGCCCTATTCTGTATCTTTCAGCTGCTCTGCCAATCGGATCAGTAGGCAAGCACACCGAGCAGCCTTGTTTTCAAAGGAGAACCTCCATCTTATTCTGTAAACATTTGGGAAGTGATGTCATGTGATTCTAGCAAACCAAGGTGCTGTTATCTGTTCTCCTTGCACCATATAATCAAAAGCAAGTGGCTGTAGACCTGTGCTTGTGCACTGCAGCCTGCACACTAGCATAAACTCAAAGCGGCTAGTAGATAACACAGGCACCCTATCCTTTGCAGTACTGAAAAGTGTGTGGAGTATATAGTACTGCTCAAATTTCACTGACCACGTATTTCCATGCATGCGTAATAGAGATATGTTATTTGACTGTGTTCTGGAAATTGTCATAAATGACATATTATTTCATTTTATTCTCACTCACATTGACATCTTGTTTTGGATTTTACATTTTGGAATAAAAATTGGGTACAGTGTGTAGTATCACACTGTACAAATACATGTATAAAAACACCCAAATTGTGACATATTGTGTGCCCACAATGTTTCATTCAATTATATTCACATTAAGTCTCTGTGTGACAGGAAAAGTATAATTTAACGAATCTTTGCTATTGCGCCTTTCATTTCCAGTGAAAATGAGAAGCCATTTCACCTACTGTAATCATGGTAGCATCACGGATTATAACATTTCATCTGTGTCCCTAGCATTTAAAGGGTGTAGTTGACCATCGTCATGGTCACTGACATTTTCAACTTCACTGTCTGCTTCGTTGACATCTTGTGATGCATATTTGCTAATGGACTATTAAAAACGGACCTATCTGGTGTACTCATTTTTGCTACTTTCAAGAAAATAATTAAGCAACTGAAAATTGTGGAATAAAATGTTCTTATCACAATTGTGATGATACCACTTCACAACCTAAACTATAGTGCGGCACTGGCATACACTGCAACTCATTGTTAATGTGACCTAACTCAACATCAGAATAATTTCTTATCATAAATATCTACATTTTTGAAAAGAATACTTCAAATCAGATATAAGCTTGAAAAGGTTCTATGACTACCCTTGGAAGAGGTGCTACTAAGCGCAGTCATGAAAGCAATATGTAGTTCATGTTCCTGCCCTCAAGTCCCTCTTCTTGGTCTCCTAGATATTAGTTCTCCAGTTAATCCTCTCTGGTTTATGCATACCGTGCATCTGCCTCTTCTTTGTCTTGATGGCAACAATATTCCAACCATGAAACGCAAAAAGCCAACGAGAATTATTATAATGAAAGATTACAAACTATACAATGATATAACATCCAAACAATAACCATATCCTTTCCGTCTATGGCACTGTCCAAGGAGCAGTCACCATTGTATAAAAATACAGTTAATTTGGCGAGAGAGAAAGATATGATGATAGTATCATACTCAGCAGTGTCTGTCAATTGGTAAAGCTTTTTTTTTCCCCACAAACATCGTGCAGGACATAATGATAGGTACTGCTTTCAATCTTCTGCAACATGATCTCTAAATGATTAGTCTTGAAAGTTCTCCTATGAATGATAACTGCCTTCTAGAGGCTAGATGATTATTCCTGAGTGTCTGAATATTTGCTGCAATAGCTCATGATTCACACAGAGGGGAACAGGTGTACCTGAAGCTTGTAGAAATAAAATACTTTTCTTTCACAAGCTATCTACCTTTTGGTTGTTAGAGACACATAGAACAAATATACAACCGTACACGATGGCAGACGAGAACTGAAGAGCTATGTTACAAGCATTAAAACAAGTGAGGTGGTGTAAAAAATCTGAAGGTACATCACTTTTAATTTTTCTGCTGCCCTTTCAGATAACATTAATATAATGCGAATTGATATACACTGAAGAAGCTGTTACACCTGCCTAATGTCCTATAGGGTCCCCCAAGAGCACACGGAAGTGCTGCAACACAACATGACATGGACTCGACTGATATCTGAAGTTGTGCTGGAGGGAACTGACACCATGAATCTTGCTGGGCTGTCCTTAAATACATAAGAGTAAGAGGGGGTGAAGATATCTTCTGACAGCATGTTGCAAGGCATCCCAGATATGCTCAATAATGTTCTTGTTTGGGGAGCTTGGTGGCCAACAGAAGTGTTTAAAACTCAGAAGAATGTTCCTGTTGCCACTCTGTAGCAATTCTGGAGGTGTGGGGGTCACATTGTCCTGCTGGGATTGCCCATGTCATTGGAAAGCAATTGCTCAAGTCTGTCGGAATGCACAATGGACATGAATGTATGCAGGTGATCAGACAGGACACTTAAGTTCATGTCACCTGTCAGAGTCGTATCTAGATGTATCAGGGGTCTCATATCACTCCAACTGCACATGCCCCACACTATTCAGAGCCAACACCAGCTTGAACAGTCTGCTGCTGACATGCAGGGTCATGGATTCATGAGGTTGTCTCCATACGCATGCATGTCCATTCACTCAATACAATTTGAAATGAGACTCATCTGACCAACCAACATGTTTCCAGTCATCAACAGTCCAATGTCGGTGTTGATGGTCCCAGATGAGGTGTAAAGCTTTGTGTCGTGCACTTATCAATGGTACATGAATGGGCCTTGGGTTCCGAAAGCCCATATCTATGATGTTTCGCTGAATGGTTCACATGCTGACACTTGTTGATGGCGTTGCCATTGAAAGCTGCAGCAATTCATGGGAGGATTGTACTTTTGTCACATTGAACAATTCTCTTCAGTCATTGTTGGTCCCATTTTTGCAGGATCTTTTTCCAACCTCAGTGATGTCAGAGATTTGATGTTTTACCAGATTCCTGATGTTCATGATACATTTGTGAAATGGTCGTACGGGAAAATTCCTGCTTCATCACTATCTTGGAAATGCTGTGTCCTGTTGCTCGTGCACCAACTATGACACTACATTCAAATCCACATGAATATTGATAACCTGCCATTGTAGCGACAGTAACTGATCTAACAAATGCACCAGACACTTGTTGTCTTATGTAGGCATTGCCAACTGCTGTTCCATATTCTGCCTGTTTACATATCTCTGTAGTTGGATAGGCCTGCATATACCAGTTTCTTTGGCACTTAAGTGTCTCTTTGGCGCATTCAACTGGCACCTGTATGAATAATACATCTTGTTTGCCTATGCAGACAAACCTTATAGGTACCTACACATTCGTTAAGCAAGATAAACGACTGTTTTTCATAATGTGCATGAATTTCAATTCAAGGGTATTTAACATGAACAATTTGCAATTCTCTTGGATTGACCCTTCATAATGGTTGTTTTATATTGGATGCTGGCCAGCCTATTTGTTAGAAGAAGCACTAGTTGTATGCTCTTTGAAATGGATAAGAAAATGTACGACCTGTTGATTTAAAAAGAGAGATATTACGGGCGATATGTAGACAATACACTGTTGCTGTACAAAGATGTGAAAGATGAAATAGACACTTAGCTGAAATTTTTAGTAATGTTCATCTAAATTTGTCATTTACTGTAGAACTTGAAAATGACGCAAGAATGAATTTCTGTGACCTACCAAGATGGTAAACATCATTTTACTATTTATAGAAAATGTTCTGTAACAGGTGCTGTCATTAAAGGTACATCATGTCATCCACAGAAATGTAAAAGAGCATTCTTTTTCTCAGTGATTCATAGAATACTAAAGTTCCCACTAGATGCAGATGAAAGTAAAAAAGAAATTGCTACCCTCAAACAAATAGCTAATGGTAATGATTCTTATTAAAAAACGATTGATGTTTTATTCTACAAGGTAAAACAAAAATCTTCAGATTCTCCTGTCACAAGTACTGTACCTAGAAATTTCTTGAGACCTATATGAGTAATCTGTCTGATAAGATCAATTATTAGAAATAACTGCATAACTTTAGTATTTACCACTAATAATCTCCTCCAATAGAAACTCATGCATGCAGTTGATAGCCAAAGCAGCAAATGTTTCATTTGTGATCTCAACAAGGTTTTTCTAATAGATGTTAGAGACTTCTTATAAACGGTCATATAACTAACCAAACAAATTACTGGACTTCAGAGAGGAACATTTCTATGACCTGAATGAGATTTTCACTCTGCAGTGGAGTGTGCGCTGATATGAAACTTCCTGGCAGATTAAAACTGTGTGCCCGACCGAGACTCGAACTCGGGACCTTTGCCTTTCGCGGGCAAGTGCTCTACCAACTGAGCTACCGAAGCACGACTCACGCCCGGTACTCACAGCTTTACTTCTGCCAGTACCTCGTCTCCTACCTTCCAAACTTTACAGAAGCTCTCCTGCGAAACCTTGCAGAACTAGCACTCCTGAAAGAAAGGATATTGCGGAGACATGGCTTAGCCACAGCCTGGGGGATGTTTCCAGAAAAAGGTAGGAACCCTCACTAGCAATAATAATCTCAGAAACAGGTATAGTACGGTAAGCTAAGATTTCCCGAGTTTCAAAGGATTCCAAACTGGCTCTTCCTGCATTGTTACAAGCAACGAAAGCTACAGTCAGCCATCCGTTACCCAAACTGGAAGAAGAAGAAACTTTCATTAAAGAAAAATTTAACTTCGCACCACAAAATAAAGTAGGTCCATGAATAAGAACAAATTGAGTAGTTTTACCAACTCCTCTTACTTCGTTCTTTTTACCCTTCGCAGAAGGCAAAGGTCCCGAGTTCGAGTCTCGGTCGGGCACACAGTTTTAATCTGCCAGGAAGTTTCATTTCTATGACCTATTTGTCGATTTTCTATAGTATTGCTCTTTTGTCCTCTTATTTGGGTTTTAAATATTTTTATACTCTGTTTTATTCTTCTTCTATTCTTATACATTTCTCAGGCATTAACCCTGTTCTTTTTTTTGTCTTATTCTATTTTATGCCTCGTCAGGTATTATGACAAATTTTTGTCATTTCAGTATGTACCATTAATATTTTAATACCTATAATGGGCCATATGATCTAATATTTTGCTAAATACTGTGTTATACCATGTTCATCACCCTAACAATGATGAGTGTGTTACGTTAATAGATAATTTTTCAGTACTGATACACTTATCATTGATTTCTGTGCCAACTACTGAAGCAACACACACACACATTGGCTCATTGATGTTACTGTCTCCATGGCGACTGATGACACCCTTCACCAGTATGTCCACGGCTCATCAGTGTTCTTCTCTCCATGGTGACCAACAGTGTCCATCACTGATATGTGTTTGGCTAGCCATCTGCCTTACCACTAATGCACTTTGCAATATATTCCTAGCAGTCCGTCTCCATGACAACTGATGGCGATCTCTGCATTTAACTTCATATCAGTGACGCTTACCAAATTTCGTTTCTGCTTCCACGCACTGCCCATAAGTGGCAGTTTCATTTATTGACTATGTTATTTTAATTATTTTCTTTTAGAAATGTGACTAATGTTTACAACACCTAATTTTGATGTATTTTTGCTCTCTGTTTTGCTCTTTCTCTTATATAATACACCCAGACTGATAATAATAAATCTTTTCACACATTAATGATATGAATATAATAGAGGGAAACATTCCACATGGGAAAAATATATCTAAAAACAAAGATAATGTGACTTACCAAACGAAAGCGCTGGCATGTCGATAGACACACAAACAAACACAAACATGCACACAAAATTCTACCTTTCGCAACCAATGGTTGCTTCATCAGGAAAGAGGGAAGGAGAGGGAAAGACGAAAGGATGTGGGTTTTAAGGGAGAGGGTAAGGAGTCATCCCAATCCCGGGAGCGGAAAGACTTACCTTAGGGGGAAAAAAGGACGGGTATACACTCGCGCACACACACACACATATACAGACACAAGCAGACATATTCAAAGACCAAGTGAACTTTTTCACACATTATCATCATATGACTAGCCTTATTACCTCCTTCTGTGGTCATCCAGTAGGTGATGACAGGGCTAACTTTTTTTTAACACATAGCATTCCTGTGCTATTTAGCTTTCAACAAATGTGTTTCTTGACACATGTTCTTGCTCTACCTGGCATTTCTACACACCACCTAAAGGTATAAATCTTTCTATATGTTATAACTTTTATTGTATAAGTTATTATCACTCATTTTCTTTTTTGTTTCTGATGTCCACTAAGGAAAACGTCATTTACAGTTTAGAGATATATAATTGATGATGATCATCAAGTCTGAAACTGATTATTGTTATAATTAAATAAAAAAAAGGTTTTTTGCAATTAAGACTGATTATTTCTCATAAATTTCAATACATATTGCAGTGTTTCCAATAACGTTATCAAAAATCTTACATTCTTTCTTCGTTTGGAATCTGCCTGTGTGGCCTATAACCTGTAACTGAGTGTCAACCGGGACTACTCCTAGGTTGGTAACACATCAGCTCGTATAGCCAGTTTGACAATGTTTCAGGTTACTGTTGATGAAAGCTAGAAATTGCAGTTTGCTTTTAGCTCTGCAACTGGAATTTTTCTGTCATGATTTTGTTCACAGGGGTCAGCTATATTCACTGTGAACAAAGTGACCATGATGAATAGTTCTGCCGCAGGTGATTGAACACCGTTCTCCTGGCTATATTTTGCATCACAAGGTTGTGGTTACAGTAGGACATGAGTTCAAATTCAGGGCTACAAAATGCATTGTCTGCCACAATTCAGCCATTGATCACTCAAAATCAGCTGTCGACAGAGCATCTTGCATTCCCGCCGTGTCTCATGGCAGCCACTTCCAGCATTGCTCGACATTGTACGTAAGAGTAGTTGTGAAGTGGTTCACTTTGTTTGTATGTTGCCTTTAACTGAGAAGCAATCAATGTGGCAACACTCATCAAACAAGAAGTCATTTTATCAAAGAGTGGAAAATCCAGGATGGAATGTAACAATATTAATGAAGGAAAGTTGCTACTCACAATATAGCGGAGACACTGAGTCGCGATAATTGTATAAATCTTTTTGTTGTACCTATCGTGACTTAGCATCTCCTCTATATGGTGAGTAACAACAATCCTTCTCTAAGAAGTCATTTTAGTCAGAATATAGTTCTAATGGCACTGAGGAAGAGCTCAAGTTGCATACATTAAAAAAGGCTCCAAGATGTGTTGGAAATTGTGTCAGATTCTATACAGAATTTGCAGCTAAGTTAGCACTTATTTTGACTGGAATTTACTGGAAATAATTCAAATAAAAACAGTCCCCAATATATGGAAGGAGGCACAAGTCATATGTGTATACAGCAAGGGTAGAGATGATCTACAATACTATTATGTGATACCATTGGCATCCATTTTTTGAGTTTAATCATTGCCTAATGCATAGTAACAAACATGATTTCTGAAAACATTGGTCACCCAGAACCCACCTCGTGCTACTACTTCGGGTCATAGTGAAAGTCATGACTCAGTGCAGTCAGATTGTTGTAGTATCCCTTGATGTTACAGTATCTCTCAACTGCTGAGAACCATTTGTCTCAGTGCCACACCAACAAATGTTGGTGCAAAGAGTGGGTAAACCAAGTGGCAGATTTTGGTTCATTGGTAGGGTACTGGGAAAAGCCAGTCAGTCTACAAAATGGATAGCTTACAAAATGCTCATGCAACCCATAGTTCTCACTGGTGTGAGACCCATGCTAAATAGATATTGTGGATATTAAATGTATATACAGAAGGGCAGCGCCAGTGGATGTGACTGACGCATGGTAGTGTATCAGTTGAATGCTTAAGAATGTGAACTGGTAGATACTTGAAGACAGATGCTAACTATTCCATGATAGCCTCTTTCCAAAGTTTCCAGAGCCATTGTTAAATGAGAAATCTATTAATATACTACAGTCTCATAAATGTTGTATCCATTCCTGATGAAAAAAAAAATAGACTAATAACAGTGTGCACAGATACATTTAACATGTATTATCTAGAGCTCCATATGAGATTGGAACAAGAGGAAACCAAAGTAGGTGGCACAGTGTGAAGTCATTGTGCCACAAATTTCACTGTAGGTTGTGGAGAGTGGCCTTACACATGAACGTACACCCAGAAGAGAATCATAGTTTATATAATTTAAGCACTGTATTGTTAGTTAGATATAGTGGGAATTAGGGAAGTTCAGTGGCAGGAGGGACAGAACTTCTGCCCAGATGAATACAATTATAAAAAACCAAATACAATAGGGGTAATTCAGGAGTATATTCAATAATGAATAATTTAATCATCGCTGTCACTTGCTTTAAGAAAGAAGGTTGTATGCATGGAAGAGACCTGGAGACACTGGAAAGTTTCAGATTTATACTGGTTAGACAGAGATTTAGGAACCATATTGTAAATTGTAAGGCATTTGTGCACTCTGACCACAATTTATTGGTTGTGAGCTGTAGATTAAAAACTGAAGAAATTGGGAAAAGATATAAAATTAAGTAGATAATATCTGAATAAGTTGAAAGAACCAGAGGTTGCTGAGATTTTCAGAATGAGCATTGGGCAACAGCCATACCATAGAAGACGAATGGGGAGCTTTATGAGATAAAATAGTGAAGGCAGCAGAGCATCAAATAGGTAAAAAGACAAGGCCTAGTAAAAATCCTTGGATAACACTAGAGATATTGAATTTCATAGACAAAAGGAGAAAATTTAAAAATGCGGCAAATGAAGCATGCAGAAGAGAATCCAAATGTTTTAAAAATGAAATTGACAGCAAGTGCAAAACTGCTAAGCATGAATGGCTAGAGAACAGATGTAAGGATTTAGAAGCACATTTCGCAAGGGGAAAGATGGATACTACCTGCAGGAAAATTGAAGAGTGCTTTGAGGAAAAGAGATGCAGCTGTATCAATATTAAGAGCTCAGATGGTAAACCAGTTCTAAGCAAAGAAGGGGGAGCTGAAAGATGGAAGGAGTATATAGAGCGTCTATACAATGGAGATTAACCTGAAAGCAATAATATAGAGTGGGAAGTGGATGTAGATGAAGATAAGATGGAGATATGATACTGCGAGAAGAATTTGACAACACTCTGAAAGATGTAGGCGAAACAAGGCCCCAGGAGTAGACAATATTCCATCAGGGCTACTGATGCCTTGGGAAAGCCAGCCATGACACAACTCTTCCATGTGGTGTGCAAGATGCATGAGACAGGCAAAATACCCTCAGCCTTCAAGAAGAATGTAATAATTTCAATTCCAAAGAAAGCAGTTTCTGACAGGTGTGAAAATTACCGAACAGTCAGTTTAATAAGTCATGGTTGCAAAATACTAACACAAGTTCCTTACAGAAGAATGGAGAAACTGGTAGAAGCAGAGCTCAGTGAAGATCACTTTGGATTCCAGAGAAATGTAGGAACACGTGAGGCAGTACTGACTCTATGACTTATCTTAGAAGGTAGGTTAAGGAAGGGGAAATCTGCATTTATAGCATTTGCAGACTTAGAGAAAGCTTTTGACAGTGTTGGGTGGAATACTTTCTCTGTGAAATTTTCTATGTTACTCAATATGTTCATTGAACGAGCAGTAAAGGAAGCCAAAGAAAATTTTGGTGTAGGAATTAATTCCAGGGAGAAGAAATGCTGATGGCATTGTAATTCTGTCACAGACAGCAAAGGACTTGGAAGAGCAGTTGTACTGCTGAAGACCACCACCTTCACCACCACCACCACCACCACAACAACAACAACAACAACAATGTTGTCTGATAGTTTCACACCTGTTAACTGTATTTGCAACCAACAATGTTTTCCTACGTTCTCTAAAATATATGGTCACAGTTTAAGCCCGCGATCAAAGTACTACAGTACACTGCCTGTCAAAAAAAGTGAAGCACGAAGAATGGGAGGAGGAAATGAAGCTTAATGTGTTGAGAGGCTTTCTGATGTTTTTTCAGTGATTATAATATTGAGAACTTTGCACTATGACACAATTTATCTGTATGAAGTTGCACACTCTTTGCCCTGGATGCACACATTGATTCAGTTTGGAAAGGCATCGTAATGCTGTTGTATCCTCTCCTGAGGCAAGCTGGCTTACAATTGTTGTGACTCATGAGAGTATCTCAACATCCGTCAGTTCATAAAAGCATGTGTACGTATGGACGAGCATTGTCCTTTTGAAAATATCACTGATCACTTCATGCTAACATGTCCCAATATTACTAGTGAGTTACAACAAAAACACATCAAAGATAACTTCATATAGTGTGTGTTAGACTTCCATCACCTCCTATCAGAAAGTTAGTTAAGCACAGTTGACGAATGTTTGTGGTTCGTCTTTTCTTAGTGTTTGTAACTGCAGTAGCATTGCTACCAGTGAGTGCATGTAGCACCTGTGAATAATTGCTGCCAAATTTCCACACTTACTAAGACTAAAAAGAGGCAAGTATCGATGATGTTCATGGATTATGTTCCTCATTAATAAACTTATTTTCAGACTCTGCCATATGCAGTGTATCCGTAGTGCTGGAAAGGGGGAGTGCAGGGTGCATCCTATAAGCCATCTGTGGATCTTGTGAATGTTAATATATTTTTTCATATCTGATTTTTACTGCAGCATCAAAGCTTTCTGACATAGCCTTGTCTGTAATTCTGCAGCATTTTCCCTGCTGGCATGGAGGAAGGGAACAGAACTGGTGGTAGTGGCAGCGGCAGTCTGGGCACCATCAAGGAGGATGCATTACATCTCGAGCAAAGCTGCGACATCTCCAAAAGCACATTTGCACATCTTCAGGACCTGAAGGAGCAGAAACACATGGGAAGTCATGAGTTTCTGCATTCTTGCAGTGTGTGTCGTAAAATATCTAAAAATAATGGTGGCTTGGAGAAGCATTCATGTGTTCACACAGAATGTCCCTGTAAATGTGAATTGTATCACAAGGTACACACAGCTTGTAGCAAACTGAGGAGACACTCACAGGTGCAAACAGGCGAACGTCCGTACACTTGTCGTGTGTGTCTCAAGACATTCACAGAAAGAGGTCACCTCAAGAGACACTCACAACAGCACAAGGGGGAAAGACCCTATTCTTGCAACATATGTCAAAAGAAATTTGCATATAGCTACAGCTTCAAGGTCCATGTATGTTTCCAAACAGGTGAACGCCATGAACGCCCATACAGTTGTGATGTCTGTCAGAAGAAGTTCACGAGAAGTGGCAACTTAATGAATCACTTGGCAGTGCATGTTGGTGAGTGTCCGTACAGCTGTGATGTCTGCCACAAGACATTCAAGCAAAATGTGAGCCTGATGCGACACCAGCAACTGCATGCAAGGTAATCCCCTTTTGGCTGTAACATATGTCATTGGAGATTAAAGACCAAACGTTGTATTAAGGTCCACATGGAATCCCACATCTAGTGTACAAGAAGACATCCTTAAGTATGCTGATTTACTATACAACTTTATCCTTTTCTTCCAAAAATGGCTGTTCCTTTCTGTTTGAGTAACAAAAGAGTGACTGTGTTAATGGTGCAGTAATTGCCTTAAACAGAAATATAACAATCTGTTGCTACCATTCATGTGTCAGTGCAGTGGCATACTTTTTATTGCACGTTCCTCTGATAAGTTAACAATTAAATTACAAGTGCCTTTTAACTCGACTGGTTGTGGGATGTTGTATCAGTTTGATGCATTACACTACAGGACACAAAAACTAGATAAAGTTACCCTCTTCCGAATATGAACATGAACCGTGTAAACACTCCACAGTATTAACAAGTGCATTTTCCATTTACAGACTATGCTTATGATATTGGTCATTGATGAATACGCAGCACCCAGTAACATGTTCACTCACATTCAAGCATAGTTTGCAACCTGTGTCTTTCATGGCGATCCTGCCGTAGTGTGATATGCACTGAATAGCATACTGTTTTATGCCAACACCAGATAGATTACCCACAAAATGTATATGATTTTGTGATTTTATGCATTTATAGAGGGTGCAGCAAAATGGTGTTCCTTATTTCAAAATAAAGTTTCAAACAAACATAGATACAAAGAAAATAATTTAATTTGTGTACAAAAAATACTATGCCATTTTACATTAGTTGGTTTTAAAAATTATGTCTGGTAAATGGTGTTCTCCATTGTTGCCACATTGATGAAGCTTTTACGAGAAGTTATCTATAGTTCTTCTTGCCATTTCCTGGATGTTTGCCTCCTTAAGTGCTCGTAGGGTTATGAGGTGATGGTTGTAGACATAGCATTTTATTGTCCCCAAAGAAACATTTACAAGGTGAGTAGACATAGCATTTTATTGTCCCCAAAGAAACATTTACAAGGTGATAAATAAAGTGACGCTGGTGCCATACAATGTTTCCTCAAGAAAGGAAAAATAAGGTATAGGGAATGCTGAGAAATGTGAGCTGTGGCTCTGTCTTGGAACTAGGCTTCTTCTCCTTCATAGTCCCCAACAAATTGGTTCAACTTAGGTGGAAGGAAGGTCTCTGTCATGTGACATTAGTGATTTGAGTCAACCGTTACTGTTACATCATCCTCTTCAAAAAAACATGGGCCCCACACAGCAGATTGGGGAACACTGCACCAGACTGTCGCTTGATGACTGTCAGTCTGGCCTGGCAACGGAAGACAGCAAAACAAAAGATGAAATTTTAAATTTAGCATTTGAGAAATCCTTCACGCAGGAGGATCGTACAAACATACCGCTGTTTGAGTCTCGTACAGATTCCCGTATGGAGGACATAGTGATAGACATCCCTGGGGTTGTGAAGCAGCTGAATGGGTTGAAAATAAATAAATCGCCAGGTCCTGATGGGATTCCAATTTGGTTTTACAGAGAGTACTCTACTGCATTGGCTCCTTACTTAGCTTGCATTTATCGTGAATCTCTTGCCCAACGTAAAGTCCCGAGTGACTGGAAAAAAGCGCAGGTGACGCCTGTATAGAAGAAAGGTAGAAAGACAGATCCTCAAAATTACAGACCAATATCCTTAACATCGGTTTGTTGCAGGATTCTTGAACATATTCTCAGTTCGAATATAATGAATTTCCTTGAGACAGAGAAGTTGCTGTCCATGCATCAGCACGGCTTCAGAAAGCATCGCTCCTGTGAAACGCAACTCGCCCTTTTTTCACATGATAACTTGCGAACCATGGATGAAGGGTATCAGACGGATGTCATATTCCTTGACTTCCGGAAAGCGTTTGACTCGGTGCCCCACTGCAGACTCCTAACTAAGGTACGAGCATATGGGATTGGTTCCCAAGTATGTGTGTGGCTCGAAGACTTCTTAAGTAATAGAACCCAGTACGTTGTCCTCGATGGTGAGTGTTCATCGGAGGTGAGGGTATCATCTGGAGTGCCCCAGGGACGTGTGGTAGGTCTGCTGTTGTTTTCTATCTACATGAATGACCTTTTGGATAGGGTGGGTAGCAATGTGTGGCTGTTTGCTGATGATGCTGTGGTGTACGGGAAGGTGTCGTCGTTGAGTGACTGTAGGAGGATACAAGATGACTTGGACAGGATTTGTGATTGGTCTAAAGAATGGCAGCTAACTCTAAATATAGATAAATGTAAATTAATGCAGATGAATAGGAAAAAGAATCCTGTAATGTTTGAATACTCCATTAGTAGTGTAGTGCTTGACACAGTCACATCGATTAAATATTTGGGCGTAACATTGCAGAGCGATATAAAGTGCGATAAGCATGTAATGGCAGTTGTGGGGAAGGCGGATAGTCGTCTTCGATTCATTGGTAGAATTTTGGGAAGATGTGGTTCATCTGTAAAGGAGACCGCTTATAAAACACTAATACGACCTATTCTTGAGTACTGCTCAAGCATTTGGGATCCCTATCAGGTCGGATTGAGGTAGGACATAGAAGCAATTCAGAGGCAAGCTGTTAGATTTGTTACTGGTAGGTTTGATCATCACGCGAGTGTTACGGAAATGCTTCAGGAACTTGGGTGGGAGTCTCTAGAGGAAGGGAGGCATTCTTTTCGTGAATCACTACTGAGGAAATTTAGAGAACCAGCATTTGAGGCTGACTGCAGTACAATTTTAGTGCTGCCAACTTACATTTTGCGGAAAGACCACAAAGATAAGATAAGAGAGATTAGGGCTCGTACAGAGGCATATTGGCAGTCATTTTTCCCTCGTTCTGTTTGGGAGTGGAACAGGGAGAGAAGATGCTAGTTGTGGTACGCGGTACCCTCCGCCACGCACTGTATGGTGGATTGTGGTGAAGTTCCATGTGGGTTTTCTGCTGGCAAGTAATGGAAATTTTGTTTATTTACAAAAGAAGAAATCAAAACAGCACCACAGGGTATATTGTGAAGAATTTTCTCACAAACAGCTTTGTGAGATTCCAAATCTCTCTCACCTAGTTGTTGGATAACCATCAGTATGTATGGGTGCATGTGCAGATCACTGTGCAGAATTCTTCTTACACTCCTATCAGACAGCCCCATAGCAGCTGCAGCTTTAAGTGATGAACACTTTTGGAGAGTGCTGGACAGACACTCACACATCATATTTTCCTGTTCTTTGTGATCTGATGTCAACCATTAGATTTTCTTTTCAATTTAGAACTTTGTACTCTAAAAGTTTGATACCCAAACTCAAATAGTTTTTCTGTCAGGAAAGGAATAATATCAGCCAAAATCAAACTGAATGCAAAACACTTGCTGTGTAATAATCACAGAACCACCATTACAAATATACTCCTCCACAACAAACACATTATGCTCACATAGCCACACCACAGCACCTGTAGAAAATGGTACTTACAGGTATGCTGCTGTCAGTAAATACCTCCTTCACATCAGTATCCCCACAACAACTCACAAAGTGGTCTCTTCAATTTGTTACTGTATTCTCATGATAAGCAAATTGTATTTATACAGCCATCACATAAAATTCTTGAATACGGTAATTTACAACAGCTTTTCAAATAAGCAACACATGGCACTACAGGCTTGTCAGGCTGCACAGTTTGCAAAGGCAACAAAAATGTAATTTGTGTGTCAAGCGTTAATGTAACATGTGTGTCCCCATTTTTGTCATGAATATTGTCTCCCTGAATAAAAAATGCACGAGGAAAGATATCAGTTTACCATAGTAGTTCTACAAGCATTTCTAGAAAAGTTGTAAAACTTTTTGTGCTGTCTTTTGTCAAATTTTTTCAGTTCATGTCTTCAGTACCAAAAAACTATGTCTAAAATAATTTAAATGCAAATCATGATCTCAGACACATTTCACAAGATCTTTTTTTTTAACAGAAGACATTGTTAACCCTTCATATGTAAATGTACAGTTTTTCATAACAAGTTATTCTTAACTGAGTTTAACAGCATACTTCACAATTTTATTGTCAGTTAGTTTGTCAATATGTAAATTATCTCTTTTAGAACTTCACCATTTGTAGCTGACAGATTTAATGTCCTTTTAAACTATCATAATGATCTTTAGTAGGTGCCAGGGAGCAGTTAGCAAACCCCCTAGCAGCAGTAACTGTGGCAGCAGCAGCAACAGCAGCAGGTCCAACAGCAGGGCTGCTAACACTGCCCTCACCTGGAAGGTCTACAGATGCAGTTTCAATGGCTGCCACAAAGCGTATGGCAAGAGTTCGCATCTGAAGGCCCATCTTCGGATACACACAGGGGAACGGCCATTTTCGTGCACGTGGTCTGGTTGTGGCAGGAGGTTCACCCGCTCGGACGAGCTGACGCGCCACTCTGTCACCCACACTGGCGAGAGGAACTTCTGCTGCCCAATCTGTGACAAGAAGTTTGTGCGCAGTGACCACTTGAGCAAACATGTCCGCAGGCATCAAACTTACGACCCGTCAGAACTGCGATGGCGACTACCACCTCAAAAGGCGTGCACCATCAATTCCACTGACAGTACACCATCTGAGGTGCTGTTTGATGGAGTGCCATCACCCTAGCATCTTCCGTGTGCTGCAAACCTTCTCTGAAGTATTTTAGAAGTTTATAAGTTTGCAGTGACTAAAATGTGACTGGGGATGTAGACTTAGAGTCCTCCAAAAACTTTAATAACGCTCATTTTACCCTAAAAAAGTGGAAAATCCAGTATGGAATGTAACAATACCAGAGAAGGAAAGTTGCTACTCACCACATAGCAGAGATGCCGAGTCACGATAGGCACAATAAAAAGATTCACACAATTAAAGCTTTTGGCCATTAAGGCCTTTGTCAGCAGTAGACACACACACACACACACACACAACACTCTGAGAGCTGTGACCACACTGTGGTGTGGTCTCAGCTCTCTGAGACTTCAGATGTGTGTGCAAGTTTTGTTTGTGTGTGTGTGTGTGTGTGTGTGTGTGTGTGTGTGTGTGTGTGTGTGTGAGTGCGCGCGCGCGCGCGCACGCCGCCTGCGCATGTGTGTATGCGTATGTGTGTCTACTGCTGACAAAGGCCTTAATGGCCAAAAGCTTTAATTGTGTGAATCTTTTTATTGTGCCCATCGCGACTCAGCATCTCCGCTATATGGTGAGTAGCAACTTTCCCTCTCTGGTATTGTTATTTTACCCTCTTTTCTTTTGATCATCTCTCCCTCTATTGCAAAGTGATGGGGCCCTACTGTCTTCCCTTAGGAACCAATTGAGAGAAAACCATGAAATGATACTGTTGATAAATGTCTATTACTAATAGATGTGTTAAAGTACTAGATTTATACCAGACTCATGTGTTCTCCCAGTTACTCCATTGTGTGTATTCATGACATGTGACTTGTTATAAAAACAATTTTTATTGTGTGGAATTAATGCATGAAATGTATTGTCAGCTGTCAGTATATGAATGTTACTCTTTCAAACATTTTGACTGGAAGCTCATTGGTACAATTCAGTCACTGTGTACATTATTGTGTATATACTTGAAACTTAGGCCTTACTGTCTTTTTATATTAGTGTAGTTAATCATGATTTTTCTGACAGTGGGGTGTAAGGACTCAGTGTAATTTGGTTGGTGTATTTGAAATTGTAATGTGGTTGCATAGGCCTGGACATGAAGTCCATCAGTCTTGAACATGTAGCCATGATCAAATTGGAGGCTACATACAGGGTGAGTCATAAATGAGGAATATGCGCAGCAAGTGATGGACTATTGTTATTTTTTTCTTCATGATGTCTTGTGTGTATGAAACAAAGGAAATGGTGAGCCATTTCATGAGAAATTGACACACCTCATGATCATGACATGTTATTCACACAGATGCATCACATGATGCACCAATGAGCTGATTTTATATGCCAGCATTTGAAAGATATGAGACAGAACAAGTCCAATTGTAGTGTATGTAGAACTGTATCAGAACTTGTGAACCACACATTGCCAGTGGTGACAGAGCATGCAGTCCCATGTCAGGAATGTTTGTCCTGTAAAACGAAAAAGCGATCATTGGTGGAAGGAAAGCCATGGTGTTCATGATGTGTTTATGACAGCACTATGCTGTTCACTCTGGCCGATACTTGCCATGCCAACAGCTGCTAATGGACATATCACAGTGTTACTACCATGGCAAGTTTCACAAATGAGGAGTACGCCCACAGCCACCTCACCTGTGGGTTTGAAGATGGAAGAGCTGACATTGCCAAACAGCTATATCATGAGAGGTTTCCTAACCATTACCATTCATCCACAAAAACATTTTACTCTGTAGATAGGCACTTGAGGGAATATGGAGCATGTGTAGCACCTCCAGGATTTAGTGACAGGGCCAACCATCGATGTACAGTGTGGATGCCTAAGAAAATGTGCTACAAACTGTTGCAGAAGACCTAAGAATAAGCACCAAGTCTCTCAACACTGTGGTCAGAATGTCACAGTCTGCTATTATGCGAGTACTGCACAGAAACCATTACCACACCTTTCACATGCAGAAGGTACAAGCATTGTCACTGGGAGACCACCAGAAAATTCGTCGTACAAAGTCAGAGGCATGTCCAGCATTTTTCATGAACAGTACTGTTCACAGTTCAAACGTATTTCATGAAGAAGGATATAGTGAATTCGCATAACTGGCATGAGTGGGCAGAAGGAAACCCTACAACACACTGGTTCAAGGGAACCAACAACAATGTGGTGTCAATATCTGGTGTGGTATTATCAATTGGTGTCTCATAGGGCTACAGGTGCTACCATGAAGGCAGACAGGAGAACGATATCTATGTTTCCAGGATGCTACTTTACAGGAATTGTTGGAAGATGGGAATTTGGTCTCTTGTATGAACCTGTGGTACTGCATGCTTGGGGCCCCGCTCACTTCAGTGGCACAGTGTGACATCACCTGGGAAGTTCCTTCCCTTCCAAATGGATTGCTCATCGAGGCCCTTTAGTATGGCTAGCTAGATCACCAGATCTTAATCCATGGGATTTCTTTTTGTGGGACCATCTGAAATATGTTATTTATGAAGGATGGATTGTTGATGTAAACAACCTTCAATGCAGAAAAAAACATGCCACTGATGTTATGCAAAGAGATATAGACATGATGGATCATGTTCAGCAATCATCTCTGTGAAGAGTCGAGCTTTGTCACATACACCATGGTCATCATTTTGAATAACACTTACGAAATGCCACTGCAGCTTCTGGTCATGTGTATTTATGTTAGTTAGATTTGCACAGTTTTATTATATTTGTTTGGATTAATTGAGACATAACTGAGTAGTCATTGTGTATTCTGATTCCTTGTACTCATTTCTGAAGACCAAATCTAGGATACAAAAACCAAACAATAAAAGATGCATACACACTAATACAGTTCCTCCTCACTTTCCTTTCCTTATGCCAACTACCCACAATACGTATTACTGGCTGGTGAAAACAGAACAAGATAGATGTGGAACTGTCATTGCTTGCATTGTCACACAGACCATCACTTGATGCCACATGCCTTGCCTACTAATCAGTGGCATTGAGTACCTACAACACTCACATGTTGTGTGGTGTTGCTGATCTTTCCTCTTGGCCTATGTTGGCACTTAGGAACACCCAATAGCCTGCCTCACATTTCTCGATCTTATAACATTCAATTGCATTGGCATTTACTGATGTAGGGACACGGCAAAAATGAATTCTTTTGTAGCCCAATGTATGACATTTTGTACAAAAATTTTTCCCCATCTACGACTCACCCTATATATAATGCAAATGGATTATTTGTGCTATGTTGAAAATATCAGTGATGGCATGAATAGATGTGTGTAAAATGTTGTGCATAAATTGTTATCCAATACTGAATCAGTTAGAAATGCTTGTTGTAATACTGTGTGGCTATAATTAAACTTTCCCTATTTAATACGTTATAACATGGAAACTAATTACCATACGAGTACCAAAATTTGTAGCGTTAATGTTCAGGGCATGGGGTGCATGATTTCCATGTATCACAGCACCACTGTCCAGTACCAACTATGGCCACGAGGTACCATGATCAGTCATCATGATTCATAGTCTCACATATCTGACCAGTTGCAGTACACTTTTTGACATATCAACATGAGCTAGGACAAAAGGAGCAGGCCATTACTGGAGAAGCTCTATTATCAAAACAACAACAATTCTGCAGCTGTGCTTCGAGAATATCGCTGGCTGAAAGAATTACGGAAGGGTCCTCCTTGTCCACCTGCTGTGCAGAGCCTAATGAAGAAGTTTGAATCAACTGGAGAACTGGCATTGCTCTGGTAAGAGGCCGATGACTGGTTGCATGAAAGGTGGTTGATGGAATCACTGTTGCTATGGCAGACAACACTGTGCAATTCCCGATCGTCAGGCAGTGTGCGTACTGTGTCACAACAGTTGAACATCCCATGCCCCACTGTTTGGAAGGTGCTTTGAACCATTATCAAATGGTATCCGTACAAGATCCATATTGGATGGCAGCTTGCACCACAGGGTGCACAATGACGTGTTGACTTCACTCTCCACTTTCTCACAAGGATTGAAGTTGATGAGGGCTGGCCCTGGACCATCCTATGGACGAACAAAGCTCATTTTTTTCTGATAGGTGAGGTGAACACACAGAATTGCTGAGGGTGGATATCTTCACCTCCAGTGACTGTGCATGAAGTTCCTCTGTATGGTGAATGTGTCACTGTACGGTGTGGCTTCACAGCTACGTTCATCAGTGGCCATTCTTTTTTGAACAGGTTGGCACTCAAGGACCAAAGACAAGCAGTGTTACTGTGATATGCTTTGCCAGCCTGTCATACCCACCCTGCAGGAGAGAAAGGCATTGAACTCAACAGGTTTCATGTAAGATGGGACCCCACTGCACACTGATCATGAAGTTCACCTGCTTCTCCGAAACACATTTGGAAACGATCGAATTACCAGTCGATCATTACCAAATGCGTGGCAGGCATGATCACCTGATCTCACTCCCAGTGATTTCTGGTTGTGGAAGTGCAGCATATCAGGAGAGGTAGCCAGCATACCTACAGACATACTTTGTTCTGCTGTGCAGAATGCAATTTGCTAAAAGTTAGGAAATTGTGGACATGGGACATGGGTAAATTGAAAGAACTAGAGGTTGTTAGAGTTTCATAGGGGTATTGGAAATCTTTGGAGTGAAGCAAGGGACAAGAATACAATAGAATACTGAGCAGTAGCTTCCAAAGATGAAATAGTGAAGGCAGCAGATGTTCACACATGTAGAATGACAAGACCTCATCAAAATCTTTCAATAATGCATGAAATGTTGAATTTAATGATGAAAGGAGAAAATAAAAGTGAAGCTGGCAGGGAATACAGACATTTAGAAATTGAGATTGACAAAAAATGCAGTACCTAAGCAGGAATGGGTTGGAGGACAAATGCAATGCTATAGATACATGCATGACTAGAGGAAAGATAGAAGCTGCCTACAGGAAAACTAAAGAAAAACCAGTACTAAGCAAACAAGGGGAGGGTGGAAGAAATATAAAGAGAGGCTATATGAGGAAAATGAACTTAAAGGCAATATTACAGAAAGAGAAGAGGAATCAGATTGAGATGAGATGGAAGATATGATACTGCAAACGGGATTTGTCAATACTGAAAGACCTAAGGTGAAACAAGGCCCCTGAAGTAGACAACATTCCCTCAGAACTACTGATATTCTTGGGAGAGAGAGTCATGTCTGAACTATTCCACCTGGTGTGTAAGATATACGAGACAGGGGACATACCTTCAGGGTTAAAGAAGGATGTAATACTTCTAAAGAAGTCAAGTGTTAACAGATGAGAATATTACTAAACCATCTTTGAATAAGTCATGGTTGCAAAATACTGACAGAAATTTTTGCAGAATAATGGAAAAATTGGTAGAAGCTGACTTTGGAGCAGATCAGTTGGGGTCTGGAGAAATTTTAGAATGCGTGATGCAATACTGACCCTATGATTTATTATAGAAGACTTAAGGATAACAGTTCATGACCATAACATAAGAAGTGGACATACAATTAATATGCCATATCTAGGCTTGCAAAGACCTATAACAGCTACAAATATCTTGGTCCTGTCTACTTCAACAAATTACCTGAAAATGTCTACACAGTGCCAGTAAATAAATTTAAAACTAGTCTTTCGAGGTGGATCAAAAGTAAAGTAATTTACTCTGCTCAAGAGTTCCTTGAGTATGTGACAAATGACCCACTTTCCTTGTGAGAATGAACTATAAATTAACTGCAAACCATGCATATGTCACACTGTGAACTATTTCATGTATTTATTGTTAATTATTTGTTGGATTATTTATTTGTCATTCACTGAACTACGTTGTTCATTTATCTTGTAATTGATCTATTAGGAAACTTCTTGTTATTATTTACATTTGCACAAACATGTATTGCATCCATCCTGGATTATTATATTGTAGTTAATAACATTTGTCATGTCAAAGTTTATATTATTATTATTGTTATTATTATTATTATTATGTAAATATGCTCAATGGTGGAATAAAACATTTGTATAAAAAGAAGAAAGCAAACTTACATTTACATTTTTTGTACATTTAGAGAAAGCTTTTGTCAGCACTGACTGGAATACACTCTTTGAAATTCTGAAGATAGCAGGGATAAAATTGAGGGAGTGGAAGGTTATATACAACTGGCACAGAAGCCAGATGGCAGTTATAAGAGTTGAAGGATATGAAAAGGAATCAGTAGTAGAAAAGGGTGTGAGAAAGGGTTGTAGCCTATCCTAGAAGTTATTCAATCTGTACACAGAGAGAGCAGTAAAAGAAGCCCAAGAAAAATTTGGAGAAGGTATTAGAGTTCATGGAGAACTTTGAGGTTTGTCAGTGGTATTGTAATTCTGTCAGAGACAGCACAGATCTTGGAGGAGCAGTTGAATGGTATGAACAGTGTCTTCAAAGGGTGATAATATATTAACTTAACAAAATCGAAACAGGGTAGTGGCCTATAGTCAAATTAAGTCAGGTGATGCCAAAGGAATTAGATTAAGAAATGAGACACTAAAAGTAGCAGATGAATTTTGCCATTTGGGTAATAAAATAATTGATTACAGCCGAAGTAGAGAGGATTTAAAATGCAGACTGGTAATGGCAAGAAAAGCATTTCTGATGAAAAGAAGTTTGTAAACAGCAAATATAAATGTGTTACAAAATAATTTCTGAAGGCATTTGTCTGATATGCCAATCTACAACTCTACTGAATAATGCTGAAGATTGATTGGGTAGAACACATAACTAATGAGGAGGTACTGACTGTAATTTGAGAGAAAAGAAATTTGTGGCATAACTTGAGTAAAAGAAATGATCGGTTGATGTGACACATTCTGAGACAACAAGGAATTGTCATTTTAGTATCGCAGGGAAGTTGGAGGGGTGAGTTAAAATTGCTGAAGGAGATGTTTGTAGCAAGTAGCTTCAAATGGGTGTGGGATGCAGTAGTTATTCAGAGATGATGATAGCATGGCCAGCTGCATCAAACTGGCCTTTGTACTGCAGACCACAACAGCAACAAATAAAAAAGGTTTACCCCAAACACGTAAGTAGTTTTTATTTTTGCACAGACTTTTCAAACGCCCCTCATATGCACTGATATGTGACGTATTGGCAGATTAGAACTTTGGGAGGTAGGAGACAAGGTACTGGTGGAAGTAGGTAGTTCAGGCAGTTGAGTATTTGCCCGTGGAAGGTAAAGGTCCTGGATTTGAGTCCCATTCCCACACACAAATTTAATCTGCCAGTATGTTTCCTTTAAAAATGGTTTTCAAAACATTCATGCAACCCACTATAGCATACTACACAGCTGTGTAGGACCAAGATATTTTGAATGTGTGCAAAGAAACACAGAAAAAATGGTTACAGGTGTGCTCGATTCATGGGACAGAGGTAAGTAATTGCTGAAAAAGCTAAATTGGCAGACACCAATTATCTCGTGAAATTCTGTTTAAAAAAGTTTCAAACTCTGTTTTAAGTGAAGAATCTAAATATATACACATTTAACTGATAGCCAAACACAAAATGCTATAAAAGGTTGTCGTTCAAATGTAAGTAGGAAACAACGCAACGAAATTAAAACAAATGTGTGCAGTGGCTCAATATGTACAAATAACGTCTCACGTAAACAATATCACACTTGTACAGTGTCATATGTGTTGTAACCATGGCTGGGACAGTCGTGGGGTTGCCAAGAGCAAAAGCACAGTGGGACCAAATGGGAGCAGCCCGCGAACATTCAAAACAAACGGGGAAGGACGGACATGAACGACAGACGACCGAGCAAGACCAAATGAACAACAACACACAAATAGCAATGGGGTCACAAGCGAAACCTCACAAATACACAATGTCCACTCGTACATGGAAACCAAGTAAACACGCTGCCTGTAGGCGAGATGACGATAGACTAACGCGAATATCAGACTGCCTGCTGAGCGAGATTCAGGAGCTTAAGTACCTGATAAAGTACATTGTTATTGGCCGCTGGGACTACGTGCTCCACTGTAGTGCCCTCACATTATCTGCAGGCCAGGAGTGTGCACCCAGCCACAGCTTATGGCGCGACAGCTGGAGAGACCTCTAGTGGTAATCGAGGTCCATGCCACCTGGCGTGGATTCGAAACCCGAGGCACTTGGTACCAGATCCCTCCCCCCTGAAACTTGCACATAGGGGCGGAAATGCCCTGGACAGTGCCAAGATGGTTGGCAGATGGGAGAAGACCCAGGCTCATCAACTGCTGGTGGCCTGGAGGAAGGGATGTCCGAGGTGTCCATGAAGGCAGATCCAGAGGTCAGGGCGGCAGAGGGAGTTGCTGATCCACCTAGGGATGGGGTAGGCTGGCTGCAGACCCGCAAGGAGGCAGCAACTGGGGGCAGTGGCGTCAACTCGAGAACCACGTCTGTACCCGAAGGAGGTAGCGGAGGAGGAAGCGGCGGTGGGAGTCCTGCGGGAGCACGCAGGTGGAGCTGGTTATTATGGTGGCGCTCCAACCCTTTCGACGTCTACACCGATGTCACACGCCACCCATGAGCCACAACGACTATGGTGGGCATCCAACCCGTCTTGCTCCCGTACACGTGGGCCACACGGCTGTTCCAGGGGTGTAATGCTGAGAGGGCCGGGAGTGGGGGTGGGAGAGGGATGGCATCACCAAATGGAGCGGGGTCCACGGCTGTCGCCCATGGAGGAGCTCCACCAGACTGCAGCCGTCAATTGGTGTGGGGGGATAAGTGCTCAAAAACAGGGTGAGAGCTGATGTGGTTGGAGACGTGTCAATTACCTTCGCCAACTGTTGTTTAAATGTGTTGTCAAGCCTCTCCACCACGCCATTGGAGGAAGAGTGGAAACGCAGGCTACGGATGTGTTTGATACCGTTGGCCTGACAGAAGTTGTGAAAGGATGATGCTGTGAATTGGAGGCCATTATCGGAGACCAATGTGTGAGGGCAGGCCCTCTAAGGTGACAACCTGGGCCAGGGCTGTGAGTGTGGCCTCCGTGGTGGTGGACGCCATGCGAATGACATATGGGTTTTTGGAGTAGGCATCAACGATATGTAACCACATGGACCCCAAAAATGGGCTCGCAAAATCGAGATGGATGCGATCCCAGAGCCAGCAAAGCACAGGCTAGGGTGCAAACAACTGAGGGGGACTTGCCTGGTGAAGTACACACACAGTGCACCCACAGACCAGGCGGTTAATATCACCATCGATGCCGGGCCAAGACACATGCCAGTGAGCCAAAACTTTCATGCTGGACACACCCCAGTGCACACAGTGTAACAAAGTGAGCACTTGAGGCCACAAATCCAGAGGGATGACCAACCAATGGGCATCCGACTCCTGGCTAACAAAAGGACATCATCGACCATGGAGAGCCTGTGGGTCAGGTGGCGCCAGGGGCTGAAATCGGTCCACATCTGACGAGTTATATAGGAGGGCCACCCATGGACCACGTAGCAGAGAACCTGCTGCAAGATAGGGTTGTGGCGGGTAGCCGCAGCAGTGTGCACAGCCATAAGAGGCAGACAGTCCAGTGCATCCCGGCGGGCGGAATCAATGTGAAAGCAGAGAACCTCCTGTTGGTCAAACGCAGGATCAGGGCCTGTTTGCAGACGTGAGAAAGCATCTGGATTAGCATGGTGGGCGGTAGGCTTATACCAGATGGTGTAAGTGTAATTTTGTAAAAATAACGCCCAGCACTGGAGATGTTGAGCCGTCCACTCTGGAAGGTGAGAATGGGGTCCAAAAAGTGTAACTAAAGGTTTGTGGTCCGTCAGGAGGGTCAAATTTCTCCCATAAAGATATGTGTGAAATTTGTGGATGGTGAACACGATCGCCAGGACCTCTTTTTCAATCTGGGAGTAGTTCCGTTGTACTGGGGTCAATGTCTTAAGACGCATAAGTGATGGGCTGTTCGAAGCCATTGGCATTCTGATGTGTGAGGATGGCCTCAATGCTGTATGTCGACAACCAAGGGGTGGTCCGGAAAGAAGGGAGTAAGGCAAGGGGCGGACTTCAGCATTGCCTTTAAATGGAGAAGAGCCTGGTTACAGGCAGGAGTCCAATCAAAAGACACACGAGATTGAATGTTTTTTTAAGAGAAAAGATTAAAATCGATCCACGGGAAATGGTGGGAATCCTTTTATTGATTGTTTCAAGCATCATCTATGTCAAGCTTATTGATGAAGCGGCTTGTGAAAGACTTCTACAATGATCACGGAACGGATATCATTTCTGTCATGCCGACGAGAATGTTGGTGCGGTTACAGTCGACCACACGGTAATGGGGATACGCACCATACGGGTCTCTGAACTTCCGTTTGAGGTCCCGTCTGAACATTTTGATTGATGCCTTTTGACCATACGGTACAGGTCTATCCCATGTGGCCAAAAAAGTGGTCGAGTTTTACCACATACCCCGTCTTAAATGGGGTGAGACAAATACGAATAGAACTGTGAAAGCATGTCCCCTCTTATTTGTAAATAGGGGGTTGTCAAGTGATTATAATCTATGATGGGCAACCTTGCACTTGCTTGGGGTGAGGGAAAGGAGGTCACGTCCGCTCGGAATGCCTCCAGTGATGTTTAGCGCAAATCCCGCGGGTCGACGTTCAGGCACCACAACAGATGACTGTATTACCAATGACCTTTATGAGGCCCTGAGAGAAGAAGTGAGGGAGATTTCTAATGGTTGCCAGCAGCTGCGCACTATAGAGAACATGGACACTAACAGATTGGAGCTCCGGCCACCGGTTCAACCATGGCAGACACAGGACCCCATGCAAGAGATGCAGCTGACGGTCGCTCCAGGCTCAACCATGGTGGCTGCCAGTGCTTCCACCAACAGCGTGATAGAACAAGCCCAAGATGGAGGATATGCAACCCAAACAGCCAATGTGGAAGCAAGGCAACGGAAACAGCGTTCGCCGAGGAGAAGAAAGAAATGTCGACTGACTTCTGCTGACGGGAGCCATAGTCCTGAGCGGACTGTTGTAAGATGTCTAACTGGAGCTGCTTCTGCTGCATGAGCTGCTGCTGTTGCTCCAGAAGACAGATCAGCTTCGCCTCTTTGTTCCGGTTGTGGGGTTGCCGAGAATGAAAGCACGGTGGGACCAAACGGGAGCGGCCAGTGAACAAATAAAACAAATGGGGAAGGACGGACACGAACAATGACGGACAACTGAGCAAGACCAAATGAACATCACTCATGCACAGAAACCAAGTAAACATGCTGTCTGTAGGCGAGATGTCAATAGACTAACGTGAATATCTGCTGAGCGAGAGGCAGGCGCTTAAATATCTGATAAAGTACATTGCTATTGGCTGCTCGGACCACATGCTCCACCGTGGCCCACTCACATTATCCATGGGCCAGGACCACGTGCCCAGCCATGGCTTACGGCGAGACGGCTGGAGAGACCTCTAATGGTAATCGAGGTCCATACCGTCTGGCGCAGATTCGAAACTCGCAGTGCTCGGTACCAGAATATGCACCAAATGTGAATAGCAAACAATCAAATGAAACTGAAACAAATCAGTGTTATGATCTAAATAGTCCTAACAGTGTTGCAAATATCACAAATGAAAATGCTGTAAAAATGCAGTGGCACTTTTCCAAGTACACCGGAAAAGGAGAGGAAAAGTACATTACGACAATGAAGCACATTCTCCTTTGAGTACTGAAGGGGAAAAATATGTTGAGACTGTGGCTCAAGAACACAAGCATTGATACAAATGTGCACTTCTAAGTACCAAACAGAATTATCTTGCACCTGGAAATTGTTTTGTTGTTGTTGTGGTCTTCAGTCCAGAGACTGGTTTGATGCAGCTCTCCATGCTACTCTATCCTGTGCAAGCTTCTTCATCTCTGAGTAACTACTGCAACGTACATCCTTCTGAATCTGCTTAGTGTATTCATCTCTTGGTCTCCCTCTATGATTTTTACCCTCCACGCTGCCCTCCAATACTAAATTGGTGATCCCTTGATGCCTCAGAACATGTCCTACCAACCAGTCCCTTCTTCTAGTCAAGTTGTGCCACAACTTTCTCTTTTCCCCAATTCTGTTCAATATATCCTCATTAGTTATGTGATCTACCCATCTAATCTTCAGCATTCTTCTGTAGCACCACATTTCGAAAGCTTCTATTCTCTTCTTGTCCAAACTATGTATCGTCCATGTTTCACTTCCATACATGGCTACACTCCGCACAAATACTTTCTGAAACGACTTCCTGACACTTAAATCTATACTCGACGTTAACAAATTTCTCTTCCTCAGAAATGCTTTCCTTGCCATTGCCAGTCTACATTTTACATAAAACTGAAAACAGATGATGCAGCAGGAAGGTTCAAAATTCAAGGACTAGTAAAACCAAATGCAAGCCAAGTTGTTGACAGTGTTGAAGAAGAATGCAAGAATCTATCATCAAACGACTATGCAGTGATTATAGGAGGTGCTAATGATGTGTATCACAATGAAACAGTTGTAGGAACAAAAGCACTGAAAGAGTCACTGGGTAAGCTAACACATACCAATAGTGGCTAAAACACCTCACCGTTATGATCTAATAGAACAATCATGTGTGAACAACGAAATTAAAAAAGCAAATAACATCTATGATTCAGTATGTAAACATTTCAAAAATGTAACAGTGATTGACATGAATGATATTTGAGACTGCTGCCACACCACAATTGTGCCCCTTGGCAAACCGTGTCACTGTAACAGAGCTTGTCATACAAGCCATGGTCAGCATCTAAATGGCGTAGGAAAGTCACTTCTAAGCAAAAAAATACATGGGATTGTAAGAGAAAAATTAAGCTCTGCTAATAAAACAATTTATAGGCTTCAGTTCAAAGATATGGTACAGGGAAACCCCCAGTAGTGACCAATTCTAACACAAGTTGGATTTGGTCACAACAGTTTTCAAGGGACAGTAAAGATAATGCAACAGAAAAAGCAACAAGTATTCCTCCCAGTAACAAAAACAATTTAATGTTATTTCATGTTAATGTACAATCCCTAAGACATAAAGTTAATGAGTTACAGTACTTGGCAGACAAAATTAACTGTAGCATACTGTGTATTAATGAACATTGGTTGCATGACTCAGAAATAGATATGTGTGTACCTTATGGCTACATATTAGCCACAAAATATTGTAGAACAAATATTGCACATGGTGGAGTTGCAATCTACATCAAAGAAAACTTAAATCTGCAGCATTCAGTGATAGACCTACACAAACATTGCATTGAAGGTGTATTTGAAGTAGCAGCCATAGTACTCACCAGCCTCTGATGAGGAAGTTCTTATAGAAAAATTAAGTTCACTAATCAAATTATTCACTAAACACAAAAATCACAAAATTTTTATTGCAGGTGACTTTAAAATAGATATAATGGAAAGTAGAAAAAATGTAAATGACATGGTTAACAACCTAAAGGCACTAAACTGCTACTGTATAAATGAAAAACCTACTAGACTAGATGCATGCCTTGACAATGTAATTAGTAATGTAAATCAGGATCAACTAAAGCATGATGTGATTAAGTTAGAGTTATCTGATCATGACGGGATATGGGTCAGAATGGGCAGTATGAACCCAGAGAGAACTAAACAGTTAGTCACTTTCAGAATACTAAAAGAGAGCAATATTGTACAATTGAAACATGAACTGAAGGTGGTAGATTGGCCAAATACACTACACAATATAAAATATCTTGAGGAATGTTTCTCTCTGTTTCTATGTATCATTAAAAATGCAGTGGATAGTCACTGTCCACTTATCACAAAAAGTTGCACCTCTAACAACAGAAAAAAACCTCAGCACTCTAACAAGTGGTACACTCCAGAGCTCAAGCAAATGAGGACACTGCTACTTATATGAAAAAATAATAGTGATAAAAATGAGGAAGCCAGGAAACACAATGTGACCCTCAAGAAGTTGTACAAATATGAAATAAAATCACCTAAATGTAAAGTAAATGATGAATATATTGCAAGCTCAAAAAATGCCTGTCAAGCAGCTTGGAATATAATAAAAAGTGAAATTAATATGAGCAAACATGAAGCCACAGTGCCTATAGATTGCAACATCCTTCACGAATATTTTATAAATTGTGCCAGCTCTCATTCTTCTTCTTCTTCTTCTTCTTTTGGTAAAAATAATTCTGATAATATTTCAGCTGCTGTAACTCTTCTTAAACAACAAGCACCAGCAACCAAGAAATTCTCTTGGTCAAAAATCACCTCTGGCCACATTATCAAATCTATAAAGAAACTTAAAAACTCAAAAACAGAGGACTATTATGGGCTTAGTAACAGTATTGTTAAATACATAGCCACTGCAATCTTAATGTCACTAACATATCTGACGAATCGCATACTTGAAGAAGGAATATTCCCTGAATGTCTGAAAATGACAGTTACACTCCCAATCTATAAGAAAGGTGACAGAAAAATGCCAAACAATTATAGACCTATATTAATAGTTCCCATTATATCAAAAGTAATAGAAAACTGCATACATATCCAAATTTACAATTATTTTGAAAGTAATAAATTATTGAGTAAGAACCAGTTTGGCTTTCGATTTGAACTATTGACAACCAAAGCAGTTGAATGCCTCCTTAGTAATATATATGAAGGATATGAAAACAAGAAACTCACTTGTGCTACACTGTTAGATTTAACAAAGGCCTTCGACTCAGTCACACATGAAATAATGATTAAAAAACTAGAACATTAGGGTATTGTAGATAAATCATTACAATTTTTTCAATCATTCTTAAGCAACAGGGTACAATTAGTAAAAACAAACTATCAAAAGTTAACACCCATGAAAGTAAAGAGAGGAATTCCACAAGGCTCAGTGCTTGGCCCTTTCCTGTTCATTGTTTACATCAATGACTTCTCAAATTATATGCCATGCAACAATGTACTGTATGCTGATGATATAACACTAATAACAGATGGAGAATATATGCAAGACGTCATAGAATACAACAAAGTAGTAACTGAAATGAGCAGTGACTGGTGCAGAGCCAACCTTTTATCAATAAACAAATTGAAAACTGAATAAATTTACTTCACCCTGAAACCAATTGAACAGAATACAAAAAAGTCAAGTTACTAGGTTTACATATAGATCAAAAACTTACATGGGACAGACACACAAATTATCTATGTGGCAAACTTGCTCAAACTCCCTTTCTATTACACAATCTGAGACACGTTATCAGTAAAAATCTGCTAATCTCCACATACTTTGCTTTTTTCCATTCACAACTGCAATACAGGGTACTTCTTTGGGACAACTTAGTGGGTTCAAGTACCATCTTCAAGTGGCAAAAGAAAGCAGTCAGGTGCATTTTCGGACTAGCACCAAGACAAAGTTGCAAAAATCATTTTAAAGAACTAAAGATAATGACACTACCTAGCATATACATTTATAATTGTTTAATATATGCTAAAGAGAACATAAAGAACTTTAATTTAAGATCTGAAGTGCATGTTCATATTACTCGAAATAATAGTATCATAGACCTACCATACACAAGGCTGACATTAACACAAAAGAGCCATAAACACCTTAGCTTGAAATTTTATAACAAACTCCCAAAGGCTGTGAGCGAACTACCAATGAATAAGTTTAAGCAAACAATAGAAATGTGGCTCAAATGTACGCCATATTACTCACTTGATGAGTTTCAGAACAGTGACACAAAAGAGATATGCTACATGAAACAAAAAACTGCCATATGAATTATACCTGTATGTTTGTGACAGTAATGTACCAACAAAGACATTTTACATGGATACGTAAGAAGTACCATAAATATATCTTGATACTGTCTCACTCCCTTCCCAACCACTGATTCCCTTTCGTGCCCCTCGACTCTTATATCTGCCATCTGGTTTCTGTACAAATTGTAAAGTCTTTCGCTCCCTGTATTTTACCCCTGCCAACTTAAGAATTTGAAAGAGAGTATTCCAGTCAACATTGTCGAAAGCTTTCTCTAAGTCTACAAATGCTAGGAACGTAGGTTTGCCTATCCTCAATCTTACTTCTAAGATAAGTCGTAGGGTCAGTATTGCCTCACGTGTTCCAATATTTCTATGGAATCCAAACTGATCTTCCCTGAGGTCGGCTTCTACCAGTTTTTCCATTCGTCTGTAAAGAATTCGCGTAAGTATTTTGCAGCCGTGACTTATTAAACTGATAGTTCGGTAATCTTCACATCTGTCAACACCTGCTTTCTTTGGGATTGGAATTATTATATTCTTCTTGAAGTCTGAGGGTATTTCGCCTGTCTCATAAATTTTGCTCAGCAGATGGTAGAGTTTTGTCAGGACTGGCTCTCTCAAGGGTGTCAGTAGTTCTAATGGAATGTTGTCTACTCCCGGGGCCTTGTTTCAACTTAGGTCTTTCAGTGCTCTGTCAAACTCTTCACGCAGTATCATATCTCCCATTTCATCTTCATCTACATCCTCTTCCATTTCCATAATATTGCCCTCAAGTACCTCGCCCTTGTATAGACCCTCTATATACTCCTTGCACCTTCCTGCTTTCCCTTCTTTGCTTAGAACTGGGTTTCCATCTGAGCTCTTGATATTCATCCAAGTGGTTCTCTTTTCTCCAAAGGTCTTTTTAATTTTCCTGTAGGCAGTATCTATCTTACCACTAGTGAGATAAGCCTCTACATCCTTACATTTGTCCTCTAGCCATGCCTGCTTAGCCACTTTTCACTTCCTGTCGATCTCATTTTTGAGACATTTGTATCCCTTTTTTACCTGCTTCATTTACTGCATTTTTATATTTTCTCCTTTCATCTATTAAATTCAATATTTATGCTGTCACCCAAGGATTTCTACTAGCCCTAATCTTTTTACCTACTTGATCCTCTGCTGCCTTCACTACTCCATCCCTCAAAGCTACCCATTCTTCTTCTACTGTATTTCTTTCCCCCAGTCTTGTCAATTGTTCCCTTATGCTCTCCCTGAAACTCTGTACGACCTCTGGTTTAGTCAGTTCATCCAGGTCCCATCTCCTTAAATTCCCACCTTTTTGCAGTTTATTCAGTTTTAATCTACAGTTCATAACCAATAGATTGTGGTCAGAGTCCACATTTGCCCCTGGAAATGTCTTACAATTTAAAACCTGGTTCCTAAATCTATGTCTTACCATTATATAATCTATCTGATTCTTTCTAGTATCTCCAGGATTCTTTCATGTATGGAAATGTCAAATCTATAAGTTGGTACAGGAGATGAACAAGGAATGCTCTATGGTGGGAAAAAGGGCATAGCTGCATCTGAGCAGAGTCAAAAGTGGCACAACTCCAAAAAATGTCATTTACTTCCTGAAAAAGACCATTCCTAATCATGCCAGCTTTATTGCTGAAAAGCTTGAAACAAATGCTGTTAATAACAGTTTCAAAGTTAGTCTTAACTTTGAGCTTATAAATAAAGTAATGGCCAAAAATGTTATGATACAGTTTTTTATTCCAGAGAAGACCAATATTCCTGTGAAATAAGCTTTTATGTTACAGACAGACACCAAGAGCAACTAAGTTTAAAGGAATCATATACTGCTCAGAATGTCACTCCAATAGTTATAAGCAGTGCCAATGAGGAATGTCTTAGAACTAAACTTGATGTATTATAATTTTTTCTAGAAGAAGTGAAGCCAGATGAACTATCTGTGTGAACATTGGTTATCAACACAAAGAGCTGATTACTGCAACTGTATTGAATACCTAAATTTGGTAAGTGCATGGAACAGTGAATACCTAAGTCTGGTAAGTGCATGGTACAGAACAACTTCTGCCTTTGGTGATGTATCTTTATATACCAACAGAAAATTCAGTGTTAAAAAGTTGACTTAAAAAGGTTTTGTGTGGACCTAGGTTTAGAACAGGTTGTTTTGGAGTTATTAGATCTTAATATAATTGTTTTCTCATAAGGAACCTCTTGAATGCAAGGTAGAAAAATACCAATTATGTTTACAGCATTTGACGTCCCACATATTGTCTACCAAGTAGCCACAGTACTGGCTGCTAAGGGCAACAGGATGTGGGACTGGAGGTATCCAATGGTGAACACAGCATGAGGCTATGGGGTGTAGCTGAGCTGATTAGTCAACGGGTAGCTCACAACAGTGCTACAGTACTAGTGGTGTGGATACAAAGCAGAGGAATGGCAATGACAAACAAAGCAAACATTGCACTATATCTGCAACGACAGCTACTGAAGTTTCACCAGAAAGGAATCCAAGGGATTTTTCAGAGCAAGAAAGAAGAGGCAGATGAAATATCTGCAAGACGAGTTCATGGAATGTGAGGTGTCATATATGCTCGACTGTATGGACAATGTACATGAGGAGTACAGTACAGTGATGATGATACACACTGAGACAAGTGAAAGTGATATTGAAACTGGTGCCATGTGGTTCATCATCCTTGTCAGACAGAGAGACACAAATCCAGGCTTCGCAGAAACACAGTAAAGGACAATCGTTTCCAAGGAGCAGGTGTTAAACATAATTTTGTACGTGGAAGATAATCTGCAGCATAATAAAAAAACAATTATGAACAGATTTTGAATAAGTCCACAGCAATATAACCATGTAGTGGATAAGAAAAACTATGGATAATCAAGGGAGGACAAGGGACACTTGTTACAAAAACTGGCATTTGAATGTTTCAAGCATGCTGGTACCATTTACAGGATGTGCTTGATAGTGACCTACCATGTTACACACATCTACATCTATACTCTGCAAACCATCATGATGTGCATGGCAGAGGGTACAGCCTACTGTGCCAGTTTTAGGGTTTGTTCCCCTTCCATTGACATACAGAGTGCTGGAAGAATGATTGATGGAATGCCCCCCCCCCCCTCTCTCTCTCTCTCTCTCTCTCTCTCTCTGTCTGTATTTGTGTGTGTGTGTGTGTGTGTGTGTGTGTGTTTTGTTTGCATGCAGCAATTATTCTAATCTTATCCTCACAACCCCTATGAGAGACATATGGAGGGGATTGTAGTATATCCCTACAGTTATCATTTAAAGTAGGTTGTTAATAGACTTTTTCAGGATAGTTTATGTCTATCTTCAAGAGTCTTCCAGTTCAGTTCCTTTAGCATCTCCATGGCATTTGTGATGGGATGGCTTAGTCTCACACTATCCTTTAAACAATCAGTCCACCTACCTGGATACGTTCCAGGTTGGCTGCCCCTTCACTCTGTGATGGTAGATACTGGTTTAGCCGACAAAAGCAGCACTGACGAAAATTCGACTACACCATAACTCCAGTCACTGGAAAATGCCTAACATTTCCTTTAAGTTAGTTTATTGTCCTTAAAACATGGAAAATGGCTATCAAGTCTGTATTTAGTATCCCAACACCAATTACACAATGTTATTGATTATACCTGTTACAAGTTCATGTCTGAAAGCAGCCAGATGATATTTAGTATGACCCGATATTTTCAATGTCCTAAACAGCCACTGACCTAGAACCACTTGTGAGTAAACACATTCAGTTACTCGGTAGGCTGCTTGTAAAGAATTTCTTGCCATAATGTCTCATAATATGCACAAAACACGCCACACAGAGTTTATGTACAACATAAAATGTTCTCCTAAAATCTCCCTGCGCAGGAGAGCTTCTGTAAAGTTTGGAAGGTAGGAGACGAGATACTGGCAGAAGTAAAGCTGTGAGTACCAGACGTGAGTCGTGCTTCGGTAGCTCAGTTGGTAGAGCACTTGCCCGTGAAAGGCAAAGGTCCCGAGTTCGAGTCTCGGTCGGGCACACAGTTTTAATCTGCCAGGAAGTTTCAACAGAGGTGATGCTTGCCTTGACTCTGTGATCACAAACCTAAATACTTGGAACAATAAGATGACTGTAATTCACCCAATGATTTCTGATCACAGAGTACTGGTCATGGAAATTTACACAAAAAGAGCTAATAATCAATCAAACTGTTTCCTGCATTCTAATTATGTATTCACAAAAAGGGCCATGAACAAGGAAACATTAAGTGCTTTTCAGACAGCATTATCTGCAGTAGAGTGGCAGCTCGGATACAAGTAATGGCAGTGGTTAATGCTTTTAAAGAGTTCTTTCAGACGATCGAAACCAAATTTGACTATATCTATCAACCAAAAACCAGAAAATGTTCTACAAACATTTTACAACACAGGAAAAATGGCTGAGAGAAAAAAACGTGGTATACTAGAAAACCAAAAAACATTAAAACCCGTTATAGCCATTTCAGTGACTGTTTTTTCTTCGCCAATGAAAAAATTTATTTTTGTGTTTTTCTTGTTCAAATGATTTATCTCAACATGTTCACTGAAAAAAAAAGAAATTACAAACATGGTTTTTGAAAAACATAGTGTTGTCATTTGACACCTGTGTCACTATAGGTACATATAACTAAAGAATGCGGTCAACAACTTCTTGGTAAAGAAATAATTAGTAAACCATTCAAGTGACTAAATTTATTGCAACAAATTACTGAATATGAAATTTTACAAAACAATTGTTATTTTTGTTCAAACAAAGTGTTATATGGCATTTGGAACACTGAACTCAGCTTCTACCAATGCATTTTTCTAATTTGCATCTTTGCTCCCTCCCTTCAGTGTAATGTGGCCAATGAGAAAACCTGTCATATCTGGTATCTGAAACTGGCCTCACCTCTCTCTGCAATGTTTTTACTGCATCCAATGTGGATTCTTCATCTTCAAACTCATCCTCAATCAACAGCGGATGTCCTCTTTTCCTCAAAGTGAAGCTGTTTTCCTTCTCCATTATCATTAAAGTTTCAGCTCCCTGATTTCTGAACTTCAGCAGATCCATTTTCTCTTTACATCCTTTTCCTTTGGCATCCAGACCTCTCAGCTATTGTAACAAGAGCTGCATATGGAGAAATTGGCCATATGAAAAATTACTTTTACAGGCCACTTCTTAGTTTTCATGCATATTCTGTACCGAGAGATCAAAAAATCAATTTTGTCAACATTGCCCATAAATGAACAGTAATCCCTTATAATGGCTGGTCTTGTGACCTTCAGATGTTGCTTCTGTGCCACATTCCACCTCTTTCCTTTATCGATAATGTCTGCACTCACGTATGAGGAAGTGAGAGTAACACCACTATTATCGGGCCAGTGAACAACACAGAGATCTTCTTCTGTGGTCACACAAACATTGACAGACCCTGTTCCTTCCTTCTTCAGTTCAGACTCGGATTTCAGTGGACACTTTTGTAACCAGTTTGCTCTGATGCTCCCATTGAAAAAGATCTTCTTTTTCAACAATTCATGCACCAGTGACATAGATGTAAAATAATTATCAAAATACAGTTTGTACCCACAGCCTTGTGGAATACGTTCACTCAGTTACATCACTATGGAACCACCAAGGCTCAGGTGCTTGTGGTCACTTCAAATTCCCATACTTTTATCCTGATATTTTTCAGAATCATATACATCCCAGAAACACCACAGTGAACAAAATCTTTTGGACCAACAGGGTTTGGTTTACCACAAATAAATTGCTTCATTACATTCCTTCCTTTGAAAGGGATCATTTCTCATCAGTACTTTGTCTTTCTTCTTGTATCAGACTGGTACAAATTTCCCTGATTCTACTTACCTGTAGCCTTACCTTCTTGCAATATATGTGCAATCTGAGAAATCTTAATGTACCCATCAAAACATGTACCCCAATCAGTTTTTGTATTTGAGAGTTGGTAAATTTCACTGGCACTCCATTTTCCTGCACTGAATATAAATTTATTTGTTGCGAAAGCAGTTCCAGAAAATCATCGGTGAACTATTCTGAAAAATATTCAGCAGGACTTCTTACTTCTTCATCAGCTGAAATATCTGGACCACTGGAAGTAGTGCCAAGAAATGTAAAAGACATTTTTTTCCATATGAAGTTACTGTGCGGCTGTTCATTTTCTGCTTGTGAAACTAATTTCTCAGGTTCTAGAGTGTCTCTTTCATGTTGTGAGGTCTGGCACTCCTATTGTGCTTCTTCATTCATCACATTTGCTGTATCTCCAAGAGTTTCAGGTCCAGACTCTTCACTGTCTGAGAGCTCTGAAAGTTCACTGGCACTCAGCTATAGTAGAATCTGCTCAATTTCCTCGTCAAAAAGTTTCACCATATCAGAGTCTGAAAAATTAAAATATTTACTCATATGATCTATGTGATGTGTGAAAATAATCAGAATATCAATTAAATATATTAAGAATGATTATCTTCCAAAATTATTTCAACTGAACATTAAAAATAATACCTACAAAAACCAGAATGTCCATGCCACATGAACGCAAGTCATCACAATGGCGTCAAATGACAACAACCAGATTTGAAAAAAATGTAGCTAACAACGTAACAAAAAAACATCACACAATAACCTTACCTTTAAGAAACTTGTAACACTTTTGTCTTCTATAAATTGTCGACAGTACCAAAACAGAAAGGAAAAAATGGAAGCATGTTCCACACATTACAGTACATGTAACACAGCATGACGAACATTCAACTGTTGACTTCCCTTTTCAAAGGAGATGAAGGTGCTCACGCCTTTACTAGATTGTCGTCATCCACCAGCAGCATGACAAAATGTAGACATTCTGTGTTTCCAATCTGCAATCGGTGAAACATGATGGTGTCAACTGAGAACATGATGAGCGAAAGGGCTACTGCTATTACATGATCATTTCAAAGCAGCAACAGATCCTTGTGCAAAGGAAATGTTTTACAGCAAATGTTTACAGGCAAAACGTCTTTGTAGGAAGGACACAGAAGAAGCCAAAAAGAAAAATAATGACAGGTCCATTGAAGGAGCTATCAACTCACACAAGGAAGCCTGGGACCTGATCAATGAACAAAGGAAAAAACCCACCTCTCTATTAAGCTTGTGCAGTTCAGATAAGTTCAACAATTATTTTATTCACATTGTGAGAAACACTGTAGGTGCAACCCCTGTCTGGAATATAGACCCTGCAGCTGCTGTAAGAAATGAAAACAGATGTGTTAGGTGAAATGGAGAAATAATAATAATTATAATATAATGAAGACTGCAAAATCTTAAAAGTCTTCTGACAGTCAGGATACATATGGGGTGTCCACTTATGTCCTCACAAAAATTATCCATGATATTGCTGAACCATTAACTATGGTAAGTAATAAATGTCAATCTGTTGTATTTCCGGTCTTGCATGGACAGTACCAGCTAATTATAATGGATGACCCAGGCATGGCAGCAAGCTTCAGACCAATATCAATAATTCCTTTTTTTGCTGAAGTCACTGAGACTGCAGTGAAAGGCCAAATCTCAATTTACTTTGAAATTAATGAACTTCTCTCAGATGCACAGAAAGGGTTCTATAAAGGCAAATCTACAAAAGCAGCAGCACTAAATCTTTGAGATAGAGAGAGAGCAGGGGGGTCCAGTTCTCCGTGCAAATTTCTGTTCTGGTTGTTCCGCCGTTTATTCTCATGATGGCTGATGGTGTTACGGACAACATTTTCTGTCAGTTGGTCGAACAACAAGAATCATTCACTATGGTGTTGCACCACCAATCACAGGTGCTGGACAATCAAACTCTGGTACTTCAATCATTGGCTTCTGTTTTGTCAAGTCAGCATGCTTCTCAGTCTGTGTCACCTGCTGTTTTGCCCTCCGTGTCTCCCATGGTTTATCTGCCTCCGTTTTCTGCACACAGTGAGTCTGTTGAGGAATGAGACACAAATCTGCACCAACACTTTCAGGCTTTTAGGATTACTGACACTATTTTACATCATGCCTTGTTCCTTGCATGGATACTGCCAACAATGTAACAAGTCCTATGTCAACTCGCCCCTTTGCAGGATCTGTCTCTTTAACGTTTGACCAAATGTGTGAACTACTTTCAAAATTCTACCATAAGCACACCCACATTATTGCATCACAGGTTGCGTTTTACCGATCGAACATTGGTGGCCGAGCTCCATGGGTTAAGTCGTCCTCGTCATTTTGTGTCTGGTGCGCATAAAGAGCTGTATGCTGATCAGTAGGTGACAGATGCTATAATCCATTTAGCTCCAGATCTTGAGGGATGAGAGCATGACCTCCAGGGTGAAAATCCACCCCTGTTTGAGGTTTTAGCTATTGCACAGCCATTCAAGGTGTTGTACGCTATGGATCACCAAATTGAGTCATGGTGTGAGGTATCAGCAATTCAAGCCTGCTCCACATCAAGCTTCAGATAGTTCATGGGTGGAAGACACAGTCACGGTGGTCTGCACACCATCACAGCATCAATGCGGCAGGCCTCGCACCCAGCAGCAGCGTACCAACAAAGTATGCAGGCCAGTAAACAGAATTCCACATTCCCGCTCTGCCCTTATTGTTTCAATAATCCTGAGTGCCCAGGGGGTCCAAATTCTGGACTACCTGTCGTAATTACAACAAAAGAGGTCACATTGCTTCTGCTTGTAATGCAAAAATTCAGCACAATGACCCTGATGAAGATATGGATGTAAATATTGTATCGGCTATTTCTGATGTGCCAAACAAGCTTTTCGTTGATGTTATGGTTTTTCATAAAGTTTTGCACATGCAAGTGGATGAAGGAGCTGTGGTAAGCTTGTTAAACTCATAAACTTATATGGACTTCAACTTCCCTCCATTTCTCCCTGTGTCACGGAAGTTAGGAAATTACAATAAGCAGAGTATTCCTATTCTCTGCCTTCGTGAGCTACAAGTCTAGCCTGATCACTTACATTTCTTGTTGTAGATAATGCATGTATGGAGAATCTTTTTGGATTAGATGCTTTTAAGTTTTTTGGTTTTACTATTTAAGATGAAGTGAATTTATTGTCTGAGCAAGTGCCATATACACAGATAGATGCATTATGTTCTGAATTTTCCCCTTCATTCTCTCCTGGATTGGGGTGTCCCAACAATTTTCAAGTGCACATTACCATGAGACCTCCTGCTTGGGCTCATTTTTTCTGGGCCTGTCCAGTTCCAGTGGTACTCAGGGAAAAAATCAAGGATGATGTAGATCAGCTCACGGAATCTGATGTTGTTCAGCCTAATGCATCAAGTGAGTGGTCTACCCCCTTAGCTTTAGTAAAGAATCCTTTGGGCCGGTTATGCCTATGCAGTGATTTTAAAGTTTCTGTGGATGCACAATCTGTAGTGGATACATACCCAATACCGCACCCAGACGAACTCTTTGCAAAGTTATCAGGTAGTCAATATTTCTCAAAAATTGACTTGTCAGATGCCTATTTACAACTCCCTTTAGATACAGAGTACAACATATGTTAGTTTCAATACCCCTTTCAGATTGTACCTGTACTTGAGATTGCCTTCTAGAGTCACCAGTGTTCCCGTCCGCCCCCGGTAGCTGAGTGGTCAGCGCGACAGACTGTCAATCCAAAGGGCCCGGGTTCGATTCCCGGCTGGGTCGGAGGTTTTCTCTGCTCAGGGACTGGGTGTTGTGTTGTCCTAATCATCATCATTTCATCACCATCGACGCGCAAGTCGCCGAAGTGGCGTCAAATCTAAAGACTTGCACCAGGCGAACGGTCTACCCGACGGGAGGCCCTCGTCACACGACATTTCATTTCATTTCACCAGTGTTCCCACTATTTTTCAATGTTTTTTGGAACAACTTACAGTATGTGTGCCAGGTTGTGCAAACTATTTGGATGACATTGTAGTTTCCGTTGCATCCACAGAGGAGCAGTCACAAAATTTCTGTACGCTTTTTTTTCTGTACTTGAAGTATACTGACATTTAGGAAAATGCCAGTGTTTTCAACCTTCTATCATTTATCCTGGGTTTGAAGTTTCTTGCGAGGGTCTCAAATCCCTGCATCAACCTGTTTCTGCTACTGTGTTTTTTCCGTGCCTTACATCAGTCAGAGAACTTGAGGCTTTTCTAGACAAAGTCACCTACTACCATAAATTTTAGTGTGGGGCAGTGACAATCACACAGCCGTTACACGCATTGCTGCTCAAAGGGCATCAGTGTCATTGGTTGCCAGGTTGTGAAACCATGTTTTCCACGATTAAGACCATGTTCCAGTCTTTGTCCTGCTTAGTGGCATACCAACCAGACCTCCACTTGGCCCTTGCAATGGACGCTTCCAGTACGGGTCAGGGAGAAGGGGGGTTAAGTGCTCATAGATATCCCAATGTCTCCAAGTGGCCTATTGCTTATGCCTCAGAAAAGCTGACGTCTGCTCAAACTAGGTACGCTCAGGTAGGAAAGGAAGCTTTGGCCATTGTGTATGCTGTTAAGAAATTCCACATCTTTCTCTGTGTTACCAAATTCCACCTGGTCACCAGACACAAACCATTGGTCTTCTTACTCAGTCCTTCTGTGTCATTACCAGATAAAGCAGCACATCACATTTCTCATTGGGATCTTTTCCTTTCATTCATGTTACAACTATGAGACTCATTTCCAACCTACCAATCAACATGCAAATGCTGATGTACTGTTCTGCCTGCTGGCAAGTCTGGGCACAGGAAGTGATCAGGAGGAATTGCTTTGTTTCCACATTGATGTCACCACACAGCAGATGGTAGACAGTTTTCCTGTAAATTCAGATCCCATTATACACCAGGTCATAACATTTGTACAACTCGGTCTGCCAGATACACCACTTTCTCATGTGCCTGACCCCCTCTGTAATTATTACATCTTTCAACATTGATTCTCTGTTATGGATGGTGTTCTTCTTTTGGACACGGATCACATGGCCACTTGGGTGGTGATCCCCTCAGTGCTTCATTTAGAGGATCTCCACTTCATACATGCAGACTGCTGGGGTGTATCATGAACAAATGCATTGGTCTGTCGACATGTGTTTTGGCCCAGCTTGAACAGTGACATTACCCAACTGGTTGCATCCTGTTCACAATGTATGATGCACCAAGCAGCTCACTAGGTGTTACTGTCTCCCTGGATGACTCCATTGCATGCGTGGGCCTGAATACATGTGGATTTTGCTGGCTCCTTTCTCAATGCTTATTGGCTGTTGGTCATTGATGCATATTCTCATCTCCCATATGTCGTTCATTCAATAATAGCCCACAGTTTTCATTACAAGTGTTTGCAGCATTTTTTGATTCCCATAGTATCCTTCACATCCTCGCCCCACTGCTCCATCCACATTCTGAGGTGCTACACCTAGAGCGAACAGATGAAAAAGTATGTTGCCAACTCTTCATCTGGCATTGCCTTAGATCAGTTACTCTTCTCATATCATTTCATGCCATTTGGTGAGAAGTGATCAGCAGAGCCACTCCATGGGCAGCAGCCAAGGACACTGCATCCTCCACCTAGACAACAACTAGTGCAGTGCCACTCCTCTTCCCTCTGGGAGTGGCTATCTGGGTGCACCGCTTTGGACTTTACCCTAAATGGATTCCAATTGTCATCAGCAGTTGCCCAGGCAGCATTTTTGCAATATCCACATGGAGGATGGTCTCCACTCGAGGCACCATGGTCTGCTTTACCTTTGCATGAATGCATGGGGGTGCCACCTGATGTCACACCAACACCTCTGTGCCCATCCATGTCGAGTGTTGCATCACCTGCTGCTGCCAGTTCTCCACTCACACACAGGCAAGTGAATCTATCCTAGGTGGTTGAACCAGCAATTTCTCTATTGCTTCTAACACCACTGTCAGGGATTCCATCATCTGTTCCTGAACATCAGCACCACGAGCACTATCACCAGAGCAGATACCTGAGGTCGACATGGAAAGAGCCCCAGTGTCACCAGTGTTGCCATATGGTTTGACATAGGAAGGTGGCCACACAATGTATCCATGACCAAAGCACTTCAGACTGTACACTCCCAATACAGAGCCCAGTGGATGAGAAGTACAATCCTCTAAGGGTACTGCTACAGCTATTTGTGTGTGTAATTGGCTCCTGCTGAAAGTTACTTAAATAGTGTTCAAGTTGTTACTGCTTCCATGGAATAAAGTTGTGTTCAGTTTACTGGCTGTGTTGTACTTATACCTAATTACAACAGTCACTGGCATAAAGCACAGTTTTGAAGACGCTAGCACTGAAACTTCGTGACCTTACCTTACTGATAACCTTCAGATCTTATCTGGAAAACAAAAAACAGCTAGTATCAGTCCAAGGAGCACTATCATCTGAATGGAAATTGGAATATAGGGTACCACAGGGACTGATAATGGGTCCCCTCCTGTTACTAGTTTTTATAAATGACTTAAGCTCTTGTAATATGCAGACAATACAACTTTATATTCAAAAGGTATCAATGCCAGCAAGGCTCAAGAGGAAGCAGATGCTTTGTTTGATGTAACAAAAGAAAGGTTTGTTATAAACAAAATGAAAATTATGAGGAAAAATGGAAAAATTGATATGTAAACTCACTGACAGAGGATACCTAAACTGTGCAGGGATTGTGAAACTTCTGAGGCTCATGGCAGACAGCAAACTACATCTACATCTACATACATACTCCGCAATCCACCATACGGTGCGTGGCGGAGGGTACCTTGTACCACAACTAGCATCTTCTCTCCCTGTTCCACTCCCAAACAGAACGAGTGAAAAATGACCACCTATATGCCTCTGTACAGGCCCTAATCTCTCTTATCTTATCTTGGTGGTCTTTCCATGAAATGTAAGTTGGCGGCAGTAAAATTGTACTGCAGTCAGCCTCAAATGATGGTTCTCTAAATTTCCTCAGTAGCGATTCATGAAAAGAATGCCTCCTTTCCTCTAGAGACTCCCACCCGAGTTCCTGAAGCATTTCCGTAACACTTGTGGTGATGATCAAACCTACCAGTAACAAAGATAGCAGCCCGCCTCTGAATTGCTTCTATGTCCTCCCTCAATCCGACCTGATAGGGATCCCAAACGCTCAAGCAGTACTCAAGAATAGGTCGTATTAGTGCTTTATAAGCAGTCTCCTTTACAGATGAACCATATCTTCCCAAAATTCTACCAATGAATCGAAGACGACTATCCACCTTCCCCACAACTGCCATTACATGCTTGTCCCACTTCATATTGCTCTGCAATGTTACGCCCAAATATTTAATCGACGTGACTGTGTCAAGCGCTACACTACTAATGGAGTATTCAAACATTACAGGATTCTTTTTCCTATTCATCTGCATTAATTTACATTTATCTATTTTTAGAGTTAGCTGCCATTCTTTACACCAATCACAAATCCTATCCAAGTCATCTCGTATCCTCCTACAGCCACTCAACGACGACACCTTCCCGTACACCACAGCATCATCAGCAAACAGCCGCACATTGCTATCCACCCTATCCAAAAGATCATTTATGTAGATAGAAAACAATAGTGGACCTACCCACACACTTCCCTGGGCACTCCAGATGATACCCTCACCTCCGATGAACACTCACCATCAAGGACAACGTACTGGGTTCTATTATTTAAGAAGTCTCCGAGCCACTCACATACTTGGGAACCAGTCCCATATGCTCATACCTTAGTTAGGAATCTGCAGTGGGGCACCAAGTCAAACACTTTCCGGAAGTCAAGGAATATGGCATCCGTCTGATACCCTTCATCCATGGTTCGCAAGATATCATGTGAAAAAAGGGCGAGTTGCGTTTCGCAGGAGCGATACTTTCTAAAGCTGTGCTGATGCATGGACAGCAAATTCTCTGTCTCATGGAAATTCATTATATTCGAACTGAGAATATGTTTGGGAATCCTGCAACAAACCAATGTTAAGGATATTGGTCTGTAATTTTGAGGATCCATCCTTCTACCCTTCTTCTATACAGGTGCCACCTGCGCTTTTTTCCAGTCACTTGGGACCTGACGTTGGGAAAAGATTCGCGATAAATGCAAGCTAAGTAAGGAGACAATGCAGTAGAGTACTCTTTGTAAAACCGAATTGGAATCCCATCAGGACCTGGCGATTTATTTATTTTCAACCCATTCAGCTGCTTCACAACCCCAGGGATGTCCATCACTATGTCCTCCATTCGGGAATCTGTACGAGACTCAAATGGCGGGATGTTTGTACGATCCTCCTGCGTGAAAGATTTCTCAAATGCTAAGTTTAAAATTCCAGCTTTTGTTATGCTGTCTTCCGTTGCCAGGCCAGACTGATCAGTGAGTGACTGGATGGAAGCCTTTGACCCGCTTACCGATTTTACATAAGACCAGAATTTCCTTGGGTTTTCAGCAAGATCTTTTGCTAAGGTATGACGGTGGTAGTGGTTGAATGCTTCACGCATTGCTCATTTTACAGCAGCATGAATCTCTACTAATTTTTGCCTGTCCTCATTCTCCGATCTTTCTTGTACCACGAGTGCAACTGCCTTTGCTTCCTGAGCATTCTCTGAATTGTGATGTTAAACCAAAGTGGGTCTTTTCTTCCGTAACCCACTTTTTCAGCACATACTTGTCCAATGTGTGATTTACAATGTGTTTAAAATTTGCTCATAATTCTTCCATGTCCATTGTACCGGAAGTAAATGAAGTCGATTCATTTACTAAGTGGGATGCTAACAACTGCTTATCTGCTCTTTCTAGTAAGAATACTCTCTTAGCCTTTTTGACCAACTTTTTAACTTTCATAACCATAGTCGTAATGACAACATCATGATCACTAATCCCTGTCTCAACACTGACACCGTCGATGAGATATGGTCTGTTCGTAGCTACCAGATCTAAAATATTTCCATTACATGTTGGCTGTCGATTTAGCTGCTCAAGACAGTTTTTGGATAACGTGTTCAAAAGTAATTCACACGAAGGCTTGTCTGTACCACCTGTAATGAATCCATAGACATCCCAGTATATACTAGGTAGGATGAAGTCGCCTCTGACTAATATAGCATGATCTGGGTACTTCTGCGATACAGAATGTAGACTCCCTTCGAATGATTCTAGAACTGTCACAGTGGAACCTGGTGGCTGGTAATAACACCCCACAATTAACTTTATTTCCCCTAGCCCTGTTAAACGTGTCCAAATAACTTCACAATCATACTCTACTTCGACCTCAGTAGATACAATATTTTTGTCAACTGCAATGAAGACACCATCTCCTACGGTGTCTAATCTGTCTTTCCGATACACGTTCCAACCCTCACTGAATATTTCAGAACTTCTTATCTCAGGGTTCAGCCAGGTCTCAGTCCCGAGAATAATTTGCGCGCCACACGCTTCCTGGAGGGGTAAATTCAGGAACTTTATTCCAAACACTCTGAAAATCTTGATAGCTGAGGTGTCTTTATACTGAGCGCGTCCTGATTTCCCTGCCTGCAAGACCCCAATGCACATGTGTGTGACCAACTGTCACAAGCCATATACCTCATGAGAAAACTGAAGCATGTGATAACTGATCAGCATCTCCTAATAGTATATTATTCATTGTTTCACAACCATATAAGCTATGGCTTGTTACTATGGGATGTCCACCCCTGGTAGCTGAGTGGTCAGCATAACATAACATCAATCCTAAGGGCCTGGGCTCAATTCCCAGCTGGGTCGGAGATTTTCTCCACTCAGGGACTGGGTGTTGTGTTGTCCTAATCATCATCATTTCATCCCCATTGACGCACAAGTCGCCAAAGTGGCGTCAAATCGAAAGACTTGCACCCAGCGAACGGTCTACCCCATGGGAGTGCCTTGTCACATGACATTTACATTTTACTATGGGGTCACTCTCAGGGTGCAAGAAAGTATTATTACTCCAAGAAAAGAAATAAGGATCATAACGTCAACTAGGAGTGAGGAGCACTGCAGACCACTATTCAGAACATTGGGAATAATCACTATTTGTAGTCACTATGTCTTTTGTACACCTTTCACACTAAGGAGCATCTACATTCCCTTAGCAAGAGGCATGACATACATGACCACAAAAACCCGTAACAAAGGGAGCATAAATGCACGAACCTGTCGACTGTTCAAAACAAGATATAGCTTTTCGAACACTGCCCTGAGAATGTTCATGTCAATACCCATGGGAGTGCACATTCTCCCATTGGAGATGTTTTACTCCACCCAAGAATTTTTTTAGTGTGAAGAAAGTGTTGTATTTCCTGAACTTTTCCCAAATCAAGTGAACCTGTCAGAGAACTCAAATGTCAATAGCAGCTTTAATGTATATATAGTAAAATGAGAGAGAGCTACATACAGCTGTACTTTATAATTAAATGATGGTGGCATCTCCTTGGGTAAAATATTATGGAGGTAAAGTAGTCCTCCATTTGGGTCTCTGGGTGGGAACTACTTAGGATGTCATCATCAGGAGAAACAAAACTAGCATTCTACAGACTGGAGCATGGAATGTTAGATCCCTTAATCTGACAGGTAGGTTAGAAAATTCAAAAGTGAAAGTCAGTAAATGGAAGTCAGACAGTGGGAATTAGTAAAGTTTGGTGGCAGGAGGAACAAGACTTCTGGTCAGATGAATATAGGGTTATAAATACACAAGTAGGTTTAATAATTAATAAGAAAACAGAAATGTGGGTAAGATAATATGAACAGCATCGTGAATGCATATCATAACCAAGAGAGACATGAGGCCCACACCTACCACACTAGGTCAAATTTATATGTCAACTAGCTCCGCAGATGAAGAGATTGAAGAAATGTATGATGAGCTAAAGAAATTATTCAGGTAGTTACGGGGGACAAAAATTTAATTGTAACTGGGGGCTGAAATTCAATAGTAGGAAAAGGAAGAGGAGGCAAAATAGTAGCTGAATGTGGAGAGGGGAAGGAATGAAAGGGTAAGCCACTTGGTAGAATTTTGCACAGAGCATAATTTAACCATGACTAACACTTGGCTTAAGAATCATGGGAGAAGGCTGTTTATGTGGAAGAGACCTGGAGACACTGGAAGGTTTCAGATTGATTGTATAATGATAAGACAGAGATTTTGGAACCAGGTTTTAAATTTTAAGACATGTCCAGGGAAAGATGCAGGCTCTGACCACAATTTATTGATTATAAACTGTAGATTAAAACTGAAGAAACTTCAAAAAAGTTTGAAATGAAGGGATGAAACCTGGATAAGTTGAAAGAACCAGAGGTTGTGAGTTTCAGAGAGAGCATTACACAATGATTAACCAGAACAGGCAAAAGGAATACAGCAAAAGATGAACTGGTAGCTTTGGGAGATGAAATAGTGAGGGCATTGAGGATCGAATAGGTGAAAAAGACAAGGTCTAGTAGCAATACTTGGATAACATGGGAGATATTCAATTTAACTGGCAAAAGGAGAAAATATAAAGATGCAGCAAACTGAAGCAGGCCACAGGTAATAAAAACATCTAAAAATGAGATTGATAGGAGGTGCAAAATGGCTAAGTAGGAATGGCTAGAGGACAAATGTAAGGATTTAGAAGTACGAAGTATATATCACTATGAGAAAAATAGATACTGCCTACAGGAAAATAAAAGAGGCCTTTAGAGAAAAGAGAAGCAGCTATATGAATATCAAGAGCTCAGATGGAAAATCAGCCCTAAGCAAAGAGGGGGAAGCTGAAAGGTGGAAGGGTATATAGAGGGTCTATAAATGGAAGATGAACTTGCAGGCAATATTACAGAAATGAAAGAGGGCATAGATGGAGATGAGGTGGGAGATATGACAATGTGAGAAGAATCTGACAGAGCACTGAAAGACCTAACTCAAAACAAAGCCTCAGGAGTAGACAACATCCTGTGAGAAATACTGATAGCCTTGGGAGAGCCAGCCATGACAGACTCTTCCATCTGGTGTGCAAGATATATGAGACAAATTAAATACCATCAGACTTCATGAAGAATATAATAATTGCAATGCCAAAAACAGCAGGTGCTGATGGGCGTGAATATTACCAAACTATCAGTTTAGTAAGTCATGGTTGAAAAATACTAACACAAATTCTTTATGGAAGAATGGAAAAAACTTATAGAAGCCAACCCTGGGGAAGTCCATTTGGATTCTGGAGAATTGTAGGCACACGTGAGGCAATACTGACCCTACAACTTCTCTTACAAGGTAGGTTAAGGAATGGCAAACCTACATTTATAGCATTTGCACAGTTAGAGAAAGCTTCTGACATGTTGACTGGAATAGTCTCTTTGAAATTCAGAAGGTAGAAAGGAGAAAATACATGGAGTTAAAGGCTATTTACAATTGTACAGATACCAGACAGTAGTTATAAGAGTCAAGGAGCATGAATGGGAAGCACTGTTTGAGAAGGGAGTGAGAGAGGGTTGTACCCTGTCCCCAGTGTTATTCAATCTGTGCATTGAGCATGCAGTCAAACCAAAGAAAAACTTAGAGAAGGGTATTGAGGGAGAGGAAATAAAAACTTTGATCAGTTTACTCATGTTGAACTCGAAGGGACAATCTGCAGTGATGACTTAGGAGAAGGACTTCTTAGCTCAGATTTCTATAAAAAAAAATTTATTGTAGATAACCGGTTTTGGTAAAACAAAGTTACCATCTTCAGACCTTCATAACGGGTACTGATACAGAGGACCACAACCAAAAAATTAAACCGCTTATGTCGTCACTCAGCAAATGGTTCAACGAGAACAAACTGATTATAAACATACAGAAAACGACATACATCAACTTCAGACTCTCATCCCAAAAACAAGAAATGCCTGATGTGATTCTAAATAACCAAGAGCTTATGTGTGTGGACTCTGTCAAGTTTCTTGGCATATGGCTTGAAGGAAATCTTAAGTGGGAGACTCACACAAATTATATCTCAAAAAAGCTCTCAACTGTGTGTTACATTTTAAGGATACTCAAAAAATCAGTAAAAAAATCTGTTCTCATACATGTATATTATGCTTACTTCCATTCTACATTACAGTATGGAATCATATTTTGGGGGAACTCACCTGGAGGTAGATATATTTTCAAAATGCAAAAAAAGGCAATACGCATAATATGTAATCTAAGGCATAACGAATCATGCAGACAACATTTCAAAACAAATGGCATTATGACACTGCCCTCTGCTTACATTTATAGTATCATCTCATTTGTCAAGTCATACCTGTTAAACAATGACTGCACACTAAAATTCAATGGAGATATTCATAACTATGCAACAAGGCAGCAATCTGACCTACATATGATTCAGTCCAGAACTACCTGCTACCAAAAAAGTGTTTTAAATGTTGGGATACAAATATATAATAATTTACCCAATGAAATCAAAGCAACAAAGAACCCAAGAGCCTTCACACATAAGTTAAAAAAATATCTCTTGGACCATTGCTTTTATGCAGTTGATCATTTTTTTTGAAAGGGGTTAAAAATGTAAACAATATGATAAATGTTCAATTAGGTCTGAAAATTATATACTGTGCATGTCTATGAAATATACTGGATTATTATATACTGTGCATGTCTATGAAATACACTGGACTACTTTATTATTACATTTGTATTGGCTGTTTGTATTTTACCATACAACATTTGTATTTACTGTTTTGTTAAAGATAGCTAACTTCCTCATTGCAAAATAATATAAAATCAATTTATTAAATATTACTTGCAAATATGTTCCCTTGACCTGTCCAATATCGTATGTACAACCTTACAATTCTATGATTTGTATTAACTGTTTTGTTTAAGATAGATAATTTCCTTGCTACAAAATAATGTAAAAATCAATTTGTAAAAATTACTTGTAAATAGCTCTCTTGACCTATCCAATATCATATGTACAGCTGTACAATACTATGATTGCCTGGATTAATAAAAATACAACACAATAAAGATTATTTTAAACATGTTATGCCAGCTAAGCAGAAAATCTTTCCATTGAATTTCTAGGTACAAAAAACATGAAATGAGCGATGTGTTGGCGCAACAAAATTACAATTTGAGTAATTTTAATTTTGATGTGCCAATGAATTGCTCATCTACCATTTTATCTACCTGAAAATTTAATGGAAAGATTTTGTGTGTAGCTGGCACAAGATGTTTGTAATAACATTGATGACAATCTGAAGACTGTAATTTAGTTTTAACAAAATTGGTTAGACCTATCTACAACAAAATTTTTTTATAGTGGTCTTGGCTAACAAGTTCTTCTTCTCCTAAGCAAAAACTTTTGAGGTTTGCTGATGACCTCATAATTTTGTCACAGACAGCAAAGGACTTAGAACAGCAGTTGAATGCAATGGAGTGTCTTGAAAGTTGGATGTAAGATGAACATCAATAAAACCAAAACAACGATAATGGAATGTAGTTGAATTAGATCAGGTAGTACTGTGGGAATTAGATTATGAAACGAAACAATTAAAGCAGTAGATGAGTTTTGCTATTTGGGCAAACAAAATAACTGATAATGTTCAAAGTAGAGAGGATATAAAATGTGGACTGGTAATGGTAAGATAAGTGTTTCTGAAGAAGAGAAATTTGTTAACACTGAATGTAAACTTAAGTGTTAGGAAGTCTCTTCTGAAAGTAGTTGTATGGAGAGTAGCTGTGTATGGAAATGAAACATGGATGATAAATGAGTTAGCAAAGAATAAAAGCTTTTGAAATGTCGTTCTGTAGAAGAATGCTGAAGATTAGATGAGTAGATTGTGTAACTAATGAGGAGGTACTGAACAGAACTGGGGAGAAACAAAATTTGTGGCGCAACCTCATTAGAAGAAGGGATTGATTGATAGGATACATTCTGTGGCATCAATTTAGTATTAGAGGGAATTGGGGGAGGGGGTTAAAATCGTGGAGGTAGACCAAAAGTTGAATATAGTAAGCAGGTTTGGAAGGATGTAAGTCACAGTAGTTATTTAGAGATGAAGAGGATTGTGCAGGGCAAGGGACACGGAGAGCTGCATCAAACCAGTCTTCGGACTGAAGACCACAACAAGAACAATAAAATGCTTAATCTCTTTTTTGTATTGTTACATATTATTTATATATATTAATTTTGTAACTTCTGACACAGTCTATTCAGCAATGACTGTCGAACAACAGACACTTGGTAATAAAGAAATGGTAATATGTCACCTTCCTAAGGACTGATCACATAGGGTATAATTTTTGTATACTGTTGGACTACTTGCCACTACAGTGCAACAAATCATACCGCAAATGACATTTTGTTGATCACTGTAGTACACTGTATGAGTAAAACTGATGTGTTGGCAAATGTGCCAACACCTTGTAGATAGAGGAGGCCGAAATGCACGCTATCTAACGCAGACGGGCGTGAATTCTGGAACAGGGTAAGTATTGAATGCTAATAAGAAAAGTATGCAGCTCCTCGAATACTTAACTTTTATTTATCCTTGTTGTGAATACAGCATTCTTGATGAGACATTTCATACGATAACTATCAAACTATGTAAGGCTAATGGCGCCTTGCTAGGTCGTAGCCATGGACTTAGCTGAAGGCTATTCTAACTATCTGCTCGGCTAATGAGCGATGCTTCGTCCGTGTAGTCGCTAGCAAAGTCGTCGTACAACTGGGGCGAGTGCTAGTCCGTATCTCGAGACCTGCCTTGTGGTGGCGCTCGGTCTGCGATCACACAGTGGCGACACGCGGGTCCGACATGTACTAAATGGACCGCGGCCGATTTAAGCTACCACCTAGCAAGTGTGGTGTCTGGCGGTGACACCACATTCCCCCCCCGTAAATCGGCGAACGGTCGTGTTATAAGGCTTCTGCCCGCCGTGGGGAGGACCCCATGTTGACGTATGCGATGAGGTGGGGAGCCTAACAACAGGCGAGGCTGTGCCACCCGCACCCGGCCATTCGGTCCGAGGGGAGCTAGGAAACGCCTGAAAACCTAGTCCAGGGTGCACATCAACATGCGGTGTATGCGCCCGTAATGAGACAGGAGGGGCCGAAGGGTCGACCTCCATTGCGTCGGGGTATCTGACGCGCGAAGACGCCATGTGGTCCGGAGTGGGCAAGAGTTCCATGGCGGACGACAGCTGGTCACGGGACGCGATCGGCGGCGCGTGACCCACGGAGGCGCTTGGCGGCTGCAGCGAAGCGTCGAATGCGGGCGGCGCCGGCGGGAGAACAGGCGGCGGCGGCGGCTGCGGCGCCGCGTCGCCATGGGGCAAAATGGAAGGCATCGTCGGTAACACCTGGGGATGAGGCGAGCCAGTAGATGGGTCCCCAGGGCGCTGACCGGACGGCACCGTCGCTGAAAGCAGACGGGGAGCAGCAGAACCCGTGCGACGACAGAGGCACAGCTGATTGAGATGCCGACGCACCTCACCAGAGGCCCCCAAAACCAAATACATCGCGCGGCCGAGGCAGCGAAGAATGCGCCCTGCGAGCCAATGCCGTGAACCTCGATAGTTGCGATAGAATACAACGTCGCCTGGAGCAAAAGCAGAAGTCTGCCGCTGCACAGGAACCTGATGCGGCGGGTGCAGCAAAGACATCAAGGTTCGATGAGGACGACCGTGGAGCAACTCAGCCGGCGAGCGACCATCTCGGGGCTGAGAGCGATACGATGACAAAAAGAGCAACAACGCGTCCTCCCGAGAATGCGACTCTTTCAACTTCAACATCTGTGACTTGAAAGTCCGGACCAATCGTTCATCGGCACCGTTTGACTGAGGCGAAAACGGCGCGGATGTCAGATGTTGAATACCATTGGCCTGGCAGAATGACTGAAATTCTGCGGACAGGAATTGTGGGCCATTGTCGGAAACAATAGTCTGCGGAAGACCTTCAATGCAAAAGATAGCAGACAATGCTTGGATGGTGGCAGAGGACGTCGTGGAAGACATCCGGACAACAAAAGGAAAATTACTGAAGGCATCTACCAGAACCAACCATCGAGCATTCCAGAATGGACCAGCAAAATCGATGTGCAAGCATTGCCAAGGGGAAGTGGCTTTTGGCCATGCAAAGACTTTCCGCGGCGGTGCGGATTGTTGTTCAGCACACGCCATGCAAGAAGAACATATATTCGTAATCGCAGCATCGATTCCGAACCAAGTACAGTGCTGACGAGCAAGTTGTTTCGTTCGCACTATACCCCAATGTCCTTGGTGAAGAAGCCGCAAGACAGAGGACTGTAACGAACGTGGGACCACGACTCTGGACTGATCATTATCAGAACGCAACAACAAAACACCACGTCGAACAAAAAGTCTCTCCTTGTGAGCAAAAAATCGGCGAACCAACGGATCCTCTATCCAAGACTTTGACAAAGGCCATTGCGTAGCAACAAAACGCAAAACGGTAGCAAGGACAGGGTCAGCAGCTGTGGCTGTAGCTACATGACGAAAATCAATTGGAAACGATTCGACCACTTCATCGGTTTCCGAATCAATGAACATGCAAGCAAGTTCGGAAGAATCGAATGCTTTATCCTCAGCAACAGGCAAACGGGACAACGCATCGGCGTTTCCGTGCGTAGCAGTGGACCGATACAAGATATCGTAGCGGTACTGCGAGAGGAAAATAGACCAGCGAATGAATTTCTGCGCTGTACGCGGAGGTACAGGCTTGTTCGGATGAAAAAGCGATGTCAAAGGTTTGTGGTCTGTGATGATGGTAAAGTGACGACCATACAAGAAATCATGGAACTTAGTAACACCAAACACGAGAGCCAAAGCTTCTTTCTCTATCTGTGAGTAATTTCTTTGCGCAGACAAGAGCAGTTTGGACGCAAAGGCAATAGGGCGATCATGTGATCCATCTTTGTGCGCAAGCACAGCACCGATCCCGAAATCCGATGCATCTACCATCAACAAAAGGGGTTTCTGGGGATCGAATGGTGTAAGGCAAGTATTAGAAAGCAACGCCGATTTCAACTGGCGAAAGGCGCGTTCGCATTCCGTCGTCCAGACGAACGGAACAACTGTACGGCGTAAGCGATGAAGCGGAGCTGAAATCGAAAAGGCATTGCGCACATTCACTCACACCTTGTGATTCCAAATCGTGGAATGTTGTTGCGACCTTATCACGCAATGCGTGTGGAACATTGCGCGCTCTGAAAAAGTTCGGTTGTGCGTTGACTTTCAGTTCCAAATGTGCTTCATAATTCTTAGCGCAACCAAGGCCCGGTGCAAAAATGTCTGCAAATTTTTCACACAGACGAGAAACACTGTCTGAAGGCACAGTCTGATTCACTGATAGGACCTGATTTACAATAGACATGTTAAACAACTGAAATAAATCTAAACCAAACAAGTTCACTGCAGTAGAAGAACGAAGAACGTAAAATGACACAAGTTTTGTTTGTCCCTTATATGTTGCAAGAAGGGTGCACTGTCCTAACACAGGGATAAGCTGTCCTGAATAACTTTTTAACTGAACATTTGGGGCACGCAACGGAGGTTTGCCCAGTTGTTTGTACGTGTCGTGATTGAGCAATGAAACTGCAGCTCCGGTATCAAGCTGGAATGGTATGACCTCGCCATTAAAGTCCAAATCTTCAAAATGTTTATTGTCCTGCTGACGACAAGAGTGACTGTCTCATGCAATTTGAACTGATACAGGTACAGCAGCACTTGCTAATTGACGTGATTTCCGGCGACGTCGACGCACACGTTTTGTGGGACGAACACAGTCACTGTTAGAGAAAGTGACACTGGACGAAGTGGAATTAACTACATGAATGTCCATGGGCGAAGGTTCACGAGCCTGAGTGTCCTTGGGTCGATTCCGGCACGAAGCAAAGGGCCTGGAATGATTGTGATCGTCTGATCGGAGCTTTTTCTGGCAAACACTTTGAACATGTCCTTTCTTATTACAGAAAAAGCAAATAGCTTGGCGTGACGGGCAATGTTCACGCGAATGTCTAGTAGCACACCGCGGGCATGATTTCACTGCATTTGTGTGCTGGCGTGGCACACCTGGTTTAGAGCGTGGCGGCAGCTGCGAGGACGTGCGCGAGGGCAGTTTACTGGGCCGCGCAGCGCACCCGGCGGGCCAGTTAATGTTACACACGGCTGGCGAAGTTTCAAAAGATTCCTGAGCACAGTCAAGTGTGTCTTGCCTATCCAATATGTCTATCACTTGTTGAAGGGAGGGATTAACTAGTTTCAAAATTTGTTCCCGTATGCGAACATCAGAAACGTTCTGTGCTATTGCATCACGCACCATAGTATCTGAATAAGGAAGGCCACAGTCACATTAAAACGCACAATCCCTAGTAAGGCCTTGCAAAGTTGCAACCCACTCCCTATTAGTTTGACCGGCCGTACGTTTTGTACGAAAGAACGTATACCTTTTTGCAACGACATTTACTGTTTCTTTGAAATAGGCGTCCAAAGCCGACAAAATTTCTTTGTAGGACAGAGTTGCTACGTCGCGTCGGGGAAACAATTTCACTATCACACGGTACGTTTGCACGCCGACACAAGACAATAAGTGAGGCTGCCGCTCGTTACCTTGAATTCTGTAGGCAGCGAGATGAAATCCAAACTGGCGTGACCATTCCGTCCAGGATTCCACGTCTGGGTCGTAGGGCCTAAAAGGCGGTGCAACTGTGAGTTGTGGCTGCGGTAGCGGTGAAGCGGCGGCTGCCGCATCGGTTTGAATGGCACGTTGAACCTGGACGAGCTGTCCAAGGGCATCCAATAACGCCTGCATCTGCTGATTCTGCAAGCGATAAAATTCGGACAGTACATCTGGCGAAGCCATGACACAAGTAAATGTAAGCAATTAGAAAGAACAAGACTCTTTCCGTTGTCTCGTCGCCAATGATGTGTTGGCAAATGTGCCAACACCTTGTAGATAGAGGAGGCCGAAATGCACGCTATCTAACGCAGACGGGCATGAATTCTGGAACAGGATAAGTATTGAATGCTAATAAGAAAAGTATGGAGCTCCTCGAATACTTAACTTTTATTTATCCTTGTTGTGAATACAGCATTCTTGATGAGACATTTCATACGATAACTATCAAACTATGTAAGGTTAATGGCGCCTTGCTAGGTCGTAGCCATGGACTTAGCTGAAGGCTATTCTAACTATCTGCTCGGCTAATGAGCGATGCTTCGTCCGTGTAGTCGCTAGCAAAGTCGTCGTACAACTGGGGCAAGTGCTAGTCCGTATCTCGAGACCTGCCTTGTGGTGGCGCTCGGTCTGCGATCACACAGTGGCGACACGTGGGTCCGACATGTACTAAATGGACCGCGGCCGATTTAAGCTACCACCTAGCAAGTGTGGTGTCTGGCGGTGACACCACAAAAACTTTGTGTTTTTGGAATATGCAAGTATAAATATTATATCCACAAACATTGGAACACTGAAATTAAGATGGCAGTTGCTCAATTTGTCACTGTGAGCCATCCACAGCGTGTGCAGGGCATGTGACTTAGTCAGCCAATTACAGTGAGCATAACTGACATGTTCCAGGCAGCCAATTACAACGTAACTTTTCTGTCATGCACGCACAGCCAAATTAATGTAATTACATTATGATTAAAGAAACAAGCAGAGCTATGCCTTCACATGTAATTTCAGTTGTCACAAATATTGCCTTTTTTTTTTTAGGAATGTGGTCAGGCTGAGATGTAAGAGCACAGTTTGAATTGCTGCAAATAAATTCCTATTCTTGTTTGCAAGAAATACTTTAGCTGCTTTTTCCAAATATTTACGATTAGCGAGAGTATGTTTAGGTTGGACATGTCAACACAACTTAAATTGCTGGGAGTGGGACAGTTGACATTTATATTGTTTGATATTGCGAACATTTGGGTGATGTTCTCCGAATACACCGCAATTTCCTGGAATGTTGCGAGGCTGTTTTTGGTAGTTGTTTTTTCAAGTATTTCACAATTTCTGAAGTTGTGGTTAGGCTGGAACACAAGAACACAACTTGAACTGCCCCTAAAAGGCTGGGTGTGATGACAGATTAATTTGTAGCGTAGCCAATTGTCTAGGTTAGGATCGAAGTTAAAAGTTTGGTTGTGAGTTGGCAGAGCCAACAAATGCAGAAGCAAAAAATCTGGTTTTGGTGACAGACTGATCTGTAGCATAGCCCTAGGTCTAGATTATTTTGGGAAGAAACAATTTGTTTGCGAGTTGGCGAACCTAACGACTGTGAAAGCAAAGCGCCTGCTTGTAGCACAGTGACAACGTCAGGGTATTTGACTACTTTCTGGAAATCGTCTCAAACGGTTCAATATATCGTTTTAGCTCATAACATTTCTTTCCCTCATGAATTTCAGTACCGATGTATAAATAGGAAATGTAATTAATTTGAAAGCTCGCTATAACGCTTCATATTTGAGCCATGTGATGTCTCTGACGTCACTGGCTAGCAAGCTGTTCCGTGAAGCTCACTGACAGTGGTATCTTGTTTTGGAATTTACGTTTCGAAAAATGGGTTACAAATGGTGTATGGTATCAAAGTGTACAAATACCTCTATAAAAAATCCTGAAAAATTATTTTTGTATGTTCCAAAGAATGAGAAGATGCGTAAAATATGGTTTACAACTCGCTCGTAGAGATCCAAATGAGATAGCGGTCTCGACGTGTGTTTATTTCTGTGAGGATCATTTTGATGTAAGAAAACGCTCCATATGAAACTACTTATCCTATTAGTTGTCTACGCCTTTGAAGTATTATCCCGGTTGCAAAGGTGTAAAGTATAATTACGTACAGGTTAGTGTGTTTATGTTTACTTTTGCGAAGTAGCTCGTCACGATATGATACGCTAACCATATATATCTAGTTAAAAGTCGTTCTCTAAGCTACAAATTTCATATTGTTTTGTACCACCATAAAGTATTAAGCTGCGCTTACAGCCGTCAGTTTTAATATTTACAGCACTGATGCATTACTTCCGTATAGTACCTTATGGTTGATTTGCGTTTCCAGAAACGCATTTTCGAGAGCATCTGATGGATTAAACTACTGAAATTCAAAGTTCATAACATGCATCCGATGAATCAGATACGGTGGCCTAGTCCAAAACTATTACTGCGAAATGCAGTTCAGCAGTGAGGGAAGTAATTCATCTTAGGTCACATTCACAACACGTTTTTAAAAAGTAGTGTTTTCAGGTAGACATCGTTGTACTGGCGTATTGGAAAGTATTTCGCAAAAGTAAATAAATAATTTACAATAGTATTACTAACTAATCACGAACCAGTTATGCATTCAATTTAACGATATCAGTAAAGGATTTGCTACCAGACTAGAAAAATTCATGTGGTCTAGTGTCATTTGTAACTGAAATTTCATATTACAGCTAGAAAGGGATGTTGAAAACTTCTACCAGTACAGATTGGGCTTCAGTAAAAAATTACTTTTGGTGAAAGGAGTTTTGCCATCGAAATTACACTGCCAACAAAATCGCAGCAAAAGATTCAGTGATTGTAGTACATCCAGAAGACAAAAAAATTGCTTTGTTCGAGAATGTGAAGCAACAGCTCAGTCAAGTTCAGAAAATGTGATTGCTACCAGTAACGAAAGTGTTGGTATTGAGGTGCAAAATGGTAATGAATTAGTGTCCATAGTTAAATGACGAGTTGTTAATATAATAGTTGCCAAATTGTTATAATGTGTGAATTCTTATAATTTTTCATTGCCTATTGTGTTTCAAGTAATGTATAAAGAGAAAATATTTTGTATTTTCAGAATCCTGTAATGAAATAATAGCAGAACATTCTGCAGCGGCTAATAAACGTATAGGCCTTCAGATAAATTTGGAACCTTATTGTAGAAGCAAGTCAGTACCGTGCCTTTCGGGGAAACGACCGTCTTTACTTTCCATTCCACTAAAGGTATGTTGCAGCACCGCTTTGCTAGGTATTTAACAGCGCTTTCCGGCTCTTTTCTCTGTCACAACAACGAATGGCATTCCACTTTTCACGTACCACTTCGAACAACAGTTCTTTTTCGCATTGGAGTACACGCAGCTTAAGGACCACGTACAGTTCCGTCACTTATTTTTGTAAATATGAGTGTCAATCGCAAAGAACACTACCATACACGAATCAACAATAGGTTAACAATGGGTACGGCGCACAATAGTTGTAAGGTTGGCAGAGGGAATAACATTTCGGAGCACCGAGAAGCCAGCCGATTTCTTCTAAACACAGAGGGGCCAGGTAAGAGTGCGCGATCAATACAATTTTTACGTTACTTTTCGACATCCACTTTATTCCTCTTTCATGTCTAGTATTTTCGTCGTTTGTGTATTGGCGGATTGAAAAAGTGATGTGATGGCTGGTTACTCCACGTGTCACAGTCGACCACAGTCAAACATGTTAGACTGTGGTCTGACACTATGCTGCGATACGCTTCCTTTCTTCGGTTTGTTGTGTTACTGTACATTGGCAAGAAGTGCGATACCGGTATATAAAAACACAATCCCAGAAAGACAAAAACAATGACGGCGCACAAAGACATTTAAGCATTCATTCTTCCCAGTTTGCAGTGTGTAAGCCTGGATTTAGTACTATGGGGAGAAGAGATAGTATAACAACGAGACTCTTCCCGTTAGCTTCGCGGGCGTATGCTAGTTAACTTTCCTAATATTGTGTGACCATGTTTTGCAAAACTGATTAGTTAAAACATGGCGCACAAGCCCATCAGATTGTGTTTGTTTTCCATGGACCATCCTGCTGGTTTGCCTTCATGTCATTAAAGCTACATTTGATAATGGAACCTAAAGCGAATTTTTATCATTGAAATCTTGTGTAGTAATACAATACTCCTTTCTTAAGATGTATATTTTTCGACACACTACATGAATGTAAATTTGTATCATTGTAGTCTTGGTATAGCAACACCATACCCCTTTCTCAGAACATATGATTTCCGACTCTACAAATGCAACATCATCTAGCAAATGCTGTTATCTTATCGACATATGTCGGTTGCGGGTTGGACCTCCCTCGTATCACACGCAAACAAAACGTAAACTGTCAGATGCTGTTGATGTTTTCATGTGGAGGTTAAGAAAATTAGAAGGAATTTTTCAGTGAGAACTACTGATTTACGTTCCAAAACAATTGGCGTTGGAGATGGTAAGAAACAATGTCGAATGAGTCGTTGAGGTTTATTCGCCAAACTCTAGTGGTCTCTCTCTCTCTCTCTCTCTCTCTCTCTCTCTCTCTCTCTCTCTGCGTTCTCGTAATTGGCGCTTGCCGCAACAATTAATAATTTGCTGTAATCGTATCGAAGACTGTAATGCTTCAGGTTTGTATGATAATGATAACAATGAAAACTAATAAGAGAAATTCGATTTATAAGCCTGTAGGCTATACTTTCTAAGGAGGTAATGCTTTCTACACCTAGCAATGAGTGCTTAAAAATTTTGTATTTCGTGTCTCTTAATCTATTAGACATAAATTGAATTAGATGATGGGGGCAGTATTAACCCTTTGGCATAATGTAAACATATACAGTAAAATGAAATGTGCTCGAGTATAAAAAACTGATTTATTTTCGTCTCTTTGCTTTTTAATGAAGACCGCCAGTGTGTTGCAAAATTTAACACAAAAATTATTCACATACATTTACAAAAAAGCTTGTTTTGCTCATTTATGGTGAGATGTGTTGCTTCTTTGGTGGTTAGCAGCTGTCAGAAAATTCTAAGGCTGTCCTGATACTTAAATTAACACACTTGTTTGTAAATACTGGGGTTGTTTTTGGAACATGAAACTTCTGAATGGAGGTGCTGTGTTTCCAAGGAAGACTGTGTGTTGGCATACAGTGACTATGTTCTGAAGTGAAATAATGCTTTTAAATGCAAGTGGTAGAATCACAAAAGTATTTGCCTGTATAATATGTTGCAAGGAACTAGAAAAAGCCACAGTAGAGAGGAAGTTGAGGTTAACTGAAATTCAGGTTTAATTGGACCATCACATTAATTAACAATTCAAGAGAGAAAATTGTTTTTTCATGCCGTAAATTTGACCATATACCATATGCCAGGAAGACAAGAGATAGAAAGAAATGAAAATCAACTGTTCTTACCTGTTAGATGCAGCAGCAAAAGACAGAAGATGAAACCAGTTGTCAAAAAAGCATCCAGTCAACAAAGTAAAGCCTTCAGTCAAATGCCAAATATTGGAAGAGGGCAGTAGCGATGCTCATTATGTGAAATACATTGATTCCTCGGATACTGATATGTACACAAGTAGCGATGAAAATGTTGGGCTGAGGTTTACAGGTGTTCTGCCATCTTACATTTCCCGGGCGATCCTTTGTAACGTTTTATCAAATGTTGAAACAGTGAAGGAGAAGATTTCATTGTAATCAAAGCACAAGGGAAAACTGCCGTGAGTGATCACTGTTAAGTTGCTCAAGTATGTAAGATGTACGATGATGGCTACTAAGTAAAATGTTTTACTAGAGTTGTTTCTACTACAATTTGAAGCTGCAGATGATGATGATGATGATACCTTTGTTGCTTCAAATAAAGTAACTGCCAGCCATGGCATTAGGGCCCATTATGAAAACATGATTTGGCTCTAGATTGACATTGCTAAATTCACTGTGCACTAGTTTAGTTATTTCCATGATTTTCATTGTTAATATACTTATAAAGGTGTATTTACCATCATTATTAATGTTGTTGCAATAAATTTTTGTATTTAGGACCCTGCAATTCATTTATTTAACAGAAGGGTCCTTAAACCCTGACATATGGCCCAGTTAACTCAGCCCAGGGTTGCCACAAGTTCTGGAAATCAGGGAATTTCTTATTTATTTATGTATTTATTTTTTTACTGAGATGTCATGCATTGTTGCTGGCTGGGTGCAGCTGAGTACGAGAGTTGCTTACCTACTCCCCCATTCTTACTGCTTCTCCCCTGTCCACCACTATGGCCAAAAATTTATTTGTGAGTGTGTGGTTGTCTTTTCTGTGCGCCTGTCTGCGGGCCTGCTAATCTGAAGCCCATCATTTCCCACTAATGTGCAGACCTGCCTGTCAGATATAGTCTCCTGATCTGCCTGCAGGTCAGGTCTGTTTGTGGGTGATTTTTGTGGTTCATCCATGGACGCAGGACTGCAGTCGTCCTTGGCAGGTCAGAGGCCATGGACGATGGTTTCCAGGAATTACGACCATGTCACTGCAAGTACATTGTACAGTGTGGCGTTTTATAGACATTTTATTTATTCTTGTACATTTTGACAATTCAAAAGTATATATATATATATATATATATATAATGTGTGTGGATGGATATGTGTGTGTGTGCGCGAGTGTAACCCGTCCTTTTTTCCCCCTAAGGTAAGTCTTTCCGCTCCCGGGATTGGAATGACTCCTTACCCTCTCCCTTAAAACCCACTTCCTTTCGTCTTTCCCTCTCCTTCCCTCTTTCCCGATGAGGCAACAGTTTGTTGCGAAAGCTTGAATTTTGTGTGTGTGTATGTATGTGTCTGTTTGTGTTTCTATCGACCTGCCAGTGCTTTAGTTCAAGACGCCTACTTTTTTCTGAGGTTATTTCTGAAATCAGTTAATGTATTTTAAATCTGCCATACGAATCCAAGGAAATGCATATTTTTGTCACCAAATGTGTTTCGTTTCATTGGAATAAAATAACATAATTGGTCATGATGAAACATACATACCATTTGGATGCTTTCTCTGTCTAAAAACAGAACATTGTGAAAGATGTTGATGTTAGTACTTAAGCATTTTGCTCACATGTTTAGAAATGCAGAAGTCATTACATTTTTTTGTCAACTTACGTCTTTACGTACCATTGAGATCTCAATACTTGTCTGGAAATCAGGAGAATATCTGGGAATTTCACTTGGAGAAACTTGGGGAAACCCTGCCAGCCACAGAGATGAAACGGTCCAAACGTAGGGTCAAAGTTCTTCTCCAGTCCTATAAAATCTGTGTTAGATAATAAAAAAATGAAAGTTAGATAATAAAAAAATGAAAGTGCCTATAGTTTTTGTACATGTTTTCCTCCAGATTCACGAATAGAGGTTTAAAAAGACTCATTCTTTGAGTAAGGTTTCAAGGGAAGAAAAAATATGTTAGTTTAACTCCAGCTTCTTCTACCATCCTGGACACACATGTGCTGCAAATGTTTCAGGTAATTCTTAGAGCAAAACAGACTGAACTTAATCTTTGCAAGTTTCATTACGGGATCTTTATATAATTTAATTTGTGTCGGTAGTTTTGTAAATTATGTTTTTTGTGATACTTTCATTACCCAACACTGGATTTAGGTCTTCATTCTGTTTTATTTTCACTTTTTGCATCAGCTTATCTTCATTTGCATTGCCATCGTTTTAATACTGAAAGAAGAGTAGAACTCTCTCAATAGTTGTACACAAGGATTTCTTTGCATCATTTGCAACTGCATGGCTTTGGTCGCATTATCTGTTCATACCATGTATATAAATGAGAAACAGTATGAGACCTTTCTTTGTGTCCAATACTAAACTGATTTTGTGATTGAAAATGACTGACATCAGTCCTGCAATCTCTGTTCTGTTCCAAAACATTTTTTGGTTTGTCCTTAGATATCAAATGCATCCAATTCTAACTATGGAATTCTTTTCTGGGGATCACAGATACAAACATGGACACAGTTTTCAAACTGCAGAAAATTATTGTAAGAAAAATAACTAAAAGTAATGGTCGAGCTCATTACAAAGAACTATTAAAAAAACAGGGTGTCCTTACTGCTCCAAGTGAATCTATGTACCAGCCAGTTGTGTATATTTGGGAAAACATTAACAAGTATTTGACTAATAGTCCTATACACAGTCGCGGAACAAGAGTCAGTTTGGACTTGCATTTACCAAGGAAAAACAAACAAAATTCAAAACAGGATTTTTTCTATCAGAGAATATAATTGTACAATAAATTGTCCAAGAAAATGAAACTTTTTCTAAATATATGTTTAACTTCTTACTTTTATTTATTTATTTTCAGATAGGAAGTCGTACAATCTGTGTACCAAGTTTCATGTAAACATTCCTCTTGCTAAGACATCCACAACTGTTATTCATCACCAATGATAAAATCTGCTACATTTGTAAAAATTGTATTCCTAAAAGGGAAAGCATAACTCAAATTCAGGACCTTTGTCCCATCTTCAGGTGCATGTGAAAAATTTTAAATCAATAACAACACCCATCCACATTTTTAATGCAAGAAGAGCTAAACAGAATCAATAGGAATCCATTAGGAAAAACCCCAATATATAGATTAAAATATGAATCCATACAAGGTGCATAACTGAGTTAAAAATAGATAAAAATGTGTTAAAATAGTGCATCCCTAGTACAGGGCTTGAAACAGGAGATCCTATTTGATCCTTGGCCTGTCGGAAAGCCCCTTGTACAGCAGGACCTGCATAAATAGAGAAAGGTGCCTGGGAGATTCCATGGTGACTCATGTTATATTTTGAAATCAGTGCTTTATTATGTTGGCTTTTTGTCAGTCTATAAACCGATATTTTCTTTTGTAAATCGTCATCATCATTATCATACATTATGTTATTCAGGCAAAGATCTTGAATTGATACTTAAGCTGGAAAGAGCATTAAAATTAAAAAACAAGAATGTAATTTATATTGTGGCTCATGTTATGAATTTGGGACACCCTATTGCTAATGTACAATTTAGGTCAAAAGTGTCCGCAAACTATGAGGATTGTGGATCTGGTTTTTATCACGGAAAGTGCAAATTAGGTTGCAGATTTCAAAAAATATTTATACTATGTAAAATATTGTCATATATTGAAAAAAGTGTGTCACTCAGTGTTATGTGACTCATGTTACTTGCTACTTATTCTGGGAAAAACTTTTCCCTGCAGGCAGAGAAATGAAAATATGACACTATTTACCAAGTAAGATAAACTTAACATTAACATTTCACTTTTTTAACACTATTACTAATTACAAAAGCATGACATCTTGGGAAATAAACTGTAATTTTAATTAAGTCAGAGAACTGAAAATACCTTCCTGCATTGACAACATGACGTGGATTAATTTTCTTTATAATTTTGTCCTGTGTGCACAGAATTTCATCACATTTTGCAGGCCAGATCCACACTTCATTGCACTGAGTAGATAATAATTTCAAAAATTGCACATACTTCTCCAGCATAGAATTTACCATTATATTCTACTTTGTACCAGTCTCTAATTTTTGCTCTTTCGTTTCTTCAGTATGATCTGCAGCAGGGAAATTCTTTGGAGACAGTAGATATGTTTGTAGTACTCATATCTTGTAGTACCAGTCTCTAATTTTTGCTCTTTCATTTCTTCAGTATGATCTGCAGCAGGGAAATTCTTTGGAGACAGTAGATATGTTTGTAGTACTCATATCTTGTAGTGAAACCAGTGAATGCTTTTTATGTTTGGTACTGATGATGCTGAAGAAAATATTCAAGCCAGATTAAGTTTTACATTGATTCCTTGAATTTCATCAGTAGACATATGAAAAACATGTGCACATAATTGTGATACTTGCAGCTGCCTGAGCAAAAGCGGATGCATCACCTATTACAAATTTTTGCCTTTTTACTGCATTGCAGACTTGCCGTTTCGCAGCTGCACAAATTCCATTTTCAGGTATAGTTGACAGTACATTGTATACAATCACAGTGTCCTTGGAGTGAAAATACTAACTTGTGCTTGTACCCAGTGTGCACTTTGCACCTCATCTTGATTCTCATCTTGATTAACACAAGTGTAATTTTCAGTAAAATCAATAAGCAGCAATGCATACTTCTTAGAATCTTGGCTCAGAACCATTTCCTTTTTCTGATAATAAGATGCAGATTGAATTCTCTTTGTTTAGCAATGAAAAAGAAACTGGGGAGTTATGGAAAAAATGTATTTCACTGTATCAGCTTTAGAGCCATTTTTTTCCATCTTCCAAACATACCACAATAAATTCACAATTTCCAGCTTCTGACATGTCACCTTAATTCTGCCAACAAAACTCACTGGGTGCATGGCATATGATAGCCGATACAAATGTGTTTCTGTCATCTGGAATATTACCAAGTTTCTTATGAAGGCTGCTGATAGTGTTTATGAAATTTTCATTATATTTATACAAACATACGTTATGTGGTAGTTTGCTGCTTAATTGAACATGTGGTGGCCATATTTCCCTGTGTTTTCTAACTTTCACCCTAGTTTTAGCACTTCTTTCTTCTAATAACAGTCATTGCTTATGTTGACTCATCTGTTGTTTCTGCTTCTGATGACTTCTTCTAGTTTCATCCAGATGCTTCTTCTTAAATTCTTCATATTTTCCTTCACTTTTTAACTTTTCCCTCCTCCTTTTCTGCCTTTCTGCTGTTGTTAAGGCCATCCTTTTTTTTTTTTTTTTTTGTACAATGTTGGTTGAAATTGGGAAAATTTTAATAGTGATATTAGTAAGACCTTCACACAAAGAAGTAAATTACTGAACAAGATGAATTTAGCTCTTACATTCATCTTAATATAATAACTTAATTACAGGAAAGCAGCTCATGTTACATGGAGGTTCATGCTGTTGTATTATATTATTTATCCTCACATATAATTTGCCTGCTTCAATTTTGTACTGTTGGTGCAAGACGTGGAGCTATGTCATTGTAATGTAAATAATGATATACTAATTCTTACCTGCCAATTAGTTGAAAATTACATGAAAAACATACGGCCTTATAAAAATGATTACAAATTATGGAGGGAAAGCAATAATGGGCAACAAACCATTGTTGCTATACAATAAAAGTCTAGGCTTTTCAAACAAAATGTAAAAAGTACCAAATTTTAAACATTCAAAAATCATAAGTATGCCCTACTTTACACAGAATATACCCTATCGATTTAAAAGAGCGGAAACTGCTGTTGAATCAGATATAGAACATTGATTGCTCAACATCTCATTATAAAACTAACTATTTTAATAGGGACCTTTATCCCTTTATGTAGGTCTTCCTCTGTAATAGGCTTTCTTACAGCCCAAGGGTCAAAGAGTATCTGCTGTTTCATGCCTTGTACCAGGGATCCACCATTTTAACATATTTTAACCTATTTATGCATCATTTACCGACTCACATTGTAATGTACGTATCGGGTGTTTTTCTAATGAATTACTGTTCATTTTGTTCAGCTTTTGTGATGGTTAACAATCTTGATGGGAGCTTTTATTGAATGATGCAGATGCACCTGAAGATGGGACAAAGGTGCCAAAACCAGGTTATGCTATCCTTTTTCAGAAATGAATAATTTTTGCAACTGTAGCAGATTTTATATTTGACAATTATGTGAAACCATTCCAGATGTTCCAGAGTTTACTTTGTAGGACCCCCCACCCGCCCTCCAACCCCTGTCAGGTTAGGTGTTATCAATACTGTCATCCATCAACCAGTGATTTCAAATAATGTGGATTTGTCACCACGTAAAATATATATATATATATATATATATATATATATATATATATATATATATATATATATATATATATATATATATATATATATATATAAAGATGAGGTGACTTACCGAACAAAAGCGCTGGCAGGTCGATAGACACACAAACATACACACAAAATTCACAAAATGTGTTTGTGTGTGTGTTTGTTTGTGTGTCTATCGACCTGCCAGCGCTTTTGTTCGGTAAGTCACCTCATCTTTGTTTTTATATATAATTTTTCCCACGTGGAATGTTTCTTCTTATATATATATATATATATATATATATATATATATATATATATGAATATAATAGAGGGAAACATTCCACGTGGGAAAAATATGTCTAAAAAGAAAGATGATGAAACTTACCAAACAAAAGCGCTGGCAGGTCGATAGACACACAAACAAACACAAACATACACACAAAATTCTAGCTTTCGCAACCAATGGTTGCCTCGTCAGGAAAGAGGGAAGGAGAAGGAAAGACAAAAGGATATGGGTTTTAAGGGAGAGGGTAAGGAGTCATTCCAATCCCGGGAGCGGAAAGACTTACCTTAGGGGGAAAAAAGGACAGGTATACACTCGCACACACACACATATCCATCCACACATACACAGACACAAGCAGACAAGCCTTTACAAATGTCTGCTTGTGTCTGTGTATGTGTGGATGGATATGTGTGTGTGTGCGAGTGTATACCTGTCCTTTTTTCCCCCTAAGGTAAGTCTTTCCGCTCCCGGGATTGGAATGACTCCTTACCCTCTCCCTTAAAACCCATATCCTTTTGTCTTTCCTTCTCCTTCCCTCTTTCCTGACGAGGCAACCATTGGTTGCGAAAGCTAGAATTTTGTGTGTATGTTTGTGTTTGTTTGTGTGTCTATCGACCTGCCAGCGCTTTTGTTTGGTAAGTTATATATATATATATATATATATATATATATATATATATATATATATATATATATATATATATATATATATATATAAAAAAACAAAGATGAGGTGACTTACCGAACAAAAACGCTGGTAGGTCGATACACACACAAACAAACACAAACATACACACAAAATTCAAGCTTTCGCAACAAATTGTTGCCTCATCAGGAAAGAGGGAAGGAGAGGGGAAGACGAAAGGAAGTGGGTTTTAAAGGAGAGGGTAAGGAGTCATTCCAATCCCGGGAGCGGAAAGACTTACCTTAGGGGGAAAAAAGGACAGGTATACACTCGCACACACGCACAGTCATTCCAATCCCGGGAGCGGAAAGACTTACCTTAGGGGGAAAAAAGGACAGGTATACACTCGCACACACGCACATATGTGCGTGTGTGCGAGTGTATACCTGTCCTTTTTTCCCCCTAAGGTAAGTCTTTCCGCTCCCGGGATTGGAATGACTCCTTACCCTCTCCTTTAAAACCCACTTCCTTTCGTCTTCCCCTCTCCTTCCCTCTTTCCTGATGAGGCAACAATTTGTTGCGAAAGCTTGAATTTTGTGTGTATGTTTGTGTGTCTATCGACCTGCCAGCGCTTTCGTTCGGTAAGTCACCTCATCTTTGAGAGATATATATATATATACACCTGTGATTTCAATCAAACTTCATACATACATGACACTACTGGCAAAACAAATAGCTGGGATAAAACACTACTTGTGCAATTGGCTTACAACATTTTTTTGGTTGTTGTGATGGACTGATGGGCAGTGTAAAGTGATTTCTATTGTGCCCTGATATTGTGAAGTTTCTAATGTGATTTGAGGTATTAATAACAAAAAAATTTCCATCCAAAATCACTTATTCCTGTGGAGCTACCAACAGTTTGTCAGTTTTTGCTTTGGTTTTGTTTTCATATTAATATGAATTAATTCACCAATTAGTGATGTCATCTGTTGGTTGTTACGTGAGGCTCGTCGGTCTGCCATGTTAATGAAGTCATCAGTTCAACAGTGTTTTTTACTAATTCCTACATTGCTCCAAGCATTCTAGTGATTTGCCTAAAAGTTATCACCCCCCCTGCCCTTCATCCTTCTCTCTTTCCCCTTTCCAGCATCTCTCAGCCCTTTGAGTACTATGACTTTCCTAAAACACACATGCACACACGGGAGTCACTGATTATGTTACAAACTTTCAGGCATGAGGGATGATGGAGAAGGGTGATTGTATCAATTTGAGGTGAGGAACCCTGGTCCAGAAATGACCAAGTCAAAAGTTATAAGCTAATATCATTTTGATACCTCTGACAGTGGACCTCTTCTACTGCAGATACTTTTCTTTCAATATTTTGGAAGGAGGTAGTATATACCAAATCAAGAAAAAAATGTGTAGTAAACATGGCATCTAAGGTGCTTACCCTAAGGGCTACGAGCACGAGATGTTTCACAGTGGCAAAGGTGAAAAAGTCCTCACAGCTCATAATTCATACATTTTAGAGCTCAAGTTTCAACATTTTTTTCCCTTGTTTTGGTACATACAAGCTCCTCCCAATATATGGAAAACAAAGAGCTTCTAGTAGAACAGCTGTGTGTCACAATATTGGAGGTGAACAAGTGCTCTTTTAAGATGTGCACTGTAGAACTCATGTTGACCGGACATTTTTACCTTGTTTTGGTGTAAGGAACCCATCCTTAGAGACTGTAAAGGGATTTAGTTACACTGTGTGTGTGTGTGTGTTTCTTTCAGATAGAGAACCTCCGTTTTAATGAATCGCTGTGGACTCAGATATGTTTTCCTTAAATGGGGGTTCTGCCTAGGTACATGGAAGGAATGACATTCAAATTTGAAATTCCGAAGTAAATTTAAAACATAAATGTCAACTGTTCGAACACACAGGTTTTCATTTACAACATGAAATGTAGAATCAAATGCATCAGTTCTTAATCATAACAGACACACCTGATATTCTCCGATTACAGTGCCCTCTACCACAAATGGGAAACAGTTGTTTGAGTAAATCACACATATGAGGGTGGATTGAAAAGTTCTTGGAACCAAACAGGAAAAAAAAAAAAAAAATTACTTACATCACTGAAACTTTTTAAATTTTTCAATGTAGTCTCCTTGTAGATTAATGTGCTTTGTCAAATGATAGTCCAGTGCCTTGATCCCATCTTGAAAATGAGTTTCCTCCATGCCTGCAAAATAGTTGTCAACTCCGTCTGTCAATTCTTCTTTTGAAGTGAATCTTCGTCCACAAAGAAAAATTTTCAGTTTTGGGAAGAGATGGAATCAAGCCATCAAGCCATATCAAGTGAATAAGTCGGGTGTGGCAACAATTCATACCTTAGTTCGTGTAATTTTCCCATGGTGGCTGCACATGTGTGCAGGCGTGCATTGTCTTGATGGAAGATGACTTTCTTCCTTGCCTAACCTGGCTTTTCTTCATGTATCTTTTGTTGCAATTTGTCCAGGAGGTTAGCATAGTATTCTCCAGTAATTGTTTGCCCAGTGGGGAGATACTCTACAAACAGAATCCCCTTTGCATCCCAGAACACTGATGCCATGACCTTTGCCGCCAAAGAAATTGTCTTTGCTTTCTTTGATGGTGGGGAATCAGCATGTTTCCACTGCTTTGACTGTTGTTTCGTCTCTGGGTCGAGTAGGCACCCAAGTTTCATCTGTGGGCACAAACAATGCGACGAAGCTAGCTGCCTCCTTAAATTCGTTTTTTCATTTTTGACTAATTACTATTAACATTCGTGAGTATAATCTGCATTTTCATAAAAGAGAAAGTTTGGTCTTCAGTTTTAAAGGATATAGCACCAGATCTAATTTTGTGCTTAGTTTTGTGTATGTAATTAATTTGCTAATTCATTTTGATTATTCCTAGTTAATATCTTTTGTTATAGGGTTAAATCGGTAATTGTTTTGCAACTTAAATTCTATTGTTGACTTATAAACTAATGTAAATTCTGTAATAAAGATAAACATTTGGAAAAAGAATCACTAGGCTTTTTAAGATATTTATTTGGCTCTATTCGGAAACCTGTTAGGAAAGCCAGCTTTTAATTAATTCCAGTTTTGTCAAAAGTATTGTTTGTATAACTATATCTGTTAATTTCATCATTTAAACAAATAATTCAGCTTAAACCTAGTAGTAGAAGAAACTGTTAAAAAGGAAGAATTTTTCCATTCATTTAGGTGATTGAATGAAGTATGTTTTAATTGTAATTTCTGTAACTTTAACATCGAACAGTGTATAGTTTCAGTACCTATTATTGTGATGATATATAAAGGCCCGGTTTTTAGTCCCAAGACAGTCAGTCCACGGCCGAGTTTCAGACAAGAAACTTCTGTTGGTTAGAACAATAATAATGCATCAACTTAACTGTGAAATAAGTGTAACACAGTTAGGCCATGTATTAAAACAATGACAGTGTCTGTTCAATACATACCATATTATTCTGCAAGCACTGCATGGTTAGATTTTTTCTGCTCATAGATATTTAACAGTAAACTATTGTAGCAGGATGCTGATGTTTGCCTGCAACCTATTAGTGAGGCTTATTAAAATTTGCCAATAGTTAACTGGCCATATTAGCTGTGTATATTGGGGGGTTGTGGACAGTGAAAGTAAAGAACTGTGAAACGCTACTGTGCACCTGTCCTCTACATCATTTATAGTAGTCAGTGTTGAACTTCCACCTCCTATTTTTCGGCCAGTATAACAATGCAGTACATTGACACCGAAGACCATCAGGAAAGAAATAAAGCAGGCGAACTTCACAACCGGTGCAAAAAATCTTGTTCATTTCTTCTAAAAGGGGCCAAATATTGTTCTGGTATGTCCATTCTCATGTATTTTTGATCCAGCGTCAAGAGTTGCAACACCCATCTTGCAGATAATTTCTAATTTTTCTTTTGAAATATAATATACCCTTTCAGATGACATCTGGCAAGCGGGAGCAATTTCACACACTTTCAATCGGCGATCCTCCACGACCATTTTGTGCACTTTTGCAATGATTTCTGGAGCAGTGGCACATCTTTGCCAAACACTGTGTAGATCATCATCCAAGCTCTCCCAACCAAATTTGAATTCATGTGTCAACTTGGCAACAGTTGAATATGAATGAGAAGAATCCCCCATTGTATTCTGGAAATCGGCATGTATGTCCTCCGCTTTCATACCTTTCTTTATGAAGTGCTTAATCATTGCTCGAGTCACAATTTTTTTTCCATCTTCGCAAATCACTATGTGGTAACAACACAGAGCCATACCACCACAGCTCTCTTCCAGGAGCACTGATGTGGCATGTGTTTACAGACACAACAGTCCAATGAATATCACATGAACAACTCATTGTGCTAGTGCTGACCTCTTGTGGTGATTCCGAGAACTTTTCAAACCACCCTCTTATTTCTTGGCATAGAATCTGAATATGCAATAAAGGGGGTGGGGGATTCCCACTTGAAAATATGAAGTTGACCACGGGGGTGGCTGGTTATGTGGTGGCCAGTTGTAGCACAGACCAATGTCCTCTTTACAAATATGAACTTCTTATCTAGAATTTATTTTATTTTATTTATTTATTTATTTTTTTTTTTCATTCAGTGTTTCATTTTCGAGATATTTAGTTATCACAAATTAAAACAGTCACCATTTATACTTGATAGACAAAGTTAGTTACTTATCGCAAGTGTCGGGCTTCACACGACACTTGATTAAATAGACAGCACATGAGTAAAGGTTCTCATCTCTTTCATGTGTATCTGTTGCACAAATACTATCCACTAGTGCACTAGATTACATCCATTAGTAATACACGTTTCTCAATTTAGTCAGTTATGAGTATTGAAACTGCCTGTCTGTTTTAAGTTTGAATGTATTGCCTTTGCAGTGACATTATAGTCACCATGTTCTTAATGTTGTTTGTCACATGTTCACTATGTCACTGGTCAAAGCTGATGACCGGTATCACAATTTCCTCTCTGTCCGTTATGTCTTTCTCCAACAGAATGTTTCCATCTATTAGGGCATATATTTACTAAGTTTTATTCCAGTAGCTCCTAGTGTTCCAGAGTTACACTGATATGTCACTACATTCCCATCCCATCCCCACAAATAGAGCTGCAAGAATTGCATTATTCTGACAGTATCTTTTTTCCCTTGTGGACGTATCACTCCCCAAGACCTGTGTACTAAATTTGGTTGAAGTTTCTCCTTGCCTTTGGAAACTATGCTTTCATGTCATTCCAACATACTCATCACCTTTCCTAATAGTTCTTTGATTGTGTAAGTCTCTTAGTGTTTTTTTCCAGATATTAAGCCATGTGTAACAAATTTGGTGGCTTCAGGTGTTCTCGAGTTGCGCTTTCCAGTTGTCACTGAATGTCATCAGTGCTGTCACCGATCATACAAGCAACCACAAAAAGTGTAGTGTACCTCAGTTTGATTATTTTTGTGTCAACACCTTCTCCTCCACACTTGCCCTCCCACCTCACTCCTAAGGGTGCAGGGGTTGTCTTATCCTAACATCATGTTTCACCAGATAATAAGTTATACATTTATCAGATTTTGCTGAAAGTGTTCCAGGCATTGCCAAGTTATGGTTGTGTGTCATTTTCCCTACCCAATCTCCATAAAGAAGGGCCCTACATTTTATGAAAGCCATTCACGTGCTGTGCTTGTTCACAGTATGCTGGTAATGTGTCTCTATCAAGTTGGAGGCAACCAGTGGGGTATTGATATGGTAGTCAGTGGTAATTTGCTAACTAGATAAATTTTCGTGCCACTTTATGTAAATACAGAAAATTTAGATAGCGCCATCCGCTCTAATTCATATCTTTTGCCACTACAACAAATATTTATATTTCATACAAAATCATTAATTACATTTCAACATAAAAAAGCATATGAATATATGTAATAATTGCTGAAGTCATATTTGTAATATCGGCAATATTGTATCATAATGCGACAAAAAGAAAATCGGTCCAGATCGCGAATGGTGTTTATTTTTTTGATTGACATAGTTTATTTTTTTGATTGACATAGAATGAAAAATGAGAGAAAACTCATTGCCTTGATGGCTATTTAATCTTGGATTATTGCTGGAGTATTACACAGCTGCAACATGGTTTTTATGAAGGGAGGTTAACATCATTGACACACTGTCAGTTACATTATAGTTGACTTGGGGCATTTTTGACAGTTCCTACCAGGTAGAATTATACAGATTGACCATTTTTTTTAATAGTTGTATATTTGAGTGCTGAGATGTTGGATAAGGAAATAAGTACAGGGGGAAAGAGAGTGTCGGACTCTCACCTCTAGTGATAATCTGAAGTACTGATTTTTGACTTCTTGTTATGGATTGACAAAATACCACAACCAACAATAAACTGTGGGTTGATGAGTGACCCATAAGGCACAGCAGACACCTCTCAGAGCCTCTCACAAAGAAATCATTGTACTCTATCAACCACATATTGGTCATGAGACACTTGCCTGTGAGTTCATCTGATAGTGTGTATGAGGTGCCCTCATGACAGTGTATGAGTGGTAGTCATAAAGTTTTAGTGTTATCGTGAAAAAATAAAATTACTTAATGCAGGAATGTGTTTGCAGTTGTGGTGCACATTGGAGTCCCTTAACCACAGCACCACAAAGGCCACTAGGGCATCCAAATCAACTGTCACACAATGTTCACAAAGAAGTGTTGTGTGGTAATTCATTTTCGGCAGCTGCAGAAATGTCACAGCTGAGTCACGACAATCCAGCACTAAAGAAGTCATATGGATTGACCTTAGAGAGCTGCAGCATTTTTGCTCCTGCTGAAAAAAAGTTACTGCACAACACACTGCTTTATCAGTGCGTTGTGCTATTCTCTCTCAGTTCCTCTGGTGGCATTTGAATGTAACAGCTCATTCTTCATATGATTCCGAGAACTGATTTAGCTTACCTTTCATGCAAAATGATCTGATTCAGGTTGCTTAATTAACTGTTACATCATTAGGTAGGATCCATGTAGGTAATTTCACTTTTGAACAATGAAATATAATTTTCAGTAACATCATGTCAAGTTTCTCATCAGTCTTGCATCCATCCACTGCAGGGAACGTATAATCAATTTGTTTGGTTACAGTTAGAAGCATTCTGTTATGAACAATCAAATAATAAAACATACACCAAACATACTGATTTTATAATGTTTGAAACCTGTAACTACTCGGATTAACATACTAAAAAGTCAGCTTAATATGCAATTGGTAATCATCACAACATAATTACTGAAACACATAAAACAAAATCTTATTGATGATATAACCAAAGTGATTATTTGGACCATTCTAATATTTATTGAAATTCTATTCATATAAAAAAAAAATGTACGCATATTTGAAACCAGAAACATGTTAGGAAGATCTGGAATGGGGTAGTTATAGAACAGTTAACAACAATGTAATCAGCATTATTTATTCAAATCATTTCACTTATTTTTCCATGAAAAAGACAGATGTGTATTCGACATTGTATAGTATTTTATGTAATTCAACTGTAATCACTGAACGATAACATTTTCTGTAATAGTGAACAACTTCTGCAATAGTTATTAAGAAAATTACAATACATGATGGTGTTCTGACTGCCAGTGACTGTATATAAGGCCCATGAGGAAAAGTGTAGTACAGTGTAAGATCTTGATCAGGACTCTGTGACATAATAAATAGCACATCTGAAACAAGAACTGTCCACACTTTTATTGAGAACTGTGCAGTTCTCCTGCTCATTTTCGCTTTACAAACTTCCACGAAACAGTATCTGCAGTGGAGCATCAACAGCAAGATAAGATGGCGATGTTAATTATTATTCTGAGAAAATACTGAGTTACCTCCACCAAACTGCACATTAATGTTACGAAAAGATGATTAACTTCCAGTTTGTTTTCATTTTTGTGACAGTGTCTTTTATCCCCAGTGTAGCAGGTACGCCACATGTCCTTTGGTACTCTGGCACAGCGACACTAAAGTGTACTTGGGCTGCAGACATGTACCTGCTAACAAACAAGAAGTTAACTAAAAACTTTATTTGTTAACTTTTATTTGTAATGATGGCCAAAGTAGGGAAGATGTAATATGCAGACTGGCATAGCAAGGAAAACAGTTCCAAAAAAAGAGAAGTTTGATAACGTGGAAAGTAAATTAGTGTTAAGTATTGTGTGGAGATCTTTGCAGTGTAGCCTTGTATGGAAGTGAAGTGTGGACGATAAACAGTCCAGACGAGAGGAGAAAAGAAGCTTTTGAAAGTTGGAGCTGCAGAAGAATGCTGAGCATTAGGTGGGGAGGTAATTAGTGAGGTGGTACTGAGATTGGTAAGTGAGATAAATGGGGGAAGGGGGGAGATGAACATTGTAGAGGGAAACCAAGAATTCACTACAGTAAGCAGGGTCATATGTTGCCATAGCTATGCGGAGGTGAAAAGGTTTCTGTGGGATAATAGCTTGGAGAGCTGTGTCAGACCAGTTTACAGGCTAAAGACCACATGTTTCCTTTTTTGCAACAGTAATTAATATTTATATAATGGAAGGAAACATTCCACGTGGGAAAAATTATATATAAAAACAAAGATGAGGTGACTTACCGATCAAAAGCGCTGGCAGGTCGATAGACACACAAACAAACACAAACATACACACAAAATTCAAGCTTTCGCAACAAACTGTTGCCTCATCAGGAAAGAGGGAAGGAGAGGGGAAGACGAAAGGAAGTGGGTTTTAAGGGAGAGGGTAAGGAGTCATTCCAATCCCGGGAGCGGAAAGACTTACCTTCCCGCTCCCGGGATTGGAATGACTCCTTACCCTCTCCCTTAAAACCCACTTCCTTTCGTCTTCCCCTCTCCTTCCCTCTTTCCTGATGAGGCAACAGTTTGTTGCGAAAGCTTGAATTTTGTGTGTATGTTTGTGTTTGTTTGTGTGTCTATTGACTTGCCAGCGCTTTTGTTCGGTAAGTCACCTCATCTTTGTTTTTATATATAGTAATTAATATTTTATGTTTACCCTTCACACGCGTTACACTCATCTGAGTCAAGTTGAAAACTGAACCCAAACCGGTGGTGGATACATATGGGGGCACATAGGGTGCGCACCCCTGCTTTCGGGGCTGCTCGCATTGCCATCTGCACTGGCCCCGTCAGCCAGCCCGCACGCTATTCATTCATTTTTTTCATCAGTCAACTCAACTGAATCGAGTTATCGAGTAGTTGTACTTCCCTACGTAGCACGCATGTCCACGTCATCATATTTTATACATTTCTGTCTGGCACATAGATAGCTAACACATACCTACGAGCAAAGTCGCGGCCATTGTAGTGATCTCGATATGTTATTCTGTGTGGCAATTGTTCGAGAAAAGTCGTGAATATTCTACTGTTTTCTTGTACAGAGAACCTTCGATAGGTGCGTTACAAATATGGACTATTTGCTGAAGAGGAAGCTAGTTTACATTCAGAAGCATAAACGTCCTTAATGATTGTGATTCTGTTACGCAAGCATTGTCTGTTTGTCCTAGATCTGACTGTCCTACTTTGCACAGGCTGTACAAAATATTTGCTTGTCTAACTGCATCTATTGCTACAGCAGAAATAAGTTTTTCAGTATTGCAGCATACAAAGACGTGACTGAGGTCGACAATGGAAGAGGATCGACTTAATGGCTTAGCTCTATTGAACACTCGTCCTGACATTGATTGTCCTATTGACGATGTAATTAATCAATTTGCCAGGAAGAATAGGTACATAGAATTCATCATTTAAGGAAGAAAATCACAATTGTAACTTTTTTATATCATGATATGGCATTGTCTTGTCTATGTATATAATCAGTTTAGATTAAACTTTCGTAAACTTTGCATGTGACTTGATTATTTTTTTATTACAGTAAAAGTAAATTATTTTTTACTATGGTAAAAGATTTTTTTTTACGGTAAAAGTAAAGGTAGCTCAAGATATCTTTAGCGCCCCCCTCCTTGAGGTTTTTCTGTATCCACCACTGACCTGAACACCTTCCAACTCATAGTACTCAAAGATGGTACTGTAGTTAGTGAATGAGTGAATGAATACTGCATTTGTTAAGAGGAAATTGGATATTTCAGAAAAAATGTAGTGCCCTTTTAAGTTACTGTTGTGAGGATGGATGTGCAAGCCGTTGCTCTCACCACATCAAGGTTCTCAAGAGGTCTCCAGCTATGTTTTGGCCCCATAATGAGACACTTAAGTGTACATTTCTAGTGTTCTAACCTGATGACCATTTTAGTTCCTGCAAATAATATTTCTCACCCATTTTTAGGAAGAAAAGGTCAGTACTTTTGAGATCCCTGTTAGTACATCGTGCACTGGTGTCACCGTAAGGTGTGCACGCTTCTTGCCTTAGATGTTGTTCTTCACTGGGGTCCTTTTGCTGAGCTGCTTCCACGCTGCACCCCCCCCCCCCCCCCCCCCTTCTTCCCCTCCCCCTAAGTTCTCCTTCAAGTGCTTCATTTTAATAACACAGTACAGATTTTAGCCATGATGGCAAGGTCAACAGCACTGAAATAGACTGTTACATTTTCTCTTTTGGTATTACAATTTTAGTTGAATTTCCTGAGGGTTGAGGAACACATTACTATGCTGTTTAGTCCATTTATAACCATCATAATCTGTATTCTTGTTTCTTGCATTGTTCTTGATAACATGTTTTAGACGTTTCTGCTCTTTCCTTGCTCCTAAAAATAGTTCCTTGTGCCCCTCCTACTTCTACCAAATTAATAGTTCCTGACTGCCCTTACACATAATTTGAATAACATTTCGTGTTGTGTATTTTCAATAGACTTTAGCCACCATTTCATGATAGTGCCTCCTTATTGTGTTCTTTGTTTTCTAAATTTTTAACATTTCAGTAACATTTGATGTTGACACAAGGCCCAAACTTACCCATAATGGATGTAGGCAGGAGAATAATGGAGGTGGCATGCAATTAGTGTATGACCAACAGCGTAACCTCGAATCTCATAAAAATTCTTTTTATATAACACCAAACAAATGTGGCTCACTGTTATACAGCAGGTGAGACTCCATGTGTGAAGTTGCTAGGCATCCAGATGCATAATAAACTGAAGCGGCACTATTTCAAGGATAAAAGCTCAATTCTGCATTCTTTGCACCCAGAAATCCTTTTAAGTGTGTTGAGCTGCACTAGCATGCTTTTACTTAGTATTGTCTTACAGCACAATTTTCTGGGTATTGCAATTAAGTTGAAAGAAGTTTTCAGTATACGCAAGCGTGCAATAAGAATATTGTCTAAAGTTGAGAAACATAAGAGAACTTGTGATTGTTACACTTACATGATGATAAATTACTTCGGAGTGGTATCTGTACTTAATGACAAGGGTGAATTTAGGATGAACTCTGCAATTCACTACAACAATAGTAGTGATAAAATGACTTCCACATAAACTATTCATTCCTCTGTAGGGCTCAGAATGGAGTTTTATACTCTGATGCAAAGGTTTATAACAGGTTGTTAGTAGAAATCAGATTGGAAACCTCATAACTTGAAAAGCAGAGTAAGGGATACGTATCAGAATATTGCATTGTGTTACACAGACACTGAGTTTGCGAGTATATAGCCAGCTGACAGTGTTCTGTGTAAAGTAATTATTTTGTTTGCAGTATTGTATAAAACCAACAGCTGAGTGCTATAATGGAACAAGCAGTGGCAGTTTTTGCAGTTGCTGTTTTTCTCCTAATATGAACACTTAAAATAATCTAGAAGTAGTACCCAGAGCTGTCCGTGTGAGTACATTAGCACTAGTCATAATTTGTTGTTAGTATACGTTGTGGAAATGAGCTGCAGATGCTGTTTGTGCCTATTAATGTACAACTTGATTTATTACAAATGCCTAAAGCCTGTGTTTTATTATGTGATTTATGCTAAACAATGTGTGAAATGAATTAATAAATGACAGTTCTTTCAATTGACCGTTGCTCTTCTCTCTAATGTTGTGCTAATGTGTCGGGCCTGTTATCTGCTCACAGGCATCTACAGGAGAGGAAGCGGCACATGCACTGTCTGGCGAGATAGAAATCAAAGAGGAACCAGTAAGTATATTAATGGAAATATTCATTGTGGCTTTTCATTGGTGTATTTCTTTTTGTGCAGCCATCATTAAAATATTCAGTCCATTGTCTCCCCAACAAATCATTGTGCACAGGTAAAAAGTAGGTGTATGGATGTACACATGGCTACTGCTGTGTGTGTGTGTGTGTGTGTGTGTGTGTGTGTGTGTGTGTTTGCTTGTTTGTTTGTACCTTTGTAGGTAACTGTATGCAGAATTGAAGTTCCATAAAGGATAATAAGTTGTTGGCCTATTAGTTATGTTATTTGTGAAAAGATAACACTAAGAATATAAATTCAGAGATATCCTACTTTGCTACTTAAAACCTTTTGAACTTTAATCAAAAGCTGAGCAGAAGTATGGCAGTGCCTCAGTTTCATTCATTTCACTCGCACATCATGTTGAGTGTTCCCATAATGGAAAAGATTCTTTTGGGATGTGGCATGAATAAAGTTATACATTGACTGCAGCAGGCATTGCTGTAAAGTATACTAATACCAAAACAAGTCTCATGCTGGCCTATTAATGCTGATAATTATGAAACATACAGACCTGTGAAGCTCTCCTGTTGATCAAATAAATCTATGACCATTTGTTCTGCTCCTCCTTGTATACCTTCAATAACCTCAGTTATTCCTGTTTGAAATTTGTTCCACACGCTTTAGCGATATTCTTAGATGGGACACACTGATGCTGTTAAACAGTCTCTCTTTTACATTGCTTTGAATTCATGTTGATATATGACAGAATATTTTCGCAGGTGTTTTCAGTTAGTGCTTAATTTAAAATAACTGCATCATCCACAAAAGTCTGAAGGTACTATTAATATTTTCTGCCAGATCATTAATGTACAACATGAATAGCAAATGTCCCAACACACTTCCCTGGGGCACACCTAAAGTTGCGTCTACATCTATCCAGTTGATATTCCATCCCGGAGTTTCTTTTGCTTGATTTCAGTTTTACTTCCAGTGTTCCCCTGCAGTGTTTACAGAGACTAGTTACTAACATTCCATTTCTTCTCCCTATAGTGATCCCCTACAATTGCGTCCTCTCTGTCTAGAAATGCTCTGTCCGGTCACAAATTACATCGTAATTACCTTACTTCGTGTTACTCTGGTGCTGAGTCAAGTGCTACCTGAAGACTCGTATGTTGTTTCTGTGTTAAACATAAATTTAATTTTATAGAATTCCTTTCTGTTTTCAAGACCTTTAATTCTCATGCTGCTCTATTCTTCAAGAATCAGCTGAGAAATTTGGAAACTGAGGTTGATATAAACATAAATGTTTTTACTAAAGAGTTATTTGGGAGGGTCGGACATCATAATCCCCATGGATCGTCACCCACATCCCCCCCCTCCCTTTTCTCAGATACGCGCTTGCCCACAAGGAATATTGTTGCTTTATGACATTGTCAGTATTTATTCCTAAATTCTTGACACTTTCTACAACACCACTATTTAAGTGAATGCATTGTGCAACATTTCAACACAACACAAAGAACTTGATAGTTACATTGACCAATCTCAGCAATAGCTGAAACTATTAGTGCCTAAAATTTCTATAAGTATTACATACATAGCATCCAGATCCTTCTAGAGCAGGATGTATTTCAAATGAATTTTAGTATTGTCTTAATTGAAATTATTTTTCAGGTATAATTTTCAAAATGTTTTCTGGAAGTAATTATGTATACAAATATAATAGAGGGAAACATTCCACGTGGGAAAAATATATCTAAAAACAGAGATGATGTGACTTACCAAACGAAAGTGCTGGCATGTTGATAGACACACAAACAAACACAAACATACACACAAAATTCAAGCTTTCACAACCAACGGTTGCTTCATCAGGAAAGAGGGGAGGGAAAGATGAAAGGATCTGGGTTTTAAGGGAGAGGGTAAGGAGTCATTCCAATCCCAGGAGCAGAAAGACTTACCTTACTTTTGTGTGTATGTTTGTGTTTGTTTGTGTTTGTTTGTGTGTCTATCAACATGCCAGCGCTTTCGTTTGGTAAGTCACATCATCTTTGTTTTTAGATATAATTATGTATATAGATATTTATGTACCTAATAATTAATAATGAAGGTTGCAAATTTGGACAATATAAAAATTATCGGCTTCTTGTCATTGTATAATTGTCAGTTGAATTATTGGTAATAAAACTAGAAAAATAAAAAAAACAAATTTTGTTTGCATAAAAACTGAAGCATAATAATATTAGTTTCACTGTAAAGTGCTTTTTGACTCATTTAGTTTAACATTTGTGATTACTAATTTTTGTGGCTGAAGACTAATGTTGCTAAATGGATTGATATGAAAAATAAAATGGTGTGCTGGTGATCAAATATATACAAAATTATCTGTAAATGTGTATTGTATAGTTTAAATATAAAAATTAACCCACGTCAGGCCGAAATTTAGGCAGAATCGAATAATCAATTGAAGTATGAAAGTTCTGAGGAGGCAAGATTCATTAAAAGTGCTGAACTGCTAACCATTCTTTTTGTGTATCAGTCTTAGTGGATGTACAGCTTGCTTAATATGTGAACTGAAGTTCAAGTCTCAACCCTGAGAAATAAGGTCTTGTTATGTGCAGAATAGTATAATAATTTACTATTGTGCATGTAATTTTTTATTTTTATTTTGGGTGTCTGTCTGAACCCATTCTGTTTCCTTACCTGCAGATATTGACTGACCCCTACCAGCAATCACTGGAAGAAATTGAACAGATCTTCATAAAAGAAGAGAACATTGTAAGTATTACTATCTATTCTTTTCCACATGTGTGGTAGCATTTTACTCAGTTTGTAATTACATGGTGTGTCTTGTATTGATGTTCCTTTTTTAAATTGTGTCAGCACAAAAAAAAAAAATGATAATATACTGCAAATTAATGTATGTGTGTAAGACTTGTTCAAAAAGTGAGAGACAAGTTACTAGATTTCATGAGGTTTGTAACTGTCTTACTCACGAAGTTCTAAATTTTCCTGTACTGAAAACTGCTGTTATCACCAGTGTTATTACTAAATCTTGTGTTCATTCTTACCATTGTTAACTGTAGCTGAAGAATCTAGATGATGACTATTAACAATAGCGACTGTAATGGCGAAAACAGGTTTAGATTAGAAAGGTTGATTTAATAGGTGACAAACTTCAGTAAAATTCACCTTTCAACAGATCATCTTAAAAGAGAATATTGCATGCAATATTAGGAATAATCTCCCTAGTTGATATCCTGTAGGAATCTTAATTACTGTTACCTCAGTATTACTTTCACAACTGTCCTGTTTGGTAGGAGCCGCTCTCCATTTGCATCTGTCAGTTTGTGCCGGTGCCGAGCCGGCTCAGCCAGCATTGTTAGATTAAAAAAAAAAAATACCCTTTTATTATCAGTAATTATGGATTTCACTGGTGCACTGCTGTTTTGTAATATTGTGCCTGAGCAATAGTAACAAGTGTATAATTGTGAAGGAATAAATACCTAAAAATTAAATAGATGATGATGTGGGCTTGGTATGCTCGTAGGTTTTAACAATAGTGTTTGAACTCACATCTTGTAGGTGGCTCTATGGGAGAGGACGAAATAACGCAACAGTCGCCTAATGTAATGTAGGGGCACCTGTACTGCCCTCAGAGTTCTTGAAAATGACACACACACTATTTCTGTTGTCATATAAGGCCCCAGTGTTAATAGGAGCCCTTTACAGTGGGCTGTTCTGTGGGTGATTATTAATAAAACATTAAACCAGTGTGTCTGAGGAAACAAAAAAAATTATTTTACTTTAACTTTTGGTGTTTTGAGTTTAGAGGAATTGTTTCCTTTTCATGTTATTTCCTTCTCTGATCACATTTTTTTTCTTTTTTGTGCATCATAGCAGTTTAAATACATCCATTTGTTTTCCTAATGTTGCATACAACTCCAGTGTAACAATTTTTGTAGTCTCAAGTGTAGCTGTTCCTCACCTTTCTTCCTTTTTCAAACCAGAATCATTGTGATTTTACCATTAAGTTTAACTTGAGCAACAGGGAATTCTCAGATCCTCAACTGATTGATAAATATACACAATTCTTCAAGTGCCTCATCTTCAAAGCAACTGGTGATCATTAGCGTGTTCTGCTGTGTGCCCATAACTTTTCTGAACAGCAATTCTTTTTTCAACCCAAACCTGGGTTCTTTAGCTAGGATAATGTTTTATGTCCGGGACCACATCTGGGGACTGGTGATATTTATTATGGTGCATTATGTTGCCAAAGTATTAGAATTTGCTTTTCTTGATGGTATTGAGAATTTTTAAATTTTTGCTCATGCGGTGCAGTACTTCCACATTTGTGACTTCATCTGTCCATTGTATCCTCAGTATTCTCCGATATGCCCACATTCAGATGCCTCCAATTTATTACTTAATATTGTATAGAATTACCTGTGCATTCTTACTATTACATAAGAATACAAACAGTTACATGTCGTAATTCTTAGGCAGTGGGCATAGGACAAAAAATCTTGATATGGTTTCATTGTGGTTCTGAAATGGTTCCAAAAAGACACAAATTGCAATGAGACACTCGTATTTTTGTGTTTCAATCTGCATCTGATACTATTTGGGTGTCAGTACATTCTGCATTGTGTAAACTTCTGAAATAAGAGCTTAACAACCACAAAAATATCACTCTACATATTGTATAACATTTATAACACACAAGTATTATAAATAAGTTACTTTCACATGAGAGAGTTCACCACATTAAATTATAGGTGACATGAGAACGTATGACTCTTTTTAATACGCCAATTTTTCTACCATCAAAATATGTAGTTGCAGCTGTGACAAACATGTCATTCGTATGGCTGCGCTGTCTCCTCACAGTGGTTGATGGGATTTGTACCATCATTGCATGTAGTTGCAACTGTGATTAGCTGGTACAAACATGTTGTTCGTATGCCTATACCGTGTCCTCACGGTGGTTCCTTACAAAGAAATTCTTCCAGTTCTTGTAAAGATACTGGAAGATAACTGCAGGTCTGAAATTACGTTTTTAAAACAGACCACAGCGGCTAGGCAGTATTCAGACCTGTGGATTGTGGACACCTCATGTGACCTGTGTTCCGTGAAGTTTTGGGTACTGCTGTGTGTGTGCATAACAAGCTGCCACAATATTTCAGCACTGTCTTCTAGCCACCTTCAGGTATATATCATTGCACCAAGTTGCAGATATCTGGCAGTTCACCTGAAATTTCATAGGACGATATCGAGGGTGAGATATTGTGTGAAAAGCTTGTAAGGGTGTTACAGGGTAGGTTGTGGTTAGAAATATTGTTAAAAAATTTTATATGCTACACCATTTCTGAGTTAATTAACATTGAAGTTAGCTGTAAAGACTGTTGTGTGTGTAGTTTCAAGCAGCCCACCATATACAGTTAGTGTCAGCTGTTCTCAAGCATAAATAATAGTGCATGAGACTACTCAGCCGTTGGCTCTGCTTCAATCCTTACTGCCGCCCCGTGACCGATTTTTGTATTGTTCTCTCGTTTGGTATTTGGAAATCATAGGAAAAGCAGGTTTGGTGACCTCTCTTCTCCAGAGGACAAATTTACGTAAAAGGAAGAAAATGAGCATGGAGCACAAGCTGTACTTCCTTTCGGAAAAAGACAGACTGAAAGAATGGAAAATATGAAATGCAGAATAATATACGTAAAGGCAGCTGGGAAGGAAACTGATGTAGATTTTTTTCTACCAAGCATGTGTATGGCTAAGAGTACATCCCACTGCTCTGTTATAGGCGAGTCAAAAAAGAAAAAAAGAGTAAGCAATTTAAAGATGGATGTACAGCTTAAAAATGAGAAATTAAGAGTGTCACACCAGCCATATTATTTGAGACAGGTGATCCTGGGAGCATGATGAGTGTCTTTTTAATATAAATTTATAGTACTGTCCCAATTTCATACTACCTTTTTATGTTCCTTGAAAGTAATTTGACATTTCAATGAAAACTACTCATATTAAAATCTTTACCTCTTTGCTGCCCTCAACCTGTTGATGGTGGGGGTGGTAATGAGGGCTTTAACTGTCTTCACTTCAAAGGAGAAATGTGAAATATATGAGGTATTACTTAACCTTCCAAGATGTGCAAAAATGTAATGAGTATTGCAGCCTTGCAACAATGAAAAAAAATATATTTCAGCTAAATTTATCCCAAGATGTGGAACTGAGGAGAAAGTAGCACATACAAAGATGTCAGTGCATGTTTGCAGTTGCATTGATGGGTTTCTAGTGCATAGATTTTTGTACATCAGTTTCTGTAAGTTGCAAAACCTGTGCAAACTGATCGACACTTAATGTGGAATAAAATCTGAATATTGGGTCATCATTTAGAAGTTGCTTCTTTGGTAACTTGAAGAGCGAACCTTTCAGCTTCATGCACCCGTTGTCTGTCACTCGCAAGCAGTTGATCTTCCATATTAGAGCCACATTTTATGCCTAAATTTCTCAGGACTTCCAACCTTCCTATCACTCCATCATTGAAACATATCACTGCATCTAGTACACCAACTTTTAATGTATTTAGTCCTACAAAAACATTCTTGGGTAATCTTTCCCATATGCAATGGTTGAAACTTTCATTTGTATTCTGAGTGACCCCATGAAGACATTTACTAAGCAAAACAGCTTTACTCTGGTCTCTAAAAATTGATTTAGTTTCATTCATAACAGGCTCAGGAAGAGAACACGTATGATGGTATATTTGACCATTTCTTTTGCTTTTTGGTAACCACACCAAGATTCTGCTCCTTTAGGGCAAAGTCCGTGAACAACTTGGTCATCTGTGGACAACTTATGTAAGTAGGTGGCCGATACTGCTTTTCTCATTGCTGTAACATCATTCAGCGGTGCAGTTCGTCTAATGGCCAGTCCATAATAACTCTGAAGAGGGTCTGTTTCAGTTGCCGTCAATCTGCCTTGGCCAGACAGAGATTTTTTTATTAGATAACAACTTTCCTTTCACTTCTCTTTGTAGCTTCCTTAATCTAGCACCCATTCTCTTTTGCACATGTCCACAACACTCCAGATTTGTTACCAAGGTATACCATAAACATTGAACTCATTAATTTTATTGTAAGCTTTAGAGTCCCCATTGCCTAGGTATTTTGTATATCTAATGTTATAAATGGGCACTGACCTCTGAAATATTTTTAGAGCTCCATCACACTCCATACCTCCACTGTAACCATGATAATTCTTAGAACACTGATGTTCATTATGTTCTTTGATGTTACCATTGCAGGTGTGTAAGTACTTAGATAAGCACTCAACATCAATAACTTTTGCATTCTCCAGAGAATAAGCACTCAACGTCAATAACTTTTGCATTCTCCAGAGAAGTAGCACTTTAAACACCATTCGAGGGTCGATGTCCATGACGTTGCCATGAGCCATCAAGTGCAACAATAGTGTCCCTGAGTCCACTAATATTTACAGTTTCTTTTACTGAATGTTTCATAGATGCTTTAGACACAACTGTCAAGGCACCTAAAAATATTTTTATGTACTTGCTGAACCTACTGGGAGGAGGAGCCAATGTCCATCTAACCAAAAAATGTTTGAGCAGCCTTTTTTCCTTTTCCTATTGCATGCATTGCGTACACTAACTTCAAATTCACATAATATGAAGTATGCACTATGCACGAAGTCATTTTCAAGGTAGATTTATTGCAGGATCTACACAGAACAACTAATTTTGACGCTAAACCCTTCCTGCTACTTTGTTTTTCAGTTATTTCCAGACAGCCGACATCATCACATTGTTTCCTTTATCAAAGAAAATAAGATGCCCACATCAATAACAATAAATCCACTACAAACAGCGTCATTGTTAACACAAAAATGTGAATTACCAGGAGGCGTGCCATGTGGGAGTTTCTTCCCTGAAGAACTGATACATAGGTTACTGTCAACAGTGTGGCTTGCTTTGTTTGTGAACTGGTTACCACAGAATTTCCTTTTATTTAATTTCTTGATGCATGGCATAGTTCGTATTTATTGCACACTAAAGGATATGTACTTCCACAAATATATATATAGCACTTGGGCAACAAACTTTCAGTAACACATGGACAAACTGCTTCAGCGAAACAATAGTAAATACTAGGGAAGATAATCATTTACAGACACTAGAAAGCTGCACTGTTACCAACATACACAATGTATCATACGTATATTCGCTGGAAACAGAAAGCTCAGTTATTTTCGAAATAATATTGGTTTCTGTAACAGAAATAAAGGGGCCGTGGTGGCATACATGACCAATTTTTAAAATTTGCTATATATAGGTCATTTTTCGTTTGGAACCCTATACTGTATATATCGATGTAATCAGGAGAGACTATAGAATTTAATAAAGTCATAAGAAAATTTCGGTTTTTCCACCATTTATAAGTACCCTGTATCCTTAATACAGTCTTTTATTATAACATTTTAAATGGGCACACAACTATGTAGATGTATATTCACCTAAGCAAAGGTACTCTGTGGCTTGCTCTGTTGTCTTCCCTGATCATGTCCTCAAGATCTGGTTACCTAAGGAATGCATTTTATTTGCTGCTGAATTATATGCAATGTTTAGGGCAATGAAACAGATGAGCTGTGTTAAGACTGCTATGTTCAGAATATCTAGGACTTCTTCTTGCCTGAAAAGCCTGAGGATGAGGTGTCTTTATTCTGGGTATCAGAGCACATAGGTATTAGGGTAAAAGAAGTGGCAGATGTAACTACCAAGGAGGCATGTCATGATAATCAGATAGTTCACTGTGCCATCCCCCTACATGCTGTCACCTTGTTGTTGAGGTAGACGATCATGTGTTGATGGGAAGAAGATTGGCTGGAACTGACCGGCAGGAAGCTGAACTTCTAGTCAACTCCCTGTCTGTGGCGTACCTCCTTCCAGGCACCCAGATGGGATAAGGGCCTGTTCACTTGTCTCCACTTAGGACACATCCGTGGGACACATTGCTTCTGGCTCCAGCAGTGGGACCCTCCACTGTGCGGTGCTTGTGGCATAGGGATCACAGTACACCACATTTCAGTAGTTAGTGTGTTTTATTTCCAGACAAGAGGGCAGAGGCTAATTTACTGACATATTTGCTTTCTATTTTAACAATGAAATGGATGTGGTACAAGTTTTAAGGTTTTGTGAAGTGTCCAACGTGTTTCCTAAAATTTTCAGAATGTTTTTTTAATATGATTTATCAGTGTGGCTGGCTCACAAGGGTCTATTGTAAGTGATCAGTCAGACATTTCCATGTGTAATTATTTTAATGTCATTCTTGTGTTTAATGTGTTTTAATTGCCAGTTTTAGAAAATTTAACCAATTTTATGTAACAATGAAAATAATCTGTTATTGATAATATAATGTGAATGGACAGATAAAAAAATCTACTCACAAAGTGGCGGCAGGAGAACACAACACACACGAAAGGATTTAACTTTCACAAGCTTTTAAACCCAGTGGCTCCTTCTTCTGGTGGAAGAGTTGAAGGGGGAGGAAGGAGGGTGAAGGAAAAGGACTAGAGAGGTTTAGGGAAAGGGGTACACTTTAGAAAAGTCACCCAGAACCCCAGTCCAGGGGAGACTTACCGAGTTGGACCAGAAGGAAAGGTGGATTCCTTCTCATCCCATCCAGGAAGTGTCCCCTGACTCTGGGTTCTGGGTGACTTTTCTAAAGTGTACCCTTTTCCCTAAACCTCTCCAGTCCTTTTCCTTCACCCTTCTTCTTCCCCCTTCAACTCTTCTGCGAGGAGGCGGAACCACTGGCTCCCAAAGCTTGTGGAAGTTAAATGTGTGTGTGTGTGTGTGTGTGTGTGTGTGTGTGTGTGTGTGTGTGTGTGGGCGCATGCGCGCAATCATCGTAATGGGTAGTAAAGAGAAAACTACTTCAACTGAACATGCATTAGAATTCTTCTAGACAACTCACTACTGTTGAACATACCCCAGAAGTGTGGCTAAAATTGAATGGACTGGCACAATGGCTGTGATAAACAGTCTATTCATGTAGTCAGTGTTGTAAGGAAGAGGCAGTTACATTGTCAAGCTGCTTATTGCCACTGGTGGTTGTTAAATGCTTGGCAGGTGCCTAACCCTGTGGGTGACTGCTGATGGGGGCTGTGAGACGAAATATTACTCGTGACTTTTCTCAGTGTTCCAGTTATGACAGGCTCTGCTGGTCAGTTCTTATGAAATAAGACAGCAGATTCATGGTGGACGAGGTTCCTAACTTAGTTCATGGAAATGGGAATCTGATGTTAGCAATATTTGTTCACCAGGAGTCGTTTTCTTTTTACGTAATGTGAAATATATCGTAAATATTTCAATGAAAGCCAGCACCCCCCCCCCCCCCCCTCTCTCTCTCTCTCTCTCTCTCTCTCTCTCTCTCTCTCTCTCTCTCTCTCTCTCTCCCCCACTATCACCTCCACCTCCAGAACCATGACCACTCCCCTCCCTCCGGATGGGACACACTCGTCATTTTGAGGATGGATTCTACAGACGGTGGATAGTTTTTAAAATGCAGTAACATGGAGAAAATGTATTCTTTTGCTCTAAGCACTGCATGTCATATGTTTGTCATCATTGAGTTCGGGGTGAACCTTGTGACAGATATTATAGTGACAGCTGTCAGTTTCTCATATCATGTAGAAACTAACAGGTTATACACTCATTGTGGTCAGCTCTTCTCTGCCATTTGTTGACTAGGAATAAGAATTCTGGTTTGCAAAAGGTCCCAATTTTCTTTGTGTATGCATATATTTAATATATTATTGATGAGGCTAAATTAATTGATGACAGGTTGCTCCAGTTGCTGGTATATTCTTTATTTAGGTCAACCACTGGTTTCACCATTCAAATCCTGGCCATTTTCAGGTGAATCTGAGATGTGTGCACTTTCCATGTGGCAGTACTCTGTCAGCATTATTACTGTCTTTGGTATTGTCTGATGTGATTTCATCGATTTGTCTTCAGAAGAGGATAACGTGTTGAAGAAGCAGCTTCAAACGACTTACATCTTGCAGTATTGCCACATGGAAAGTGCATACACTTCAGATCCACTTGAAAATGGCCTGGATATGAAGGCTAAGGCTACTGGTGGTGGATCTAACCAGAGAATACATCAGTAACTGGAGCAGCCTGTCATTAACTGGATATATCCTTGTGAAACAACAGTCTATACATGGAGAAACTAATAAATTAATTAAATTTGTGTTAACTTTTGCAGAAATTGGAAATTCCTGAAGATCTCGAGGCATGTGATCCACTGCAGTTGGAGGAAGAAGTAAGTGAATTTGTATTTTGAGTATTTCCTTCTTATGTAAGCTAGGTATAAGTCCCATTATTAATAATGTAAGCAGATTAGCACTATAATGTGATCAAAATTGCTTGATAGTGGACTCTTCATGTGTTAGAACTGGTTTCCTACAATCAGGGTGCTCATTGCCAAGCCTAAAATGTTTGTTTGTTTGTTTCTTCCTGGCATTCTTTCTTGATATGTTTGGATCCCATATCGGGGGTATGACACATTTATTTTGTATTTCATCACACGTGATCAAAACAACAGAATAAAACACACAAATCATGATGATGAAACACGCACGTTTCATACACAGTAATAACCAAACATTACTGGATATTTCCGCAAAAAACGCGATCAAGTGTCACATGTACAGTTGTCATAATCTCAGAGATTGGCTTTTTTAAATATATGATTCATTAGCTTGTGGCTGATTTGGTGCAGTCTTCTATGAGTTCCTCTCTGTGCCAACTTCCTCAGCTCAGAGTAGCGCTTGCAACTTACATCCTCAGTTATTTGCTGAATGTTTTCCAATCTCTGTCTTCCTCTGCCGTTTTTGCCCTCTAGAGCTCCCTGTAATACCATGGAAGTTATTCTTGATGTCTTAACTGATGCCTTATCATCCTGCCCCTTCTTCTTGTCAGTGTTTCCCCCACATTCCTTTCCTCTCTGGTTCCGTGGAGAACCTTCTCATTCCAACCTTACCAGCATTCAGCTGTAGCACCACATCCCAAATACTTTGATTCTCTTCTGTTCTAGTTTGCCCACAGTCCATGTTTCACTACCATAGAATGCAGTGCTTCAGCTGTACATTCTCGGAGATTCTTTCTCAAATTAAGGTATATGTTTGATACTAGCAGACATCTCTTGGCCGGGAATGTGCTTTTTTCCAGTGCTACTCTGCTTTTGCTGTCATCCTTGCTTCGTCTGCCATTGGTTATTTTAGTGCCTAGTTGGCAGAATTCCTTAACTTCATCTACTTTGTGACCATCAATCCTGATATCGAGTTGCTTGTTATTCTCATTTCTGCTGCTTCTCATTACTTTCGTCTTTTTTCGATTTATTCTGGATCCCTATTCTGTGCGCTTTAGACTATTCATTCCATTCAGCAGATCGTGTAATTCTTCTTCACTTTCACTCAGGATAGTGATATCATTAGTGAATCGTATCTGTCCTTTCACTTTGAATTTTAATTCCACTCCAGAACATTTATTTTATTTGCATCATTGCTTCAATGTATACATTGAAAAGTGGGGACAAAAGACTACATCACTGTCTTACATCCTTTTTAATCTGAGCACTTTGTTCCTTGTCTTCCACTCTTATTATTCCCTTTTGGCTCATGTACCTGTTCTATATTACCCATATCTCGCTATAGCTTAATACTATTGTCCTCAGAATTTCGAACATATTGCATCATTTGACATTGTCGAACACTTTTTCCAGGTTGACAGATCATATGAACGTGTCTTGATTTTTCTTTAGTGTTGCCTCTTTGGTGCCTTTACCTTTCCTAAATCCAAACTGATCATCATCTAACACTTCTTCAGATTTCTTTTCTATTCTTCTGTAGATTATTCTTGTCAGCAACTTGGATGTGTGAACTGTAAAGCTGATAGTGCAATAACTCTTGCACTTGTTAGCTCCTGCAGTAATTGGAATTGTGTGGATGATACATTTCCAAAAGTCAGATGGTATATCACCATACTCATAAATTCTACACATCAATGTGAATAGTCTCTGATGGAGTATTATCTATCCCTTCTGCCTTATTTGATTTTCAGTCTTCCAAAACTCTTTTAAATTCTGATTCTAGCACTGGATCCCCTCTCTCTTCTAAATAGGCTCCTGTTTCTTCTTCCATCATATGAGACAAATCTTCCTCCTCATAGAGGCCTTCAATGTACTCTTTCCACTTATCCGCTCTCACCTCTGCATTTAACAGTGGAATTCCAGTTACACCATTAATGTTACCACCCTTGCTTTTCTTTTTCTTTCCTTTTTTTAATTTCATCGAAGGCTGTTTTTACTTTCCTGTATGCTGAGTTACTCCTTCCGACAATAATTTCTTTTTCGATTTCTTCACATTTTTCATGCAGCCATTTTGTCTTAGCTTCCGTGCACTTCCTATTTATTTCATTCTTCAGTGACTTGTATTTCTGTGTTCCTGAATTTCCCTGAATGTTTTTGTATTTCCTTCTTTTGTCAATTTTTCTTTCCAACCTCTGTTATTACCTTTTTAGAGATGTCCACTCCTCTTCAACTGTACTGCCTGCTGAGCTATTCCTTATTGCAGTGTGGCATCGATAGGTCATATCGACCTTAGACAACGTTAATCTTTGGGACTCAGGTCGCTCATCCAAGCCGCTATGTTAATTCAGTCTGTTCTTATACCTTGTACTGTTTGCATGTATATGATAATTGTCGAAATATATGTATGTGCAGATATTAGTGTGGACAGTTTATTCTGTATACTGCTATTCGTATCCTGTTCCCATAGCAGTATTTATAGTATTAGAGAACTTTAAGCATGTCTCTTCATTCCTTGGTGCTTCGATATCCCCCACTCCCCACCTTTACACATAGATTCTTCGTGACTAATCTATTAACCTCCAGCATACATTAGGTAAACTTTTTATGGTATTGTGTGAAGCTGAATTTTTGAAATCAGCAATTCACTGTTGTAACTAGGTCACCACAGTCATAAATATAATCCCATTATATAGTATTGTGCTGTAGTGCAGTGGTTAGCATATTCACCTCATGTACAGAAAGTCGTAGGTTCGAATCTTGTCAGAGGAACCAAATTTTTTTTATTTTGAAATCTACGTAATAATAAGAGTTTGATTGTTATTTTTATTCAGTTAATTTGTTTAAATTTAACTTTTTATTTCTAATTCTTTGCCACATCATTTTTCATCATCTTATTGATTTTTTATATTTGTTCTTATTTTTCTTCTATTATTGCTTTTTCATTTGGAAACTGCCTGTGCCACCCATAATATGCAACCAAGTGCCAGCGAGGACTGCTTATCAGTTGGTAATGCAGCAGCTCAAGTATCCAGTGTGAGAATGGTTTCATGTGACCAATGACTGCAAGGAACTAACTTTTAGCACTGAAACTGGATTTTTTTGTCTTTGAGTTCGCTCATGAAGGTTAACTTTAATCGCTGTGAACAAGCGGTTGTGCTATATACTGCATACAGTGATGTGCAGAAGGGTGCTGAAAACATTTTCAAACAAAAGTTAGTCAGTATTTTTCATAGAGTCATAAATATAATGAAAGGTGTGGGTTACCATTTTATGAAAATATAGCTTATGCAATGTTTATCTGCAGCAGTGTCAGTTAGTGTGCAACTGATATACAGGGAAGGAAAAACATTTTTATTTTATAGCCAATTTTGGTGTTACCTTTTGCATATTTCAATTATATTTTCCTATGTTTCCTGCTGGCTTGTTTCTCTTTACTGTTATTTGTTTTCCTCCTGTTCAACCATTTTCAACATTATGTTGGAAATATAATATGTGTCATTTACATTATATTTACTACACCATGCAAATAACTTTTATTTACATTACACCAGTGGTTCCCAGCTTGGCGGCAATTACCCCCCTGAGGGATAAAATGAAATATTCTGAGGGGTAGAGACTAAATAATCTGATTCTGTTTGTCATAAAACTAAATTATTTTCAAAAGATCATTTCTGTTATCACAACTTTGTAAGATTAATAGTAATTATACAAGTTATCAATAATTAATTAGTAACATTAATGTGGTGGAAGTTATATACTCCACACATGTGCTTTCTCCCATACAGCACTGGTGTTAAAAGTGAGACCTATATGTAACAAATGCTAAATATCTCAAGAAAATGTCTTCTCCAAGTTGTAGATATTACCTGCAGTAAATGAATTAATTGACAGCACTACGCTATAGTGCTGTACATATTATTATTATTATTATTATTATTATTATTATTATTATTATTATTATTACACAAAGAGTTAATAGCATAAGTCTTCCAATATCTGTCATATCAGAAGTAAGGAGACCAGCATTCAAGTGATTTATGAACAGTAAATATGGTGCACACATTTTAACTTGGTTGATTTTAAATAGGGTTGCAATGTGCAGGGTAACAAGTGCCACAATGCAGAGGAATAATGCAGGGGAAATTTGTTTTGTAACAAGCATCTACCCTCATTGTAAATAGTTTGCTTTCTTATTTGAGATAGAGTTGTGGATAGTGCTTGGGGTGCACCACAAATTTCTTTCTCATTCATTCTAACACACACGCAAGCATGTGCCCACACATACACACAAAAAAACTACGTATCACTCATATTTCATCATTTAAAAAATTCTACAGTTTAGTTAGGTGCTTAAGTTGGTGGTAATGTGTCTGTCTATCTGTGTGTGTGTGTGGGGGGGGGGGGGGGGCAGCAGTTGGCAAGGGGAGGGTGGGAGGTCGGGAGTACCGGCTAGTGTTAAATTGCTCTCAGGGGTAATACTTTAAGAAAGGTTGGTTACACAGATTTGAGAAGAAAATAGGGAAAACAAAACTTTTATGCTTCACTTGATAGTTAAAGATAAAATTAACAATTTAATGCGAGTAGATTCTTGTACAAACACAACAGATAGCTTTTCAAATGACAGCATTGTCACGATTTTTAGATTATCTTCCAAGTTTTTGGCACCTATCTGTCAACTTTTAAATGTGGTCACAGGCCTCTTGCTCTCTGCATTGGAAAACAGAATCCAAAAAGCCATCAGTGCCTCAGCTGCAAACTGCTGATTATCAACTTCTGTGACCTGTCTCAACATTTTCTCATTGCATAAACATTTGCTTTAGCAAAATTCTGAAGAGATTTATATCCCTTAAGAATATCTGCGCTACTAAGAGCAGTCATTCAGAATAGACTGCAAGAGCCTTGCTGTGTCCACATTAATGGAGTTCAAGCTTATTGTCCTTAACTTTGGAGACTGACTTGTTTTGATCCGTGGCCATGAGAATTGACAGCCTCATCTGAAGATGCAGCTAAGTACACTTCAATTCCCTCTTAACTTATGTATGGAGCACTTGCTTCTTTATCTTTTTTAAAATCTTGTTTGTTTAATCACTAAAAATTCCTGTGTCCACAATACTGGAACATTCTTCAAGCCCTTTTAGCTTGGAATGAAGTTCATGCAAAGTGGGATATTTCAATGTCTCTAAGAAAAGTCATATTAATTAAGTCACAGACGTGCTCTTTAATGAATGTGGCCTCCACTAGAATCCAGTTCAGTTCATCGTCTGACACGAATTGACATACTCAATGCCTGCATTAGACAGCTGTGGCATATCAACACTGTGGAAGAATTGAATAATTTCGTCAAAATATTCTGCCATGTAACAGTTCCAACATGTTAAAACTGGTAGAGTAATAACCTTGGCATCTCTGTTCCTTTCTTGCAGAAACTGCAAATACAATACCTCTTCTTGATGTTCGAAATAGTATTCTTTAAATTTTTTGACATTATGTTCATCTTCGTAAGTTCCTTTAAAAAATGTCCACAGTCAGACACTACTGAACATGGTTGAAGTGATCACCTGTGACTGTTTTCATAGAGTGAACATATTTGTTCATGTATCAGCTCGCAACTGTTTTCACATTATTGTACTGTATATTGTATTAATGAAGAACACGCAATATTGTGTGACAAATTGCGAGTTTGCTGCCATGAGAACATGTACATGTTTGTAACACACCATTTCTGCTTATTGAAAACTTCAGTGGTTCTCAACAACAGAGTGAAAAGACAAACTTCCTCTTCAATCAGTGGTTCCTATGATAGTAAAAAGATATCTTTTCCTGCTAGCTGCTCCATTACATCATTTTTTTTGTCATCGTTTGGTAGGTCACATCATCTTTGTTTTTGGATGTATTTTTCCCACGTGGAATGTTTCCCTATCAATTATTTAATTAGTTATATTATTTGATACTGTACTAGAAAAATACTTCATTTTATTAAAATTAAATTTTAACTTTAATAGTGTGAACAAACAAAACACTGCTCACTTTCAATGAATCCGTTCATCTGCTGATAAAAATCTTAAAGGGTTGTAGTTCTTCTGGAAAACCTGGAATTCTCAGGGAATTACAATTTATCTGGAAAAATAAGGGGAATATCGGGGAATTCTGTGTATTTTTAATGTGGCATTGGAATTTAATTCTATTGTAAATCACAAATTTTAAAGTATGGTACTTAATATTTGAAAGCATGTTAGTTACATGACTATTATTCCGTATAAACTATTAATGTTTTAAAATTTTGGTCATGCTACTGCTTATGGCTAGTGTATCTTGGGCAAGAGGAAAGAAAAGTCTTTATTGTTAAGATGCTTGATCCCCACTCACTGTAAATTACCATGAGCTTCTTATAACGCCCTCTTGTTCCCCATACTTGGAATTCTCAGGGGATCCTTTTTTTTCTTTTCCATTTTTTTCTGAGTAGTCACCCTGTCTAAGTTTTCTAGTTTGTGGAGTTGAATTTTGACCTTCAGAAATGTTTCCACAGTCCTTTGGCTCAAATATCCAAAGTTACCCTTTTTTTCCTTTTTCACAGTATAAAAATTAGCAGTAATTAGCAGCAGTGCTAATTTGAGATTGCTACTTTATTTGCAAACTGGACTGCTTCAATTGGTTGTCCCCTATGCTTTTGACTTTGTGTATGTTTCAAAATGCTGTCTTTGTGCTATTATGGAATTTTCTATTACAGTATTTATGAAACACTTCCGTTTTGAATTCTGATGCCATATTGACAGCAGTCACTGCAGTCTTTGATATTTTCACAGTCATCAATTATTTTAGCACATGTGTTCATCATCAAGATTATCATACAATGAAAAGAGACAGAATTTGTTCTTGTCAAAGATTTTCAAAGAATTTTGGAGAAAATATTGATAGCATTGCACTGCTGCAAACCTTAAACATCTGTGTAAAACAGATACACGACCAAAAACAATGTAGCACATCACAGATTTTGCAGTATTTCATTAGAAACTGCTGATTTCAAGCTGGTGGCCACATTCTCGTTTAAACGAAATGATCTGCCCTTACTATTACAGTTACCTTATGACTTCCTTTTTTCACAACAAATTTTATCTGTAACTGGTATATTTTCTGAGATATTTTTCTGCAGAGGTGAAGGTGAGACTCTTATATATTCATATTGTGAAGATCATTGCTCATCTTTCACTTTCAGCAATTTGAATGCTGCATAGACAAAGGTGGGTTTTCAGGCTGTGTGGCACCCAGGCTTTGTGAGTTGTGGCACCCAGGCTTTGTGAGTTTGCAGTAGACTCACATGCACTTTCCAAATATTAGGCTGCATGCTGTTAAAAGGCATAAAGATGGATACTTAAAATGCTAAATTTATGTAAATAATACTGTGCTTGTAATTTAATTACACTGACCAACAGTGAAAATGTTTTGGACTCAAAATAGTTAATTATCATGGCTGAATGAAAAAAATCACCATAAAAATGACAGATCAGCTTTTGCTGTGGAGATAAAGTGATATTTTCTTTTTATAGTCAACGTTTTCAGTTTGGGGGAAATTTTGTTTTCGGAGTTAGCACATCTGTCCAATAACAAAATGTAAATGTTCTTAAGCTGTTTGTAAGTCATAAACATAGATACTGTTGCTGTGACTGTGAATTTCATGTAGTTTCTGGTATAATTAAAGCAGAACCTTTGGTTTGAGAGTGCTTTTGCAGTGTAAAATTCATAAAAATGCCACAAAAATGTGTAAATAAAGTGAATAATTTTTGTTACATTTGTGGTGAAATAACATTTTCCTCTCAGAAACGCAATCTGACACCTCTTGTGAAGACTGCCTACCAGCATTATTTCAGTATGAAAGTAGGGGACAGGATACGTCTTCAGCTCCGTATATATGTTGCAACACATGTTCAGTTACACTGTAAGAATGGCTGAAATAGAAGAAACGACCTATGGCTTTTGCTGTGCCTATGGTCTGTAGGTTCCTGCCAAACCATTCAGTGAGTGTTATTTTTGCTTGACTCCACCTATAAAGCCAGGATTGTTTAGGAAGAAAAGAAGAACAGTTCAGTACCCGAATCGTCGATCTGCAAATTGTCCCATTCTGCATTCAGGTAGTTTACCAGTTCCTACTCCATCCAAAAATTGTGAGTTTGAAGTAGTAAATGAAGACAGTGTGGAACAAGGAGGAGGGGAGAACCATAATAGCCTTCCACATCCTGCGACCCTGAGTTTTGGGAAAAGATGATAAACTGCACAGACTGAGTCAAGCAGAATTTAGTGATCTTGTGAGACACCTTGACCTGTCACAGGAGAAGTCAGAAATTCTTTAGTCTTGGCTACAGCAATGGAATCTTCTCGAAAGTGATGAGTATAATGGCATATTTTAATAGACATGTATGGACATTATTGGATGAACCATCACGATATTTACGAACAACTACAGAATGGATGAATGCTATTCAAGCTAATAATTTTAATTATGAACCAGTCTTTCATAAAAAAACATACTGGGGAATTGCAATGACTTTACCATTAAGAACTTTTAGTTTTAATGGAATTGCTGAATGGTTCTATCCAAATGAAAATAGTACTTGGTTAAGAAGTATTTATCAGCCTTTATATACAGCTACAAATGAATATATGCATCATGATTATTATGAAAATGATGATTTTGGACGTATTTTTAATAGATTTTGACTGGTATCGTACAGAACATGTATATTATACAAATGTGATGCATTGTTTAGAACATACTGAATGGCAATTTCATCCATGGAACTTTTGGGCTGGTACACTTGACTTCTGGTATATGATTACATTCATATTCTTTGAATGGAACACAGAAATGTCATATTACTCATAATGTTGAAGATGGCGAACACATTACTCTTCCATACAATTATATAACTTTATGTAAACGATGTCATAGTGAATTTCAAAAATGGACCTACTATGAAGTAAATATAACTAATATCGATAATTGGATTCACCATGAAAATGATATATCACAAGATAATAAACATGACACACGAACAATGAATTTTAATACATTGACTGCAATTGGAGAATATACTACATTTCTCCGCGCATTTCATACTGAATGTGATATACTGTGGTGTAACAGATGTGGAATACAATGTTTTTATATTACAACTGATATAAACATTACTAATGATCCATTACGCTACTATAAAAACGGATTAGATGAATCATTCGAACACCTATGTGAAACTTCTCGTGTTTCATATCACGAATCTAATAATGGAGAAGAACAAGAAGCTTAAATACTTCAAACCAACTCAATTTGAAGTAAACATATTTTTTGATGGCATGTCTAAAAGCAAAACCTGAAATACATTCAGACAATTCTGATCTGTCTAACGAAAAGCATAGTTTGGACCCCATTACCAACCCCAACAAAGAGGATGATGATGATGATGCAGAAGATGATGATAATAATACAGATGGACTCGTAAGTGGAAAAACTAAAAGAACAACTTGAAGTTATAACCGAATTTATAACACTTTTGATAAAATGTCTACTTCTATTCAACACTTTGGAAGAAGCAATGAGTTCTATTTGCACTTTTGCAAGTATCACGAAGAAAGTAGTCAATAGTGGAATTTTAGACATCATGGAAAAGATACAAGAAATAATGGCTGCTACTACTACTATTCAAAACTTGCCATGAAAGCTATGGAAACACAAATGGGAGATCTCACACATTGTATCTACATCTATGACCAATATAAAAAGTGTTATAGTTGCATTGAGGAATTTCTACGAAAAATATTTGAACGACCAAAGACGTGTGGATTCTTTATGTTCTACATCGAAAAGATTAAAGAGGCAGGAGAGCACATCCACATCATCCACGCTTGTAACAGAACCAACAGACAATGGCGATGCGAGTTCTGGTGAACCATCAATTATCACCTTGGGACTCCCAAACACAAAATGGTGGGCCAATATAATGGAAGAAGAGACCAAAAAACTATCATCGAGTATTTACGTCGCTAACAACGAGGGGTTCGGTTTCATACTCTTAACACGACCCTCATCCTCAGAAATACATACTACAGTTACAAATATATCTTACGAAGCAAATAGCATTGAAAGAGAAATGGAATTGGTGGAAATACCACATTCAACATCACATCAGTCACATCAACTTGGAGAATATTTAGGATCCCAGAGCACGACTGTTACAGAAATTCATCGAGGAGGAACACAACTACCTGGAATGTTCAAAAAAGAGTTAATCACACTATCAGACAAACTCTCTTTTTCGAACCTCCTTTTGCAATTGAACGGAGTCTTACAGGTTGACACAATGAGACCTTTGCTGTACATTCTTGTCACTGAAGAAGTACTGTGAATTGGAGAAAATGAAGATGATGTATACATAAATGCATATGCTGACGACATAGCCATAGTATCAACAGATATGTAGAAGCTGCAGAACATTGAGAAAATAGATAAGTGGTGCAGTGAACACAAGCTATGCATAAACATAACAAAGATTGAAATGGTGATTTTCAGAAAAGGAGGCAAAACACCCAAGAATGCGAAAATCAACATCAGAGGACAAAGAATAAAAATCTCATCAGACTTTAAATACTTAGGGGTGACATTGCAGCCAACAGCCAAATGCTTCACAAAACGTACAACAGAACGTGCAGCCCACGCAATAATAGCAATACAGTACATCAAAAATATCTGCCTACTCAGTCTAGAAATGGCAATGAATTTATTCAATGCAAAAATCTTGCCAATCCTGGCCTACAGGGTGGAGGTTATATGGGGCCATCTGACAGAAAGAAATCTAGAAACACTAGAAAAGGTAAAATCGACTTATCTAAAAAGAGCACTAGGTCTCTCAAAGAACAACAAGATCTAGACTAGTGTACCTGCAAGCGAGAGAGAGACATTCCTAATTGGACATCAGACTTCGATAGATGATGCCACATACCAGGGCTTCCAGAAATCAACTGAAGATCATGGAGGACAAACAAGAAAAAGTATGGTCAGAGTTCTATGGCACTGAAGCAATTACGAACCGCTCATGGACAGCACCAAACATCAAACTACAACATGTCGTAACTAGATTTTCTAGTCACGGCTTTCATCATCTAATTTGCAAAAACAAAACTTATCATGGTCCAACCACAACAAGTGTGTGTGAACTTTGTAACAAAGCCTGTGAACGATATCACATAGACCTGAGTAGTAAAAGAGTGAAATCTAAAAATGAATAAACAAAAATGTAAATGTAAGATGTTAAGCAAAGTAATTGTATATGGCTATTTGGCTGCAATTTATTAAATAATAAATAAAAAGAATGGAATCCCTATAGAGGAAAATATACGTTCGAAATTCTCATAAATACTATTTCAAATATTATTTGTTCACCTGTACACAAATGTAAAGAAACTACTGAATGGTTGCAAGATTCTAAACTTGCTATTATGAAAGACGAAATTATTGATAAAGCTATTCATCATGTATGTATTGTACTTTCTAAATTTTCTGCAAAAGAAATGTGTGGATATATTCAAAATTCTAAATATATATATATCTAAAAACAAATATGATGTGACTTACCAAGTTTGGTAAGTCACATAATCTTTGTTTTTCCCACATGGAATGTTTCCCTCTATATAGAAAGCTTGAATTTTGTGTGTATGTTTGTGTTTGTTTGTGTGTCTATCGACCTGCCAGCGCTTTTGTTTGGTAAGTTTCATCATCTTTCTTTTTTTATATATATATATATATATATATATATATATATAGATAGATAGATAGAGGGAAACATTCCACGTGGGAAAATATATCTAAAAACAAAGATGATGTGACTTACCAAACGAAAGCGCTGGCACGTCGATAGACACACAAACATACACACAAAATTCAAGCTTTCGCAACAAACTGTTGCCTCATCAGGAAAGAGGGAAGGAGAGGGAAAGACGAAAGGACGTGGGTTTTAAGGGAGAGGGTAAGGAGTCATTCCAATCCCGGCAGCGGAAAGACTTACCTTAGGGGGAAAAAAGGACGGGTATACACTCGCGCGTTGAGGCGGAAGTGCAGAGGCAAAGATGTTGTTGAATGACAGGTGAGGTATGAGTGGTGGCAACTTGAAATTAGCGGAGATTGAGGCCTGGTGGATAACGGGAAGAGAGGATATATTGAAGAGCAAGTTCCCATCTCCGGAGTTCGGATAGGTTGGTGTTAGTGGTAAGTATCCAGATAACCCGGATGGTGTAACACTGTGCCAAGATGTGCTGGCCGTGCACCAAGGCATGTTTAGCCACAGGGTGATCCTCATTACCAACAAACACTCTGCCTGTGTCCATTCATGCGAATGGACGGTTTGTTGCTGGTCATTCCCACATAGAATGCGTCACAGTGTAGGCAGGTCAGTTGGTAAATCACGTGGGTGCTTACACACGTGGCTCCGCCTTTGATTGTGTACACCTTCCGGGCTACAGGACTGGAGTAGGTGGTGGTGGGAGGGTGCATGGGACAGGTTTTACACCGGGGGCAGTTACAAGGGTAGGAGCCAGAGGGTAGGGAAGGTGGTTTGGGGATTTCATAGGGATGAACTAAGAGGTTACGAAGGTTAGGTGGATGGCGGAAAGACACTCTTGGTGGAGTGGGGAGGATTTCATGAAGGATGGATCTCATTTCAGGGCAGGATTTGAGGAAGTCGTATCCCTGCTGGTGTAGTGTTGGCAGAAGAGCCAACACTGTGTTTCTAGAGGAGGCCGAAATGCACGCGTTTAATTACACGCTGACTGGCGTGAGGTCTGGAACAGGACAATATCTTGAGAATTGCAAATAAAGTACGTAGATGATGTAATACTTAACTTTAATCCATAATCGGTGTACATCGCTCTTGTACAGATATAATCTCCATTTTTACTATACACTGGTAATGGCGCCTTGCTAGGTCGTAGCCAATGACTTAGCTGAAGGCTATGCTAACTATCGTCTCGGCAAATGAGAGCGTATTGGTCAGTGTAGCTTCGCTAGCAAAGTCGGCTGTGCAACTGGGCAAGTGCTAGTAAGTCTCTCTAGACCTACCGTGCGGTGGCGCTCGGTCTGCTATCACTGACAATGGCGACACGCGGGTCCGACGTATACTAATGGACCGCGGCCGATTCAAAGGCTACCACCTAGCAAGTGTGATGTCTGGCGGTGACACCACAGCTGGAGAGCCACATTCAGAGTCTGATCCAGTCCCGGAAAGTATCCTGTCACAAGTGGGGCACTTTTGTGTTTCTTCTGTGGGAGGTTCTGTGTTTGAGAGGATGAGGAAGTGGCTCTGGTTATTTGCTTCTGTACCAGGTCGGGAGGGTAGTTGCGGGATGCGAAAGCTGTTGTCAGGTTGTTGGTGTAATGGTTCAGGGATTCCGGACTGGAGCAGATTCGTTTGCCACGAAGACCTAGGCTGTAGGGAAGGGACCGTTTGATGTGGAATGGGTGGCAGCTGTCATAATGGAGGTACTGTTGCTTGTTGGTGGGTTTGATGTGGACGGACGTGTGAAGCTGGCCATTGGACAGGTGGAGGTCAATGATGTGTCGACAGAAGTGCCGACACAGTGTTATTTTGAGGGGGCCGATAGGCACGCTATCTAACGCAGACGGGCGTGAATTCTGGAACAGGATAACTATTGAATGGTAGCAAGAAAAGTACGTAGCTGCTTTATACTTAACTTTAATGACTCCTTGTGATACATCTCTCTTGACTATACAAATGCGACTCGTAAGATACATGCACTGTTACAATTGGCGCCTTGCTAGGTCGTAGCCATGGACTTAGCAGAAGGCTATTCTAACTGACTCTCGGCAAATGAGAGGAAGGCTTCGTCCGTATTGTCGCTAGCAATGTCGTCCGTACAACTGGGGCGAGTGCTCTATCGTATATCGAGACCTGCCTTGTGGTGGCGCTAGGTCTGCGATCACACAGTGGCGACACGTGGGTCCGACATGTACTAAATGGACCGCGGCCGATTTAAGCTACCACCTAGCAAGTGTGGTGTCTGGCGGTGACACCACATTCCTCCCCCGCAAATCGGCGAACGGTCGTGTGATAAGGCTTCCGCCCGCTGTGGGGAGGACCCCATGTTGACGTATGCGATGAGGTGGGGAGCCTAACAACAGGCGAGGCTGTGCCACCCGCACCCGGCCATTCGGTCCGAGGGGATCTGGGAAACGCCTGAAAACCTAGTCCAGGGTGCACGTCAACATGCGGTGTATGCGCCCGTAATGAGACAGGAGGGGCCGAAGGGTCGACCTCCATTGCGTCGGGGTGCCCGACGCGCGATGACGTCATGTGGTCCGGAGCGGGCAAGAGGTCCATGGCGGAGGACGGCTGGTCACGGGAAGCGATCGGCGGCGCGTGACCCAGGGAGGCGCTTGGCGGCTGCAGCGAAGCGTCGAATGCGGGCGGCGCTGGCGGGAGAACAGGCGGCGGCGGCGGCGGCTGCTGCGGCGGCGCGTCGCCATGGGGCAAAATGGAAGGCATCGTCGGTAACACCTGGGGATGAGGCGAGCCAGTAGATGGGTCCCCAGGGCGCTGACCGGACGCACCGTCGCTGAAAGCAGACGGGGAGCAGCAGAACCCGTGCGACGACAGAGGCGCAGCTGATTGAGATGCTGACGCACCTCACCAGAGGCCCCCAAAACCAAATACATCGCGCGGCCGAGGCAGCGAAGAATGCGCCCTGCGAGCCAACGCCGTGAACCTCGATAGTTGCGATAAATTACAACGTCGCCTGGAGCAAAAGCAGGAGTCTGCCGCTGCACAGGAACCTGATGCGGCGGATGCAGCAAAGACATCAAGGTTCGATGAGGACGACCGTGGAGCAACTCAGCCGGCGAGCGACCATCTCAGGGCTGAGAGCGATATGAGGACAAAAAGAGCAACAACGCGTCCTCCCGAGAATGCGACTCTTTCAATTTCAACATCTGTGACTTGAAAGTCCGGACCAATCGTTCAGCGACACCGTTTGACTGAGGCGAAAACGGCACGGATGTCACATGTTGAATACCATTGGCCTGGCAGAATGACTGAAATTCTGCAGACATGAATTGTGGGCCATTGTCGGAAACAATAGTCTGCGAAAGACCTTCAATGCAAAAGATAGCAGACAACGCTTGGATGGTGGCAGAGGACGTCGTGGAAGACATCTGTACAACAAAAGGAAAATTACTGAAGGCATCGACCAGAACCAACCATCGAGCATTCCAGAATGGACCAGCAAAATCAATGTGCAAGCGTTGCCAAGGGGAAGTGGCTTTTGGCCATGCAAAGACTTTCCGCGGCGGTGCGGATTGTTGTTCAGCACACGTCATGCAAGAAGAACACACATTCGTAATCACAGCATCTATTCCGAACCAAGTACAGTGCTGACGAGCAAGTTGTTTCGTTCGCACTATGCCCCAATGTCCTTGGTGAAGAAGCCGTAAGACAGAGGACTGTAACGAACGTGGGACCACGACTCGGGACTGTTCATTATCAGAACGCAACAATAAAACACCACGTTGAACAAAAAGTCTCTCCTTGTGAGCAAATAATCGGCGAACCAACAAATCCTCGATCCGAGACTTTGACAAAGGCCATTGCGTAGCAACAAAACGCAAAACAGTAGCAAGGACAGGGTCAGCAGCTGTGGCTGTAGCTACACGACGAAAATCAATCGGAAACGATTCGACCACTTCATCGGTTTCCGAATCAATGAACATGCAAGCAAGTTCGGAAGAATCGAATGCTTTATCCTCAGCAACAGGCAAACGGGACAACGCATCGGCGTTTCCGTGCCTAGCAGTGGACCGATACAGGATATAGTAGCGGTACTGCGAGAGGAAAATAGACCAGCGAATGAATTTCTGCGCTGTACGCGGAGGTACAGGCTTGGTCGGATGAAAAAGCGATGTCAAAGGTTTGTGGTCTGTGATGATGGTGAAGTGACGACCATACAAGAAATCATGGAACTTGTTGTTTGTTGTTGTGGTCTTCAGTCCTGAGACTGGTTTGATGCAGCTCTCCATGCTACTCTATCCTGTGCAAGCTTTTTCATCTCCCAGTACCTACTGCAACCTACATCCTTCTGAATCTGCTTAGTGTATTCATCTCTTGGTCTCCCTCTACGATTTTTACCCTCCACGCTGCCCTCCAATACTAAATTGGTGATCCCTTGATGCCTCAGAACATGTCCTACCAACCGATCCCTTCTTCTGGTCAAGTTGTGCCACAAACTTCTCTTCTCCCCAATCCTATTCAATACTTCCTCATTAGTTATGTGATCTACCCATCTAATCTTCAGCATTCTTCTGTAGCACCACATTTCGAAAGCTTCTATTCTCTTCTTGTCCAAACTATTTATCGTCCATGTTTCACTTCCATACATGGCTACACTCCATACGAATACTTTCAGAAATGACTTCCTGACACTTAAATCAATACTGGATGTTAACAAATTTCTCTTCAGAAACGCTTTCCTTGCCATTGCCAGCCTACATTTTATATCCTCTCTACTTCGACCATCATCAGTTATTTTGCTCCCCAAATAGCAAAACTCCTTTACTACTTTAAGTTCCTCATTTCCTAATCTAATTCCCTCAGCATCACCCGACTTAATTAGACTACATTCCATTATCCTTGTTTTGCTTTTGTTGATGTTCATCTTATATCCTCCTTTCAAGACACTGTCCATTCCATTCAACTGCTCTTCCAAGTCCTTTGCTGTCTCTGACAGAATTACAATGTCATCGGCGAACCTCAAAGTTTTTATTTCTTCTCCATGAATTTTAATACCTACTCCGAATTTTTCTTTTGTTTCCTTTACTGCTTGCTCAATATACACATTGAACAACATCGGGGAGAGGCTACAACCCTGTCTTACTCCCTTCCCAACCACTGCTTCCCTTTCATGTCCCTCAACTCTTATAACTGCCATCTGGTTTCTGTACAAATTGTAAATAGCCTTTCGCTCCCTGTATTTTACCCCTGCCACCTTTAGAATTTGAAAGAGAGTATTCCAGTCAACATTGTCAAAAGCTTTCTCTAAGTCTACAAATGCTAGAAACGTAGGTTTGCCTTTCCTTAATCTTTCTTCTAAGATAAGTCGTAAGGTCAGTATTGCCTCACGTGTTCCAGTGTTTCTACGGAATCCAAACTGATCTTCCCCGAGGTTGGCTTCTACTAGTTTTTCCATTCGTCTGTAAAGAATTCGTGTTAGTATTTTGCAGCTGTGACTTATTAAGCTGATAGTTCGGTAATTTTCACATCTGTCAACACCTGCTTTCTTTGGGATTGGAATTATTATATTCTTCTTGAAGTCTGATGGTATTTCGCCTGTTTCATACATCTTGCTCACCAGATGGTAGAGTTTTGTCAGGACTGGCTCTCCCACGGCCGTCAGTAGTTCCAATGGAATATTGTCTACTCCGGGGGCCTTGTTTCGACTCAGGTCTTTCAGTGCTCTGTCAAACTCTTCACGCAGTATCATATCTCCCATTTCATCTTCATCTACATCCTCTTCCATTTCCATAATATTGTCCTCAAGTACATCGCCCTTGTATAGACCCTCTATATACTCCTTCCACCTTTCTGCTTTCCCTTCTTTGCTTAGAACTGGGTTTCCATCTGAGCTCTTGATATTCATACAAGTCGTTCTCTTATCTCCAAAGGTCTCTTTAATTTTCCTATAGGCGGTATCTATCTTACCCCTAGTGAGATAGGCCTCTACATCCTTACATTTGTCCTCTAGCCATCCCTGCTTAGCCATTTTGCACTTCCTGTCGATCTCATTTTTGAGATGTTTGTATTCCTTTTTGCCTGTTTCACTTACTGCATTTTTATATTTTCTCCTTTCATCAATTAAATTCAATATTTCTTCTGTTACCCAAGGATTTCTACTAGCCCTCGTCTTTTTACCTACTTGATCCTCTGCTGCCTTCACTACTTCATCCCTCAAAGCTACCCATTCTTCTTCTACTGTATTTATTTCCCCCATTCCTGTCAATTGCTCCCTTATGCTCTCCCTGAATCTCTGTACAACCTCTGGTTCTTTTAGTTTATCCAGGTCCCATCTCCTTAAATTCCCACCTTTTTGCAGTTTCTTCAGTTTTAATCTACAGGTCATAACCAATAGATTGTGGTCAGAGTCCACATCTGCCCCTGGAAAAGTCTTACAATTTAAAACCTGGTTCCTAAATCTCTGTCTTACCATTATATAATCTATCTGATACCTTTTAGTATCTCCAGGGTTCTTCCATGTATACAACCTTCTTTCATGATTCTTAAACCAAGTGTTAGCTATGATTATGTTGTGCTCTGTGCAAAATTCTACCAGGCGGCTTCCTCTTTCATTTCTGTCCCCCAATCCATATTCACCTACTATGTTTCCTTCTCTCCCTTTTCCTACACTCGAATTCCAGTCACCCATGACTATTAAATTTTCGTCTCCCTTCACAATCTGAATAATTTCTTTTATTTCATCAAACATTTCTTCAATTTCTTCGTCTTCTGCAGAGCTAGTTGGCATATAAACTTGTACTACTGTAGTAGGTGTGGGCTTCGTATCTATCTTGGCCACAATAATGCGTTCCTCATGGAACTTAGTAACACCAAACACGAGAGCCAAAGCTTCTTTCTCTATCTGGGAATAATTTCTTTGCGCAGACGAGAGCAATTTGGACGCAAAGGCAATAGGGCGATCATGGGAGCCAACTTTGTGCGCAAGCACAGCACCGATCCCGAAATCCGATGCATCTACCATCAACAAAAGGGGTTTCTGGGGATCGAAAGGCATGAGGCAAGTATTAGAAAGCAACGCCGATTTCAACTGGCGAAAGGCGCGTTCGCATTCCGTCGTCCAGACGAACGGAACACCTGTACGGCGCAAGCGATGAAGCGGAGCTGAAATGGAAGAGGCATTGCGCACATATTTATGATAATAGTTAATTTTACCCAACACACTCTGTAGCTGTTTCACATGCTGCGGCGAAGGCAATTCTTGTATGGCACGGAGGTGCTCTGGACTCGGATGTATGCCTTGGGCATTAATGACATGTCCCAGGTATGGTAAGTCACGAGCAAAAAACACACATTTGTCCTTCCTCAAGCGAAGACCATTTTGTCGCAAGACCTGAAGTAATGTTCGTAGGTTCGCAAGATGATCTTCTTCTGTCTGTCCGGAGATCACTATATCGTCCAGATAGTTGGCTGCAGTAGGGACCGACGCACAAATAGTTTGTAAATATTGCTGAAACAATGCAGGGGTGGATGCACACCCGAATGGCAGTCTTTTGAATCGGTACAATCCAAGATGCGTGTTAACCACCAATACGCGCTGGAATTCGTCGTCCACCGGTATTTGCAAGTACGCATCGGCTAGGTCCAACTTTGAAAAATATTTTCCCGGGCACAGTTTAGCAAAAAGATCTTCCGGGCGGGGCAAAGGAAAAGTAGCAGTCACTAGTTGTGGATTCACTGTGGCCTTGAAGTCCACGCAAAGTCTCAATTTTCCGGAAGGTTTTGGCAAAATTACTAAGGGTGAGGCCCAGAGAGAAGCTTGCACACGTTCAATTACACGCTGTGATTCTAGATCGTTTAATGTTCTTGCGACCTCATCACGCAATGCGTGGGGAACATTGCGCGCTCTGAAAAATTTCGGTTGCGCGTTTACTTTCAGTTCCAAATGTGCTTCATAGTTTTTAGCACAACCTAAGCCCGGTGCAAAAATGTCTGCAAATTCGTCACAGAGACGAGAAACACTGTCTGAAGGCACAGTTTGATTCACTGATAGGACCTGATTTACAATAGACATGTTAAACAACTGAAATAAGTCTAAACCAAACAAGTTCACTGCAGTAGAAGAACGAAGAACGTAAAATGACACAAGTTTCGTTTGTCCCTTGTATGTTGCAAGAAGGCTGCACTGTCCTAACACAGGAATTTTCTGTCTGGAATATGTGGTTAGCTTAACATTTGCGGAACGCAACGGAGGTTTGCCCAGTTGTTTGTACGTGTCGTTATTGAGCAATGAAACTGCAGCTCCGGTATCGAGCTGGAATGGTATGACCTTGCCATTAAAGTCCAAATCTACAAAAAAGTTTATTGTCCTGCTGACGACAAGAGCGACTGTCTCGTGCAATTTGAACAGACACTGGTACAGAATCACTTGCTAATTGACGTGATTTCCGGCGACGTCGACGCACAGTTGTTGTGGGACGAACACAGGCACTGTTAGAGAAATTGTCACTGGACGAAGTGGAATTAATGACATGAATGTCCATGGGCGAAGGTCCACGAGCCTGAGTGTCCTTGGTTCGATTCCGGCGCGAAGCAAAGGGCCGGGAATGGTTGTGATTGTCTGATCTGAGCTTTTTCTGGCAAACACTTTGAACATGTCCTTTCCTATTGCAGAAAAAGCAAATAGCTTGGCGTGACGGGCAATGTTCACGCGAATGTCTAGTAGCACACCGCGGGCATGATTTCACTGCATTTGTGTGCTGGCGCGGCACACCTGGTTTAGAGCGCGGCGGCAGCTGCGTCGAAGTCCGCGAGGGCCGGTTACCGGGCCGCGCACCGCGTCCAGCGGGCCGGTTAATGTTACACACGGCTGGCGAAGTTTCAAAAGATTCCTGAGCACAGTCAAGTGTGTCTTGTCTATCCAATATGTCTATCACTTGTTGAAGGGAGGGATTTACTAGTTTCAAAATTTGCTCCCGTATGCGAACATCAGAAACGTTCTGTGCAATTGCATCACGCACCATTGTATCTGAATAAGAAAGACCACAGTCACAGTCAAAGGCACAGTCCCTAGTAAGTCCTTGCAATGTTGCTACCCGCTCCCTATTAGTTTGACCGGCCGTACGTTTCGTACGAAAAAACGTATACCGTTTTGCAACCACATTAACTGTTTCTTTGAAATAGGCATCTAAAGCAGACAAAATTTCTTCGTAGGAAAGAGTTGCTACGTCGCGTCGGGGAAACAATTTCACTATCACACGGTAGGTGGACACACCGACACAAGAAAGCAAAAACGGCTGCCGCTCATTACCTTGAATTCTGTAGGCAGCTAGATGAAAGGCGAACTGTCGGGACCATTCTGGCCACGACTCGTGCGCCTCATTAAAAATGCGAAATGGCGGTGCAACTGCATGGTGTGGCTGCGGTAACGGTGAAGCGGCGGCCGCCACATCGGTTTGAATGGCTCGTTGACCCTGGACGAGCTGTCCAAGGGCATCCAATAATGCCTGCGTCTGCTGATTCTGCAAGCGATAAAATTCGGACAGTACATCTGGAGATTGTGGCGAAGCCATGACACAAATAAATGTAAGCAATCAGAAAGAACACTTTTCCTTTAAGCCGCGTCGCCAAATGATGTGTCGACAGAAGTGCCAACACAGTGTTATTTTGAGGGGGCCGATCGGCACGCTATCTAACGCAGACGGGCGTGAATTCTGGAACAGGATAACTATTGAATGGTAGCAAGAAAAGTACGTAGCTGCTTTATACTTAACTTTAATGACTCCTTGTGATACATCTCTCTTGACTATACAAATGCGACTCGTAAGATACATGCACTGTTACAATTGGCGCCTTGCTAGGTCGTAGCCATGGACTTAGCAGAAGGCTATTCTAACTGACTCTCGGCAAATAAGAGGAAGGCTTCGTCCGTATTGTCGCTAGCAATGTCGTCCGTACAACTGGGGCGAGTGCTCTATCGTATATCGAGACCTGCCTTGTGGTGGCGCTAGGTCTGCGATCACACAGTGGCGACACGCGGGTCCGACATGTACTAAATGGACCGCGGCCGATTTAAGCTACCACCTAGCAAGTGTGGTGTCTGGCGGTGACACCACAGTCAACATCAAGGAAAGTGGCATGGGATTTGGAGTAGGACCAGGTGAATCTGATGGAACCAAAGGAGTTGAGGTTGGAGAGGAAATTCTGGAGTTCTTCTTCACTGTGAGTCCAGATCATGAAGAAAGCGCTGGCACATCGATAGACACACAAACAAACACAAACATACACACAAAATTCAAGCTTCCGCAACGAACTGTTGCCTCATCAGGAAAGAGGGAAGGAGAGGGAAAGACGAAAGGACGTGGGTTTTAAGGGAGAGGGTAAGGAGTCATTCCAATCCCGGGAACGGAAAGACTTACCTTAGGGGGAAAAAAGGACGGGTATACACTCGCGCGCACACACACACACATATCCCTCCACACATATACAGACACAAGCAGACATATACAGAGGCAAAGAGTTTGGGCAGAGATGTCAGTCGAGGCGGAAGTGCAGAGGCAAAGATGTTGTTGAATGACAGGTGAGGTATGAGTGGCGGCAACTTGAAATTAGCGGAGATTGAGGCCTGGTGGATAACGGGAAGAGAGGATATATTGTAGAACAAGTTCCCATCTCCGGAGTTCGGATAGGTTGGTGTTAGTGGGAAGTATCCAGGTAACCCAGACGGTGTAACACTGTGCCAAGATGTGCTGGCCGTGCACCAAGGCATGTTTAGCCACAGGGTGATCCTCATTACCAACAAACACTGTCTGCCTGTGTCCATTCATGCGAATGGACAGTTTGTTGCTGGTCATTCCCACATACAATGCGTCACAGTGTAGGCAGGTCAGTTGGGAAATCACGTGGGTGCTTTCACACGTGGCTCTGCCTTTGATCGTGTACACCTTCCGGGTTACAGGACTGGAGTAGGTGGTGGTGGGAGGGTGCATGGGACAGGTTTTACACCGGGGGCGGTTACAAGGGTAGGAGCCAGAGGGTAGGGAAAGTGGTTTGGGGATTTCATAGGGATGAACTAAGAGGTTACGAAGGTTAGGTGGAAGGCAGAAAGACACTCTTGGTGGAGTGGGGAGGATTTCATGAAGGATGGATCTCATTTCAGGGCAGGATTTGAGGAAGTCGTATCCCTGCTGGAGAGCAACATTCAGAGTCTGATCCAGTCCCGGAAAGTATCCTGTCACAAGTGGGGCACTTTTGTGTTTCTTCTGTGGGAGGTTCTGGGTTTGAGAGGATGAGGAAGTGGCTCTGGTTATTTGCTTCTGTACCAGGTCGGGAGGGTAGTTGCGGGATGCGAAAGCTGTTTTTTTATATATAAGGAGGAATTATATAAGGAAACATTCCACGTGGGAAAAATTATATATAAAAACAAAGATGAGGTGACTTACCGAACGAAAGCGCTGGCAGGTCGATAGACACACAAACATACACACAAAATTCAAGCTTTCGCAACAAACTGTTGCCTCATCAGGAAAGAGGGAAGGAGAGGGGAAGACGAAAGGAAGTGGGTTTTAAGGGAGAGGGTAAGGAGTCATTCCAATCCCGGGAGCGGAAAGACTTACCTTAGGGGGAAAAAAGGACAGGTATACACTCGCACACACGCACATATCCATCCACACATACAGACACAAGCAGACATATTTAAAGACCAATGTCTGCTTGTGTCTGTATGTGTGGATGGATATGTGCGTGTGTGCGAGTGTATACCTGTCCTTTTTTCCCCCTAAGGTAAGTCTTTCCGCTCCCGGGATTGGAATGACTCCTTACCCTCTCCCTTAAAACCCACTTCCTTTCGTCTTCCCCTCTCCTTCCCTCTTTCCTGATGAGGCAACAGTTTGTTGCGAAAGCTTGAATTTTGTGTGTATAGTCATCATTTTGATAATGATACTGACATATTCAGTATTTCATTTCTGATCTTTTTCATGCATTAAATAGAACTGCTGGCAAAAAGAACTGTTTGCAAATACTTGGTCCCCCTAATTCATTGAAAACTATATTTGCTAGAATAGTTGGATCTGCAATGTTAAATACTCGACATTGTAATAAAGTCTCTACAAGAATTTACCCATAGAAGACTTGTCATTATGGATGATCCTAATTTTGCTCATGATCAACTTGAAACGTTTAAAACAATTTTTTGTGGTGATTCAACAAATGTTCAAGTTAAATTTCAACATGATTATATTATTCATAAAATACCCATTTTGCTTGTTGCAAATCATAATCATTTTAGGGAAGAGTTTTGGGATTATAGAATATGTAGATATACTTGGAGAACATGGAATATTTATTTACAAAGAAATATGCATCCAATGACGTTGTATACATTATTCAGTAAACATGGTTTATTATATTAAGGCATATCTTCTTTTACAATTTCCCCGTCATCGGTAGTTTCCATTTCTTCTATATCCTGTTAAACAGGAGCTTGCTTACGTTTATTCTTTCTATATGTTTTACACACTTTAGAATACTTATAATCTTCCAATTGACATTTTTCTTCTAATGTTGAATCTTAAATTTCTTAGGAGTAGTAGTTTTTATTACTGGAACAGATGGTTTTACAGTTGCTACGTTAGGTAAAGGAGTAACATTAGGAGCATGAATACGTTCAACATCTTTCTTTTTTGCTGTATTAGCTTGTTCAATTAAATAAGATGCACTAGTTTGAGAAGTTTATGGAACAAAGATATCAGAGAATGTCACATGGAACTACTTCTCTTTTGGGAGAAGAAAAACAATCTTGTTTGCTGCGACATTGACGGCTTGATGACATCTTTGAATTTAAACCATGATCCAACTGAATGGAGGCTATTCATAGACTCCTCCAAGCTTAGTTTGAAAGCTGTGTTACTTCACAATGGCAATCGTTTTCCTTCTATTCTTGTTTGTCATGCGGTTCACATGAAGCAAGTATGACAACCCTCGACTCAATCAGATATCATGAACACAAATGGAAAATCTGTGGCGATCTAAAAGGGATGCGACAGGGATACACAAGACATTGCTGCTTCTTATGTATATGGGTCAGTATGGCTAGGAAATCGCATTATATTAAAGCAGACTGACATGCAAGAAATCTTAACCCTAGTGAGAAAAGTGCCATTTCCGAGCATCTCGTGGACCCAAAAGATGTTCTTCTTCCACCCCTGCATATAAAGCTGGGTGTGATGAAAAATTTTGTCAAAGTTATGAGCCAAGAAGAACAGTCTTTAAGTACATAAGAGAGAAATCTCCAAAATTAAGTGATGTAAAAGTTAAGGAATATATTTTTATCGGGCCACAAATTCGAAACTTGTAAAGGATCCTGCATTTGACTAAGTTTTGGCGGGGAAAGAAAGGGAAGCTTGGGAAGTCTTCAAGAGAGCTGTCTGCACATTTTTAGGCAGCAAAAGAGATGATAGCTACACTCACTTGGTGACAGCACTCCTGCAAAACTACCACAAACTTGAATGCAACATGTCCCTTAAAATCCATTTTCTCCACCCCCACCAAGACTTTTTCCCTCCTTATTGTGGAGCTGTCAGTGATGAACATGGAGAAAGATTCCTTCAGGACATTTATGTTATGGAACAAAGATATCAGAGCCATTGTAACGGTCTTCGTGCAGGGATGCTCCGAAACTCAGTTACAAGAGGCAAGCTAAAAGACGACAGTCTCATGCAGCCACCACAGCTGTTCTGCACATCCCCCTCCACTAGCAACTGGCAGCCAATAATATTCCTTCTCATTCAGAGCGGGTAGCAGTGAGTTACAACTAGACAGCGAAAACCTCACTCCTAGATGCTGCACTATTTACTGCATTTAAAACTTTTCCAAACGTGAACTTGAAAACTGGTATCCTGCTGTTGACATTTGAAGACACAAGAATGGACTCCAGAACCATGTGGTGTCAGCAGGAGAACTGTAAAGAGAATTGTAAACAAAAGTGTCATAGCTGTAGGAACCATAGAAAAAGTTGATTTCGTGTTGCCTGGAAAGCATTGAAATCACAAGGAACCTATTACACAAATGGATGGTTAGAACAACAATGTTTTAAAGTGCTCCATGTGAATGATGAATGCCCAACACCACAAAAACGTGTTACAGTTATACAGGAGAAAGTTAGCTTCAATGATAAGTGCTTCACCAACGTAAAGAATTTTAAAAGACGTTGGTTCCTGATATATTAAGAAGAGAGTTTTTAATTCAAAGAAGTGACATAGGTGGAGCACAAACTACATCCCATATAAAGATTCATGATACAAGAGGAGGAAGTAGTTCAACAGTGTATTACCTTGATGATACATGGGTCGATTAGAATCATTCCAGGAAGATCTGCTGGAAAATGAGTGATGGTACTGGCAGTTTTAAAGTTTTGATAGGAATAGGTTCTCGGATAATTATTCTGCATGCTGACTTTTCATCCGCTTTTGATTCTTTACGTGTAAGAAAAACAGCAGTGACTACCATTCGGAAATGAACCCTGTCAGTTTCATGATGTGATTCACAGTTCTTGTCATACCTTGCTTTGACGTCGGCCATTGCCATTTATAATTCACCTGTTACAGAAAAAACACCAAGTATAAACACCAGAAAAGCGGATATTTTTCCATGGCTTAAAAATATTAAGTACAGTATAAACCAGACTCGTTAATTTATACAAGTCATGCGACAGAACATACAAACATGACTTCCTTGCACATGAATGGGCTCACACAGTTTTACGTTTACCCATGTGTCACTGTCAATGTAGCCCTATGGAATTAATTTGGGCAAAATAAGGCTATGTAGGAGGAAAAATAATTCAGGATTAAATTCACTGAATCGCTTGTGCATGAGGCAATAGACAACATCCCACCTGTACATGGGCACAGTCTGTGCAGCATGCCGAAAAGCTTCAGAAAGAATGATTTGACATGGAAGTGATGATGGATATAAGCCTTGAACCTATCGTTGTAAATTTACAATCAGGTTGTTCAGAAACAGATTCGAATAGAAGTGTCGGTGGTATTGCGATGTACACTTTGGAACAAAGTAATAATATTTCTCAGTTTTAAATGCTCTTTGTTTAAATAATGTGTTAGCCAACATAGCAGTTGCGTACATAATAATGAGAACTTCCTAGTGCTTTTGATTAGGACTTTGTAGAATTATGCAGACTATAATGTTCAACATATGGCCCAAGGAGAAGTTAAGCTTCTTCCACCATGGTGTATGCTCTAATAACACGCGAGAATGCATCTGCATAAATTCATCAAAAGTCCAATATTTCCATCTGTAAACCCCTGCCATTTTCAAGGCATGAATTGGATAAGGTCCTAAAATGACGACAGTAACTGTTACTTATCAAGATATCGGTCATTTTCATTGTTATCGGTCATCATTCTCTGCAGTTATTCACAGGTGGTTCATTGTTTTCTTCAATACGAGAGAAGGAAAGTTGCTACTCACCATATAGCGGAGATGCTGAGTCGCGATAGGCACAATAAAAAGATTCACACAATCATAGCTTTCGGCGATTAAGGCTTTTGTCAGCAGTAGACACACATACACGCACGCGCACACACACACACGCGCAAGTGCAACTTGCACGCACATCTGCAGTCTCAGAGAGCTGAAACTACACTGCGGGCAGCAGCACCAGTGCATGATGGGAGTGGCGACTGGGTAGTGGTAAGGAGGAGGCTGGGGCAGGAAGGGGGAGGGATAGTATGGTGGGAGTGGCGGAGGGTAGGAGAGAAGGTGCAGAGGGGGTAAGTAGCAGAAAGGAGAGAAATAAAAATAAAAGAAATTAAAAAAAACTGAGTGTGTCGGTGAAATGATGGCTGTGTAGTGCTGGAATGGGAACAGGGAGTGGGCTGGATGGGTGAGGACAGTGACTAACGAAGGTTGAGGCCAGAAGGGTATGCTTAATGAAGTGTGATTTTGAGCTCATTGGCAACAACTTTCTACCTGCTGCCCCACCCCCCTCCCCTCCTAGATTGCAGTCTTTGTATGCATTAATATGCATTAATTTTGACATCCCGTAGCACTGATCATAGAGGATTGTGTTTATCAAATTCATAGTTCTCTTGTTTGTCTATTGCTATGCATAATAAATAACAGGAACCCATCTGCCTATTTACGTGCATGTGTGGAGTGTGCGCACATGCACGTGCCACCTTTCGTACTAATATTGTTCTCGATCAGACAGTTGTCTGCAGCACTTTCGGTGAGAGAAGTAGAAAACAAAGAAGAGAGTGACGGGATGCATTTGCAGATAAGGACAGAGATAGATATTTCCCTGCAGTGTGAAGTATTTTCTCCCTTGCTGGACAACACCTGCAGCCGCTTCGCAATACGTTGGCAACTGCTCACAACATTTGCAGAATTGCCTTCTATCGCAGCCACATTGCAGAAATGTTGACATCAATGCTGTTGCCACCAAATTTTACCATAACATATAGCCACTCTAAATACACCTTAAGGTCTGTTGTATGGAAGGTGTATGGTTGACTTTGGGTTATTGAGAGAATTCTAGAAAAGTGTAGCTCATGTAAAAGGAGGTCATGTATAGAACAGTTGTACAGAAGTAAGCGTTACAGAAATGCTCCATGAGCTGAATGGAAATTCGTGGCAGGAAGATGACGATCTTTTCATGAAAGACTAAGGAGGATGTTTAAAGAATAGGCATTTGCGACAGATTGCAGAATGATGTTACCGACACCAATCTATACTGCCATAAGGGCCGTGAAGGGAAGATAAATCAGGGTTCAAACAGAAAGGTATAGAGTCTTTTTCCCTCAGTCCATGTGTGATTGGAACTAATAAAAGAATGATTAACTATGGTACAGGGTGCCCTCTGTCATACACTATATAGTGGCTGTGGATTATATATGTAGATGTAGGTGACGTCAGTGAATCTGTGAGTCCGACTTATTACTAGAATTCAACGCAACTGTTTCACTAGATTGGCAGAAAAAAAGTGAAGCATGAAATTTTGTGTAATATTAGTATTTTTGAATACATTAAAAGAAAAAGAATGTTAGCTGTAATTGAAATGTTTCTTTCACTACATACCATGTTAACCTGAGTACAAGATGTAAATTTCTTTTCCCATAAGAGTCTTCTTGAGAAAAATTTATTTTTCACATATTCTTGGTAATCAAAATTACAAAGTATTTCATTGAACTACAGTATCTGCCTAAACAGTTAACATTACATCAATGTTAAATTTAAAGTATATATTGATTGTCAACATTTTCATAATACAAAGAGAAATAAAATAAATGAAAAGAAATGTTTTACATTAATTTGAGGACTGGTTTCTTTTCTGCATTTTTTAGCTTGCTGAGCCTGACAGTGGTATAAGGATTTTTAATAACGATCCTAGTTACACAGCTGTGAAATATATATCTTTGTTATCACAAATATTTGCCTGTTTCTTTTGAATTTGTTGCGAATTCTGAGGCTGTAGTTACCATGGGATCTGAGAAGACAGCCGTTTTTATCTGAAAATAGGTACATACTAAATTTTGCATCTGTACTGATGTGAGAATGTTATAATGTCTCTTGCATCCAAGCATATTGTCTGCCCCTACTTCGACTTTTACCATCTTCTGCAGAAATGAATACTGTTGTAGTGTCCTTGCCAATGGATGCAGCCAGAGGTGATGCATGGAGACTGTTCATGATTGGCACCATGGTCAGTACTTTGAAATTCACCACAAACCACAAGTGCGGACCAATCATCAAATTCCATTCCACATGTTCGACGTTGATGTACAACAGTCCTAGTACAGAGTTCCAGGACTGCCAATAGTAGCTGAGATCAGTGTGCAAGACTTAGTCTATAAGTGGAGCCGCCTGTAGCTCTTGCATAGGGACAGGTGTTACTACAGTGATTGACAGTGTGGCATCCAGGATGGACGTAGTCTTGTTGACATTGTGTTCAGTAATGCACCTCTTGATGCGCCACTGCTTAGTCGTATCTGTCTGCAAGGACGTCCAATGAATTGCTGTACAACTTTAGTTAAGTACCACAGCACAGTCTACACCTACATCTACATCCATACTCGGCAAGCCACCTGACAGTGTGTGGCGGAGGGTACTTTGAGTACCTCTATCATTCTCCCTTCTATTCCTGTCTCGTATTGTTCGTGGAAAGAAAGATTGTCGGTATGCCTCTGTGTGGGCTCTAATCTCTCTGATTTTATCCTCATGGGTCTCTTCGCGAGATATACATAGGAGGGAGCAATATACTGCTTGACTCCTCAGTGAAGGTATGTTCTTGAAACTTCAAGAAAAGCCCATACCGAGCTACTGAGTGTCTCTCCTGCAGATTCTTCCACTGGAGTTTATCTATCATCTCTGTAATGCTTACGTGATTACTAAATGGTCCTGTAACGAAGCGCGCTGCTCTCCGTTGGATCTTCTCTATCTCTTCTATCAACCCTATCTGGTACGGATCCCACACTGGTGAGCAATATTCAAGCAGTGGGCGAACAAGTGTACTGTAACCTACTTCCTTTGTTTTCGAATTGCATTTCCTTAGGATTCTTCCAAAGAATCTCAGTCTGGCATCTAAATTTGTAAATTTGTTTGTGTGGTGTCACCGCCAGACACCACACTTGCTAGGTGGTAGCTTAAATCGGCCGCGGTCCATTTAGTACATGTCGGACCCGCGTGTCGCCACTGTGTAATCGCAGACCTAGTGCCACCACCAAGGCAGGTCTCGTGATACGAGAGAGCACTCGCCCCAGTTGTACGAGAACCTAGCTACCGCCCAGTTGTACGAGAACCTAGCTACCGACCAGATGTACGAAGCCTTTCTCTCATTAGCCGAGAGACAGAATAGCCATCAGCTAAGTTAATGGCTACGAACTAGCAAGGCGCCATTGGTATCAGTGCCTATAGCTTACGAGTATTCAAGAGAGATGTATTCCAAGGACTAATAAAAAGATAAGTAATAAGCATCTACATACTTTTCTTCTTATTCATTTATAAGTTCTCATGTTCCAGACTTCACGCCCGTCTGCATTAGCCTTGCGTGCCCTATCGGCTACAGCGTAGTCTAGCTTGCCTTTTCAGCCATCTCAACTTCACGGTGTCGGCCCAGCTACCGACACAACAGTTTGCACTGTCACGTTTCCTCCATCCACCTCGGAACTCCTAACCCTAATACAACACATGCGAGCCTTTCTGCCCATATGACCTGTACTCATCAACCTGTACAAATCAATTGATTTTAAAATCAATTCAATTCCGGATACAAATGGCTTCAGGCAAACTGTTCCTAAAAACCCAAAGTACAAGTATAGATTTCCATGATTAGCAGCAAGATGTAATTTGCTGCCCACTCGCTACTCCCCCTTCCCGCACTCGACTAGTTCTCAGCCAAGCTCATGTTGCTGTTACCTCACCAACCTTTCTGTAGTGCTGTGTTTTAGCAACTGTGAGAGAGACAGAGTGCAATATCTTCTAGGGTGCAAGACATATGTAACAACAGCAATGAATACATAAACCAAAGATCCCAATCACAATTCAGTCCAATTCTTGAGCTTTTGCTCGTCCTGCAGTCTACTGATGTATGTTGGCACTTTTTCTACAATGGGTCTTGTTGCTGTAATTTATTCTTATGTCAGCAGTTAGTCAGTTTAATATGACTTATTTCATTTATTAGGTATTTAATTCTGGATTTCCTTCTCGTTTCATCTTAACATCACCATGTCCTAAGGCTGTTAACTCACCTGATATTCTAATACATTAACAGCGACTGAATTTCTCATTTGCAACCCACTTACTAAGTCATTACAGTCTCTTGCAATCAAATAACATATTGATATCAGTTCAGAACCAAGTAATGTTTTTTGAAGATCAACAACTGTGCTTTTGAATATTATCATTACTTAAAAAGCAACATTAATTTTACCTTTACTAAAAAAGCAACATTAATGATTGTACCCAATATTCATACATGTATGAGAACTTTTACTGCAAACCTGTTCAAATACAACAAGAGTCTGTAAGATGATAGAATTTAGTGCTGTTTCCTCTTGTGTTTCACAAAACTGTCAAATCTTAAGCAGAGCAAAAGATCATTGTTGTGGCCAGTTCATAGATTCTCACGTATCCCCTGGAATAGTGCCGTGCGAGTCAAATTTCACGTGACTGTTTGAGCAGTGCCGTTACTGGATAGAGTGCATCGGTGTATCGGGAAATGCTAATATCATTTGTGCATCCCTGTCCTTCTGAATTTTGTAAATGTAAGACAACATCTATATACTCCATAAAACAACATAAAATTGTTAACCTCAGCAATAATAGTTTAATCTGTGGATGTAGGACAACCCTGTAGTTTTCGAATGGCGAATTTGAGAAGAATTGGGTAAATATGGTATGTGGCACCTGTTGTTGATCATCATTAGTGTTCTTGCTCCTCCCACCTGTAACTGCAGCTCGACTGGCACAAGTAGAAAGACTTTAGGTAGTGACAACTGTGAATGTAGATAGGAACACCCACACAGGGCACGGGACAGTGCTGAGTGCACATTCACTTGTCACCTCTCTTCACTTCTGCTCGTCTCCCACTTCAGATTCCTAACTTGGAGCCATTCCCATCCACCTCACTTCCACACACCAAGCAGTGCAGTGACTAAGGCACTGAATTCTCTGTGGGAGGACTGAGTGTTGAATGCCCATCTTACTGTCTTCACTCGTGTTTTATGCAGTTCTCAAAAGCAGAGCACCCACCGGAGTGAGGTGTCAAGTGACGTGGTGAACTACAAAGCATTCATCTGCCTTGTGTCTTCAGATGGACCACACAATCTTGTGCAACAGTGTTTTCTGGACTCAAGCTACATAGAATGCTGTGCCACAACCAAATGAGCACATCGTGCTCCACAAGCTCTGCTACTGAGAGTTCACAAATGTTTCTGCTTTGGTTGTGTGACTGCCTCTGTAACATTGAAAATTAGAAATCATCATCATTCTACAGTTCTAGTTTCTTGGGTGCTATTAATGAGCCTCTTCAACTTTCTTGTGCATGTATGACCTGTCACAAAGATCATCATCCACTGTTCTTCCTCTGGCAATGAGGTCATCCTTGATAATGTCCATCCAACTGGTTTTGGGTCTTCCCACAGAGTGTTTTTCATCCACTTATCTTTTCACATTTAGTTGGGAATGGCTTCTAAAGTTTCAAAAGACTGTAAATCACTTAATGTATGCTTAATTTTTTATTTTTGGTCAATCAGAAGCACCCTTTTTTTATTTTTGGTCAATCAGAAGCACCCTGGACCATACTGTATATCATCCTCTTGATCTTTTTCCAAGTTTTTTCTTCTTTCTGGACTCTTGGTGTCCAACTGTGCTGCATACTCTGCTTTATCAATGTGAACCCTGTCCATCCATTCAAGTTCTCTGATGCAGTTTGCTCCAGGATTAATTCCCCTCTGCTGTAGCACTTTCATCCTACCAAGTTGCCATTGTTAAAAGCAATAACAGCATAATTGACTCCCACTTCAATGTCTTCATTCCAACAAAAACATTTTTTGGTAAGAGAGTCCATATAAGATTGTTGAATGACTCATTGGGATTTTGAGTCTGACGATGCAGATTCTTCCTCAGTAATTCAGGATTTGCCAGATCTCTGTAAATAGGTTTTATGATATCCATGACTGCTGCTGGGATGGAATGTTTATGGCTGTATGAACTGTTTGAACTGTTTGAGTACTGGGCATTGCAGTAATTGCACCATGAATCAGGTCCAGGAGGGCTAAGGTGGTGTACTGCTTTTTCATCAGTTGATGGTGTCTGGAAGAAGGTAACCCATACTGCCTGCTTCATTTTCAACAAATCCTCTGTATTATTTCTACTGCTGTAGTTCATCAATCATTTTGTCTGTCAGCCTGCCACAGAAAGTTTCTTGTCTCTAAGACTTTGTTTCAACTTCCTTAACCTGGTGCACACCCTCTTCTGGACATGACATTTATAACACAGCAGTCCACAGCTTACCATATAAAAAATTACCAATTTTATTAGCTCTTGATGTAATGCATATAAAAATTTTAACATGATTATATTTTAAAATATAAAATAAAATACTTCCCATGTGAATTTATAAGTGATATATATACCTTTGTTTGGAAAATTGCAAATTTTGTGATGAGATAAAAATCCGAAAAAGTGAAGGAAAAAAAATTTCCGTTCTAACTCCACTTAATTCCTGCACTACAGTGTTGATCAAGCTCATAAAGCTGAAAGCAGTTTTTAAAATGAGATGCTGCACCATCAGTCACATTCACTTGTTTAGGAATTGCATGGTCTCCAAATGCTACATCATCAATTATCATGCTGACAGCATAGCATGCTGTGCACTGTCATGAATGAGAGCATCACTGACAATAGCAAAACAGTGTGATGTTACAAGGAAGTGAACAACACATGTGAATAGTGATATCTGTGATGTGTGCCAGTGATAACTCTGAATTTCATTCTGCAAAGCAACAGACCAGCTCTCAGCAAAGTCAAAATGAAGAAGTCATGTGTCAGTATTTTGGGATGTGGTTGATTTTGCTTCTGCTATGGCCTGTCTCTGAATCCTCCAGATATGATGGTGAGCTACTCCTTCCATGACCCAATACCTAACCTCTGTAACAAACTTCTCTGACTCTGCTGTCTTCTTCACCTACTCTCCTCCCTCACACAATACATAGGTTAAGCCATTGTCAATATCCTGAAGGTGTAATGCTTCAGCAAAGGTGTAATGCTTCAGCAGTCATCACTACAGCAGCAGGACACATTGCACACCACTGCAACTAACATTTAACTTGGGCTCTTGACATACACACATAAGCATCAGGTCCATCTCTGTGTAATTCTTTTCTGAGACTCTGCTTGTGGCGAAACATACACATTTCAAATTAGTGCAGTAAATTCGTGTGCATACTTCCTCTACTGGCTGCTGTTTTACACATTTTGGTCATAAGGAGTAGAATTTTGTGAGACCAGTTTTTAAATTTCGGTTCTCCTTTTTAATTCGGAGGTATGCTTTGCTTATTGATCTTGTTGTATATCTTTTTACCTTTTAACTTTTTCACCATTTTCACTAGCAGAGATAACATCACTTGGTTAGGACTTTGCCTGCTACAATCTTTGTCACCACTTAGGTAATATTCCAGAGCAACAGTAAGTGTATCATCTTGCGATGGATGCCCACAGTAAGAATCTGGGCACGCCCAAATACCTTTCTCACTCGCTATTGTACGAGCTTTTGAAATCAAATAATCTGAGGAAATGGGTATGTATTTCTGATATGCTGCTTAGAGTAGTTACCTGTTATAGGTGTCAGTAACTGTGCCTTCCCAGTATAGGTGGCTGCTGAGACAGCAGTATTTAGGTTTTGAAACCACATATCATGTACATATCACTATCTTCAGGTTCTGCACCAAGTGCATCTACACCTCACACTTCACAAAGTTTTGAAGAAGAGATTGTGTAAAACTTGTTTCAATTTCTTCCACTTTCCTTTTTACATACCGTTTTCTTCTTGTGCGTCTTACCTTTCCTGGACATTTAAGGAGGGATATAGTTGGGACTACAGCAGAAAAGCTAACATTCAATGTATCAACAACTTCACACCCAGGAATATAAACATCTGCACAGTCTTCTTCAGTTTCACATTCAGGTGTTGATCATTTACGTGGGTTGTCACTAAATTTCTTCTTGTAGTGAGTGTAGCAATTCCTTCCAAATGGATGTGACGCTAATCTGCAATACCTCTGACAGATTTCCAACAACTGTGAAGTGTCTTTCACTTTTCTTAGACACCACCTTCATGTGTTTTTCTTCACTCTTTCAGTTCTGTATTTCCTCACTGACATTGTATCCAACAAAAAGTTGAAGCCAAACACAAAATTTGATGCAGAATGGTTGATGTGCAAGTTCTCACTTGTCTGTTTTAAACAGAAGAGCACTGGAAACAGTGTTGCCAACATGCATATTTTACATTAGAAATTCAGTGATGTGAAATATGTAGAATGTTGAAATTTTTTTATCACTTTACACAGAAGAATTGTGTTTGCATCAAGTCCTAACATATTAACCAAACAGTATTTTGTGTAATTTTCAAAAAGTTTTTGGATGGGTTTGTGGAGTAAAATATTCATAAAAACTTGTAAAAAAGCATTTTTTTTTTACATTTTTTAGTAATAAATATTTACATAAGACAGACAGCTGGATCAGAGAAGATACTGTTTATAATTACATTAGTATCTGGCAAGATGACAGAAAAGATAACATTCTGTGGCCTTCCAAATGATAAGAAAAATAATTCTTAAGTGGAAAAAATAACTTAAATGTCATATTTTCTTGTCTTAAATTTGCAAGTTAAAGGAGGGAGCTTTAACACAAAACATCTGCCAGGTCTCCAGTATGAGTTATTTACAATTTTCAAAGGGCTGTACTATTTACAAAAATTAAATTAAGATAGAACAAAAATACTTTATTACTGAACACTTATGACATAGAGATCTAATATATTTTTTTCCAGAGAAATTCTTTACCACCAGTGGACATGATCTGTATGATTTGCCATGAAATGATTCTATTGCTCTCCTTCCAGTGTTAAAAACAACTTTGATATGTTTGCTGCATTTCATATGCAGCAATGTCGTTGTTGTGGTATTAAGTAGAATGTTAAGTCTGAAAACGGGTTTGATGTTGTTCTCCATGCTACTCTAATCTGTGCAAGCATCTTTATGGTCTCCCTGAACCATTTTTACCCCCCACCCCCAACATTTCCCTCCAGTACTAAACTAATGAGCCCTTGATGTCTCAGAATGTGTGCCATCAACTGATCCCTTCTTTTGGTCCAGTTGCCACAGATTTCTTTTGTCGTCATTTCTGTTCAATACCTACTATTTAGTAACCTGATCTACACATCTAATCATTAGAATTTTTGTGTAGTACCATATTTTAAAATCTTCTATAAAGTGTTTATCGTTCATGTTTCACTTCCATGCATGGCTACACTCAATACAGATACTTTTGCAGATGGATTCCTGACACTGAAATCTGTATTCAGTGTTAGCAATTTTCTCTTCTTCAGAAATTTTTTTATTGCAATTGCCAATCTATATTTTATATCGTCTCTACTTCGGCCATCATATTTTGCTGTCTAAATAGCAAAACTCTTCTTCTACTTTAAGCATCTTGCTCCTAATCTAATTCTCTCAGCCTCACCTGAATAATTCGACTACATTCCATTATCTTTGTTTTGCTTTTGTTGATGTTCGTCTTACTTCCTCCTTTCAGGACACTGTCCATTCTGTTCAGTTGCTCTTCCAATTACTTTGCTGTCTCTGACAAAATTTGACAAAATTATCATGTCATTGGCAAACCACAAAAGTTTTTATTTCTTCTCCTTCAACTTTGATTCCTACTCAAAATTTGTATTTTGTTTCAGTTACTGCTTGCTCAATGCAAAGATTGAATAACATTGACGACAGGCTACAACCCTGTCTCACTCCCTTCTCAACCACTGCTTCCCTGTCATGCCCCTCAACTCTTATAACTGTCATCTGGCTTCCCAGGTTGTAAATAGGCTTTTGTTCCCTGTATTTTACCCCAGCTATCTTCAGAATTTCAAACAGAGCACTCCAGTCAACATTGTCAAAAGCTTTCTTTAAGTCTACAGATGCTGTAAATGTAGGTTTGCCATTCCTTAACTTATCTTCTAAGGTAAGTTGTATGGTCAGTGTTGCCTCGCGTGTTCCTACATTTCTCTAGAATCCAAACTGATCTTTCCTGACGTCGGCTTCTACCAGGTTTTCCATTATTCTGTTAAGAATTCATGTTAGTATTTTGCAACCGTGCCTTTTTAAATTGATTGTTCAATAATATTTACGCATGTCAGCATCTGCTTTATTTGGAACTGGAATTCTATATCCTTTTTGAAGTCTTGAGGGTATTTCTCCTCTCCCATACGTCTTGCACACCAGTTGGAAGAGTTTTGTCATCGCTGGCTTTCCGGAAAGTCATGTACTCTCAGAACCTTTTTTCGACTTAGGTCTTTCAGTGCCGTGTCAAATTCTTCACGCAGTATCATATCTCCCAATCTCCTTTTTATCTACATTATCTTCAATTCCTATAATGTTGGCATCAAATTCATCTCCCTCATATAGACCATGTATATACTCCTTCCATATTTCAGCTTTCCCTTCTTTACCTAGTACTGGTTTTCCATGTGACCTCTTGAAATCCATACAGTTGCTTCTCTTTTCTCCAAAGGCCTCTCTAATTTTCCTGTAGGTGGTATCTATCTTCCTCCTACGAAATGTGCTTCTAAATCCTTACAATTGTCCTGTAGCCATTCACGCATAGCCATTTTGGACTTCCTGTCAATCTCATTTTTTAGATGTTTGTATTCCTTTTCACGTGCTTTGTTTGCTGCTTTTGTACATTTTCTCCTTTCACCAGTTAAATTCAGTGTCTCCCGTGTTATCCAAGCATTTCTGCTAGGTCTTTTTTTACGTATTTTATCCTCTGCTGCCTTCACTATTTCATCTCCTAAAGGTATACATTTGTCTTTTACTGTATTCCTTTCCTCTGTTTTAGTCAGTCATTGCCTAAAGTTCACTCTGAAACTCCCAACAACCTCTGGTTCTTATAACTCATGTAGGCACCATCTCCTTAATTTCCTGCCTTTTTGCAATTAACTTTAATCTGCAGTGCATAACCAATAAATTGTGATCAGTTTTCACATCTGCTCCTGAAAATGTCTTACATAATATAATCAATTTGAAACCTACCACTGACTCCAGGTCTTCTTGCCACTCACATTGCTCTTGTGGCATGGCATTCTTAATGGACGTCTGAGAAGAAATGGAAATATTAATCCAATGAGATCCTAAGCGTAATGACAGTTCAAAAATTCATATTTCTTTATGAATTTTAATTCAGTACTCTTAAAATAGTAAGTACCAATATTGGAGAAGGAAAGTTGCTACTCACCATATAGAGGAGATGCTGAGTCGCGATAGACACAGCAACAAGATTCACACAATTATAGCTTTCGGCCATTAAGGCCTTTGTCAACAATAGACACACACACGTAAACACAACTCACACACATCTGCAGTCTCAGGCAACTGAAACCACACTGCGAGCAGCAGCATCAGTGCGTGATGGGAGTGGCAACTGGGTGTGGGTAAGGAGGAGGTTGGTGTATGGATGGGGAGGGATAGTATGGTGGGAGTGGTGGGCAGTGAAGTGCTGCAGTTTAGACGGAGGGCAAGAGAGAAGGTGGGGGGGAGGGGGGGGGGCGGAGCGGAAAGGAGATAAATAAAAAGAAATTAAAAGACTGGGTGTGGCAGTGAAATGACAGTTGTGTAGCGCTGGAATGGGAACAGGAAGGGGGCTGGATGGGTGAGGACAGTGACTAACGAAGGTTGAGGCCAGGAGGATTAGGGAAACGTAGGATGTATTGCAGGGATATTTCCTACCTGTACAATTCAGAAAAGCTGGTGTTGGGAAGGATCCATATGGCTCAGGCTGTGAAGCAGTCATTGAAATGAGGGATACCATGTTTGGCAGCGTGTTCAGCAACAGGGTGGTCCTCTTGTTTCTTGGCTACAATTTGTCGGTGGCCATTCATGCGTACAGGCAGCTTGTTGGTTGTCATGAATGGCCACCGACAAACTGTGGCCAAGAAACAAGAGGACCACTCTGTAGCTGAACATGCTGCCGAACATGGTATCTCTCATTTCAATGACTGCTTCACAGCCTGTGCCATATGGATCCTTGCCACCATTACCAGCTTTTCTGAATTGCACAGTTCGGAACTTTCCCTGCAATACATCCTACATTCTGTTGTGCGTCTCCAGCTGAGCCAAGACACGTGTTTGCTTATTTTGACTCCTCTTTAACTGAGTGAAGTTCCTGGGAAATCTGGTGATGGCACCTGCTGTGTTCTCCTCATAAGAACAAGAAAAAGAGATTGGACAGATGGACAAATCTCTTTGTATGAGGAGGAAGAGGTGCCTCTCTACACGAGGTGAAAATACCTGACTAACTCCTCCTCCACTCTCCTCCCTTCCAGTCCATATTTCTGCAATTGTATCCTATTTGCTCCCTCAAAAGAAATATGTGTTTCCAGAATCCCACAATTTTTAGTCTACTAATGTATGTTTTATCAGAAGTATGCGAGTTTGAAGGCCAATACTGGGCATCCCTTCTGTCTTTGTACACATAACTGGTGTCAGATATGCTCAGAAGTGTAGTTGGATTGTAATTACACTGGTGTCCATTACAGTTTTCTGCACCACTACTGGGACAGGAACATGCTCAATAGTAGTGTCATGTGTTTGGTACTTTCCTTAGTTTCCGGAACTGTGATAATATTTCCCAGATTTTTGGAAGTCATTGCACTTTTGAAAGTTATGAGACAGTAGCATCTTCTTCTGTGTAGCCATGAAAAAAAAATTAAATTTTTATTTTAAGTACCCATACGTGCTGCTATATAACTCAGTGCTTCCCACTTAACAAATTGTATGTGCAACTGGATTTCCAAATACTCCACTCCTTTCTGCCAATCCCCCATCTCGTAGAGTAGGAGTCTTCTTGTAAGGGATAAATTTTTATATATCATGGTGTACAACAAGCAGAAATTTATCAGACTGAACATACTTGTTTGCCTTTCTGTTTTTCATCTTAAACTTAAATTTCTTTAAAATTAATCGTCATCCATCCATGATTGGGCTTGCACCCTATTCCTTTTTCTTGAGTCGCGCCATTGCTTGTACAGTCACCCTCCACTGCTTTTCCCAAGGAGATAATACATTATCATTTTCGGCTGCCTTCTTTCTTTTGCCCCTCTGTACATGTTGAAGGCAACAAACATAATCAACCAAGATGGGGCGTAGGGGAGGGAGGGGGGGTCCAACAGTAGTTCAAATGTTCCCATATAGAGTTATGTGGAACATTATGGCATCCTTCAACATTTTGTAGAAACCACATTTCATCAGTGTGAACACTGTTCTTATAGTTTTGCAACTGTCCATGTTTCAGCACCATACAGTAGCAATGGATTTATTTTTATTATAATTGTAGTTATAATTGGTGGTGGTGGTGGTGGTGGTGGTGGCAGTGACAGTAATAATAGTAGTAGTAATAGTGATGTTAATCCTTTCAGGAACTCAAAACTGAAGCAGAATCAACAGGTCATGGCAGTGAACCAGAAAGGTATTGTATTGTTTCTTGTAGTTTCTATTTTTCCTCTGTAGTTTGGAAAAAACCTTTCTATTACTTCTCTGCATTGACACTATTGTGATTAATTGAAGCATTCATGATAAATCTTCACATGTTGAAAAATTCTTGCTGGATAAAATACTGCTGCCTAAGATTTATGACATTACATTGAGGTTCCACATCTGGATCTGTTCTCTGCAAATCACTGCAGAGTGAATGGTTGGAGGTACTCCCTACTGTATACCACATATTAGGGTTTCTTCCCATTATATTTGTATATGAAAGATGGGGAGAATGATGGTGTGAGTGCTCATACACAGTGTAATTTGCCTAATGTAATAACTGAGCCCCTATGGGAGTGATATACAGGGGTTGTAGTATGCCCCGACGTTCATCACCTCTTGAAACTTTGTATGTAAGTTTTCTCAAGATAGTTTACATCTATTTTGAAGCATCCACCAGTTCATATGTTTCAGCATCTCTGTGATTCTCTCCTGTAGGTTGAACAAACCAGTGAACATTTGTGCTGCCCTTCTTTGTGTACCTTGAGCAACCTGCTACTCTTATTTGGTACAGGTGCCACAAATTTGAGTGATGAAATACAGGGTGAGTGGGGGGAAAAAAGAAACTTTAGAAACTGGCAAGGCACATCTAGCACACAACAAGAATCAGTAATCAGTTATGAACCAGGGCTTGCAAACACCACGAGAGGGCGTTGCAATACAAACACGGGTGGAGTGCATGGAGACCGTCACCATTCACGCCGTGGAAGCATTGAGAATAGCATGGCTAGCCACACATACCATGAAATGGCTGAGATGGATTTGATTTATGGCATAGCCAACTACAATGGATGAGAAGCCGTATGATTGTATCATGTGAAATATCCTGACAGAAAAATTCCATGCCACACATTGTTCGCCACCCTACATTGCCAACTGTGCGAAACCGCTCCTTCCTTGTGCACAAGCCAGATGCTGGTTGCTAATGAACAACATGGACAGTTGCATCGTAAGAAAGCATTCTCAGACATATGCAACCATACGCTGTCTACAAGTACATGAGGTGTATCCCGCACCACTGATATCCCCCATTCTTTCTTCTGGTGCGTTGTACATGATGAAGGACTGCATCCGTTTCATTTCCAATATGTCCAGGCATTGCAATCGGGAGACTACAACAAGCACTTGGGATTTGTGCAGTGATTTCTGCAAGAATCTGCTGCAGACTGAAGCTAACAGCAAGTGTCCTCTTTATTGATGGACTGTATTCTCACTCTGAGGGTCTGCTGAACATTAAAAACCTGCGTACGCGGATGGATATGAACTAATGTGCTACATGTATGCATGCCTCACAATGCAAATTTGCCCTTAATGTATATGTTGGCAGCATTGGAGACCGTTTAATTGGGCCATACATTCTACTGGACCGACTTGATGTTTGCACGTATCTTGTATTCTTGCAAGAGGTTCTGCAGGACATGCTGAATCATATTCCCATACCTGTTCATCGCCGCATTCAATTTCAGCATGATGGAGCCCCTGCACATTTAAGCAGACAACCTTTCCCAGCTGCTGGATTGGTCACAGTGGACCAGTCACATGGTAGTCACAATCACCAGATCTGTCTGTGGGGATATCTGAAGCGCCTTATGTATGATACACCTGTCACATTGCTGGAGGATCTGCGGGCAGGATTGTTGCAGCTGCAAGATGTATTTGAGATACACCAGCTATCTTTGAAAGGGTGCAAAGTTCAATGCAACATAAATGTTGGGCATGTCTCAATGAACCTGCACAAAACTTTTGAGCATCTCCTGTAGTGGGCATCCATTTGGTAGCATTTGACTAAATAACTGCAACGCCAATTAGTAGCCCCAAACGGCCTTTGCAGCACCCTGGTACCAATGTGATTACTGGTACTTGTTGTATGCCTGATGTCCCATGTCAGTTGGTAAATGTTTTTTTGAATCAGCCTGTATAATGTGTTGCATAACAGTTTTATAAGCAGTCTGCTTTGTAGACAGCTTGAATTTTTGTTATATGCTGCCAATAAACTGAATTCTGCCATGAGCTTTACTCACAACTGAGCTTATGTGGTAGTTTCATATACTGTTGGTGGTGGTGGTGGTGGTGGTGGTGGTGGTGGTGGTGGTGGTCGTGGTCATGGTCATCGTGGTCATCTCCATTTTCGTCTTCATTCTCGGTCTTCAGTCCAAAGGCTGCATTGATGCAAGTCTCCACTATAGTCTGTGATGTCTCTGTAAAATGACCACAACCTACATCCCTGTGAACCTGTTTACTGCATACAGTCATTGGTCTCTCGTTACAAGAGGATGTGACGCCATATAGCACAAAATACAAAGTGCACACACATGACTTTTAAGCACTTAAACCATATCAACAATGTGATTCTTGAGTTTCTCCTGGCGTATTTGATAATCAAAATATCCACGGGTGTACTGCCGGTCTACAGTGTCCAACGGGGACAATATTTCGGCGATCATACATGTCGCAATCATCAGGTGAACTGACGGACTGAGCTCCTGTGAACGTGCCGGTACGGCTGCTCAGGGGGATCTGGGTTTGGTCGCGGTGACGCCTGATTTAAATACTCTCCGCCCACGGCGCACTCCCTCCGCTGTCCGCGCCCCGCACCACAGTCGCGCGGTAGAACAGATTGCGACGGCGTCTGAGATGACGTCAGCGTCTGCCTGCCGTGGTCGTCACAACTATACGTTTGCTCGGTATGCATCGATGCCGTGAACACCAGAGGCACACTCGACTGATGTATCCGAGCAAGTTGGCAGTCGCTGAACATTGTTTATCGGAAAATCACGCTATGGAATATGAACACACGAGGATTCTGGTACAGACGTCGAGATACTGGGACAGCGTTGTTAGAGAGGCCATCAAAATTCGCACCAATGACGACCTCATAAACCGTGACTGTGGCTATAATCTTAGCAAGGCTTGGGAACCAGCGATTGGGTTAATCAAGAGTAAACCGAGGAAACGTATAGTTGTGACGACCACGGCGAACAGAGCCATCACACCGACGTCATCTCAGACGCCGTCGCAATCTGTTCCACCACGCGACCGTGGCGCGGGGCGCGGACGGCGGAGGGAGTGCGCCACGGGCGGAGGGTATTTATATTGGCCGCGACCGAGCCCAGTTCCCCCTGAGCAGCCTTAGCGTACGGATCTCCATACCGGCACATTCACAGGAGCTCAGTCCGTCAGTTCACCTGATGATGGCGACATGTATGATCGCCAAAATATTGTGCCCGTTGGACACTGTAGACCGGCAGTACACACGTGGATATTTTCATATCAACAATATCTCCAATCACTAATTTTTTAAATAATTTGCGATTCATATCCACAGATAAACTGTTCAAGAGACACAATTGTTGCACAAGTGAACAGCAAGGGCAAGAAAGGGCAGTGTATGATGTTTCATTAGAGACGACTTCCATCAATCAGGACTTCAGTTTGTTTGCATTAAATATTTTATAACAATTCCTGCAACACAACTCTTATGATTATTTTTAACAACAATGAAATAATTCCTTCTTTATTCCCTATAGTCATCACAAAAATACACCATGTACACCTGATAAAAGAACAGTTAATACATTCAGGCACTTTACGGTGATGACTAGTATTTTGTTTGGATAGAACTGGCATGGAGTAAGAAATGTTCGTGGCCATTCTTCTGCATATTTGATCAAATTTGTAAAATGTGGGGATGCAAACTGAAAATGTAGAAATGACTGAAGTTTAACAATACGGTTTTGCTGTAAACCTGAAATGACAGAGGTGTGAAATTTTCTGAAAAATGCTTTACACTGTTGATTTTTTTTTTTCTTCTCTGGGAGGCTGAGCACACTATTAGCTCTTCGTGGAAATTGAATTATATTTCATTGTCCCCCTAAAGACACAGGTGTTATGTCTACTCCAAGAGTGCAGCAAAAGCAGTACATTATTTTCTACAAATGGTAAGAATACGTTTCGGTTTTATCACTGAAGATTATTCTCTTTCATTTTTACAGATTTTGCTACATTGATTACAAGACTTTTTCCAATTAATAGACCATTTTCGTAATTTTTGCTCCTCATTGAACTTGATGTTCCAGAAGACAGAAAGAAATCTGCAGAAACAGTAACCCACTGATACTGACCATGGGCGTTGTTGTATACGAATGTGCCGAAGCACTCATTGACTGCACAAGCAACTCTGTGTGGTTTTCGCTCAAAATGAAAATGAGTGTTTTGCACAAAATCTTACTGACTGGCTTTACATGCAGCTTTTACGGAATAACAAGAAGCTTTGTCTTCACGTCAACAATGAATGTCTCTCTAGTATTACCTGTTAATGACATCTCTACACATTCACTTGAGATAATGTTTGTAATATTGTGATTACCTTCCCTGTGTAATTTCTGAATCTGTTTAACCAGGTAGAAGCAGCCTGAAAAACAGTAGTGTTCCCTGGGTTGCCACAGGTTCTGGAAATCAGAGAATTTCAAATACAGCATGTAAATATGAAAAAAAAGAAAAAAAACACTGGAAAAGTCTCATTTTTGTCTCAGTAGATGAAATAGTTTGTTTACATAGATGTCGTGCTGGCTGGGTACAACTGAATATGTGCACAACTTCCCCACTCTCTCATTCCTACTGCTTTTCCCCTTCCTACCGCTCCCCTCAGCTTATGGTCATTGCTGCCATCACTTCTTGCCGCTAGCCTAGCAGCTGCCGACGAGAGACAGAGACATAAAGAGTGGATTGTTTCGATCTGAATCTCAGAGACTGTAGACGCAGGGGCAGGAGACGGCGGTCATGTGTGCATGAGTTGTATCAGAGTGATTGTGTGAATGTGTGTGTGCTCTAGTTTTCTGACAAAAGCTATGACTGAAAATTTAGTTGTCAGAGTGTGGTTGTCTTTCCTATGTGCCTGTCTGCAGCTCACCAATCTTCTTTAATTATCTTTATGGTGAGTTGCTACCCATTCTCATTATTACTGATTTTCAGAGTATGTGAGCAAGTTACCTGTTATGTGGATTGATCATTGTGATTTCATTTCCTCATCATGCTGTCTGTGGATCGTGGATTTCCATGATGGACCAAAACTAGAGGCCGTTTCTACAGGTATCTGCAATGGATTGGGCCTGCCGATCTGAAGCCGTTCGGTTCTCACTAATGTGCAGGCCCTGCCCGTCAGATCTAGACTCACCAATCTGCCCGCAGGCAGGGTCTGTTTATGTGTGGCATTAATGGAGCAGATTTTCATGGCTTATCCATGGGCCCAGGACTGCGGTGTTCTTCAGCAGACCAGAGACCACGGGTGATGGATTTCAGGAATTACGACTGTCTCACAAAAAGTACATTGTATAGTGCGTTGTTTTATAGACATTTTATTTGCTCTAGTACATTTGGCACTTCACAAGTAGTTTATATGTTAGAAAGTATGGATAATAAGAAGAAGAAAATGGTGCCAGTCGCTGGCAGTTTGTACGCTGTGTATTCACATATTTCTCTAAAGAAAAGTCACACAACACCTTTAAAATAATTGATATTACAGGGTGGATAATAAACTGACAATAACGAACATAGTAGAAAAAACATTTTATTGGCGGTCACCTGTAATGTTTGATTACAAAATTCTTCCCAGCCTTATACACTTCTTTCAAGAGGCCAACTTTTTTCTGATCTCTGTTGGTTCATCAGGGCCAGGGGACATCAGCTGGTAAGTAATTTTCAATGTCAATAAACTTCACCAACAGCTACATACTTAAAGATATTTTATTTTGAAAACAACCTGTTTTGGCAATTCATTTTGCCATCTTCAGGCTCCATACGCTTTTATCCAAATGAACGAATTTGTCATACAGCAGCATAAATCACTACGTCATGAATTCCAATTGTTGCAACACAATGTTGTTGCTGTCACATCTTCATATGAAGCAATTGTATCATGATTGGAATTAATGGTATCCAGTGATTTATGGTGCTATATGGCAAGTTTGTTTATTTGGATAAAAGTGGTAGGGGCCTGAAGATGGCAAAATGAAATGCTGAAACTGGTTGCTTTCAGAATAAAATAAAATATCTCAAAGTATACTGCTGTTGGTGGAGTTTTTTGACATTGAAAACTTTTTTCTGAGGTTATTTTAAATCCGTCTTGTGACTCCAAGGAAATGCGTATCTTTGTCACCAAATGTGTTTTGTTTTATAGAAATAAAGTAACTTCAGTGGTCGTAATGAAACACACATACCATTTGGGTTGCTTTTTCCATATAAAAACAGTTCATTACAAATGATTTTTATGTTAGTACCTGCAATTTTTACTCACATCAGGAAATACCATATGCTTGCAATAAATTTTTATATTTGTATTTTTATTTTTTTTAGACGTTTCCTTGTTTGCACTATTGTTTCTTGTACCATAGATGCAGAAACAGATAGTCAACTTAGGTCTTAACTTACCCTTGAGATCTCAAAATTTATCAGGGAAAAATGCTAAACCTTGTCTGCAAATCATGGAATTTCAATTGGAGAAACTTCTGGTAACTCTGATAGTTGTATTTTCATCTTGACAATACTGTTGTAAAGAAATGCACTCATCATTTCAATCCAAGAACAAAATATTATACTGCATCAGTAAGAATTTTCAAGTAAGAAGAGTATATGAGTTAAACTTCTCTATTTGTAGCTTATTCTGGAAACATATGCCTGATATTCCTAATAATTGATTTTGATATCAGTGTTCTATCATTTCACAAAAGTTACTATAATACTAGAGATGTGAATTGACTTGGTTTAAAGTGTGGTGCCCTGAGTAAATCTAAAAGGGTAGCAAAGTTCTGATGTAAATGTTCAAACCATGGTGAACATTCAAGCTTATTACAGTTACATTTTAGTCTGGTGCATAAGTTCATTCAATTTTTTCCATAAGTTTAATAAACAAAACAGATACACATAACAGATAATATATTCTCCTTTACTATTTACAGCAGTCTACCAATGGTGGGGTAACTTTTCAATTCCATGACTGTAGAAATCCCCCGGTTTTGAGGCGAAGAACTCGTAGAGCCATGTTCGGAGTGCTTTTTCATCTGGAAAGAAAGTTACTTGAAGGTTTATTGATAGAGAGTGGAAAAGTTGAAGATCTGAGGGCAGATTATCAGGTGAATAAGGTGGCTGTGGAATGACTTCTCAACCCAAATACTGTATAACATTTTTTGTCACTCTAGAAAAATGTGGACAGGCATTAATCCACGAGTCATTTGATGACAAGCAAGCAGAGATGCACTTGCTGGGTTTTTTGATTTTGGCTTAGACCATACAGTACCCGTACAAACAATTTTTGAACCTTCCCTATTGCCCTATTGCATACAAATGCCATACATTGGTGGAATGATCGCATTTTCCAATTCTCTAGTAAGCTGGTGTGAATCATTGTTGATTAATAACTTTATAAGCGATCTTCATCAGGCTCTGAAGGTTTTCCTGAACGTCGAGAGTCACTAATGTGAAAACAATCCTCCTTAAAACGAGAAAACCGTTTTCTTGCTGTGCTCTGACCAATGGCATTATCCACCTAAATGGTGCAAATGCTTCTGACTGCCACTGTACTCAAACAAAAGAATATGCTGGAAATGTTCCAATTTCTCCATGTGGCTCTCCGTTTTATAATGCCCATAGCTCCACTAACTTTCTCCAAATGACAATATGTAAACTCAAATAGTGACAGTGAACTACTAATAAAAAAGGACAGTCAATAAATAAACCACAGCAACCAGAATACCAATGTGCAAAACAAAAGCTTTGTGAGCTTATGCACCAACCTAATACTTTTGCATCACCAAAACTCTTTCCATTCATTAGTTCTCCATATTTCACAATTCTCAAGAAAAATTCATTTAGCAGATGATTAAATCTGTGGTAAAAGTGGAAAATATTTGTATTCTCGTTATGTGCACCATGGCTGCACAGGCTAAACACACTTTTTCATCATAACACATCCCTACATCTGCAGTGAGCTACAAGATAAAGGTTTTTGAAGATAAATCCATGTTGTTCATTAGACTTCTATCATCCTTATGACAGCAGAGGAAAGTTTGTAGGCTGTGTTTCCTTGTTACTTACATGTAAATCCTGTAGATAATCTGTGCCATATTTCTAATCTTTTTCAGACCAAAACCAAGCAAGTATCTACAAGGTGTCCTTGTAGTCTTTCATGGTGACATGCCTGAATAAAATCTTCACAGTTTACAAGCCTTGACACTTTAAAGAAAACACTTGAGTTTCATGACTGCCTCCACCATGTTCATCAGGAGTAAAGATTACTGACTCTGGGAGCTGTCAAAGTGTTCCATTTCTATTCACTTCATTCAGTGTTGATTAGCAGTCTACCTATATAACTTCTGCAAATTAGAAGTTTGAAATATATGTCAATGTTTGTGTGAAGATAGACTTTAGTACTGTCTACTGCCACAGATCGTGTTACTGGCTGCCCATAGGTAGTGATTGCAGCAGCACTTGTTCTGGCTTGTGAGTATACTTGTGGATTAATTTTAATTTAAATTATAATATTGAAAATATTTATACTGGTGGACATCGGTAACAGAATGTGGAAGAAGATAAGCATGGGGAACGGTGAACAGTGCAGTTTTTCGGGAGGAAAGCAGTGACTGCTTCAGACATCCACAATAGTCATATGTGAGGAAACTGCACTAAGTTGCAGATCTGCGATTCATTGGCTATCAGAGTTCAAAGACGGCAGGAACTGTGCTTGTGCTGAAAAGTGCAAAAGCACTGGGGGTCCAGAAACTGCATGCAAACCAGACAATGTCCAGCATGTCAGTGATTTGATATTGGGCACAGGCGAATCATATTTGATGAACTAAAGACAACAACAGGTCTATCACACCATGAGAACTTGAGGATGAAGTTGTGTGCACAATGGCTGTCTTATTTCCTCACCATTGTGCAGAAACATAAGACTGTGGAAATGTGCCATCCATTGAGTCCTTTTGAGTGTCTCATCACCGTCGACGAGCCATGGTTCTTCCATGAGGCACCAGAAAAGAAACGCCAGGCAATGGAATGTGTTCTGAGATTGGGAAGGGATACTGCTGCTGCACTGGCTCCCTCTCAGTGTGACCCTCAGAGATGATTGGTTCTGCCTGTTCAGTGCGCCAACTCTGCCAACACACTGCCACTAAGGAAAATGGGGCCGCGGCATCCTGTTTTAATACAACAATGTGCAGCCACATGCCAGTCACCTACCCATTTCCAGTATTTGTGAACTAGGGTTTACTGTGCTCAATATCCTCCATATTTGGTGGATCTTCCTCCTAGCGACAATGCCATATTTAACACTATTAAAGAGGTCATGAAGGGTAAGAAGCTCACCACTAATGATTAACTGCGTGCAGTTGTCCACAAAGTGGTGCTAGGCCACCCCCAAAGAATTGCTTGCTGTGCAGATATGGACACTGCAAGAATGATGGCAGAAATGCATTGCATAGACATTGGTGGGGAATATCTGTAATATAATTTCATTCATTTGTTCAGTAAATGGCTCCTGTGAAAAAAAAAAAAAAATTGCATTGCCAGTCACTTTTTGAATGCTCCAAGTGTAAGTCAGAGTGCAGCATTTGTAACTTTAAAGAGAGGGCTGAAGTGATGTGTGGCAGGCGAGGTGGACATCTCCAGTCTGCCATGGGACTGATGACATCAAGAAACCACATTAGAAATTGCTGCTCCCACCTTCCTACAAGCATCAAGCATCTGCCTGTGCTTTCACTCGATTTTCAAAGCCTGCCCCGCTGAGGGTGTGCCTTTGGTCACTGTTAAAAATGTCGCATTTTATTCTAATCTCAGCCAACTCTTCCATAACGGAATTCCATGATGATGACGTAAGTGCCAAGACTCTTGTATTTTCGAATTGTATTGATGTTCATTCTCCAGGTAATGTTCATCTATGGCCGACTTCCTAAGCTTCCTGTGTTTAATATATCAGTGTAAAGCTCAGTGACATTGTGATTTATGTGACCTATATAGATACTGCCGCATTCGCAGGAGATACCACAGACAGTGGCAACTTGCGAGAGCTATGCTATCTTTAACAGGGTGTATCAGGTCTCATTTCTTGGAGACTGGCCCAATCACTGGTCTCAGTCCACGTCTCTCCAGTACGCCCTACCTTGCTTCTCATCAACTCACAGTATGGGAAGTGTGCAGCTGTCTTGGTCTCTTTTGCTGATTCACCAGGAATTGTTCTTCATCAGTGGCACCTAAAAGCATTTGCATTGTCACCCTTGTTGTAACCATTTGTGAAAGAGCCCAAGCTTGTTGTATTTCAGCCACACTGTGGACAATGAGGAGGACCGTAGGACATGTGCTGTGGAGACATGTACTAAGACCAGTTGTCTGGCCTGCCTCCAAGATTCAAGATATGTTACACTTGGCTAAAGACAACATATCTCTTAGAGTGCCCTGTGTGTATGGTGATCCATTGCAAATACAGCAGTGCCTATGTAGGTCAGAATAATCAGAGTTTCTGGGTGTTGTACCGAGCTCAAGAGACATATTAAAAAAAGGAGCATGAACATCATGTGGAAAACAGACATAAAACACAATTTAAAAGGATGGAAGTCTTGGCTCCTGTTTCACCATATTTGCATTCCCTTATGAAGGAGACTGCCAAGTTTAGAACAAACGACAATTTTAAGACACCAGGGGTATGCACATAGCAGGATATGAGGGTAGGCTTTAGATATTAGCTGAAAGTGAAGACAGATGCTTGACACTTATATGGACGGACAGTGGCACTTTCAGATGTAGTGCTGGTCCTTCACGCCACCTGTCATCAGTGCCACAGTGAACTGAAGCTGCCATGAGTTTCTCAACTCGCCTTATGCACATACCTCACTTCAGCCCACTCTGGAAGGTTCCAGATGCTGCAATTACGCCTATGTAATTGGAACACTTTGCCAGCCCTGGCTGTCAATGGTTTTTAATCCTGATGATGGGGTAGGTGGCTGACAATAAAGTATCCTGTTGTGGTATGGTGCAAGCAGAAAACAAGAAGGTGCACAAGTAGCATTAAACAGTGAAAGTTTATTTTTACAAGAAGGCAAGAAAGAAAATGTGAACAACAGTAAAGAAATTCTCCATAAAGGGAGTGTAAGAGATGCTCCTGATATATGAGAATAATTCTCACCGCAGATACAGTTCCAGGAAGGTGCAAAAGAAAGTTCACAGTCTGCCACCCTAGGTTATATTGCCATAGGTTAGGTCGGAATCGGTCACTATTACAATTGGCGGTTGCACTGGCATGTTCCTGATCCTGGTGATTATTATTGGAGACTTGTATGTCCCTCGGATTCATGATCAGTTTCAAACTCGGATTCAGACTGTCAAAGCACTGCAGGCAGCAGTCCTATAAAATGCACCCAGCGTGTGGAACCCAGGAAGTGGCCAGAGTCATGTAGCTTCACATCTACGAGATAGTGCTGGCTGTGTTTAGTGATCATAGTGCCATCGATACTGCAGCAGATGTTACAGTGCAGTGGAGCTGTGTCGGCTGCAGGGGCGTGTCAGGGTGACAACCTGCTGGGCAATGCTGTGTCGCATGTGTGCTGGGTCATCAGACACAGCCATAAATTGTATTCCTCTGTGCTGAGTCATCAGACACAGCCATAAATTGCATTCCTCTGTGCTGAGTCATCGGACACCACCATAAATTGCATTCCTCTGTGCTGAGTCATCAGACACCACCACCACACGCTGCATTCCTCCGTGCTGGGTCATGAGGCACCACTCATACTCTGCAGTCCGCTGTGCTGGGTCATCAGGTACCACCTTTACACTGCACTCCTCTGTGATGGGGCATCAGAAACCATCTGTACGCTTTTCAATTTGGAGGGAGATGGTGAAGCAATCTCAGTGCATAGATGGTGGTCTTGGCTGAGGCGGCAGCCAAGGTCACAGCACTCATCTTCCCCATGCAGCAAATGGTACAACCAGTTGCAGTATGTGGAATGGAGAACAGGGGCACTGGCAAAAAGGCCAGGGATGCAACCAGGGCCAAATGGTGCAGAGCAGCATCGAAATGAGGATATGTGATGTGCCACGAAGGTGCTTGTTGGGAAGAAAACTCTGTGCATGAGAAGAAGCAGATGTTCTAGGGCTGAAGTAGACAGCCAATAATATGGATGTAGCAAGGTTAACAAGCAGAAAGGAGGATGGTGAGTGGGTTATGTGTGCGCATTGGTAGGCGCGGGTGGGTAGGCAGCGGGCGTACAGCTAAAGTGCCAAAAGCAAGGTCAGAATCGATTGCTAAGACAATCGGTGGTTGCACTAGTGTAGTCCTGGTCTGGGTGTATGGTATTGGAGACTTGCCATATGTCACTCAGATTCAGGTTCGACTTCAGATCAGACTGCCAGAGAGCTGTAGGTGGCAGTCCGTGGTCTGCCCAGCATATGGGTACCAGGAAGTCGCCAGTGTCGTGGCTTCATGGATATGGAATAGTCCTAGTTGTGTTTGGGGATTGCAGTGCCCTTGTCAGTGCAATGGATTTCACAGTACAATGGAGCTGTGTGAGCTGCAAACTCGGCAACTTGCAGGACAATGCTGTCTGGCATGTCTGCTGGCTCTTCAGACACCAACTATACACTGCAAACCTCTTCCCTTCAGTGGGGGAAGGTGAAGCCATCTCAAGGCGTAAACAGTGGCTGTGGTAGAGGTGACAGCCAAAGTCAGGGCAATCGAAAACTGCATTGTTGCATTTTAAGAGACGCAGCTTGTAACCCGAGAAGATTTTATTTAAGTATCTATGATGTTAATGGATTATTTCATTCATTTATAAGTTTATCCTCAGACCATGCAGATTGCCCTGCATCTTAAGACATCTGGGGATCTTGTCCATGTTGATATAATCCTAATTTCCTAGAGAATTCTGCTATGAGAACATTTTTTGACACAGTTTTTTCTCTGTAACTCTGCAGTGTTTTCGCCGTTGGCCTGGAGGACGACAACAGAACTGGTGGCGGTGGCAGTCTGTTTACACGATTTGGCCTACCTACAGGAATGGGCAACACCACAGAGTGCACCATCGAGAAGGATGCATTCTGTGAGGTGAAAAACGGGGGAAGTCACGACACTCTATATTCCTGCAGTGTGTGTCCCAAAACATTCAGAACTAGGCTTGGCTTGAAGACACACTCACGGTCACACGGGGGAGAACGTCCCTATAAATGTGAAGTGTGCCACAAGGTATTCAAGTTTCGCAGCAAATTGAGGAAACACTCGCAAGTGCACACGGGGGAACGTCCATACACTTGTGGTGTGTGCAATAAGGCATTCACAGAAAAGTGCCACCTCAAGAGCCATTCGCGACAGCACACAGGGGAACGACCATATGAGTGCAGTCTGTGTCAAAAGAAATTCTTGTATAGCTCCAGCTTGAACATCCATTTACGTCTGCATACTGGAGAGCGGCCGTTCGCCTGTAGCGTCTGTCCTAAGACATTTACGCAAAGTTCTGTGCTGAGGAATCATTTGCGAATGCACACAGGGGAGAGGCCGTACAGTTGCAGAATTTGTCATAAGAAATTCTCGCAAGAAAGCAGTTTGAAGAATCATATTAATGTCCACACAGGCACCCGCCCATACAGTTGTGATTTGTGTCAGAAGAGCTTCAAGAGCAGAGGCAGCCTCTGGAACCACTCGGTAATACACAGCAAACCGTCTCAAGACCTTCAGACAAACGTGTAGTCGGATGAGACACTCGCAGCTGCACTCCAGCTAACGCCCTTTCTGCTGTGACGTGTGTCATAAGTGATTTAATACGAGGCATGACACTGAAAGCCACACTGAATCTCACGTCATGCGTGGTGAAAGAACTCCTGAAGTATGCACCTTTATTATAAAGCTTTGGCAAAAAATGGCTTTTACTCTCCGTTAACGATAGCGCTACACTGATTTGCCTTTTTTTGCTTTAGACAGCTAACTGCCTTAAACAGAATGGATATTACGAACTCAAGGCAAGAGTTGGTCAAGAACATGGAATAATGTAGTGCCGTGACATGCTTCTGATTCTCTTTCCATCTGTGAAGCTATTAGACCAATGCGCGAAACCTAAGGACGAAAATAGATTTCCCATGATGTGTCACTGCCAAGTAACATAGCCTGATGAAACTTTGAACATATATGGGAAGAACACCTGTTGTATTGTACATTAAGTAACTGAAAGAAATACACGACAAGATGAACAAAGGAGACGCGGTGTATTCGAAGATAACGCGAGGGGCGTTCAGTAAGTAATGTAACACATTTTTTTCTCGCCCACTTTCGGTTACAAAAATGTGGAATTTGTTGTGAGACATCGTGAATATTCACTCTGCAACCCCTACAGTTCCATGCAGTTCCGATAGCTGGCAGCACTGTAAGGTGAGCATATCATCTTGATTTTTGTGAGTTATCGATGTGCATGTCACAGAGAGAGAGAGAGAGAGAGAGAGAGAGAGAGAGAGAGAGAGAGAGCAAGTTGTGTTGCAGTTTTGCAGTTAATCTTCGGTCGTGCTATGACACAGTCTTTGCCACCGCGCAGTCTGGCAAGTTCTTACTGAAGTATGGTAGGTGACGGATGTATTCAGAAGTGCTGTGTTGACTTGTGATTCTATCTGTTGCGAGAAAGATTTATTGTAAGGGACAGGAGAGATGAATTGAATGAATGATATATTGAAAGGCGAGAAGAATATAAAGTTTGAGTTTTTTTTTTTTTTTTTTTTTTGAGAAGTAGCTTGAGGTAAGACAGCAGCACTATGCATCTACTTAATCGGAATGATTATTGTCAGCTAGTTAACTTTGTTCGCTTTCTCAGAGCTAAGGAAAGACCACTCCATTTCCCTCAATTATGCATTTACATAACTGATAAAGCTGTTTGATTTTTATGGAAATTCTCTGTTAATAAAGTACTCTTTTTAAATCATTGATCACTTTGTTAAGCATAGTATTCTTCAGACCAGTTTTATACATGTAAAGATTACGCAAAATTTTACCCTTGTCCTTTTGAATACATATTTCATTCTAAAATCGTTGTCTTGGAATATTATTTTATAGGATTAGTTACTCTCCCCATTCCTCTGTTTAAAGAAGGTTTACCATTGTGTTGCACCATGTGGTATGCAACAGTTTGAATATTGTGTGGAAATTTTATTTATTTTATTTTATTTATTTTTATTTTATTTATTAGCTTAGACGCGGCCTGCTTGCTGTTTGTTATTGTGCGTTCGAGAAATCTGCAGCAATGTCAAGATGCGAGGTAAGTGGAAATTTTGATTAGGGCCAGGTAATTGTTTAACTTCAGTTGCGCATTTAATGAAGGCCAGTTACAGTTCAACTCAATTACGTTCAGTTAAGTCGAAGGTTGGCATACGAGTTTAAGTTGGATAACAGTTTGTGGGTACATACACCCATGATCAGAAAAGAAACAGAACATCTTGAACAATTAGTGATGGGACATACATACTCACAGGACCTGTATGTTAGTATGACTACCATGTTGGCCTGAATGTTCAAGGTGAACATTGATATTGTGACACAACACCACCTATCGGTAAAATGTGCCTGTGGCTCCCAGCGTTGCTGTAAACCGAATTATTATTGGCGCTGTTAATCAAGGGACATAATAGTAATAAAGATTTTCCTTTCAATAATTGTTTTTTATGAAAATGTGTTTGTCAAAATACTTGTTGTTGCTACTGTATATATAAGTTACTCTTTCAGTTTCTGAGTGCAGCACGATCACGTGAGTAACAGTCCACGGCCACCGTATGGAGCGTAACACAAAGCTTTGACCACGCGGAAACGACAGTTTGTCGTACATACTGCTTTCATTCGTGTCGTTGCGTTTTGAGACCGCAAGTCATGTACTCGTGTTTCATACAAGAGTTTTTGCACATGATGCCACACCTGTTCACACTTTTCGACATATCAGTTAAAGTAAGTGTAAATTTTATTCTGCATTTTCAGTACCAACTTGGTTGTCTACCACACCACATTAGTGCAGTCGCACAGTTTTTGTTATTTTGATCTCAAAGTTCATGTACTATAGCTTTCTATGAAAGTCCGTAATAGTACTGTCATTCGGTTTCACTGTTAAATTTAGATTACATAAAGCCTTGTTATCAGATCACTGATGTTGAAAATATTCGCTTTGTGTAAAGTCCAAGACATTGCGTTTCGATGGGTGTGTGATTTTTTTTTTTTTTTAACGCGCATATTTCATCGATCAACTTTATTTACGTACAGTATGAAGATGTTAATACATACGAGGTTTGGAACTTAAATAGCGACAACTATTTATTCACAACCGATACAAAATAGTTACATGTTTGCACCTGTTACTGTTCTTCAAAGCAGTCACCAGCGTTGTGTAGAAACCGTTGCCAGAGATGTGGAAGGTGTAGTATACCGTTAGCAGAGCCTGTTCCGTTGATGGTGCGAATGGAGCGGTCTAGTGACTGTCGAATCTCTGGAACAGTCTGAAGCGAATGCCACGAAGTGGTTCCTTCATCTGCGGAGTCAAATCAAAGTCACAGGACTTAAGTCTGGCGAGTATGGTAGATGGTATAGTACTTCCCAGTCCCATCGACCGGACAGAGCAGCCACAGCTTGCGCTGTATGCCCCGCACATTGTCGTGCAAAATGATGGGTGGGTTGCGCAGAAAGTGTCGCCGCTTCTTTCGCAAAGCTGGTCGCAGGTGACACTCCAAAAAGGAACAGTAATACTGTGCATTGACGGTCTGCCGCGGAGGAACGTAATGCGTTAGGATAACACCATCAAAGTCGTACACGAGAATCACCATACCTTTAGACCGCTCCATTCATACCATCCAGCCTCTGCCAACGGTATACTACGCCTTCCACATCACTGGCAACGGGTTCTACACAACGCTGATGACTACTTTGAACAGTTGTAAGTAAATAGTTGCCACTATTTAAGTTCCAATCATCGTATTTACAATAATTCTTGCTTATAATCTTTAATAGTCGCGATGCCGACAGTGTAAGGAATATTTGTGTAAGGAATATTTGCCTCACAGTTTAGTTCATCTCTCCACTAATTCATCCTTTGATAAATCTTCATATACTGGAAGAATTTCTTTCTGTACGTCGGGGTGCAGTGGAGTAGGGTGCAGTTCATTTTATATTCCAAGGCCTGTTCGTTTCTGCCAGTCACACCAGGTGCCTTCTCCCTCTGGGCAATACTCGTGTCGAGGATTTTCATCCGTGGAAATCATATGATGGTATGTCGCCCTATCTGTGCTCGAGCCTGTACCCGATGTGCATTCGGTTCTATGCTCATAAAATGTAAACGAATGCGAATTTCACTTTAACATTTTGACAGCGCATTCTTGGATAGTTTTTTATGTGATATTTTATTTATGCAATAAATGCGATTTTTTGAACCTCCTAATGTGGTTTCCCCCCTTAAACTTTTTAGTTCGTATTCTAGTTTAGTAACGTTCTTCTTATACAGCACACACACAAACACACACACACACACACACACACACACACACACACACACACACACACACACACACACACTAAAAGGCACATACATCAAAAGTACATACATAAATAACACCAAAGCTAGGCAGAATGTCTAGATAAAACTTTGACAACTGAATATACTTGAAACTTTGATTGCTATGGGCATTTATCAATTGCTGTGTTCCGTAACATTACGTAGATTGTCTCTGAAGAAGATATCATACTGTTCCACAGGCGTTTTGTGTAACGCAAGTTCGTTATCTTAACATGCCTAATTTTGTCTATCACAATTACAGATTTATGCATGTTCGCAGAGACATCAGCAATACCGCTTGTAGCAATTCAAGTTGTTCTTCCCATGTTGATGCAGCTGTCAGTAGGTCATGTACATGCACTGTAACTTTATCAATTTGATGACGACATAGTACTGTGCCTAAGGCGGTTATAAATATACTGCTACTCACATATAGATCAAATGGTAAAACACAAAATTGATAGCTTCTACCGTTGAAAATGAAGCTGTGGATGATTCTCTGATAACAGGACCTGCCATACGAACTTCTCATATCAATCGAGGATAAATACTTACACCTCAATAAAACTTTTTGTATTTGTTCATCTAATGTACGAACTTCTCAGATCAATCGAGTATAAATATGTACACGTCCATAAAACTTTTGTATTTGTTCCGCAAGGTTTCTAGGCTCTGTCCCAACAGGTGAGATTTTGTTTAAAGCTCTTGCATCCATCATCAAACTTACGCTACCTCTGATATTTCTACTGATAATAAGGAACTGCTGTAGGGTGAAAGTGATATTTCTACAATTCCCAAATCTAGCATGTTCCTAATCTCTCTATTTACTACCCCTCTTTTGGTCCAGGGAACTGAGTAGGTGCCACAGTAATACATTTCATGTTGCTTTACTTGCATATGATATACGTAACCTTTGATTACACTGGGCTTCTCAGTGAATACCTGCATTTGTACGAGATACTACTGAGTTCATACTTTTGTTGATCTGTTAAATATCCATATTTGAAGGTATTGCCCTGTAATGCTACATTGAGATCGTGCATATCATTAATGTTATTGGTGCATTTAGCGTCGATCAGCTTGAGCAACTGAAAGATTCCTTATTAACGTTGTTTCAATAGTCACAAACTTAGCCTCCCTCTGGCAAAATTTGCCATGTTTAGCTTTCGTCTTAATGAAGATCCGAGCCAAATCCTTACCATACATTTTAACACAGCATTTATCTACAGAGAGATCAATTTTCGCATTCCCCACCTGTAGAATGTCCCTTCCTAATATGTAGCTGGGTGACATTGCCTCCACTATCAGGATCGTGCCATTACTATACTCGCAGACATACTCAGCGCAGTAGCTGATGGGAGCGACCGTAAAGGCATTCCCCATTTACAGTCGGTTTTTAAAAATATTTAGGTAGTTTTACATTCAAATTATTTGATCCATGCAACATACAGCGACAGCAGTATTTAATTTTCCAACGTCTAGTAGCTCTTAAACACGGGTGTTGGCTGCCAGCCCTGCGGGTAAGTACTTGTTTGTTTACTTTCGCCGCCGACTGCAAGGGCCTAGGATACATTGTGCGACTGATACCTGTTGTGGTGGTGTTATTCTGCCTTCCGTCACGTATTCTTGTGTTCCTGTATTGTTATGCACTATAGTATAAATCTCCATGTGCATTCATGCATGGGGACACTTTTACGTGGCAATTAGGTGGGGAAGGGCTGGGGGTTGGTTTTCAGTTGGGTAAGATACCGACAGAGGTCAGACCTGCACTACTACGTTTACGACAATGCTAGCCTCAATAAACAATTGCGCCTTAGCCGTGACAGAATGTTTTGTGTACTCTACTTGACCTGTATTACTCTATCAAATTTATTTGTCAAAGATTTGATCATAGATGTGATCAAATATTCGTCAAATATATTTGACAAAGATCTTTGATGTGGCGCTGAAGAGGGATATTACACTGTCATCATATTTTTCGTCAAAGTTCAAGATGGTTGACAACAACAACCTGTTATTAACCGCAACAGTTGCGTGTACCACAGTTGCACTGTGTGCACATGCGGAAGAGAAGCGGGGGGAAAAAAGGAAAAGTACCCTGGTGAAGCCGTGGGTTCTACGACGACACGATAAAAGCATTCAACAAAACTTGTTACGTGAGCTTATAGTGAAGGGCGTCAAGTCATATATCAATTACTTAAGACTGGATGACCATACATTTCTGTATGTGCTCAGTGAAATGTATCCTCACATCACAAAGCACAATACTCACGAACTGATATATCTGCAGAAGACAGGCTCACTGTAACACTCAGATTCCTTGCTACAGGAGAGAGTTAGGTTAGGTTTGGTTAGGTCTCCTATCTTCTTAATCTATTTTTGTATTCATGGTGCCTCACGTTGTAAAGCGCCTCATCAGCTTCAAACATCTCTATTAATTTTGCCGTTGTCGGTAAACACCAATTGTATTTACCGGCAATGTTTATAAAAACACTATAGACGACAGAACGCTGCATCGATGCTAGCGTTTCACATGGTAACACGTCACATTGCAGTGAACAGAAGACAAGCGACTGCTTTGATCAAATCTACAGCGAGGCCCTAGATTTGATCAAATTTATGACGACATTTGACAAAGTTCCCTATTACATCATCAAATTTCTTTGACAAAGATATTGGACAAAGAAATTTGACAGTGTAATGCAGGCCTTAGCTCTGTGTTCTGCATTGCTAGATATTTCCATTTTTTTATTTTGAGATGAGTGCAGAGGCTAATCTTGATCGGTTGCGGTTTTGGAATACTACTCTCATAACATCAGAAGTGATCAGCGACTCCCTTGACAATTACGTCAGTCCAGCTTTCGCAGAAACAGTGAACACGGGTGTTGGCTGCGAGCCCTGCATGTAAGTACTCGTTAGTTTACTTTCGCTGCTGACTGCTAGGACCTAGGATACGTTGTGCGAGCTATACCTGTAGTGCTAGTGTTAAAGTGGTTGTTTTACATGAGTGAATGTTTTAGTGCTTAACATGGGTAAAGTAAAGACACAGGATACACAGAAAATTCGTGCTGAATGTCTGCTCGATAGTAAATTTGCAGAGTGGCTAGAAGAGTTGAAGGTGACGACCAAGAGCATATTGTAAATTGTTGGCACGTTATGCTAACGTATGAAGCCACTGTGACATAGAAAAATATAAGTGATTCAAGCTGAAGGTTCCCTTGCGTTATTTGCTTCCATTCATTGTGCGATCGTGTAATGTGATCATTTAAGTGCTTTGTGTAAGAGTAAATTCACCAGCAGTGATGTTATCAGAAAACTTCATATATATAGAACAAAGTGTAGTGCAGTTATGAAACATGTACTGAGGCCCTATTTTGTGAAAATTGGCGACAAAATATCGTTGAGAGCACGTATAGCATTTTAATTGATGAATCAAAATATATTAGCATGATCAGATTTGTGGGAATAACAATAATACACTACAGTGCTGTAACCAACGCGATCATTTCAACATTTTTTACAGTACCCACCTCGACCATTGTAATGCACAGTCTGTTGTAACAGCAATTAAACGACACACTTCTGGAATTCAAATTAGAACGAAACAAGTTGCAGAGTGTAGGCACAAACAATGTGAATATTATGGTAGGCGTTAATAATGGTTATTGAGAATGCAGGGCGGATCTCGGAGATGGAACCTTCCCAGGTTGACAACTGTCAATGCGTCGTGGCAACGTTTCAAGTGTGTGTGTGTGTGTGTGTGTGTGTGTGTGTGTGTGTGTGTGTGTGTGTGTGCGCACTCTACACAGTATCTTGGTTTGTTCAAATTGTGTGTTCTTCATCGAGGCTGTGCTCCACTGCCGGCCGAAGTAGCCGAGCAGTTCTAGGCGCTACAGTCTGGAGCTGAGTGACTGCTACGGTCGCAGGTTTGAATCCTGCCTCGGGCATAGATGTGTGTGATGTCCTTAGGTTAGTTAGGTTTAAGTAGTTCTAAGTTCTAGGGAGAGTTAAGTCCTATAGTGCTCAGGGCCATTTGAACCATTTGTGCTCCGCTACCCAGGATTTTTCCGTTTGTCCGAGGCAAACACTTATCACATTTTCAGAGAGGCATTGCGTGATGCAATGCTGCGTCGGTCACAGGGAATCCTTTAGACACCTGGTGTTTTTAAATCCAAGTTGTCCGTGATTGAGCGCAGAATATTCCCGATTTTTGCTGGAGGGCTGAAGATGGTTTTTATCTTGTTCTTCTCCACTGTCCTGGATATCTTTGCCTTGACCGGCCCCGCGTACGGGACGAATGCCAGGCCTGTGCTGATGATATCAAAAAGTTGGTCAGTAAACCCAATGTAGCACATATAGATTATCTTAAAAGTGCAAACCTAAATCATGATAAGGGCCAAATCATCATTGAAACACTTCAAAGAGATACGCCAACATGATGTTCTTAAAATAGTCAAAGAAATGAAAAATTCATACAGTACAAATATTTTTAATGTCAAACAATCTATTGAAAGAAATCATACTTTACATTGCAGCACCATTAACATATTCGAGAAACCTGTGTTTCATGGAAGTGGTTTTTCCTGCTCCTCTCAAACTATCCAAGGTGACTCCAGTCATTAAGAAGGGTATCAAATCAGATCCTGCAAATTACAGACCAATTTCACTAATTCCAGTACTAGGAAAAGCCTTTGAAGGCATAATATATCAGCAGATGTATGATTACCCAGAACTAAATGACATGGTTACAGAAAAGGAACGTCAGCTATACATGCCATAGAGCTCTTAGTCAGAGACATTTTAGCAGCATTCTAGGACCACACTAACACACAGGTAACCTTATGTTATCTGAGCAAAGCCTTTGACTGTGTTGACCACTCACTTTTGCTCTCTAAACTTGAGTATTATGGGATATGTGATAAAAGTTTAAAACTCATCAAATCATACCTCAAACACATTCAAGGTTCAACAAAGAGTGCCACAGGGATCTAAATTGGGACCACTTCTCTTTCTTGTACACATAAATCCTGGAAATATAAATGTAAAGACATATATGTATGCAGATGAAAAACTTTTCTATCTGTAAACCATGAATTTTATAACCTTGAAAGTGGTATGAAATTGGCAAAAGAAAATGCAACATCATGGTTTAATGCAAATGGTCTACTATTAAGTGAGGAAAAGACCCATAATATGTGCTTAAGTCCATCAAAGACTACAAAAATAGAAAAACAAAAGGCAAAGTTTTTAGCTAGCATACTTGACAGCAGTCTAACATGGAACTCTCATGTTGATCACATAGTGGTTAGGTTGTCAAGAGTTACATATTTGTTGAAGAGATTGATGTGTTGTGTGAAATTTGAGTATGTAGGGACACTGTACTTTGCCTTTTTTAAATCTGTTTTAAAGTACTCTGGGGAAACAGCAGAAAAATAAATGAAATTATGGTGATCCAGAAGAAAGCAACCTGAGTAATGGCTAAGGTGGATAATAGGGCACATTGTAAACCATTGTTCATTAAATATAGAATTTTAAAAGTTAATAATTTATATATTCTTCACAGTGTTAACTAAATACTTACTGAACTACCTAATTTAAGTGTAACAAATCAAAGGCATGACTACTATACAAGAACCTGTACTTCTCTGCTGTTTCCACAAAATAGATGAGCTAAAACTAACAATAGTCACAAGTATATGCCAATTAAAATATATAACAAGTTGTCTAAGAATGCGTCAATCAAGCCTGACAAATTATTTAAAGAAAATGTACATAACTTCTTGTTAACCAACCCATTCTATTCATTAGAAGAATTTTTAGAAATGTCCAATATCAACTTAAATATGTAAAAATTTATTTTGTAAAATTAATAGGTTAAGTGAACTGACCAAGTCTATTGCATGTAATAATGCTGAATGACCAATAAAGAATCTGAATCTGAAACCTTGTTCTCTTCTTCCTGGAAGTCCTGCTTCTTGCTCGTCTTGAGAGTGTGTCTAATCTGAGTTCCAGTGTAGGTACTCTGCTGTGAGGTTTTCTTCAGATGCTGCATCTAAGTGGTAAGACTGTCCCCGTCACATATGTCATGGGCTCTGCGGACAAGGGTAGTGAGCACGGATTTCCGTTGTGGGTGATGGCAACTGCTGGCATTGAGGTACGATTCTGAATGTGTTTTCTTTCGGTAGACGGGGTGTCGCAGCGTGTCGTCTGTTTCTTCTTTGTTAGAATATTAAAGAATGGCAGACACCTATTTTCTTCTAATTCCATTGTGAACTTGATGTTCTCATGTAGGCCTAACCTGTTCAGAAGGTTGAGAAATTCTTTTAGGGTGTCCTCGGTCATTCACATAACGGTAAAAGACCTTGGATATAAGGCATGCTGTTTCTAAGGCGATATCCTCAAAGTATTCTATGTACAGGTTGGCGGTACATTGTGCCAGTGGGGATCCCATAGCGACTCCATTCATCTATTGGTAAACCTTGCCCCCACATTGGAAAAACGTGGCTGTGAGTGCATGGCGGAATAATTCCACTGTCTTCGTCGAAATGGTTCTCATGTAGTTACAAGGAGTCCTTTAGCGGTACCCTTGTGAAAAGGGATGTGACATCAAAGCTGACCATAATATCTTTTTTGTCAAGACACCACTCCTTGAGTGTCTCCAACTTCGTGGAATTCTTGATGTGGTGGGGACATTTACCCACGAGAGGCTTGAGTAGTTATGCCAGATGTTTGGCTATGTCACAGGAAGGAGAATTTATTGTGTCTACTATCGAATGTAGTGATACTTCTCTCTTGTGTGTCTTGTGGAGGCCGTATAACTGCAGTGGAACCGGAGCTGTAGGGTAAAAAGCCTTTAATAACTGCTTTTTAGACATTGGGTAAAGAAGTAGGAGAGTCATATCTCAGCGAGGATATTGTTTAGCTCTGAGCATGAGCACATAGAAGAACTGTCGCTCAAGTTTAAAAGAATACGTACCAGACACTGGATTGCTCCAGCAGACCCGTTCATGATGGGAGAGCCTCTCTGTGAAAGACTACGGCGTAACTGGTGTTAATCGAAGCATAGGGCTATAGATATACGCTGAATGAAACGCGTTTCGCTGCCAAGAAGACAATGCATGAAACTCTCAACAATTAGCTTAGCAGAGTATTATCCGAAGACGTCTCACAAACGGCAAGGAAAAAATTTAGTGATACGTGCAGGCTGTTAGTGACATTAAAGTTTGGGTTTAGACACTGAGGGATGAGACAGGAATTGTAACTGAGGGTAGCAAAGAAAATGCGAAATTGCAGAGCTCTGTTATCACGTGTTCCTTTACGAAGTAAAATCCAGGAGTACCAATATTGGCCCAGTTTGATTCTTGCACCACAGCAAAAATGAGTGATTAGTGTGTGTGTCGTTCAGAAACAGCTGAAATCGATGAAACAGAACAAGGCTCCAGGACATGATGGATATCTGTCGTATTCTATACCGAATTTAGTATGAGTTAGTCCCTCTTTTACCCATAATATACGTAAGATTCGTTGAACAAAAACCTATGACCAGTAGTTGGGAGAACACACTGGTCACACACATCTCCAAGAAGAGTAGAAGAAGAGATATACTAAACTACCGTACACACGTGTAAGGCATCAAGGAAATTTGTGACTGGGTTAACGGTTTCTAGGTATGGAGCACACTATCTTGTGTTGCAGGGAGAGTCATTGGAGGATGAGGAAGTAACTACAGGCTGTCCACGGGGAAGTGTACTGATGATCTTTTTCTCTTCGTATTGTACGAGGGCGGCCAAGAATTTAACAGACGTTTTGGTCTATAGTGGCACTGGGTGGGACTACATCTTGTGGGCACAGTCTGGGGGTCATAACGTCCCTACACTTAGTATGCATACAACGATGGTAGCGTGTGGTCTGTTTCTCTTCTACATTGCTTTCTGTGACGTGGTAAAATGTGCGCTACAGTAGAAAATCCCGCCACTTGTGAGTGTTCCAAGATGGCCGCCGAGTAAGTGACGCCAGAAACCATTTCCAGAAAGTTAAGTGATTTAGACAGGAATATAATTTAGTTTAACGCCGACAACAAATTAAATACGTGCATTAGTGTATCGTTTAGTCTTGCCGTTAAAGGTTTGACTTTTCTTTGCGTATTTTTTCAGAAAACATGAAAAGATCGTAACTTCGCGAAGTCGCGCTTAGGCTTAAATTTTGTAAACGTGTTTGTTTCTTGTTTCACGGAAATTTAACTAGCTTCTCGGTAACAAATAAGTAAACTACCGTAAATAGCGTATAACTTCATTGTTTTAATACAGATTTCAGAAAAACAGCGTAACTTTATATCAGAAACTTGCCTATATACATTTGTTTATAGGCCTAATTCTCGTAACGTTTTTGGAGAATCAGACTTAAAGTATCTCGTTTAATTGTCCTTTTTTTCATTCCATCGAGTGAAATATATAATAAATAGCGTATACCTTCGTTGTTTTAATACAGATCTCAGAAAAACAGCGGAATTTTAAACCAGAAACTTGCTTATATACATTTGTGAATAGGCTTAATTCTTGTAACGTCATTTTTGATTTTCGGTAATTTAAATGATTTATTCTAGCTAAAGTATTATTTTTGCCATGAGTGAGAAGTGCCTGACATGCCGTAGAATTGTTAGTTCCGGGGTTTGGTGTGATGGATGCAGTAGTTTTTTTCACTGGGGGGACTGCAGTGGCGTGGGTGTTGGGAAAGTGGATCAGGCTCATCAGTGGTTATGTAGGATTTGCAGCAGAGATAGGAAGATAGTGGAACAGGAGGGGAAAATTACTGCCCTTCAGGCTGAGCTAGATCAGGCTAGGGAAGATCTGGACAGGTTAAGGAGGGAGAAGGGCAAAGAGAGGTGGGAAGTGGCAACAGGTAGCAGAAGGAACAGGCCTAGAACTAAGTCTGACAGTTATGTGGTGAATGTCAAAAATAAGTTTGACCTGTTGCTTCAGTTAGAAACTGATGAGCCTCAAGCAGAGTTTGGTGTAGACAGGACACAACAAACTTTCAATAGTAAATTTAAAAAGAATGCGGGAAAGTCATCGAAAAGGAAGAAAGTTTTGTTGTTAGGCAGTTCTCATGCCAGAGGTGTAGGCCAACTTCTGCAGGAGGAATTAGGACCAGAATACCAGGTCACAAATTTTTTCAAACCAAGTGCTAGTCTGGATCAGGTGACAGAGGATTTAGGTTCACTCTGTAAAGGATTTACCAGGGAAGACACCGTGGTTATTGTGGGAGGGCCAGGGAACAGCATCGACAGAGATCCTGGGTACAGTATAGAGTGTGACCTGGTAAAGATTGCGTCGGCATCGAGACACACCAATGTTGAATTTGTGTCTGTCCTGAGACGCCATGACCGGCCTCATTTGAACTCTTCTGTTGGGAGAGTAATTTGGAGTTGGAACGGCTGCTTGGGTCGGGTGCGGGGGCTCATATTGGTGTGGTTCCTGTTGATTATCTCAATAGGTGGGACTATACCAGGCACGGCCTACATCTCAACAGGAAAGGGAAGGGGAAACTGGCTGGGGTAATGGCAGGAAATTTAAGGTGGGGAGGCACTGCCATGAATGGTAAAATACCAGTGGTTACAGGTGTTGGAGCAGCACCTTTTTTAGGATAGGTAAGACAGAAAGATGTCAAGTTCTACGAGAGGTCAGGATTGAAACAAATCGTCAGTTTAGGAAAGAAATTAAACAGCACAATTCTAGCACATTGGATTACCAATCACAGCTATCAATTATAAACTTTCACCAATCACCAGAAATTTTATCTCCACCAAGTTGTATCTCAGTCCCAGGTAATTGCATTGATGAATTAAAGTCACCCAACCCAGTTGACATAATGTGCCTCTCTGAACACCATGTGACCACTGGTATAGGAAATAGGCCTAAGCACAATGAGAAACTCAGACAGGAGAGTACTGCAAATGTTAGAATAAGGAAAGGTTCTCATAAAAGTATAATTAAAAATAATGTAAGTATATTTCATCAAAATATTGGGAGCTTAAAGAATAAAGTAGATGAGCTTCTGGTTTGTTTAGAAGATTTAGAAGCTGAGAATTAAATATATATACTATGCCTGTCTGAGCATCACATTGTTACTGATATGGATAAGGTAAATGTAAGTGGTTATAAGCTCTCTGCACATGTAATGAGAGAAAATATGGAGAAAGGAGGAGTTGCCATATATGTCAAAAGTTATCATTGTGCAAAAAGTATAGAAACAAAAAAGTTTTGTGTAGAGAAACATATAGAAGCATGTGCCTGTGAGCTTAAATTAAATAAAAGCACATTTATAATTGTAACTGTATATAGGTCCCCATCAGGAAATTTTCACCTATTTCTGAAAAATTTGGACTCCTTGTTGTGCTATCTGTCAGACAGGGGGAAGCAAATTATTATTTGTGCGGACTTCAATGTAGATTCTCTGAAAGAGGGTAATAGGAAAAATGACCTTGAAGTATTACTCGGTTCTTTCAATTTGACACCCGTTATTGATTTTCCTACTCGGGTGGTAAAGGATAGCAGCTCACTGATAGATAACTTCTTTATAGACCAAGATAAGTTTAACCAGATAAATGCTCAGCCTGTTGAGAATGGTCTTTCTGATCATGGTGCACAGCTAGTCACAATATATGACATAGCTCCATTCAGCAACACTAAACAGTCCTCCAAAGTAGTACGTTCAGTCAACAATTTAACAATTGCAAATTTCAGGGAAAGCCTACAGCAGTTAGACTGGGATGAGGTGTACCGTGAACCTGATGCCAATTTAAAATATAATTTATTTCATGACATGTTTGTAAATGCATTTGAAAACTGCTTCCCCAAGAAAATAGTTAAATATACTCGTAAGAAACCTTGTAATAAACCATGGCTTACTAAGGGTATAAAAATATCTTGTAACCGGAAAAGGGAACTGTATCTGACAGCAAGGAAGAGTAGTGACCCAGAAACTATCAAAAATTATAAAAACTACTGTGTTATATTAAGAAAAGTTATTAAAAAATCCAGAAGTATGTGTATCATGTCTGAAATCAGCAACTCTGATAATAAAATTATTTGGAATATTATTAAAAGAGAAACAGGTCAACCAAGAGCAGAGGAAGACAGTATTACCATAAAATTGAATGAAAACTTTACGAACAAAAAGTCAGAAGTTGAAAATATTTTTAATAATCATTTTCTAAATGTTGTGGATATAGTAGGATCCAGGTGTTCATTAGAAGATGCTAGGCTGTTAATGGAAGAGGTCATACCTATGCAATTTGATACAATTGAAATCTCACCCACTTCTCCCTCTGAAATTAGGAAAATAATAAACTTGCTTAAAAGCAAAAACTCATATGGAATTGATGGCATTACCAGCAAAATACTAAAAGCTTGTTCTCAACAGATAAGTAAGATTCTCAGCCACCTGTGTAATAGCTCTCTGGAACAGGGAATTTTCCCTGATAGACTGAAATATGCTATTGTTATACCTTTGCATAAAAAGGGGGATAGATCTGATGTCAACAATTACCGTCCAATCTCCCTTCTAACAGCTTTATCCAAAATTTTTGAGAAAGTTATGTATTCAAGAGTAGCTTCACATATCTGTAGAAATGAAGTACTAACAAAATGTCAGTTTGGTTTCCAGAAAGGTTTTTCAACAGAAAATGCCATATATGCTTTCACCAGTCAAATTTTGAATGATCTGAATAACCGAACACCACCCATTGGGATTTTTTGTGATCTCTCAAAGGCTTTTGATTGTGTAAATCATTAAATTCTGCTAGACAAGCTCAAGTATTGTGGCATGAGTGGGACAGTGCACAAATGGTTTAATTCGTACCTAACTGGAAGAGTGCAGAAAGTTGAAATAAGTAGTTCTCGTAACATGCAAAGATCAGCACATTCCTCAAACTGGGGAACTATCAAGAATGGGGTTCCACAAGGGTCAGTCTTGGGTCCTTTGTTGTTCTTATTATATATTAATGACTTGCCCTTCTATATTCATGAAGAGGCAAAGTTAGTTCTCTTCGCTGATGATACAAGTATAGTAATCACACCTGAGAAAGAAGAATTAACTGATGAAATTGTCAATACTGTCTTTCAGAAAATTACTAAGTGGTTCCTTGTAAACGGACTCTCACTGAATTTTGATAAGACACAGTACATACAGTTCTGTACAGTGAATGGTATGATGCCATTAATAAATATAGACCTTAATCAGAAGCATATAGCTAAGGTATGTCCATTGATGGGAGATTAAATTGGAGGAAACACATTGATGATCTGCTGAAACGTTTGAGTTCAGCTACTTATGCAATAAGGGTCATTGCAAATTTTGGTGATAAACATCTTAGCAAATTAGCTTACTACGCCTATTTTCACTCATTGCTTTCATATGGCATCATATTTTGGGGTAATTCATCACTGAGGAGTAAAGTATTTATTGCACAAAAGCGTGTAATCAGATTAATAGCTGGAGTCCACCCAAGATCATCCTGCAGACATTTATTTAAGGATCTAGGGATATTCACAGTAGCTTCTCAGTATAGATACTCTCTTATGAAATTTGTTATTAACAACCAAACCCAATTCAAAAGTAATAGCAGTGTGCATAACTACAATACTAGGAGAAAGGACGATCTTCACTATTCAAGATTAAATCTAACTTTGGCACAGAAAGGGGTGAATTATACTGGCACTAAAGTCTTTGGTCGCTTACCAAATAGTATCAAAAGTCTGACAGATAACCAACAAGTATTTAAGAAGAAATTAAAAGAATTTCTGAATGACAGCTCCTTCTACTCCATAGAGGAATTTTTAGATATAAATTAAGAAAAAAAAGAAAAAAAACCAAAAATATTAAAAAAATAAAAAAAAATAAAAAAATAAAGAAAAACAAAAAAAAAAAATAAAGTTTTTATATTAACTTAAGTATGTTGTTAAATTAACCTAATTATGTCATGTATTGGAAAATTTGACTCGTTCCACATCATTACGAAATATCGTATTCATGATCCATGGAGCTAGTATTAATCTAATCTAAGCTAATCTAATCTAACACGTTCCGTGATAAGTTTTCTTATTGGCAAAAAAATGCAAACCAGTTGAATTTTATCGCGACCTTTGTGATGTGAACGGAAAAGGAATAATGAGTGAAAGCCGAGTGAGGCAATGGTGCATTGATTTTGAAAATGGCTGTGCCGATGTTCACGATGAGGACCGCAGTGATATATCTAGCCTTGCGACTCACGAACTGGTGATGAAAAGCAACGACAAAAATCGTGAAAATCGTCGTTTCACGATTACGAAACTATCGACTACCACCTCTTCCCAGCACTGAAGACATGGTTCACTACTCAACGCTTTGATACTGACACCAGAGCACATACCAGTGTAAACCAATAGTTGCAATTGCAGGTGGCTACTGTATGATAACTGCTTCAATTTGATTGCTTATTCTGTAGAAAAATAGCTTAAGAGTGCACTTTTAAAATGCATATAATGAAATGTGAATCTTCCATATTATTAATTTTTTATTTCAAAACGTTTGTTACTCCCTGGATAGCCCTCATATTTTAAGAACCTGACAGACCTATCCTCATACATATTGCAGATGACACAATTACAAAAAATTACAGTTGACTGCAAAGAATGGAACCTTACCTTAATTACGCTGAAATGCGTAATTTTGCGCGTCACAAAACAGAAAATTGTAGTATATTGTGACTTCAACGTCAGTGACTCATAATTAGAATCAGTCATTTACAAATAAGAATTTAGAAAATTAGTGGAAATATAAAACGGAATGTGTAGACAGGTTCATTAAGAGTCAGAGCTGACCCTGAATTTTCTCGGTAACCTCCCACTGAACCAGTCTGTCTACAAAGAAGATTGCTTACAAAACACCTGCCTCAAGTATTGAAATCCTTGCTAAATATGTAACAGTGCAGTGTGAGTGTAGACAATTTCGGTTGACACAGGGTAGTGCATCAGTGAATTTCCCAAGAATACGAACTGGTAGAAGCTTGAAGACAGACATAAACTATTCCATGTTAGCAGATTCAGAAAGTTTTGATTGCCAATATAACGTTCAGTGGCACACTTAAAATTTTTGCGTTTGTAGGCACACTGTAATATATGCGCTCCTCCAAAAATATTTTTAAATAATAGCTATACAGTTTTTAAATCACAATAAATTGTCTTCAAGTTGCTAATACAAAACTGCAATTATAAACTGAAATTTTTATAACTAACACGGAGAAATAAACAAAACTCACGATTTAGTGTGTATGGGTTTGATGGCAGCAAACCCGTTAATCATATCTTCATAGTTGAGACTCTCATCAGTTAGGAGGTCAGCTTCGATGTGAAGAATGGACAAGGTGTTCAATTTCTCCTCAAACAGGGTAGAACACATGTATGATTTCAGCATTTTAATAGCTTAAAACTAGCATTCTGCTGAACAGTTTGTACGTGCCGCACATAGAAACATTCTAAGAGCAATGTCAACATTCGGAAACGTGGATTGTAACTGCTCTTTTCGTGAAAATTTACTCATTTCGACTGGTACATCACTAATCTCACAAGATTCCAAAAGTTCCTTGAAATGTTCAGTATCAGTTTCATATGACGCTTGGAGTTTTGCTGCACTTTCAAACATAACATCTGGTGAAGTATTCTTAAGTTTACTGAAAACTTTGAAGGAGTCTAAGGTGTTTTATAACTTTCCTTCCTCCTTGCTAATTCAGCACACAAGTTGTCGAGTATTGGGTGAAATGTTTGGACTCTAAATTTCTCCCTACCACTCAAAGAACTTCTCAGTGTCCGCTTCTTCATCAACACGAAGTGTGCGTTACCTTTAATTTATTTATTGAGTCCTTTGATCATATGTAGTACAGTGTCAGGATGATATTGGACTTATTACTAAGTTCAAAATGATACATATTTAAATAATCATTTTTCAACATGCTACCAATTTCAATAGTTGTAGTTCTTACAGTGATACAATGTTACAAATTACAGTAGCTTTAGTTTTTAACAGTTATTCTGGTCCAAGTATTCCTTTACTGAGTAGAAATAGTGGTACTGTAGATATTCTCTGACAGATCTTTCAAAAGTACTAATATTTTGTAAGCATTTTATACTATTTGATAGTCTATTATAGAGTTTAATACCAGATATCATGTACCGTTCTGATACAAACTAGTACTGGCTGGGGGTACATGCAAGTTATATTTTATTCGAGTATTATAATCATGTATATCTTTGTTTTTTTAAAGTATTATCATCATTTCCAATCATATACTTTTTTACATACATTAGTGTGTCAACAATAAACATACATGGTAGAGGTACTACATTCAGTGCTTTAAATATTGGTTTGCAGGACTGTCGAGCACCACTCCCTGTCATAATCCTAATGGCTCTTTTTTGTATTCTGAAAGTCCCTTGAGCTGCTGGGGAATTTCCCCAGAATATGAGTCCATACTTGAGATGGGCATTGAAGGCACACAATAGTGCCTGTTCATTTATGCATCGTTTGAGAACCCTAAGAAGATAACAGCCTGTGCTCAGCTTGGCATTAATTTGTTCTATGTGTTTGTCCCTTTTTAAGTCTCTTTGTATCCAGATGCCAAGAAATTTTTTAGCCTCATCATTTGCAATAGGGTGTTGATTGAATTTTTTCTGGATATATCAATGAGGTGTTTTTGTGGTTATGGAAATTAAAGGCTACTGTTTTGTTGTAGTTTATTATCAAGTGATTTTCTGCTGTCCAATGACTTAGATGTTTTGTAACTGTGTTTACTTCTTCTTGTATATCTTCATTTTTTGCCGCATTTACCAGTATTGTTGTGTCATCAGCAAACAGTATTACTTTGTGGGAATCAATATGTATATCCAAATCATTGATATATAACAAGAAAAGTAGGGGTCCCATTACCGACCCTTGCGATACCTCGTCAGTGATTGAGCTTTCTGATGATACATATTCTGTGATTATTCGTGCTTTATCATCTATATGTCTGATGAATACTTTTTGTTTACGGTCGCTGAGAAATGAACGAATCCAATCATTTGCCAACCCCCTAATTCCATAGTGCTCTAGCTTCTTCAGTAGGGTTTTGTGGTTTACCATATCGAAGGCTTTGGTTAGGTCCAAAAATATACCTGTTGTTTGTTGTTTTTCATCTATTGTTTTTAATACAGTAGATATGCATTCAAGGACTGCTGTCTCCATTGATTTCTTGCTTCTAAAGCCATGTTGAGTATTAGATAGCACACTATTTTTGTTTATTAACTTTAACAACTTACTACACATAATTTTTTTCTATTACTTTTGAGAAACAGGATGTTAATGTAATGGGATGATAGTTTATTACTTCATCTTTGTCACCAGCTTTGAAAATAGGGATGACTTTTGATGTTTTTAGTTGATCTGGAAAGATGCCTGACTCTAGGGAACAGTTGAATAAGTGAGTAAGGGGGTCAATTATATTTTGCATACAGAGTTTTAGGATTCTGTTCGGTATACCATCAATTCCTGCTGAGTATGTTGTCTTTGGTTCTCTGACAGCCTTCAGTGTCTCCTTCCTGCTTACTTGGTCCACAAACATTGAAAATTTATTACTGTTGCACTTGTTTACCGCATGGAGAGCTGCATCAAACCAGTCTCAGGACTGAAGACCACAACAACAACAGCACTTGTTTACCACTTGATACTGAGTTGAACTAAAATTAGTTTTTATTAAATTTTCAGCTATCCCAGTGAAGTATTTGTTGAATATGTTTGCTGTTTCTGTAGGCTGTAAAATCTTTTTATTGTTGTGTATCAAAACAATGTTCTCCTCAGTTCTCTTATTTTTTCCAGTTTCTTTTTTAATGATGTCCCATATAGCTTTCACTTTATTTGTAGAATTATTTGTGTAGTAATCATTGTACATTCTTTTTGCCTGTTTAATGACCTTTTGTAAGATTTTAGTGTATGTTTTGTAGTGAGAATGCATTTCCTCAGTGGCATTATTTTATTTGCAGATTCTGTGGAGCTCCCTTTTTTTCTGGCAAGAAGTTCTGATTCCCTTAATAATCCAACCCTTTCCTCTTGTCTTCTCTCTTATATTTACCATTTTTTGAGGGAAGGCTGTATTAAAATACTTTACCATTTTTTCTAGAAAAATATTGAATTTCGAATTCAGATTTTGCTTTTCATAGACATCAGACCAGTCTTCAGTATGCAATAGTGAGTTAAAGTGGTCAATGCTTTTCTGCCTGTAGATCCTTCTCTTGACCTTTAGTAAGTTATTCTTAACTGGTCTTCCTTCCTTTGTGGTGGTAAGTATTTGAGCTTTGTGATCACTGTATCCTGTGTTAAACACTTTTACTGACCACTCCAATTTCTCTTTATCGGTCAGGATTTGATCTGAACCTGTCTTACTGGTTGGTGTTATTCTCGTTGCAACTTTAACTGTGGCTGTAAGGTTATGTGTTTTAATGAGATTGCCAAGGGCGGTTTTATGTTTACATTTACTGAGAAAATCTGTGTTAAAATCACCACATCCTACAACATCACACTTTGTTTTATGCAGCTTATTTAAGAAAATTTCAATTTTTTCTAAAAATACCTCAAACTTTCCCATTGGAGAGTGGTACACTGTCGCTATTATGAAACCTAATTTTGGAATTTTTATCACTGTCATCTCAAAGTCTTTTTCACAACTTAGGGAGGTGACATTATCTATTTTAGTAACCTCTATATTATCTTTTACATATATGGCTACACCTCCATAGTGACCACTAGGTCTACAATAGCACTCAGCCAGAGTGAAATTGTGTAGCAGACAGATTTAATTAAGTTCTCGTCAAGTCAGTGTTCTGAAAGACACATTACGGAAATATCCTCTAGTTCATGCATTAATAAAATATTTAGTTCTTCTACTTTATTGCTTAGGGACTGAACATTTTGGTGAAAGATCTTTATTACAGAATTTGCGTGAAAATCTACAGTACCACCTACTTCCAGTTTAAGTGTTTCTTGTTTGTGCAATTTGTAGCTACTGCTTTTGGCAGTAAAAAATCATTCAGATGAGGAGGCTGCCTGGTGTTTCTTCTAGTTGGGCGGGATGAGTCTTCCCTAGTGATCCATTTCTCCAAGGTACTCTGACCTGCAATCTGTTTGTGCTTCTTGTCTCTCTTGTTTACAAGACGGCAGATTTCTTCAGCCAAGAACTGTTTACCATAGTAATTCAAATGTAGGCCGTGACTAGTATGCATGTCTCTGTTTAATGTACTGACATCTATTAGATTCACATAAGGATATTTTTTGCACAGTTCATTTATCTCAATGTTCACTCTTTCTGTCAGTTTGTTTACCTATGAGGTTGATTTACCACAGTTACGTTTGTTTTGTTTAATTTGGGCAGCACACTGTCGAGAGCTGTGATGAGTATTTTACCTTTATCTCTGCCAACGTCGTTTGCGCCTGCACAAATTGCGACACAGTCATTAAAGTCAAGGTTTTCACATGATTTTGCAAGAGACTTCGTAACTTCTTCCATTGATCATTTGTAGATGCTTCCGTAGTCCAAATCAGTCATAATCCCTATGGATTTATTTTCATGATAATGAACATACCACGAATAGAGCTAATAAATCCTGTAAGTCATTCATATAATTCATGCACTATTTGAACATGAATATTTACACTTTGCAATTTCACATTCACGCTATTAAATCTCAGGAGTAGGTCCTTCCAAAACGCTTTCATGAATAGTGTTTCTAGTCTGCAGAGCTGATTCAGTAAAGTCGAAGGCTTCTTTCCCTTAAGTAGTTTCTCGCAGGTATTAGTGGCAACGTGTGTGAGAGCATTTTAATTTAGACCTACACATGTTTCCTCTCTTACCGACGAACGTGCTTTCGATAAACTTTCAACTGTTTGTCTTCCTGGTTTCATGAAATAAGTTGATCCCAGCGTTGTCTAGAACCGGCGAAAAAATTACTTACGTTTTGCGCGGAACTGAAAAATAAACATGTTTCCTGACAACGGTTTGCAGCACTAGTGCCGAATAAACTCAAAGAATGTGCTGCATGAGGCACACAATGTGTATTCGGATTTCGTTTTTAATTGCGTGCCTGCAAACCAGTGTAGGCACCTGACAACTTGCCTGTGTAGCTGGCCTCTACACTCAGTAATATCAATGAAATTTGTAGACAGGACTTTCAGTACGGCCTCAGGTAGGTTTTCAGGCTTGTGTTCCATCTTTGGTAAAAACAGAAGGAAACATTCCAACAGGTTCACCATTCTCGTTCACATATCTTGATATGAAAGATAACTGGTCAGCATGTGAAATGTCAGCAGTAGAGTCTATTATTTTAGAGAAACATGTGGCCTGTTTGATATCACCTATGATATCTTTTATAAATTCACAGAGCAGTTCTATTATGTCATCACAGATTGTTGAAGATAGATAACGTGTGTGTGTCTGCCCCGGACTTTCGTATCCTTCACTGTACTCTGTGAGAAAAGAATGGAAAAATGAAATGAAATATCGTGTGGCTAGGGCCTCCCGTCGTGTAGACCGTTCGCCTGGTGCTGGTCTTTCGATTTGACGCCACTTCGGCAACCTGCGCGTCGATGGTGATGAAATGATGATGATTAGAACACAACACCCAGACCCTGAGTGGAGAAAATCTCCGAGCCAGCCGGGAATCGAACCCGGGCCCTTAGGATTGACAGTCTGTCACGCTGACCACTCAGCTACCGGGGGCGGACAAAAGGATGGAACTTGCCTACAAGTTCAAGAGACATCACGAATTAACCGTTATGCAATGAATGCAATTTTTCAACGTGAGGGAAGTCCACGATTTGGTAGCTTCTTCACCAATGCAAACGCCCTTTCGAACGCATTGCGCCAGGACATTATTTTCTGCCTCAGCATATGAATCGAAATGGTTTTCTACTGTTCCATGCGATTTTTTTCTTGTCAAAAGTGACAACTCATAATTTTTGTGTCCAAATGAATTTTCATGATGAGATAAAATATTAGAAGTATTTCCCCGAATCTGAAATACCAATAGTAGCGATCGCAGTCTTACCTCCGAATAGTTTACATGGTGTACAAAAAATAGTAATGGTACTAGAGGGATATGCTAAGTAATCACGCAAAGTTGATTCACCATTCAAAAGCTTACGATAAAATAAATTTTTCTTCAATAACTGGTTTTACCGCCTACTGACCTTCGTGAACTAGAAAAGTCACCATTACAATTTTGATTAAGCCATGGCGTAAAAGAATGTCGATTGTTGATTCATTAACAGGCCATCCTGCAGGTTCATCACTACGAGGTTATTTCTCTTTGTAATATCTGTTTCGACATTCGGGTTTTTGTGTGGCTTGAATTCAGAAATAACTTTTTTTTCATTTTTCTGTTGTTTCGTTACCATTTATTTCTTTCACTCCATCTGTAGTGCTAGACCTTTCATCAGTACTACTTGAACTTAGACGAACCAGCAAAAATTTTTATGAAAAATTTGTTTGCTCTGCCAAGCATTTTTAGAACATTAGCTTCTTTTCTCGCTTTTTCTTCTCAAATTTCCGAAATGCCGCCCCACTTAATTTTGTGTTTGTTTTTGTCACTCTCAGTCATGTTACAGATACTTATGAAATTATCAACCAGCTCTGACATAAAAGAAAAATCACTTTGTAAATGAAAAGTATCCAGCTCAAAATAGGGCACACGAGCACAAAGCATTTTACTTTAAACACAAAAGTCAACCATCACCAAAAGAAAAGAATGTAAGTTTGTAAATAAAAGGTATCCAGTTCAAAAAAGTACCACGTGGCACATAAGCACAAAGGTTTTTTCTTTGAAGACGACAGTGATCGGCTGATTAGCTTGGATTACTTGAGCGAACTGTGCTATGAAATAATATCTCTAAGACAAGAACGACAATGTAGAATAATTTAATGTCATTGTCATCCCTTTCTCTGTTCTCAATGAAGTCAGAAGCCGACAGCACTCTCGGGGTAATAACGTTTCAGAGCTTATAATGTCGATCGTCTTCCAGACTGCTGTGAAATAACATTGAACAATTTCACAAACGTGATTCCTGACATAAATAAAGTTTTTAAATATCTATGCTGTCACCAAGTAAACTAATGATATTTCAAAGTTTCTATTGTCGATTTATGGGTTGTTTAAGCTATGAAATCACAGTACTAATAATTTTTGTATTTTTGTAAAATTTTAAAATAAATACAGTGCAAAATATGCCACCCTGCAAAGCTGCCGCCTCTAGGCCCGTGCGTAATGGGCCTATATGTGAATCCTCCTCTGGATCTATCAGTTGAATGTAGACAAGGCAGTCAAGCAATTTCAAGGTAAAGAAATTAATGACACCAGAGGGCCGCAACTTACGTGCTTTGCCAGCAAGATTAGATTAGATTCGATTAGATTAATACTAGTTCCATGGATCATGAATACGATATTTCATAATGATGTGGAACGAGTCAAATTTTCCAATACATGACATAATTAAGTTAATTTAACAACATACTTAAGTTAATATAACAACTTTTTTATTTTTTGTGTTTTTATTTTATTTTTTTAAATTTTTTTTAATATTTTTTTTTCTTAATTTATATCTAAAAATTCCTCTATGGAGTAGAAGGAGCTGTCATTCAGAAATACTTTTAATTTCTTCTTAAATACTTATTGGTTATCTGTCAGACTTTTGATACTATTTGGTAAGTGACCAAAGACTTAAGTGCCAGTATAATTCACCCCTTTCTGTGCCAAAGTTAGATTTAATCTTGAATAGTGAAGATCATCCTTTCTCCTAGTATTGTAGTTATGCACACTGCTATTACTTTTGAATTGGGTTTGGTTGTTAATAACAAATTTCATAAGAGAGTATGTATACTGAGAAGCTACTGTGAATATCCCTAGATCCTTAAATAAATGTCTGCAGGATGATCTTGGGTGGACTCCAGCTATTAATCTGATTACACGCTTTTGTGCAATAAATACTTTACTCCTCAGTGATGAATTACCCCAAAATATGATGCCATATGAAAGCAATGAGTGAAAATAGGCGTAGTAAGCTAATTTACTAAGATGTTTATCACCAAAATTTGCAATGACCCTTATTGCATAAGTAGCTGAACTCAAACGTTTCAGCAGATCATCAATGTGTTTCTTCCAATTTAATCTCTCATCAATGGACACACCTAAAAATTTGGAATATTCTACCTTAGCTATATGCTTCTGATTAAGGTCTATATTTATTAATGGCGTCATACCATTCACTGTATGGAACTGTATGTACTGTGTCTTATCAAAATTCAGTGAGAGTCCATTTACAAGGAACCACTTAGTAATTTTCTGAAAGACAGTATTGACAATTTCCTCAGTTAATTCTTGTTTCTCAGGTGTGATTACTATACTTGTATCATCAGCAAAGAGAACTAACTTTGCCTCTTCATGAATATAGAAGGGCAAGTCATTAATATATATTAAGAACAACAAAGGACCCAAGACTGACCCTTGTAGAACCCCATTCTTGATAGTTCCCCAGTTTGAGGAATGTGCTGATCTTTGCATATTATGAGAACTACTTATTTCAACTTTCTGCACTCTTCCAGTTAGGTACGAATTAAACCATTTGTGCACTGTCCCACTCATGCCACAATACTTGAGCTTCTCTAGCAGAATTTCATGATTTACATAACTGAAAGACTATGAGAGATCACAGAAAATCCCAATGGGTGGTGTTCGGTTATTCAGATCATTCAAAATTTGATTGGTGAAAGCATATATGGCATTTTCTGTTGAAAAACCTTTGTGGAAACCAAACTGACATTTTGCTAGTACTTCGTTTTTACAGATATGTGAAGCTACTCTTGAATACATTACTTTCTCAAAAATTTTGGATAAAGCTGTTAGAAGGGAGACTGGATGGTAATTGTTGACATTAGATCTATCCCCCTTTTTATGCAAAGGTATAACAATAGCATATTTCAGTCTATCAGGGAAAATGCCCTGTTCCAGAGAGCTATTACACAGGTGGCTGAGAATCTTACTTATCTGTTGAGAACAAGCTTTTAGTATTTTGCTGGTAATGCCATCAATTACATGTGAGTTTTTGCTTTTAAGCAAGTTTATTATTTTCCTAATTTCAGAGGGAGAAGTGGGTGAGATTTCAATTGTATCAAATTGCATAGGTATGGCCTCTTCCATTAACAGCCTAGCATCTTCTAATGAACACCTGGATCCTACTATATCCACAACATTTAGAAAATGAATATTAAAAATATTTTCAACTTCTGACTTTTTGTTCGTAAAGTTTTCATTCAATTTGATGGTAATACTGTCTCCCTGTGCTCTTGGTTGACCTGTTTCTCTTTTAATAATATTCCAAATAATTTTATTATCAGAGTTGCTGATTTCAGACATGATACACATACTTCTGGATTTTTTAATAACTTTTCTTAATATAACACAGTAATTTTTATAATGTTTGAAAGTTTCTGGGTCACTACTCTTTCTTGCTGTCAGATACATTTTCCTTTTCCAGTTACAAGATATTTTTATACCTTTAGTAAGCCATGGTTTATTACAAGGTTTCTTACAAGTATATTTAACTATTTTCTTGGGGAAGCAGTTTTCAAATGCATTTACAAACATGTCATGAAATAAATTATATTTTAAATTGGCATCAGGTTCACGGTACACCTCATCCCAGTCTAACTGCTGTAGGCTTTCCCTGAAATTTGCAATTGTTAAATCGTTGACTGAACGTACTACTTTGGAGGACTGTTTAGTATTGCTGAATGGAGCTATGTCATATATTGTAACTAGCTGTGCACCATGATCAGAAAGACCATTCTCAACAGGCTGAGCATTTATCTGGTTAAACTTATCTTGGTCTATAAAGAAGTTATCTATCAGTGAGCTGCTATCCTTTACCACCCGAGTAGGAAAATCAATAACGGGTGTCAAATTGAAAGAACCGAGTAATACTTCAAGGTCATTTTTCCTATTACCCTCTTTCAGAGAATCTACATTGAAGTCCGCACAAATAATAATTTGCTTCCCCCTGTCTGACAGATAGCACAACAAGGAGTCCAAATTTTTCAGAAATAGATGAAAATTTCCTGATGGGGACCTATATACAGTTACAATTATAAATGTGCCGTTATTTAATTTAAGCTCACAGGCACATGCTTCTATATGTTTCTCTACACAAAACTTTTTTGTTTCTATACTTTTTGCACAATGATAACTTTTGACATATATGGCAACTCCTCCTTTCTCCATATTTTCTCTCATTACATGTGCAGAGAGCTTATATCCACTTACATTTACCTTATCCATATCAGTAACAATGTGATGCTCAGACAGGCATAGTATATCTATTTCATCCTCAGCTTCTAAATCTTCTAAACAAACCAGAAGCTCATCTACTTTATTCTTTAAGCTCCCAATATTTTGATGAAATATACTTACATTATTTTTAATTATACTTTTATGAGAACCTTTCCTTATTCTAACATTTGCAGTACTCTCCTGTCTGAGTTTCTCATTGTGCTTAGGCCTAGTTCCTATACCAGTGGTCACATGGTGTTCAGAGAGGCACATTATGTCAACTGGGTTGGGTGACTTTAATTCATCAATGCAATTGCCTGGGACTGAGATACAACTTGGTGGAGATAAAATTTCTGGTGATTGGTGAAAATTTATAATTGATAGCTGTGATTGGTGATCCAATGTGCTAGAATTGTGCTGTTTAATTTCTTTCCTAAACTGAAGATTTGTTTCAATCCTGACCTCTCGTAGAACTTGACATCTTTCTGTCTTACCTATCCTAAAAAAGGTGCTGCTCCAACACCTGTAACCACTGGTATTTTACCATTCATGGAAGTGCCTCCCCACCTTAAATTTCCTGCCATTACCCCAGCCAGTTTCCCCTTCCCTTTCCTGTTGAGATGTAGGCCGTGCCTGGTATAGTCCCACCTATTGAGAGAATCAACAGGAACCACACCAATATGAGCCCCGCACCCGACCCAAGCAGCCGTTCCAACTCCAAATTACTCTCCCAACAGAAGAGTTCAAATGAGGCCGGTCATGGCGTCTCAGGACAGATACAAATTCAACATTGGTGTGTCTCGATGCCGACGCAATCTTTACCAGGTCACACGCTATACTGTACCCAGGATCTCTGTCGATGCTGTTCCCTGGCCCTCCCACAATAACCACGGTGTCTTCCCTGGTAAATCCTTTACAGAGTGAACCTAAATCCTCTGTCACCTGATCCAGACTAGCACTTGGTTTGAAAAAATTTGTGACCTGGTATTCTGGTCCTAATTCCTCCTGCAGAAGTTGGCCTACACCTCTGGCATGAGAACTGCCTAACAACAAAACTCTCTTCCTTTTTGATGACTTTCCTGCATTCTTTTTCAATTTACTATTGAAAGTTTGGTGTGTCCTGTCTACACCTATCTCTGCTTGAGGCTCATCAGTTTCTAACTGAAGCAACAGGTCAAACTTATTTTTGACATTCACCACAAAACTGTCAGACTTAGTTCTAGGCCTGTTCCTTCTGCTACCTGTTGCCACTTCCCACCTCTCTTTGCCCTTCTCCCTCCTTAACCTGTCCAAATCTTCCCTAGCCTGATCTAGCTCAGCCTGAAGGGCAGCAATTTTCCCCTCCTGTTCCACTATCTTCCTATCTCTGCTGCAAATCCTACATAACCACTGATGAGCCTGATCCACTTTCCCGACACCCACGCCACTGCAGTTCCCCCAGTGAAAAAAACTACTGCATCCATCACACCAAACCCCGGAACTAACAATTCTACGGCAAGTCAAGCACTTCTCACTCATGGCAAAAATAATACTTTAGCTAGAATAAATCAATTAAATTACCAAAAATCAAAAAAGACGTTACAAGAATTAAGCCTATTCACAAATGTATATAAGCAAGTTTCTGATTTAAAATTCCGCTGTTTTTCTGAGATCTGTATTAAAACAATGAAGGTATACGCTATTTATTATATATTTCACTCGATGGAATGAAAAAAAGGACAATTAAACGAGATACTTTAACTTTGATTCTCCAAAAACGTTACGAGAATTAGGCCTATAAACAAAAGTATATAATCAAGTTTCTGATATGAAGTTACGCTGTTTTTCTGAAATCTGTATTAAAACAATGAAGCTATACGCTATTTACGGTAGTTTACTTATTTGTTACCGAGAAGCTAGTTAAATTACCGTGAAAGAAGAAACAAACACGTTTACAAAATTTAAGCCTAAGCGCGACTTCGCGAAGTTACGATCTTTTCGTGTTTTCTGAAAAAATACGCAAAGAAAAGTCAAACCTTTAACGGCAAGACTAAACGATACACTAATGCACGTATTTAATTTGTTGTCGGCGTTAAACTAAATTATATTCCTGTCTAAATCATTTAACTTTCTGGAAATGGTTTCTGGCGTCACTTACTCGGCGGCCATCTTGGCACAGGAAGGTAGGCGAAAGCTGAGACACCTGGAGTGGTTGCACACCGGTCCCTTGGCAGAGGAAAGTTGTGGTTTCTCACACTGAGAAGAAAGTTGAGTTGGCCTCAGTCTTGCCTTATGTCACTGATTCACTTAATGAATTCGTTGAAGCGGGATATTACTGTCATGACCAACAACTCAGGTACCTCATCAACACGCACAGGCACTGTTCTGCATTAAACTGACCTGGCTGTGTGAAAAGTCGCCCAGATGCAGCATCAGTCTGTCACCACCATCGACTCAACAGGCTCGTCTGTTGACAGCTGGCGCAGAACGTGACATAGATGCTGGTTGGCCATGGACAGCTGCAATCAGTCGATGATCAGTTGGCTCTGCGTTGATAACTGCTGGATCGCTTGACTTGTCGGTTAGCTGGCTCTGGAAGGCCATACTAGCACCACCCTCTGTGTATGCTGGTTCGAGCCCAACTGAGGCGTCGGTCTCCATTCACCTCCAGGGGGCAGCCTATTCAACTGGTCGACACACCACGCCCCTTCGTGTCGCCACAAGACGCCTCTGCGAGTCCCAACATCAGGAATCGTGTGCCATGTGTGCAGTTTTCCTTGACCTTCACATCGCACAATCATGTACACCATTTACACAGATCTTGTACATAATTCTCAGTACCGTTTCCTGACAAATCAATAAAAACAAGTCCACATCTACACAGGTATAGGGTGGCAATATCAATCTATTCACTGTGATTTAGTTATTAAATAGAGCTGTGTCAGATTGTGCCACAACTGTCCTGAGTGGACTTAAAGCATACATAAATGGACGTCTTTATGGGACATGATGCAAGAGTGTGCATATTAACGTTTAATTTCACGTTTCATTTTTAAGAGACATATCTAGTATGGTTAAAGTGCCGACAATCCACAAGAATCCTGTAGGGAGGCAAAACAACATTAGTGACACTCAGTCGGGTTAGAGTTCAAGGATGTTAATTAATTTATCTGCATCATGCTATGTCAATTTAGTTTCATCATGCTATTAGTGAAAACAAGTATAACAGATGCTGCAAAATAATTCTGATACTCATACTCACCGCATACTCCCAAGTATACTACTGGACATACCAAAGATTATTTCCTTGCACTTAGATCATTTCCTAAATCAATGGGCATTACATCTGGCTTACTTCATCCATTACGTCATCTGTAACAAACTTGGGACAAAACATCCTCACAGTGCAAAGAGAAATAATTATAAAACCATCAAACTACATCTACTAATTATTTCCATCTGCTAACTTATGTTTTAAGAACGACAAGCTGCTGTATATTTCCTAAAAACCTTACCTCATGTTACAATACCTCGTTATTACCAGTTGGTTCTATTTTAATACCTCTTTTAACTCTATTTTGGCGTGAAATCCTAATTCTGTTACCTTTACCTCTGGCTATTCGTACTTACGTGAATGTCTGATGCTGCATATTATGTGACATTCCTTCTTTGTGCATCACGTCTCTTATTAATCTGTCTGCCGCTTTCCCTCCATACATGTACAGACAAAACAAAATTTAAAGTCTTTATGTGTATTATGTCTCTAATCTCCGAGATTAGCAGCTGGACGCCTCACAAAGTACAAGGATTCTCTCGCTCACCTGTGAGCCTGGTCGTTGAAACTCCTACCTATCGTCATCTCACCTTTTCAGTGGTCCTCTACAAGAAACCCTAATTACGCAAAAAAAAAGCCGACACCTGCCCTTGGGCCATGCCAAATCAACTTCACCTCAATACTGAATTACAAAAGGACTGCACCCCTCGAAGTGCGCCGAATGAACATCACCTTATGTGCCAAATGGCTAAAATGGCTCTGAGCACTATGGGACTTAACATCTGAGGTCATCAGTCCCCTAGAACTTAGAACTACTTAAACCTAACTAACCTAAGGACATCCCACACATCCATGCCCGAGGCAGGATTCGAACCTGCGACCCTAGCAGTCACGCGGTTCCGGACTCTAGCGCCTAGAACCGCTCGGTCACCGCGGCCGGCCACCTCATGTGCCACCTCTAACACTCCTTCACTTGTATGCAATGACTTCCTTCATTTACTAAACCAAACAGCAGAAACTTGTGGATAGCATGGGCTGTGTCTAACCACTCACATTGATTGCATAGGGAAGATTCCTTGATACATGGCCTACACGCTCCCTGTATCAATGAGTTTCGGGGCTAGAATGGCAGCATTTCCGGCCTCAATTTTTGCGTTCAATTTCTCATAACTTTCTTTAATCCTCTGTTGCACTGCGGCAGTACTGTCTTCAGTTTGTTTTTTAGCCATGTGCTACAATCAATTTGTTTTTTCATCTTTCAGTTTGTTTTTTCATCCCTGTGTTACTAACGTCAGTTTGTTTTTTCACCTCGGAATTCCTGTCTACAAGTAATTTCATCGGATCCTGCGTCTCTTTAACCCATTACAAGCGAAAACTTTATTATTTTATTTTTCAACATTTTTGACAATAATGTGATACCGCAATTGATAAATTGAAAGAAAAAGCTGTTTTGAAAAGATTCAGTATATTAATACAAGAACTACATACCGTCTCATTTTTGGGACACTGGCCAAATTACCTGTCAAAATGGGCAGTATTAATGTCAATGCAGGAAACTATAAGAAACTTCGTGACCAAATGAAAACACCGTTTGCAATCTTATGCATTGTCTGTTCAGTATCAAATGAAACAAAACAGTTGTCATATTGCACCTATGACACATTTTTGTTGCGTTTTTTCTCCTTTCTTGTAGTATCCACATCTCTTCTGTCTTTTATTTCAGAAAAGAAATTGGTTTCCTGGAGCTACTCATATATTTTCGCTCACCCGCCCTCCAATCACTTTGCCTCCATATGGTTCTCTGTATTTCGGTGTTGAACCTGCTTTCTTTGAAAGGTTAATGCTATTCTCCTTCGGACATCCAAAGGTGAGAGCTTCTCATTTGGGTTAGCAATTCCATGTGCACACAAAGCTTTTACTATGCAGATAGCAATCATCTGGGTGAATAATAACCACCACCAATTCTGTGATATTGCCCTCGTCCTATGAAGTGATATCTGCTTGTCCAGTAGATCAGTTCCTGTTGCCAGTACATATTCTCATGAGGAAGCTTATGGTACTCACTCAGAAGTAATGTGCCTATAAATGGTTTTAGCTCTCCTTTGGCTAGAAGAAAATTTATGCCTGTTGGCAAGCATAGATTTTGCTTTGTTGTGTAATATACTGAAGTGTCAAATAAACTGGTATAGGCGTACGTGTTCGAATACAGAGATACGTAAATAGGCATAATACGGCGCTGCAGTCGACAACGCCTACATAAGACAAGTGTCTGGTGCAGGTGTTAGATCGGTTACTGCTGCTACAATGGTAGCTTATCAAGATTTAAGTGAGTTTGAACATTGTGCTATAGTCGGCGCACGAGCGATGGGACGCAGCATCTCCGAGGTAGCGACGAAGTGGCGCTTTTCACGTACGACCATTTTACGAGTGTACCGCGAGTATCAGGAACCCGGTAAAGCATCCAGTCTCCGACACCGCTGCGGCCGGAAAAAGATCCTACAAGAACGGGACCAACGACGACTGAAGAGAATCGTTCAACGTGACAGAAGTGCAACCCTTCCTCAAATTGCTGCAGATTTCAGTGCTGGGACATCAACAAGTGTTAGCGCGCGAACCATTCAACGAAACATCATCGATATGGCTTTCGGAGCTGAAGGCATACTCGTGTACTCTTGATGACTGGACGACATAAAGATTGACGCCTCGCCTGGGCCCGTCAACACTGACAGTGGACTGTGATATGGAAACATGTTGCCTTGTCAGACGAGTCTTGTTTCAAATTGTATCGAGTGGATGGACGTGTACGGATATGGAGACAACTTCATGAATCCGTGGACCCTTCATGTCAGCAAGGGACTCTTGAAGCTGTTAGAGGGTCTGTAATGGTGTGGGGCGTGTGCAATTGGAGTGATATGGGACCGCTAATACGTCTAGATACGACAAGTGACAGGTACGTAAGCATCCTGTCTAATCACCTTCATCCATTAAATTCCACTGTGCATTCCGACGGACTTGGAAAATTTCAGCAAGACAATGCGATACCGCATACGTCCAGAAATGCTACAGAGTGGCTCCAGGATCACCCCACACGTCTACAATTCTTACGGAGTGGCTCCAGGAACACTCTTCTGAGTTTAAACACTTCCTCTGGCCACCAAACTTCCCAGACATGAACAATGTAGAGCATATCTGGGATGCCTTGCAACGTGCTGTTGAGAAGGGCTCTCCGCCCTCTCGTACTCTTATGAATTTATGGACGCCCTGCAGGATTCATGGTGTCATTTCCCCCCACCACTACTTCTGACATTAGTCTAGTCCATGCCACGTCGTGTTGCGGCACTTCTGCGTACTCCCTGGTGCCCTACACGATATTAGGCAGGTGTACCAGTTTCTTTGGCTCATCAGTGCAGTACTTACTAGTTCCTCAAGAAAAATATCCCCAAACGCCGGGTCCACTGTCTTATTTGCTAGACATTCTGAAACATAATTTTCAGTGCTCTTACCTGGTTCATTATATTTGTGTACAATTGTTCACATTTATACGACTTACATTTGTGTTTTGTGTTTGATATGTTTTGTATTTTCCAGTCCATGTCCTAATGCTTTTATTCGCTTAGCTTCTGGCGCTAAATCGGTGACATAAGCATCATGCCTTGTGCTTATAAGTTCTAAAGTACCTGGTGCATCTTGTACAATGTAGTCATTATTCAGTGCAGTTTCAGTAATGTGTCCTTCATCTGTTATTTATTCAACATTGGTTGGAATAATCACCAATTTTAGGTCATCCACATCGTATTTGCAGACTTCATAGCTTCCCAGTTCTGCTGAAACTTCTTCAACTGTAAGTTCACGTTGTATGCTTTTATCCTATTGGAATCGTAATATGTGAAATAGAATATTTCGTTCAACTACCTAACCCTGGGGAAAATCTCATACAACATAAAGAAAACAGATATCAATAACGTATATAATAATTTTTGTATATAATATGTGTAGAAATAGGCACACCTCTGAAGAAGTGCTAATGTAACATACCATTGTCCCAGAATTGGGACGCATAAAATAAATTAATATTGCACTTATGTAAGGAAATCTGAAATATACCGAATGTATGTTCATAAGAAACACACCCAGACAACTAAATAACAATTCATTGTTCTACAGAAACCACCATGAAGCATACAGTATACCCAATTGCGAAGATAGAAAATAGGCAGATTAATTCCTTTCCTAATTTAAGGTACTTATCGAAAGTTATTTCTTTTCAATGTGCAAGCATTAAAGCGGTCAGTTCAGTCTTTAGGCACATCAGTCAGAGTTGAAAGTTTCGTGAAATAAATGAAATATTTACATGCCAAAAACGGGACAATGGTAAATAATGGGTTAAACAAGTTTGAGAATTCCGATAACAGGTCAGCTCCAAACGCTTAACGTGTCAAATTGGACAGAGTTGGTGAGGTCGTAAGCATCTCTTGTGGGGTAGTGTCTGGCGTTACCTTACAGTCCTTGTCATCATATTCCCTACCTATAACTAACACGTCCACAGGGGGTGGTCCCGTATCAACTGGAGTTACCTCGTCTACAGTGCCATGTCATCCCTAACAGGATTAGTTTCCATCTCAGACATACTGTCACGCCCAAGAGCTAGCTCTCTCACGTCTTGCCTCATTCCGCATCATCATGAACCACAACTTCCTTCAGATCTCGCCTCCAGTCTACGTTCTAAAAGCAATCTATCCACAAAACACCAGACAACAACTTCAACAAAACAACGCCAGTAATCGGATCAGCAGAGAATGCAAAACTGGAAAAACGCGCACAGCATCTTAAATTTACTAACTATCCATTTTGTAAACAAAGCTATGAATTTACTGACTATCCCCTGATTTAACATATAAATTTCAAATGAGATTCACAACCACCATTAGTGAATACATTCATCATCTGAAAGGTACACTGTCACGAATTACATAAATATATCTATCTGACTTGATCAAAAGGTTACCTAACGGTGAAATCCGGGCTAAGGGTCGCCGTCATTTAATACAAGGCGCCACTGGTGTTGGCTGTAATAAGTCTCATTTGCACTGAGTGTCTCCACTCAGGGTGTATGTCCCCCACTACAGTCTGGGAGTATACAGGGTGAGTCACTAACTATTGCCACCAAGAATAACCCCGAAAGTATGATAGAAGCTGAAAAGTTTGTTTGACAAAAGTTGCATGGGGCAACAGGGGCCATAATATGTTTTTTTTTTTTTTTTTTTTTTCTAGGTGGGGTCGCGTTGGAGATACTGAAGGTCAAATTTTTTCTTTTAATGGGATGCTATAGTTTGGTACTTATTTTCTGACGGCGGCTATCGAGACGAATCCAACGATGTGTAACAGTAAGGTCTTTCAAGGTCAACGAAGGTCACAAAGGTGGCATGAACGTTCATTTACAGAAGATGCTCGATGTGACGACCATTGGTATCAATGCAGTGCTGCAATCTTTTTATCATGGATTGAGTGGTATTCCTTTTCACATCGGCACTTATCTAAGCACATGTTCGGACATTCTTTCGCATATCTTCAGGTGTAGTTGGAACGTCTTTATAAACAATGTGTTTCACAAATCCAGAGGTGTCAAGTCTGGCGAACGAGCCGGCCAAGACACATCTCCGCGTCCAATCCAGCGATATGGGAATTGTGTCTGCAACTCATTTCTAGCAATCAGCGAAAAATGTGCCGGACACCCATCGTGTTGATACCACATTCTGTTCCTTGTTCCTAAAGGTATTTCTTCGTATAACAGACCAAATGTTTCTTGAAGGAATGTGGTGTACTTCCCAAAATTAAGATTTCCTTCGATGAAATACGGGCCTATAATTCTGCCCTCCGGAATCCCACACTATACTACACCGACCACGGTTTTTGGTGTGCAACTTGCCACAGCCAACGTGCATTTTCAGTTGCCCAATAATGCATGTTATGGAAATTAACATTTCCATGGCTCATGTATGTAGTCTCGTCAGTAAATAAAATCTAATTAATAAATGTGTCATCCCTCTGAATCAAATTGAGCCCATTGGTAGAATTCAGTGGGATGCATACAATCTGTACCAGTTAATTCCTGGTGGAGACTGATATAAGGATGATATTTATGGCAGTGCAGAACACAAACAACACTACTCTGGCTCATGCCAGATTCCCTTGCGATTTGATGTGAACCACAGTGGCAAGTGTACCAATTTCCGTCTCTTCGTTAGTAATGTAGCCGTCACTGCCAAATGTAGATGTTGGTGTGCGGTGGAGGAATGTTGGACGTGGATGGAAACTGTCAGGATGTGCCGTATTAAAACTCGGCCGTCATCTTCAAGTATTTTATTATTCCCAGCTACAGTGCCGTGTTCCTCTCTGTCTGCGTCAAAGGGCCCTGCGATGCCGAGGACGCCACGTCGCAGTCTGAGGAGATCTGAAGGAAGTTGCAGTTTATGAGAATACAGAGTCAGCCAAAAGGCGAGAGGGATCTCGGGACAAACAGTTCGTCTGAGATGAAAGTGAATCCGGTTAATGATGGTATGGCAGCTGTAGGCGACTTCACTGCAATTAGTAAGGGATCACTTGTTCCAATGAAGGACATACCAGCGCCTAATGTGGTTAGTGGCATGTCGAGTGTTGGCATGAGTAGTGGGCCCTTTGATGACTTGGATGTGAATGAACCACACCCCATGACGCAGTAGTCATAATTAGGGACCATAACGACCAGGAGCAGTTGAATGGAATGGACAGTGTCTTGAAAGGAGGATATAAGATGAACATCAACAAAAGCAAAACAAGGATAATGGAGTGTAGTCTAATTAAGTCGGGTGATGCTGACGGAATTAGATTAGGAAATGAGGCACTTAAAGTAGTAAAGGAGTTTTGCTATTTGGGGAGCAAAATAACTGATGATGGTCGAAGTAGAGAGGATATAAAATGTAGGCTGGCAATGGCAAGGAAAGCGTTTCTGAAGAAGAGAAATTTGTTAACATCCAGTATTGATTTAAGTGTCAGGAAGTCATTTCTGAAAGTATTCGTATGGAGTGTGGCCATGTATGGAAGTGAAACATGGACGATAAATAGTTTGGACAAGAAGAGAATAGAAGCTTTCGAAATGTGGTGCTACAGAAGAATGCTGAAGATTAGATGGGTAGATCACATAACTAATGAGGAAGTATTGAATAGGATTGGGGAGAAGAGAAGTTTGTGGCACAACTTGACCAGAAGAAGGGATCGGTTGGTAGGACATGTTCTGAGGCATCAAGGGATCACCAATTTAGTATTGGAGGGCAGCGTGGAGGGTAAAAATCGTAGGGGGAGACCAAGAGATGAATACACTAAGCAGATTCAGAAGGATGTAGGTTGCAGTAGGTACTGGGAGATGAAAAAGCTTGCACAGGATAGAGTAGCATGGAGAGCTGCATCAAACCAGTCTCAGGACTGAAGACCACAACAACAAACAACGACCAGGGTTGTGAGTCAATGCCCGACACTAGCCGACAAAAAAGGCGTATGACCTCACCAACTCCGATCTTGTCTAGTGAGGTGTATGGAAGTGATCTGCTGTCAGCATTCACTAAGATGTTTAAGTGATGCAGGATTCGATGAAATTTCTTGCACACAGCAATTTCGAGACGAAAAACACATTGAAGATACTAAAGCAAGGATGAAAAAGCAAACTGACGATAGTAATGCAGAGAGCCAAAAACCAAATTGAAGATTATAACACAGAGCTACACCAAATTGAAGATGGTAATGCTGCAATGCAAAGACAGATTAAAGATGGTTATGAAAAATTGGATGCAAAAACAAAGGGCGGGAAAGTTGGTGTTCCAACTGTGCAACTCGAATTACAAGAAACCAAGAGGGAATTGGCATGTGGGTTAATAGAATAACTAAGACGGTAGATCAGGTTCCCACTCGTAAAATGCAAGTGGAAGAAATGATGAGTAGCAAGATGGAACCGAAGATAAGGCGAGAAAAGTGGGAAAGAGGGTGGCGATGTTGGAAGACAAAGCTCTTCAAACGTCAGAGCAAACTGAGCGGCAGTCGTGCGCGACTGCCGAGCAGTTAAAAATTAGTAACCATAAGTCAGTCAGGGGAGAGATTAAGACTGGGGAAACGTTTGCTGTTCCGATGAGCAAAGCTCCAGAAGTTCAAACATTTCTAGACTTTAAGAAACGGCAGATGATATTATTAACGGCCAGCAGAAAGACATGGCTGCGCAACTATAGTTGGAGTCACGAACGATGGCGGTCGAGTTAGGGTGGTTCTGCGCACCTTCATTACGCATTCTCCCAAAGCCAATGAGTGTGCAATAGTACTGTGACCGCTCTGGTCTTAATGCTGTAGCTAACGCGAGCATTAAACGTGATCATAGCGAGTTGTTTAGTGAATTTCTATTCCATTTGTTGCGAATTACCCCTCGCTTTCCAAAGCGATAAATTCTGCAGAAGCAAGCGAGAGACAATGTGCAGGATATACGCTTTCTTCAAGTGGAAAGTACGCGGATGAGCGTACCGCAACTGTCGTTTGGAGTCGTCAGCAATGCAATCCCCGTCTGTGCTTCGACATGCGCGAACTGCTATCTTTCGTGGATTGGACTACACTATCAGGCAAAGGAGCAGTACGGGTGAACCAACGAAGTATTGGGGGCTGTGGGGGAGGTATGTGGGGCACGCGAAACAGTCACAGTCTCAATAACTGTGCACCACTTAGGAGAATACACGCACATGATTTGGCAAGTGATGTGTAGGAGTCGACACAGTGGAGTCCATCCCTGTCAGGTGGAAACAGGGAAACAGTGGGGAAACGATGGGACTTCAGAGGTCACGAAATGTCAGGTGGCTAGACAGATTTTATTATTTTTTATTACTCCGTAAATTTCATACATTCAGTGATAATGGTAATATGCTCATCCTCGCGCTTGACTGGAACAATTTGAAATTTTTTCCCAACATCCATGGCTATTAATGTACCAGCTTGAATTCGTCTGTGGGCTGTTAGAAGGGGAATCCGCCATAAGAATGCAGCCGGTCGCGCAGCAGTGTTCAACTTAAACCATTTCACGACGCCTTCATGATTAGATTAGATTAGTACTTGTTCCATAGATCATGAATACGACACTTCGTAAAGATGTGGAACGTGTCAGGTTAATAAAAGGTGTCTGTACAAGATATTACATTACACAAAATATTACATGACACTTAACAGTTCTTTTGTAGGGGTTGGGGAAATTACCCACTTACTATATCCAAAAATTCATCCAATGTGTAGAAGGAGTTGCCATTAAGAAATTCTTTTAATTTCCTTTTAAATGCTTTATGGCTATCTGTCAGACTTTTGATGCTATTAGGTAAGAGACCAAAGACTTTTGTGGCAGCATAATTTACCCCCTTCTGAGCCAAAGTTAGATTTAACCTTGAGTAGTGAAAAATGAAATGGCGTGTGACGAGGGCCTCCCGTCAGGTAGACCGCTCGCCTGGTGCAAGTCTTTTGATTTGACGCCACTTCGGCGACTTGCGCGTCGATGGGGATGAAATGATGATGATTAGGACAACACAACACCCAGTCGTTGAGCGGAGAAAATCTCCGAGCCAGCCGGGAATCGAACCCGGGCCCTTAGGATTGACAGTCTGTCGCGCTGACCACTCAGCTACCGGGGGCGGAGCTTGAGTAGTGAAAATCATCCTTTCTCCTAGTGTTGTAGCCATGTACACTGCTATTACTTTTGAATTCGTTCAGATTGTTAATAACAAATTTCATAAGTGAATATAGGCTACAGCGAAGATGTCTAGCTCTTTAACTAAGTATCTGCAGGATGATCTTGGATGAGCTCCAGCAATTATTCTGATTACACGTTTTTGTGCAACGAACACTCACTCAATGATGAGTTACCCTTATAGCGTAAGTAGCTGAACTCAAACGTTTCAGCAGATCTTCAGTGTGTTTTTTCCAGTTGAACCCCTCATCAATGCATACACCTAGAAATTTTGAATATTCTACCTTAGCTACCGATTTCTGATCGAAGTCTATATTTATTAATGGTGTCATTCCATTTACTGTGTGGAACTGTATATACTGTGTTTTGTCAAAGTTTAGTAAGAGCCCATTTGCAGAGAACCACTTAATGATTTTCTGAAAAACATCGTTTACAATTTCACCAGTTAATTCTTGTCTGTTCGGTGTGATATCTAACTTGTAACATCAACAACTGGTTAAAGGCAGTCTGAAAAAGGATACAGGTAGAAATTACGAGGTATGTCCACGAAGTGAGTCCCGTTTGGTTATATAAAACAAACGTGTACAGATACAGAAAGAAATATTTATTGTACAAAAATCTACAACTGTTAAACTACATTTCTACATAGCTTCCGAAATTTTGTAGGCACCTGTCATAGCGTGGCACAAGTTTTTGAATGCCTTCTTCATATAAGGTTGCCGCCTCTGTATTCAACCATATGGTAACATGTTCTTCCAGCTCGTCATCATCATTGAAGTGTTGACCAACATGGACAGATTTTAAATGTAAGAAGCGATGAAAGTCGCTAGGAGCGAGGTCTGGGCTGTACGGAGGATGATCAAACGCGTCCCAGTGAAATTTTCGTAAGAGTTGTTTGGTCATATTCGACGTGTGAAGTCGGACATTATTAACAGGTGCTCGATCGTGTTGAAAGATGCAATCGTCATCACCGAATTGCTCTTCGACAGTGAGAAGCAAGAAAGTGCTTAAAACACCAATGTAGGCCTGTGCTGTGATAGTGCTACGCAAAACAACAAGGGGTGCAAGCCCGTTCCATGAAAAACACGACCACACGATAACACCAGCGCCTCCGAATTTTAAAGTTGGCACTACACACGGTGGCAGATGACGTTCACCGGGCATTCACCATACCCACACCTTGCCATCGGATCGCCACATTGTGTCCCGTGATTCGTCACTCCACACAACGTTTGTCTGCTGTTCAGTCGATCAATGTTTACGCTTCTTACACCGAGCGAGGCGTCGTTTGGCATTTACCAGTGTGATGTATGGCTTTTGAGCAGCCGCTCAACGATGAAATCCAAGTTTACTCACCTCCCGCCTAACTGTCATAGTACTTGCAGTGGATCCTGATGCACTTTGGAATTCCTGTGTGATGGTCTGGATGGATGTCTGCCTATTACACATTATGACCCTCTTCAACTGTCGGCAGTCTCGGTCAGTCAACAGACGAGTTCGGCCCGTACGCTTTTGTGCTGTACGTGTCCCTTCACGTTTTCATTTCAGTATCACATCGGAAACAGAGGACGTAGGGATGATTAGAAGTGTGAAAATCTCGCATACAGTGACACCCAATCATCTGACCACGTTCGAAGTCCGTGAGTTCTGCAGAGCGCCCAATTCTGCTCTCTCACGATGTCTAATGACTACTGAGGTCGTTGATATGGAGTACCTGGCAGTAGGTGGCAGCAAAGTGCACCTAATATGAAAAACGTGTTTTTGATGGGGATTTTGCAGAAATTGCTTAGCTTTCTAGGGGTGTGTCCGAATACTTTTGATCACATAGTGTACCTGTTGCTTAAGCAACACAATTTTCTCTACCATACGTGGGGAGACGGTCTGACTAGCACTGGCAGTCATGTGAAGCTCTCTCGTTCACGTTAAGGGCTTTGTGGCAGCCACAGCTGCTTGAGGTTTTCCATACCTGCAGCATCTCTCTTGGCTCGCTTGTTCATATAAATACTGGGGGAGTTTCTCATAGTCCAGGTGTGTACGTGTAACAGTGATCGATATTTCCACCGATGTGTTGGGATCTGATTGCTGTTACTGCAGACTGGAGATCCACAGCCAGAACTGATATGGCATCTGCGCCTTTTGTGTCAGCCACTAGACGAGAGAAGATTATATGTCTCCTCAGCCATTACTAATGTTGTGTTCGTGGCTATACTGTACACATCTGAGTCCAACTGGTGGACTATCCTGCAGGCAACGTGTTTTTGATGGGGATGTTGCAGAAATTGCTTAGCTTTCTAGAGGTGTGTTTTGTAGTTCTGTTCTGGTTTGGTTGGTAGCATCAGAATCTTACTATGACATCATATAATGTAGTACTGTTGTGGTGGCTTGGCAATGGATTATCTATTGCAGTGTGATATTTCTTGTGCATACTCTATGTTTGGTTAGAAACTGGTAGTGGTTATAGAATTTGATTTTACATCACCAATCTTTAAACATGGAAACAGAAAAGATTGTAACAACTACAGAGGTATCTCTTTAATCAGCGTTGTGGGTAAAATCTTCTCAGGTATTGGAAACAGAAAAGATTGTAACAACTACAGAGGTATCTCTTTAATCAGCGTTGTGGGTAAAATCTTCTCAGGTATTGTTGAAAGGAAAGTGCGAGTATTAGTTGAGGACCAATTGGATGAAAATCAGTGTGGGTTTAGGCCTCTTAGAGGTTGTCAGGACCAGATCTTTATCTGACGGCAAATAATGGAGAAGTGTTATGAGTGGAACAGGGAATTGTATCTATGCTTTAGATATCTAGAAAAGGCATATGCCCGGGTTCCTAGGAGGAAGTTATTGTCTGTTGTACGAGATTATGGAATAGGAGGCAAACTTTTGCATGCAATTAAAGGTCTTTACATGGATAGTCAGGCAGCAGTTAGAGTTGACGGTAAATTGAGTTCATGGTTCATAGTAGTTTCAGGGGTAAGACAAGACTGCAACCTGTCTCCACTGTTGCTCATATTATTTATGGATCATATGTTGAAAACAATAGACTGGCTGGGTGAGATTAAGATATGTGAACACAAAATAAGCAGTCTTGCATATGCGGATGACTTAGTTGTGATGGCAGATTCGATTGAAAGTTTGCAAAGTAATATTTCAGAGCTAGATCAGAAATGTAAGGACTATGGTATGAAGATTAGCATCTCCAATACGAAAGTAATGTCAGTGGGAAAGAAATATAAACGGATTGAGTGCCAAATAGGAGGAACAAAGTTAGAACAGGTGGACGGTTTCAAGTACTTAGGATGCATATTCTCACAGGATGACAACATAGTGAAAGAACTGGAAGCGAGGTGTAGCAAAGTTAATGCAGTGAGCGCTCAGCTACGATCTACTCTCTTCTACAAGAAGGAAGTCAGTACCAAGACTAAGTTATCTGTGCACCGTTCAATCTTTCGACCAACTTTGTTGTATGGGAGCGAAAGCTGGGTGGATTCAGGTTACCTTATCATCAAGGTTGAGGTTACGGATATGAAAGTAGCTAGGATGATTGCAGGTACTAGTAGATGGGAACAATGGCAGGAGGGTGTCCACAATGAGGAAATCAAAGAAAAACGGAATGAACTCTATAGATGTAGCAGTCAGGGCGAACAGGCTTAGATGGTGGGGTCATGTTACACAGATGGGAGAAGCTAGGTTACCCAAGAGACTCATGGGTTCAGCAGTAGAGGATAGGAGGAGTCGGGGCAGACCGAGGAGAAGGTACCTGGATTCGGTTAAGAATGATTTGGAAGTAATAGGTTTAACATCAGAAGAGGCACCAATGTTAGCACTGAATAGGGGATCATGGAGGAATTTTATAAGGGGGGCTACGCTCCAGACTGAACGCTGAATGGCATAATCAGTCTTAAATGATGATGATGGTGATGATGATCGCCAATATGATATGATGTCATTATTTCTGCAATGTTCATTTCTAACACACGAAATATGATAATGTGCATAATAGTAATGTAGTGATGGCTTAATAGTGATACATAAATCGGGACCATGCTGCATTGTGCTTGGCTGAGATGATCATGACGTCAACATGATGCAACGTGACTCTATGACATGACGAGATGTTATGCGATGCTGCGACACATTGTCTCGACGTGACGTCATGATGTGGTGTGATGAGATGCTGACGTGACGTCAAGAGCAGTGGGTTGGAATTCACGTAACTAGGTAAAATCCATAAAATTGTGGATAAACGGAAAAAATACAAAAACACGAAAAATTTGGGGAGAATGAGAGTACTTTCATATATGCAAGGGTAGGACCTCTGCTGTTGCCTCTAATGATGAAATATTGTGTTGTTGTTTACAAACAGCGACACCCTAGACCTCAACTGACATGACTTCATCATAATTTGTTACTAACAAATAGACACAGCCTACACCAATTCCAGAGTGTCCCAGTTATAGAAGATGAAGATGGAGAGGCGGTGGAGAAGAGGGGATGCTCGTTTCTCCTTGGTCCATTTTTGTATGACATGAGCAGTATCGAGTCGACTTGCATAACGTTTGTGGATAGGACCATATGAACGGTATCGAATTACTTCATGACAGAGTCTATAACGTGCACAATCGCCTTAGGTTTGTGGTGATTCTCCTGGGTGCCACAGAGCAATTCTCAGTGGCTCCTCAGGGGAGAGAGTGTTGGAGAGGCTTTGAATATAAGTCGGCCAAGTGGGTAGCTCGACACAGGTTGTGTAACCTGATACCACGCTTATCTTATCGGTGATAAGGATGGAATGTGCCTTAACTCTCTTTATTATCCTACTGAGATAGTATTGCGTTATGCCATTTTGTATTTCGGTTGCTAACCCCAGGTTCACCTAACACCATAATTCCCACATTCCCACTATAACTTATCCATTTCTCTTCCAAAATTCTATAGCTTGCCTATCCAATTAAGGGATGTAAAATTACACGCTCCGACCCACAAACATAAGTTTTATTTGTTTTTGCTTATTAGATCCTCCAGAAGAGTCTTCAAAATGGTTCAAATGGCTCTGAGCACTATGGGACGTAACTGCTGAGGTCATCAGTCCCCTAGAACTTAGAACTACTTAATCCTAACTAACCTAAGGACATCACACACATCCATGCCCGAGGCAGGATTCGAACCTGCGACCGTAGCGGTCGCGGGGTTCCAGACTGTAGCGCCTAGAACCGCACGGCCACCCTGGCCGGCAAGAGTCTTCACTCAGAGATCCGAATGGGGGAATATTTTGCCTTTGGAATAGATTACCCAAGAGGATGCCGTCATTATTAAGCCATACAGCAGAGTTGGATGTTTATAGGAAATGTAGCGGCTTTAGTTCCCCTTGCTTCCAGCTGTTCGTAGTACCAAACTAGTAAGGCCATGTCTTCTAATGTTAGAAGGCCACATCAATCAATCAAACTGTTGCCTCTGCTGCTACTGATAAGGTTGCAGCTTATCTTTTGGGAACGGTAAGTTAGTATGACGTCTGGATAAATCTGTATCGTTGAGGCAGACAAGCTTTAAGGCCGTGGTAAGTGAGAGTGGTGTAGAGTTTATAAAATGATATTTGTGATCAACAACAGTAATTATAAAGTAATCATTTATTAATTCGAAAAATTACATCAATATGACGTTTATTTATTAACAATACAAATTACAGGAACATTCTTGCTCACGTCTAGATAGATGATAATAATCGTCCTGACATAACAGGAAAACAAACGGTGGGTAGGAAACAAAGGACTCATTCTTGTGATCTCGTATATGTCGAAACTAAACTCATGTTCAGTTCTGATATAATGGCTCTCCTGCCCTCGGTATGTTTCCTTTATTGTCCTCCAGCCTGGAAGTGTGGACCACAAATCTAAGAAGACTGTGCTGTATGGGTGGTTATTAATCTTCCAAATCAGGGAACATCTTTTCTACTAAGATACTTACATGCGTTCAGGGAATGAAGGTTTTCCAGTCTGGCAACCACCTCGACACACATTACAGTTCATTATTCTCAGGTTTATAGTCTTTCACAGTTTGCTTTTGAATCTGCATGGAATTACTAGAAGCAATAGACTGACTAGAAAACGTAAACCATGTGAGAGATCACAGTCTAAAGATGCTGCTCTTTGAGAGCGCTGTGCACTGTCAAAATCATCCACCACATGCACTGATTACAATCCCATCTGGTCACATGTGTATCAGTTGGTCTGGGGCTTCTCATATGTCATGATAGGTGTTGACGTTTCTACAGTTGGCTCAGAGTGAAGTTATGAGCTTCTTCACTACAAGACAGTTGGTCTGGAGCTTCTCATATGTCATGATAGGTGTTGACGTTCCTACAGTTGGCTCAGAGTGAAGTTATGAGCTTCTTCACTAAAAGACAGAGATACAGCATCCTCCACACGTTTTGATGAGCCCTATTTGCCCATATCCCTATCAGTGGGTCTTGACCTTCCCACTGTTGGGCCAGAGTGAAGAGATGAGCTTCTTGACTAGAAGGTAGACAGCAGTACAGCCCGAGACAGCGACCAGGAGGACGAAGGCGATGATGTCCAGCAACCACCTCTGGTACCAGTAGAGGTCCAGGGAGGCGGAGCGCATGTGTGGCGCACCCCGATGCCTCAGAGCATACTCTGTCCACCAGACGGCCGTCTCCAGGGCTGTCTGCGGCTTGTCCCGATAGATGGCTGACAGCCGCTTCATGTTTTCCCTGTAACTGAAGACAAAAGCAAAACATTAAGACGTGATCTTCCAAAAAAGTAACAGTTTGCTATTCACAGTGGACTAACTCGTCTGAACAACAGTGGAATCATTACCACCGCTATCAAATAACACAACTGTTTGATGGATTAAAATCGTGCACCAGACTATGGGTACCAGTCACCCATGTTGTATGTTTCTTCATCTTTGCATGACTACTGTAATTTACATCCTCTGGAACCTCAACAATTTGCCCTTTTCCCACTTTCTTCCATCATCAATTCACCTATTCACTGATGCATTAGAAAGTGCGCTATCGGTCATCCCTCATCTTAGACTTGTTATACCTCAGTTTACTCGTTTCAGTACCTCTTCATTAGTTATTGAAACTACCCACCTACCTAGGGGCTTCTACTGTAGCAGCATATTTCAAAAGCTTCTGTACTCTAATTGTGCGTCCTGTTTATCACCAACACTTTGCTTCCATTTAAAGGTTCCCTCCAGACAAATAATTTCATTAAAATCTTCCTGTCATTGGCATCTGTGTTAGAATTCGATGCATTCATCCATTCCAGAAAGTCCAGTTTGCATTGTACTCGTATGTGCTCTTTACTTCTGGCATTATGAGTTAGTTTGCTTAAAAAATAACACTACTCGTCTATTATTTTTAGTAAGAGATTTCCTAATCAAAATTTCTCAGCGTTACATGGTTTAGTTCGACAAGCGTCTCATTTCCTAGGTCCCTCATTACCTGGCGGTATATCTCGAGTAACTCGTGCTCTGTACCTTGCAAATACACACACCCACCCACCCACCCATCCAGCCTCCCACACGCACACACACACACACACACACACACACACACACACACACACACGCATCCAGCCTCCCGCGCGCGCCCACACACACACACACACACACACACACACACACACACACACACACACACACACACACACATATATATATATATATATATATATATATATAGACGTAAACTGCCGAATTCAGGTAGAGTTACTGTCATTTATTTCTTGCCAGACTACTATTACGGAAATGCCAATCCTACATGCTGTTTTCTTAGCACATGACAAAGATGACTGCCAATAGCGTGCATATAAACTGAGGTGAGAAAAGTTATAGCGGATGCCGGTAGTGTAGTATACATAGGGCATAAAAGAGCAATGAATTGACGGATTAGTACTCAGGTAATGCGTGCGACATGGTTTCCGACTTCATTATGGCCCCACGACAGGAATTAACAGACTCTGAATGCAGTATGGTGGTTGGATACAGGGGACATCCAATTTTCGAAATCTTGGGGGAATCCACTATTGTGAGATCGACATTGTCAAGAGAATGCCGAGAAAACCAAATTTCAGGCATTACCTCTTACCACAGAGAACGCATTGGGCGACGGACTTAACGACCGAGAGCAGCGGCCTTTGTGTACAGTTATCAGTGCTAATAGACAAGCAACACACCGTGAAATAACCGCAGAAATCAATGCAGGGCGAACGACGAACGTATGCGTTATGAGAGTGCGGCGTTATGACAGTGGTGGCTCCATAATGGAATGGGCTGTGTTTACATGGGATGGACTTGGTCCTCTCATCCAACTGAACCTATCATTGACTGGAAATGACTATGTTCGGCTACCTGAAGATCATTTGCAACATTCGGGAGGACGACGGTTCAATGCCGCATCCGACCATCCTGATTTAGGTTTTCTGTGATTTCCCTAAACCGCTCCAGGCAAACGCTGGGATGGTTCCTTTGAAAGGGCAAGATCGACTTTCTTCCCATCCCTCCCTAATCCGATGAGACCGTTGACCTCGCTGTCTGGTCTCATCCCCCAAAACAACCCCAACCCATTTGGAACAATTCATGGGCTTAATGTTCCCAAACAACGATGGAATTTTTATGGATGACAATGCCCCTCGCCACCAGGTTACAACTGTTCATGATTGGTTTGAAGAACATTCTCGCCCACCATGAATACCATCGAACATTTATGGGTATAATCGAGAGATCAGTTCGCACTCAAAATCATGCGCTGGCAACACTTTTGCATTTATGGACGTCTATAGAGGCAACATGGCTCAATATTGCTCAAGGGGACTTCCAACGACTTGTTGAGTATATGCCCCGTCCAACTGCTGCGCTACGCCGGGCAAAAGGAGGTCCAGCACGATATTTGGAACTATCCCATGACTTTGACACCTAAATGGAATTATCTTATTGCATGACAGTTTTATCCATCATATTACTTTTGGGCATATACACTTATCAGGTATATTTCCGTTACATGGCTAAATTGAAATACCTCAATCATTCAGTTTCTATTGTTATGAAGTTCATCTTTAAACCTCTTCTCAGGACTATCACCACTTCTTTCAATTGTTCTTTCTAGTCCTTCGCCGTCACTATTAGAATTACAATGCTGTCAGCAAACATTAACTTTTTTTCCCTCTGTACTTTAATTTGCTTTCCAAATTAATCCCTGGTTTTCTTTACTGCGTGATCTACACTCTGTAACTTACAAATAGTAATTGAAAGGAATATTTATGTAGATAGAAAACGTAAGAAATATTTTTTCTGAGGAGTTATGAGTATAGAGTATTTCATTACTTTCAGACGGTTACGGCAACGACATATTTTTATTACGTAGCAGATCTATTTAAACCTAACGTGAGCAAGCCAATTTAAACAAAATTTGTATCAATTTTAGTTAGGAAAAAAGGTTTAGGAGGTGATGCAACATGCTGTTCATAATAGGCTGTGTCAGATGGATGTTCTGGAGGCTGAATGATCATTTAAGTGAGGTGTTGAAATGAGAGCCCATTTTCCTGAACGTAAAATTTAATACGCCTTCTAAACCACCAGTAGGTACGGACTGGACAACGTGGAGCATAGGCTACAAAATTGTCTCGGTTCCTTCTCAAGTACTTCAAATGGTTCAAAAGACTCTGAGCACTGTGGGACTTAACATCTGAGGTCATCAGTCCCCTAGAACTTAGAACTACTTAAACCTATCTAGCCTAAGGACATCACACACATCCATGCCCGTGGCAGGATTCGAACCTGCGACCGTAGCGGTCGCGCGGTTCCAGACTGAAGCGCCTAGAACCGCTCGGCCACACCGGCCGGCTCTCAAATACTGTTACCCTTTAATGTTTGTCGACTTTTTTCAGCTACAGTCTGATTTCCGTAAAGTTTTAGATCACCTTTCACTTGCTCTATTCTTTCTCTGGTAATTACAGCGATTCATACAACGAATTCAACTCAATAATGCCGTAAGATATCACTAAATCTATTAATTACGTGAATGAAGGTTTTGAAAATAGCATTTTGATCGTGATTGATACGTCAGTGATTATCGAAATGCTTTTTAAAGCTGTATATTTGCTGCAGTGTCACGTATAATTTCATTAATGAGCTACTGGTCTCGATCGTCGGCGACATACCTCAGATAACTTGTAGTTTCCTGTGGAAATTACATGAGACTGTTCAGAAAATATAACAATGTGAAATATTGTAACTTGGCTTTATAACAGCATAAAAGTAGATATCTGCATCTACTTCATACTCTGCAAGACACCTAATGGTTTGTGGCGGAAGATACTTTCGGTACCACTATCTGAACCCTCCAACCGTGTTCCACTCGCGAATAGTGCATGGGAAGAATGATTGTCGGTAAGCCACTGTATTGGCTCTAATTTCTCGAATTTTCTCCTCGTGGTCAATACGCGAGATGTATCTGGGGGGAAGTAATATGTTGTCCGACTTTTCCTGAAAAGAGATGCCCCGAAATTTCAATAGTAAATCTCTCCTTGATGCACAAAGACTGTTTTGTAACGTGTGCCAGTGAAGAATGTTTAGCATCTCCGTAACGCTCTCTGGCCAGCTAAACGATCCCGCGATGAAACGCGCCGCTCTTCTTTGGATCTTCTCCATCTCCTCTATCAGTCCTACCTAATAGGGATCACAGATGGATGAACAATACTGAAGAATCGGGCGAACAAGCGCCTTATAAGCCACTTCTTTCGTAGATGAGTTACATTTCCTTAAGATACTTCCGATGAATCTGAGTCTGGTGTCTGCTTTTCCCACCATCTGTTTTATATGGTCATTCCACTTAAGGCGGCGCTGAGCATTCGCAGCCACGCCTTTATATTTTACGGCAGACGCTGTCTCCAGCTGTTTGTCATCAATAGTGTAGCTGTACAGTAGTGGATTTCTTTTCCTGTGTATGCGCAACATGTTACACTTATTTACGTTCACGGTCAACTGGCAGAGCCTGCACCAATTATCAATTCTCGTCAAGTCGTTCTGCAAATTCTTCTGGCATTGCTACTTTAGTATAGACAACTGCATCATCTACAAATAGCCTTAAAAACGCTTTCTACTAGATCATTTATATATATATTGTAAACAGCAACGGTCCTATCACACTTCTCTCTGGTACTAGTGCAGTGTACAGTTCTTGCAGTATGGGCAAGAGGATTTTTACATCAATGGCTTCTATGGAAATGAGCGTTTGGCGTCATTGGCCGGGAGGCCCCTTGCGGGGCAGGTCCGGCCGCCTTGGTGCAGGTCTTATTACATTCGACGCCACACTGGACGACCCGCGCGTCGGATGGGGATGAAATGATGATGAAGACAGCACAACACCCAGTGCCTGAGCGGAGTAAATCCCCGACCCAGCCGGGAGTCGAAACCGGGCCCGTAGGACGGCAATCCGTCACGCTGACCTCTCAACTATTGGGGCGGACAATGGCTTCTATTGGAGTTACAGAGAACACGACTAGAAGTGGCTCATTGGCATTACAGGTGCGTTGCTGTCTCGTACAAACGGTTGTCTCCCAGGACTTGGGGGTCTTTGCCGGACCACATGGAGCAATCTGCAGCAGCCTCAAGTTCACGTCTTCGTCATGGTATCAGCATCTTGCACTGAGCCCACCTCCGAGACGTGGTGCCTTGGTGCAGTGTGTCATCCCATGCTCATTCCATCAGAAGCCAAACACCTGCCGAGGGACAGTGGGTCATACACCGTGCACAGCAACCGAATTCCAACCTCAAGGTGTGGGTGCCACACGCCAAGGGCTTCTAGGTTGCGGTCGTTCATTGCATAGCTGGCTGCTGAAGCAAGATTCCCTATCATCTTCATTCGCCACTGACGCGACTCAAGCAATGAGGTTACATGCAAGGCTGGGCATGTGTGTTGCAGCCAGTTGGCTGGAGCCTGGTTGTCGTCTAGCTGCTCACGTGGCTGTCCCCTCTGTTTAATGGGGGCGTGGTCGCTACACCACGCCGACGTAGCACGAATGAACAAGAAAAATAAAGTGTTGATTTCTACAGCCGAGTCTCTGCGGTTCTTCACCAGCCTCCGCTCCCATCTCGACGATCCGCTGCCAATCGTCCTGCACTGTAGCTACCCCTTCAGTCACGGGATTAGCTATAGGAACAATGGAAGAAAGTCGTTTCTTCAGATGAGTTTAGTTTCACATTATTTCTAATTTCTGGCCGAGTTTATAATCCAAGAATGGAAAATGATGGGGGTTCGGCGATTATTTGGGCAGCCATATCGTCCTACTCCATGGGAGTAATGGTTACTGTGCAAGGTGGCAGTACTGCCAAGGATTATGTGACCATTTTCGCTGATCAGGTCCCTCCAGTAGTAAAATGTTTGCACCCCAAAGATGATACTATGTTCCGAGACGACAGAGTCCATGTTCACAGAGCTTTCATCGCCCAGGACTGGTTTTGCAAGCACGAGCATGAATTGTCGTATCTCGTCTGGCCTCCACTGTCACCAGATCTCAATATTATTCAGTCTTTGTGATCTACTGTGAAAACATGGATATGCGATTTCTATCCACCTTCATTATAATTATCTTAATCTGCCACTGTTTTTCAAGAAGAATAACATAACAGTACCTTTAAAAACCACACAGGACCTGTATTTATCTATTCCGAGATGATCGGAAGGTGTTACGAACGCAATTGGTTTCTGACACCATATTAGACATGCTTTAGTGTTACCATTTTTTGTCCAACACGAAATGTAAATGTCGTGTGCGTAGGGCCTCCCGTCGGGTAGACCGTTAACATGGTGCAAGTCTTTCGATTTGACGCCACTTCAGCGACTCGCGCGTCGATGGGGATGAAATGATGATTATTAGGACAACACAACACCCAATTCCTGAGTGGAGAAAATCTCCGACCCAGCCGGGAATCGAACCCGAGCCCATAGGATTAACATTCAGTCGCGCTGACCACTCAGCTACCGGGGGCGGACTGTCCAACACTGTAGTCCCCGGAAGGTCGAAAAAATTTGCATAGAAGATTTCGGATTTGGCAGATATTTGTCGCCGCAGGTGTGTACTAGCGATAAATTGGATCCTTCACGACACAGGGAGCTGGCTTAGATTCTTATCAAAGAGTTGCACCACAGCGGAATTTGAGTAGATGGTGTTGGATCGTGTGGTGAAAGGTTTGCCTCGTAAGCACCCGTCAACTCTCCCACGAAATACGCACTTCTAAGAACACTTTGGATAGTATTGCTTGACCATCTTATACGTCCCTACCACAAACCACGTGTGTCAGCTGTGAAGCCAAATAATTTGGATTCCAGAATTTAGTTGTGTGGGTAGATAACGTAGTAAAGCATGCAATGTCACTGGTGAACTAGCAATTTGGACAGGTCGCTGTAAGTTGTAGGTTACTGATGTAAGAAAATATCTGTTTCCAAGTATTAGTCGAGTCAGCGAAGGAGAATTAGGGGAAAAGTTATTTAGTAGTAAATTACTGCACATTGCTAGGATGGAGTGTCATGGACAACATACTAAACATCCTGATCGGTGGGGTGTGAGCGCTGGGATAGGGGAGCATTCGAACATCGCTTTTGAAAGGTTTTCTCGAATAACTCGAAAACTGCGAGTCCAAGAGAAAAATTTTTTCGGTACTAAATTGAACCAAATTAAATTTCCTACAAAACAAGTCCCATTCACTTTTGCTCCGCGATTAGTAGTTTCCGTAGTGCGGGGGATAGAAGCGACGCGAATAGAAATACTGCTCTAACGCTATGAAATGAATGTTTATCTGTAAATTTAGTGGGTTAAAAAACAAATATTAAGTGCAGTAGAACCATATTAAGAAACAGACTGTGTCCTGGGAGAGTAACAGTGTGGACTGCAGAGGTGTCTGGCGCAGACACGGGACTGATGGCATGTCGTCTGATTGAGTTCATTCACCAGTCCTTCTTCACAGATCTGAAAACTGAGTGTCGAGCACGTGATTCCCCCTCCGTCTACCTCACTACGTCACAAGAAGCAACTGCAGGTTGACAAAGTTATATGGACCTCCACAGCGTGCCTTATGGATCCCTGGCGGCGCATATGCAACACGCCCGGGGAATGTTAATTTGCACAAAATTTGTTAGCACTACATGGAATGCAGGTACGAGTTCCTAGTAACACTAACGCATGTAATGCACGTTCACAGAATATATGTAAATCTCAGCGCTGCACTCTGCACGCTGTTCTGCACTGCTAGAGGGGAAACTGATTCTTTGTCATCCTGTGCGGAAGCTGTAGGATTCTTCCGGGAAAGGGAAGTTCCCTCTTCGTCAGTGCTGTTCGGTTTTCAGTTTACATACAGACCTCACCTTCCAAACCTTTACTTTCCAGTTTTCTTTTGCGAATAAACAAAATAACTCCACAGAGCTCACGTTTATACAGTGGAGTTATATTCAGCTTGCTAAGAAGGAACTTATTAGCAGTTGTTAAGTCAGCTGTTGGGTGAAAAAGCTCAACAGCTGGTTGTGTCAAGTGTCTACCACACTGAAGAGCCCTTTCCGAGTGCAAAAATGGTTCAAAGGGCTCTGAGCACTGTGGGACTTAACATCTGAGGTCATCAGTCCCTAGAACTTAGAACTACTTAAACCTAACTAACCTAAGGACATCACACACATCCATGCCCGAGGCAGGATTCGAACCTGCGACCGTAGCAGTCGCGCTGTTCCGGACTTCGCGCCTACAACCGCTCGCCCATCGCGGCCGGCTTTCCGAGTGCGGAACGCTGTCAATATGTATCCAACGATGTACGAGGGTTATCCAGAAAATAATGCACCGCATTTTTTTTCTCAACCGAAAACAATGCTACGAATGCAAAACGTTACGTATGTATTATCTGAAGCCTCCTAAGTGAGCACGCCAAGTTTCCGCACTTCCGACGGATAGCGTAGCTGCACCTTAATGGTGTAAGTGGTGTACGTTACAAGCAACGTACCATCATTGAATTTTTCACTGCAGAGAAAGAAACTGTGGGGAATATTCACAAACACTTGTGCAAAGTGTGGAGCATCTGCTATCGACAGAAGTACAGTTAGACGCTGAGCACGGAGGGTGAGGTCATCAGAAGGCGATTCGGCGGAGCTCCACGATTTGCAGCGATTGGGGAGACCATCCACGACTGTCTCACCTGACACACCTGACCTAGCCGCCTTGAACTTCCACTTCTCTGGGCCATTAAAGGATGCCATTCGTGGAAGACATCTTGAGGACGATGAGGAGGTGATTGACACAGTGAAGCACTGGCTCCAACACCAGGACAAGGGTTGGTACCGACAGGCCATACACGCCCTTGTTTCGCGCTGCAGGAAGGCCATAGAACGGGATGGAGATTACGTGGAAAAATAGGGTCTGTAGATAAAACACCATTCTTTCCTGTGTGCAATTCTCATTATGTTCAATAAAGAATTGCTGAAGCAAAAAATGTGCTGCATTACTTTCTGGGCAAACCTCGTTGATTTCATCTGGAATAATTTTAACAGTGTGAGGGGTACATCACACCTCGAAGTTCAACACACGGGAACGTATTTTACATAAAAACCCACTTCAAAACAGCAAATAAGAGAACTGGGCAAAAATCGGTGGGGGATACAGTCTATTAACTGAGAATCGAGCAGCGTTCTTTGTGGAGGAAGTCATCTGTTCCAGAACAACACTACAGCTGCCATACAGGACGGCTAAGCGTAAATTTCCCCTCTGGCAGTGTAGAATAATATGTATAGAATTCCCGCCTGGTTAGCTGTGTGGTCTACCGCACGGCTTTCCGAATTGGGAAGGAGCGCCTGGTCCCCGGCACGTATCCGCTCGGCGGATTTGTGTCGAGGTGCGGTGAGCCGGCCAGTCTGTGGATGGTTTTTAGGTGGTTTTCCATCTGCCTCGGCGAATGCGGGCCGGTTCTCCTTATTCCGCATCAGCTAGACTATGTCGGCGATTTCTGCACAAACAGGTTCTCCACGTATGCGTACACCACCATTACTCTACCACGCAAACATAGGGGTTACACTCGTCTAGTGTTCCCTGGGGAGGTTCACTGGGGGCCGAACTGCACAATAACCCTGGGTTCGGTGTGGGGCGGCGGAGGGGTGAAGTGGACTGCGGTAGTCGTCGTGGGGTTTGTGGACCACTGCAGCTGCGGCGGGGACGGAGCCTCTCCATCCTTTCTAGGCCCCCGGTTAACATACAATACAATACAATACAATACAGTGTATAAAATTACGTAGATTCTGTACATATGCATTACTTGCGTTAGTGCTGTTAGTAAATCATGTCTACTTTCCATCTAGCGTTAACACACCTTGTGGAAAATAAACACTCAGCAGGCATGTCTGCACCAGTGGTTCGTAGGGTGGCTTGTGGAGTGTCCGTATAACTTTGTGAAACACCCTGTAGCTGCTTCTTGTGACGCAGTGAGGAACAAGCGTGGGTAATCACTTGTTCCACCTTTGGAGTTCTTGAGTGAGTATAGGTGTACGAACACAATCTGGCGACGTATCTTTCCTTGTGCTTCTACACCACATATCTACCCCCTCCACACAGTTACACCTCTGGAACACAATTTATCCTTTATTATGGCTCTACTGCACGTAGATGTGGTACACACATTTAATATTTTTTCCTAACGCACTTCATTTGAAGATAAACATTAACTGTATACAGACAGCACAATATGCAGTGTGCAAACTATTAGTCGTAGAGAAAAAAATTTGTAAGACTTTTTTTTGGCAGGAAAATTTGATGTAGTTTAATTTAGTGCTGGGAGACAATTTTGCTAGAATCCGCGGTTTTCAAGGTACTCAAGAATATCTTAATGAAGTGACCTTCTTACACTCCCCCCCATCCCGACGCTCACACCTCACCGGTCAAAAAATGTTTCAAATGGCTCTGAGCACCATGGGACTTAACTTCTGAGGTCATCAGTCCCCTAGAACTTAGAAATACTTGAACCTAACTAACCTAAGGACATCACACTCATCCATGCCCGAGGCAGGGTTCGAACCTGCGACCGTAGCGCTCACCGGTCAGGATTTTTATTATGTTGTTCAGGACACTCCCTCCTAGCACTGTGCTAAATTTGCAACTATATGATTTATTTCTCCTAAACGACCACTTTTGGTCTTCGTTTTCTGGGCTGTATTGTTTCTTAGATATGAAGTCTGAGTTGTTAGGTCGTGTCATATGCCTCTTCAAACTTCTGCGATACTGGACGCATCAACTCCTCTGTTTGGATCTCTTATGATATCACCAGGTTTCATTCAGCCACCCAGTGATAGCATACTATTTCTGAAGAAGCTTCATGAAGAAAATCCCCGTAGACGGATCGAAACGCCCAGTGTTGGAGAAGTTTGGAGACGCAAATGACGTTACCTAACAATTCAGAAGATTTTACCTTCGCCGGCCGCGGTGGCCGTGCGGTTCTAGGCGCTCCAGTCCGTAGCCACGCTGCTGCTACGGTCGCAGGTTCGAATCGTGCCTCGGGCATGGGTGTGTGTGATGTCCTTAGGTTAGTTAGGTTTAAGTAGTTCTAAGTTCTAGGGGACTAATGACCACAGCAGTTGAGTCCCATAGTGCTCAGAGCCATTTGAGTTTACCTTCAATGGCAACAGCCATTAAAGCACGAAAACCTCTGTTATCACCTGCTCTCGAAGCAATCCCTGTGGGATCGCCTACCGTCTGCAGAATCTTGGGACGCTTTGTGTAGAGGAGATGGTCTCAACATACCTGGGATCCTTGAGGACCTTGTTGAGAGCGTCCAAGACCTTCTCCTTGGTCAGGGTCAGAGGGTCCAGCTCCACAGCGACGCCGTGGGCGACCAGCTTGTGCATGTTGAGCGCCTGGTCCAGCATGTACGGCACCACCACTGCCGGCACCCCGTGGTACAGCGTCTCGAAGGTCCCCAGCAGGCCGCCGTGCGCCAGGAACACCCTCACGTTGGGGTGGGCTGCGGACAGTGGACAGAGGCGTGCTAACCAGGCTCCATCTTCACTGAAACGATTGTTTATTGAGAACGTGATCGCTGCATATAAAAAGCCGTGTTCGGACTGACTGACCGACTCACCCAGTGACTCATCATCGTCAAGCCCAAACCTTTAAGAATAGAAACTTGCAATTTGCAAGTGGCGTCCATCTTAGACTGTAGGCGTCGTCTAAGAAGGGAGTTTTGGAAATTCCATCCCTAGGCGGGCGAAAGAGGCGATGAAAGGTTTTTTGAAAATATGTCACTATTAAAGTAATTCTGAAGGTAAAGGGTTGGGTTGATTTGGGGGGGGGGGGGGGAGACCAAACAGCGAGGTCATCAGTCTCCTCGAATTAGGGAAAAAAAGTCAGCTGTGCCCTTTCAAAGGACCCACCCTGGCATTGGCCTGAAGTGATTTAGGGAAGTCATGGAAAACCTAAACGAGGATGGCCGGATGCTGGATTGAACCATCATCCTCCCAAATGCGAGTCCAGTGTGCTAATCTGAAGGTAGACCCACGAAAATAGGTATTTGGTTCCTTAGTCGAAATCAAGAGGTGCGTGTTTCATCAGTTTTGAAAATCTAGCCCTTATGGGGGTAAAGTAGTGGGTGACAATTATTTTTAAATAAATAATTATTAAAGAAATACTTAAGTATTTTGAAAGTTTCGTCTCTGAAAATTGGAATCTGACTTCTCAGTTAGAAGGGAAAAAAATACATGTTGCAGTGTTTTTGGAAATTCAACCAATATTTTATGAAATATTTCATCATGAAACCATTTTTAAACCTAAATCTATGAAAATTTGAGTTTGGGTATTCGGTTGGAAATAAAAAACAAAATACGTGTGTTACTGTGTCTGAGAATTCAGACCCTAAAGCAGTGAAATGTTTTATGAACATATTTCATTGTGAAAGTATTTTTAAAGCTAAATCTGTGAAAATTAATATTTGGCTACTCATTTGGAAATGAAAAAAATAAATGTTTTACAGTTTTTGGATATTCACCCGCTAAGGGTGTGATAGGTTTTATGAAAATTTTTCATTGTGAAAATATTTTTAAAGCTAGTGTTTTTGAAAATAAATCATTATTAAAGAACTACTAAAGCATTTTTAAATATACAACTATGAAAATTGTTATTTGGTTTCTCATTTAGAAATGAAAACATATGTGTTTCACTGATTTAGAAATTCTGTACCATACCTAAGAGGGTAAATTAGGGCAAGACTGATTCATCGTCGAGTCCAAACCGCTAAGAATACAAACTTGAAATTAGGAGAGAGTGTGGATCTTATACTGTAGGCATCGTTTAAGAAGGATTCTTCGAAATTCCACTCCTAAGAGGATGAAATAGGGAATGAAAGGCCTTTTAAAACCATGTTGCAATTAAGGTGATTTTGAAGCTAGAACTACGAAAATTGGTATTGGTTTCGCAGTAAGAAATAAAAAAATACACGTTTCAAAGAGTGGAGAATCCAGGATGAAATACTGACAACATTGTGAAAAGAGCAGATTGCTGGTCAGTATATAGCGGAGATGTCGATTCGAAGATAGGCACAATAAAAAGACTAATAAACAAGTAAGATTTCGACCAAAAGGCCTTCTTCCGAATCAGACATCACACACACACACACACACACACACACACACACACACACACACACACACACACAGCCAAGACTGCGTTCAAATGTGTGTGAATTGCAAAGTGTGTGCGTGATTCGGAAGAAGGCCTTTTGGTCGAAAGCTTACTTGTTTGGCAGTCTTTTTAATGTGGCTATATCCTTTTCATAATATTGTTGAAATACATGTTTCAGCATTTTTTGAAATTAAACAACTAAGGGAGTAAAATAGAGGGTGACAGGTTTTTGAAAATAAATCATTATTAAATAACTACTAAAGCATTTGAAAGCTACGTCTACGAAAACTGATGTTTGACTTCTCGGTTGGAAATAAAAAATACATATTTCGATGATTTTGTGAATTCAACCTCGTAAGGGAGTGAAATGGGAGATGAAACGTTTTATAAAATTATTTGATTATGAAAGCATTTTAGAAGCTAAATCTATGAATTTTGTATTTGGCTTCGCTGTTAGAAATAAAAAATACGTGTTCCACTCTTTTTGGAAACTCAACCCCTAAGAGAGTGAAACAGTGGTTGAAAATTTTTAAGAAAATATTTCGTTGTATTAAAAAGCTTTTAAACCTAAATCTACGAAAGTGGTTTTTCACTTCTCCGTTAGATATAAAGAAGTACATTCGAAAAAGACCATGCTTCTATGGCCTTTATTAGCGTGGAATGTTTAAAAGTATTGCAATTTGTGAACTTTAATTAAATAAAAATAGAAGAAATCTGTGCTAACCATGTAGTCTATGCGAGCGAAGCAGTGGGCGTTAAGCTAGTTGATAGGTATAGTAGTAATACACTTAATTCATTAGCAAATGCTGTAGAAGCAACTGATATATCCCATAAGCTGTCAGAAGCGTTTGACTGTGTAAATCACAACATACATCTAAATATTTTGAGATACCGTGACGTAACAGGAAATGACGCAAACTGGTTCAAATCATACATATCTGACACGAAACAAAAGGCGTCAATGGGAAATGGTCTTGTATTATCATTATGCCACCGATAACAAGATTCTATCTTAAGACTCTCGTTTTTTTTTTTACCTGCTTCAGTGACTTTTTATCGGTAACATTAGTAGATGGGGAGTTTCAGCTTTGCAGTCTGAGTGAAACGGGCAGAATGCATCGCTGCTTAAGGTAGGTACTGGGAGATCAGAGGACACTGCAGCAACCACCCAGGATAGCTACCGAATGACCAGACAGCCTAGACTCCATTCTTGTTACTACCAGTCTTCACTGATTACCCAGACCATTTTTGCTAAAGAGATTTGCCGCATACTTATTTAATTTAGTGTTCTATAATTGCGAATAAATTATTTTGTGTTTATTTTGTATTATGTATTTTGTGTTACCAGGTATTTAATGCTAGAATCTTCGATTTATATGACAAGAAAGATATTTTGAATGAATGATGTACTTAGAAATTTCAAAGTTTTATTCTGTTCACTTTAACTCCCAAATAGATGCATTTTGGTTTAGGGCAAATGAGTGGTTGGCTCTACAAATAAAAGAGATTGCCAACAGACATGACAAAAAAATTGCTAACTTAGTTGAGAAGCAGGAACGTGCTAACAAAATGACTCACACTAATTTCACAGCTGAACCTAAAAAATTCTTTGACCGGGTCATTAATAAGACAGAAATTGTATTTTCGCCCCAAGAGGAGTCCCTCCTCTCCAAAGGATTAAAATTTAATTTCGAGCCTAGCACCGCAAATCCGAAAGTTCTAGAAGACACAATAGTTGTCTTGAAAATCGGTCTAGATTACGCCAAAATGCCTAACGAGAAACAAACCCGATTGGCCTACAAAATTATGAGTAAGGTCGCACACAGTGTACACAAAGAGGATAATAAAAATAAGGTTTTAAGCAGTATTAACCGCAAACTAATACAAAATGATGCTATTGTCACTAAAGCCGATAAGGAAAACTCCGTAGTTATATCCACAAAGCAAGAATACATAGACAAGACCGAAGCTTTCTTCAATGACAACGTGATAGTTATGCTTAACAATGACCCCACTATTACTCTCCAAAAAGAAATTAGAACTGGGATCCAAAATACTAAAAATTTGATAGGAGAGTTCCGAAAGAAGGGGCTGATAAACATGAATCCCAAGCCCCCTAAACTGAGAAGCCAGTTTAAAGTTCATAACTTAAATCATCCAATTCGCGCTATCGTTGACAGTACGGGAAGTGCCTATCATAAGCTGGCGAAATACTTGCATACTAAGATTAAAGAAAATTTCGTTTTTAGTAAAAACTATTCCGTTAAAAATTCAATTCTTTTAGCTACCAGTTTACGCGAGGTATACTGTTCTGAAGATTCTAAGCTATTATCGTTTGACATAACAAGTTTATACACTAATGTACTGGTCGATCACACACTGCAAATACTAGAGTGCAATTTACGTCACCATAAAAAATTTTTGGATAAAGAGGTCAAAGAGTTGATGATGCTGCTACGGATCGTTTTAAAACACAACTACTTTACATTTAATGGGAGGTTTTACTTACAACCAGCAGGTTTGGCTGTGGAAAGCCCCCTAGCTGGGATTTTATCAGAAATTTTTATGAACTAGTTAGAGTCTGATTTTTTTTGCCAGTGACAGAGAGATTCTTAGGAGAATAAAATTTTACAAAAGATATGTTGACGACATTCTATTAATCATTGATGATTCTCAAAATGATGTAGACCATATTTTTTCGATTTTTAATGAGCTTCACCATAATGTCAGTTTTACAATTGAGCGAGAATCCGATACTAGGTCCTTAAATTTTTTGGACCTCACTTTAACTGTGGTTGACAACCGCATTGAATTTAAGATTTTTCGGTAAAACACGTTTTCCGACAATATTATACCTGCAGACTCGGCCCATCCGTACACCCATAAGATGGCCTTTTTTCATTCTAATAGTCATCGAGTTACAGCTATCCCTCTTGCACCAGATGCGGTAGAAACTGAGCTGGTCACACTTGAGAATATTGTTATAAATAACGGCTATAGGCCTCAGTTGATAAGACAGATGTATAACAAGGAAATAAAGAAAAGTAACATTACGTCTTCCACCCTAGGGGATGTGTTAGACGACAAACAGGTGGCAACGATATCTATCCCTTATATAGGCAATATAGGTTACAAATTGGGGCGTTTACTCAGGGCCCATAATTTCAGAGTCGCCTATTCTACTAATAATAGTTTACATAGGAATTTTATTCACTCCGTGCAGAGTAAGAGCGATAAACTTTCCCAATCAGGAGTATATAAAATTACATGCGGGGATTGTCCAAAATTTTACATCGGGCAAACGGGACGATCTCTGGGTCTCAGGTATAAAGAGCATATTCGTACTAGAAGCGGTGACGGTACTAAGGGCTCTACTTATGCGGAACATCTTGCGCAAACGGCTTATTCGCCGTGCCCTCCAGTTACTATCGAGTTACTTCATGCCGAGGTTAAGGGCTTAAAACTTATACCTCCCGAGGAGATCACGAATGTAAACTTAGATTCGAGCGCGCACGGAAGCCTTCCGGCAGTCGTTCTTCCCGCGAACCATACGCGACTGGAACAGGAAAGGGAGGTAATGACAGTGGCACGTAAAGTGCCCTCCGCCACACACCGTTGGGTGGCTTGCGGAGTATAAATGTAGATGTAGAGGTCAGTTCGCGCACAAAACGCTACACTGGCAACACTTCCAAAATAATGGACGGTTGTAGGGGCAGCATGGCTCAATATTTCTGCTGGAGTCTTCCAACTACTTACCGAGCGAGGTGGCGCAGTGGTTAGCACACTGGACTCGCATTCGGGAGGACGACGGTTCAATCCCGTCTCCAGCCATCCTGATTTAGGTTTTCCGTGATTTCCCTAAATCGTTTCAGGCAAATGCTGGGATGGTTCCTTTCAAAGGGCACGGCCGATTTCCTTCCCCATCCTTCCCTAACCCGAGCTAGCGCTCCGTCTCTAATGACCTCGTTGTCGACGGGACGTTAAACAACACTAACCTAACCTAACCTCTTCCAACTACGTGTTGAGTCTATGCCACGTCTATGCACTACGCCGGGCACAGTGAGGTCAGACACGGTATTAGGAGATATTACATGACTTTTGTCATGTGTACATTTCCACTGGTGGTCCCATGAAATACGTGTTGATTAGTACACTTTTAGTGCTGACTCAGTCTTCACGTTACAACAAAAAAATCTGCAAATTCCAACAGTGAAAATCTACGTGAAGACTCCTCGGAGAGGCACTCGCGGTATTCGATGGTAAGTCAATTATTATCCGCAATTTAGTTAGATTTTTGTTTATGTTGGTAGTACTACCGTCTTACGTTGATCACGCATGCTGTTATATGTTGTTATATCTCTGCAATTTTCAAGCTGCTAGGTTAGTTTCGTGATCGCTGCCGTGCTGTTAATCATGGCTGCTCCGCTGTCTATTTGCACCAAAGGAGAGCAACGCTTAGTGATCCGTTTTTTGTGGTCGGAAGGCGTCAGGGCCGAACTTCATCGAAAACTTTCGGTACAGCACGGGAATAGAGTTTTACCTCAACGGAGTGTCTACCAACGGATTGAAAAATTCCCAAATGGTCGCACAAGTGTTTCGCACGATGAAGGAGCCGGACGACCGTTTACTGCCACAAATGAAGAAACCATTGAGCGTTCACGTGAAACGATTCTTTTAGACAGACCATTAACTGTTGACGAAGTGGCACATCGTCTGCATATTAGTCATAGTTCTGCCTATGAAATCACACATAACACACTTGGGTATCATAAAGTTTGTGCTAGATGAGTTCCGAAACAACTCAAACAGTTGCATAAACAGTCGCCCTTGGACATCAGCAAAAAACATTTGGATCGCTATGGTAACGATGGGGACAACTTCTTACACATGATCATTACTGGTGTCCCAACATGGAGCCATCATTACGAGACGGAGAGTAAACGGCAGAGTATGGAATGGAAAATCCAAATTCGCCGTGCAAGAAAAAGTTCAAAACCCAACCGTCCGCAGGAAAACTGATGCTTACTGTTTTTTGGGACGCACAAGGTCCAGTACTGGAACATTATGGGGAAATGTGCACAACAATAAACAGTGTACAATACAGTGAGATGCTTACTGCCAGGCTAAAGCCTGCAATCCGAAGCAAACGCCGAGGATTGCTGTCAAAAGGTGCTGTGTTGTTGCACGACAATGCCCGTCGGCATACTGCTCCCCACACTGCTGAAACGCTCCAGAAACTCAAATTTGAAGTACTGGATCATCCTCCATGTAGTTCCAATCTTGCCTCTTCTATCACTTGTTTGGTCCACTCTAACAGGCATTAAGGGGCCGTCGATTTGTGTAGGACGAAGCAGTGAAAGAAACGGTGCATTCCTGGCTCGCAGCTCGACCGAGAAACATCCTTTATGAGGGCATCAGGAAACTTGTACAACGATGGACCAATTGCGTCGAAACGCAAGGAGACTATGTCGAAAAATGACGCTCTTGTAAGTTTCGTATTTCATTACAATAAAATTGTATAACTACAATACTGGCCATTAAAATTGCTACACCAAGAAGAAATGCAGATGATAAACGGGTATTCATTGGAGAAATATATTATACTAGAACTGACACGTCATTATATTTTCACGAAATTTAGTTGCATAGATCCTGAGAAATCAGTACCCAAAACAACCACCTCCGGCCGTAATAACGGCCTTGATACGCCTGGGTATTGAGTCAAACAGAGCTTGGATGGCGTGTACAGGAACAGCTGCTCATGCAGCTTCAACACGATACCACAGTTCATCAAGAGTAGTAACTGGCGTATTGTGACGAGGCAGTTGCTCAGCCACCATTGACCGGTCGTTGTCAATTGGTAAGAGATCTGCTTAAACGCTCCATAAACTCAAATTTGAAGTACTGGACCATCCTCCATGTAGTCCCAGGAGAATGTGTTGGCCAGGGCAGCAGTCGAACATTTTCTGTATCCAGAAAGGCCCGTACGACATGCGGTCGTGCATTATCCTGCTGAAATGTAGGGTTTCGCAGGGATCGAATGAAGGGTAGAGTCACAGGTTGTAACACATCCGAAATGTAACGTCCACTGTTCAAAGTGGCGACAATGCGAACAAGAGATGACCGAGACGTGTAACCAATGGCACCCCATACCATCACGCCGGGTGATAGGCCAGTATGGCGATGACGAATACACGCTTCCAATGTCCGTTCACCGTGATATCGCCAAACACGGATGCGACCATCATGTTGCTGTAAACAGAACCTGGATTCATCCGAAAATATGACGTTTTGCCGTTCGTGCACCCAGGTTCGTCGTTGAGTACACCATCACAGGCGCTCCTGTCTGTGATGCAGCGTCAAGGGTAACCGCAGTCATGGTCTCCGAGCTGATAGTCCATGCTGCTGCAAACGTCGTCGAAATGTTCGTGCAGATGGTTGTTGTCTTGCAAACGTCCCCATCTGTTGACTCAGGCATAGAGACGTCGCTGCACGATCCGTTACAGCCATGCGGATAAGATGCCTGTCATCTCGACTGCTAGTGATACGAGGCCGTTGGGATCCAGCACGGCGTTCCGTATTACCCTCCTGAACCCACCGATTCCATATTCTGCTAACAGTCATTGGATCTCGACAAACGCGAGCTGCAATGTTGCGATACGATAAACCACCATCGCGATAGGCTACAATCCGATCTTTATCAAAGTCGGAAACGTGATGGTACGCATTTCTCCTCCTTACACGAGGCATCACAACAACGTTTCACCAGGCAACGCCGGTCAACTGCTGTTTGTGTATGAGAAATCGGTTGGAAACTTTCCTCATGTTAGCACGTTGTAGGTATCGCCACCGTCGCCAACCTTGTGTGAATGCTGTGAAAAGCTAATCATTTGCATATCACAGCATCTTCTTCCTGTCAGTTAATTTTCGCGTCTATAGCACGTCATCTTCGTGGTGTAGCGATTTTAATGGCCAGTAGTGTACTTTGCAGATAATAAGTGGCTTACCCTCGTATATTGACATTACTTCCTCAAGGAAGAAAATAAAAATTTTAGATTGTTAACTTACCCAGGACATCGTTCTGCGGAATCCACTTCATGATCTTGACGTTTGCCGGCTTCCCCGGCAAATCTTCAGCCTCGAACTTCCAGAGGACCTTGTAGGGCAGCTCTGCGAACGCCTCGAGGAAGGCCCTCCGCTGGTAGTCCTTGAGCATGTCACTGCGGATGTTGGTGCCCAGGTTCATGTAGATGACGCCTTCCGTCGCCGCGTCGAGGAACTGCTTTATGTCCTTCAAAAGAGTCGCAAGGACGTTCGGTTACCTTCACTGCTAAGCAAATGATTCCTCCAAATGTGCACCCAGCTTAACGAACCAGGCAAAATAAAGTTATTGATTAAATTCGGTCTTGAGTCACAGTATTCTTATTTTCAGATTATTGTCCAAAGCGTTTCGGACGTACAACTCCATTTTCAAGAACTGTACAGGCACAATGGGAGTTATATCTCCTTCATTTTTCCATCTTTCAGAAGCAGAATTATTAGAAGGAACGAGAAGACATTGTCACTCGGCACTAATGAGAGAAATGGTAGAGAAATAGGAGAAATTAAGTATTGTAACATAATACGTGCCTTCGATGACCACCTAGCATTCCAACTACCCTGGTCTCTTTCTCTCTTTCCTTTCTCTCTCTAATTCTGTCTCCGTCTCTCCGCCTCTCTCTCTCTCTCTCTCTACATCCTTCCACCCTCTCTCTCCCCCTCTCCCACAGTCACTTTCCAGGCGGTTTCATTTCATTTGTATGCGTAATTTATTTGGATTACTAGAATAGTATTACTATCCGACGAGATCAACAAATATAAATTACAGACACTAGAACCAGTAAACTGTAACAAGTATTTTGAGCCACTCTGTATGTTAGTAAGCATGTCAAAACTCGTGTTGAATACGTAATAGCCGGCCGGAGTGGCCTAGCGGTTCTAGGGGCTGCAGTCTGGACCCGAGCGATGCTACGGTGGCAGGTTCGAATTCTGCCTCGGGCATGGATATGTGTGATGTCCTTAGGTTAGTTAGGTTTAAGTAGTTCTAAGTTCTAGGCGACTGATGACCTAAGAAGTTAAGTCGCATAGTTCTCAGAGCCATTTGAACCATTTTGAATACGTAATAATGTAAAACTAAAATAGTTAATTGTCGCTCCTCAAAGTAATATTTTAATTTTTTATTTTGTTTTGTAACCGTAAATAAAACGAAATTCAATACAGGGTTATTACAAATGATTGAAGCGATTTCACAGCTCTACAATAACTTTATTATTTGAGATATTTTCACAATGCTTTGGACACACATACAAAAACTCAAAAAGTTTTTTTAGGCATTCACAAATGTTCGGTATGTGCCCCTTTAGTGACTCGGCAGACATCAAGCCGATAGTCAAGTTCCTCCCACACTCGGCGCAGCATGTCCCCATCAATGAGTTCGAAAGCATCGTTGTTATGGCACGTTTCTTGGTAGAGGAGGTTTAAACACTGAATCTTTCACATAACCCCACAGAAATAAATCGCATGGGGTTAAGTCGGGAGAGCGTGGAGGCCATGACATGAATTGCTGATCATGATCTCCACCACGACCGATCCATCGGTTTTCCAATCTCCTGTTTAAGAAATGCCGAACATCATGATGGAAGTGCGGTGGAGCACCATCCTTTTGAAAGATGAAGTCGGCGCTGTCGGTCTCCAGTTGTGGCATGAGCCAATTTTCCAGCATGTCCAGATACACGTGTCCTGTAACGTTTTTTTCGCAGAAGAAAAAGGGGCCGTAAACTTTAAACCGTGAGATTGCACAAGACACGTTAACTTTTGGTGAATTGCGAATCTGCTGCACGAATGCGTGAGGATTCTCTACCGCTCAGATTCGCACATTGTGTCTGTTCACTTCACCATTAAGAAAAAATGTTACTTCATCACTGAAAACAAGTTTCGCACTGAACGCATCCTCTTCCATGAGCTGTTGCAACCGCGCCGAAAATTCAAAGCGTTTGACTTTGTCATCGGGTGTCAGGGCTTGTAGCAATTATAAACGGTAAGGCTTCTGCTTTAGCCTTTTCCGTAAGATTTTCCAAACCGTCGGCTGTGGTACGTTTAGCTCCCTGCTTGCTTTATTCGTCGACTTCCGCGGGCAACGCGTGAAACTTGCCCGCACGCGTTCAACCGTTTCTTCGCTCACTGCAGGCCGACCCGTTGATTTCCCCTTACAGAGGCATCCGGAAGCTTTAAACTGCGCTTACCATCGCCGAATGGAGTTAGCAGTTGGTGGATCTTTGTTGAACTTCTTCCTGAAGTGTCGTTGCACTGTTATGACTGACTGATGTGAGCGCATTTCAAGCACGACATACGCTTTCTCAGCTCCTGTCGCCATTTTGTCTCACTGCGCTCTCGAGCGCTCTGGCGCCAGAAACTTGAAGTGCGGCTTCAGCCGAACAAAACTTTATGAGTTTTTCTACGTATCTGTAGTGTGTCGTGACCATATGTCAATGAATGGAGCTACAGTGAATTTATGAAATCGCTTCAATCATTTGTAATAGCCATGTACTTCACGACAGAACTGGACAATAGGTGAAGTATGTCACAAATATGCTAATTCGTTCAAAATGTGGAAGTATTTTACCAAAGCAAAAGACGAAGTAGCGAAATGTAGGTAATTTGTTACTAGACTTAAGTGCTCTCACTTCTTTAGCACTTCTCTCATTAATCTCACCCACTTCTCTCATTAATCGAACCTGAGACAATTTTCTCGTTAAATGTGGCAACTGTGTCGTTCCGTTACTGTTAGGTGAAAAGCTGATGTGGGCATAACGCCCTTTACGCCTATACGGTCCTTGAAAATGGAGGTCTAACTCCGAAACGCGTTGGACGATATTTAAAAAATAAATATATTGTGACTGGGGACGGAATTCTATTATTACAATTTACATCTGTAACCTAGAAGTTACAGTCCCAGACAGCCCACAACTTGATGTCTGTTAATAATGTGACAAAATAAATGTTACGAATAAGAGTAAATACTTTAGTCGCCACAATGCAACGTAATTGGAAAAAACAGAAATGGAATGAAGGTAGAGCTTAACGTTTCAACGACGACATTGTCACTGACGGTGCACAAGAACGGGAAGGGCAGGGGGCGGGAAAAATTTGGCGATGTCCTTTGTAGAGGAGTCATACCAGTGTTAGCGGTAAGGGATTTACAGAAACCACAACAAATTTATTCTGGATGGCCAAATGAAGGCTGGAACTCTTGCTAGACACGCTTGGAAGTCTTACACTATGTAATCAAAAGTATCAGGACACCTGGCTGAAAATGACTTACAAGTTCGTGGCGCCCTCCATCGGTAATGCTGGAATTCAATGAGGTGTTGGCTCACTCTTAGTCTTGTTGACACCTTCCCTTCTCGCAGGCATACGTTCAATCAGGTGCTTGAAGTTTTTCTTGCGGAATGGCAGCCTATTCTTCACGGAGTGCTGCACTGGGGAGAGGTATCGATGTCGGTCGGTAAGGCCTGGCACGAAGTCGGCGTTCCAAAACATCCCATAGGTGTTCTATAGGATTCAGGTCAGGGCTCTGTGCAGGCCAGTCGATTGCAGGGATGATTGTCGTGTAACCACTCCACCACAGGTTGTCCATTATGAACAGGTGCTCGATCGTGTTGAAAGATGCAATCGCCATCCCCGAATTGCTCTTCAACAGTGGGAAGCAAGAAGGTGCTTAAAACATCAATGTAGACCTGTGCTGTGATAGTGCCACGCAAAGCAACAAGGGGTGCAAGCCCCATCCATGAAAAACACGACCACACCATAACACCACCGTCTCCGAATTTTACTGTTGGCACTACACACGCTAGCAGATAACATTCACCGGGAACTCGCCGTACCCACACCCTGCCATCGCATCGCAACATTGTGTACCGTGATTCGTCACTCAACACAACGTTTTTCCACTGTTCAATCGCTCCTTACACCAAGCGAGGCGTCGTTTGGCATTTACCAGCCTCATGTGTGCCTTATGAGCAGCCGCTCGACCATGAAATCCAAGTTTTCTCACCTCCCGCCTAACTGTCATAGTACTTGCAGTGGATCCTAATGCAGTTTGGAATTCCTGTGTGGTGGTCTGGATAGATGTCTGCCTATTACACATTACGACCCTCTTCAGCTGTCGGCGGTCTCTGTCAGTCAACAGATGTGGTCTGCCTGTACGCTTTTGTGCTGTAAGTGTCCCTTCACGTTTCCACTTCACTATCACATCGGAAACTATGGACCTAGGGATGTTTAGGAGTGTGGAAGTGACACCCAATCGCCCTATCAAGTTCGAAGTACGTGAGTTCCGCGGAGCGCCCCATTGTGCTCTCTCACGATGTCTAATGACTACTGAGGTCGCTGATTTGGAGTACCTAGCAGCAGGGGGCAACACAATGCCCCTAATATGAAAAATTGTATTTTTTGGGGGTGTCTGGATACTTTTGATCACATAGTGTATGTTTTAACCACCTCTATCACTAGCAACAGAGGAAAGGGCAAAGAGAGAGAAAATGATGTGAAAAATCCGCCACAAGTCGGGAGTGTGTTTGTCTCTTGGTATCGGGTTTGCAACAGCAGTAATTACATTTCTTCGCCTTATGATTTTTCATTGGATCGATTTCAGCAAAACTTGCTTGGTACGTTTATCACTTAAGCGCCTGGAAAGAAGCATCATTTGGATAAGAAACACCAACCTCCCATAGGAATTGGGGTGGCGACCTAGAAGCACGAGTCAGGGATGAACTGAGCAGTTTCAACCAATTTTTGCATATATGTGATTCATGACTTGTATTTTTGTGTTATTACAACTACACCTATAAACATACTACGTGAGGGATACATTATTTTTACACGGAGAAAGAACTGAGAAGAAATGTTCCAAACCCGCAAGGTTTGCTAGCTATGCGACTTCATACACTTTGCTCGTTAATAATACGGCAGACAAATTGAGAAATTACCGTAAACCAGGTATACTTAGTCATGATTATCACATTTAAATGTGAAAATCGGTCAGTTTTTTAGCTTCTGTGGTATTTATGTTAGTGAACATAGGGGCTTGAATGAAAGGATTACGTACTAATTAGGACAATACATTTTCTAGAATGCGGAGGAGGAAAGGGGGAAAAATGTATGTGGTCAAAATTAGCATGGATTTGGGGATACAATGACCGCCCTATTCTTGCACCACTACTGTCAGCTGCCGCTCCATTTGTACTGAAAAGAACGCAATGAAACTTTGACCACCCAGAAATAAATACTTAGATCTAAACTTTTCTTAAGCGTTTTATTAAGTCTCATAAAAGAGAAGGCCTAGTACGGTATATAAATACAATGGAAGATACTAAGATGGAATACCACACACATAGCTCCAAATTTAGCCGAGCATAATACCTTCAATTTCTTTCATCTTAGACCTAAATCCTCGTTTCAGAACATTCAATGCAGTTAGAATAATGCTGTCTGTTCTTCACTTATGGCCAAACAAACTTCGTTCCATGTTTCCGGAGATATTCGGAATTATATGTTGTACCTGAATCACTGCCTGAACTACAACAACTTGCAATTTGAGCAATACATTTCTGGCATTTGTTTTTCTTAGTTGTAGGCAGATTAACAAGTACAAATGAGCCTTCCCGATGGTTAATTTTTGTATACCTTAGAGCCATACTGTTCTTACACCAACGATGTTTATTAAACTATCTATCTGTAATCCTGGGGTAACAATGGCCAATGGTCACAGTAACTCCGAACCGGAGGAATGGTGCACACGACCTCAGAAATCGCAATATAGTGGCAGTTATATCCATGAGTACTGTACTGCTGTGCGGTCTGGGATCCTTACCAGATAGAATTAACGGAGTACGTTGAGAACGTACAAAGAAGAGAAGCACGTTTTGTATTATCGCGAAATAGTGGAGAAACTGTCACTGACATGGTACAGGAATTGGGATGGCGTTTTCCGTTGCGGTGGAATTTTCTCACGAAATTTCAGTCACCAACTTCCCCCTCCGGATCCGAAAATATTTGGACGTAACCTATATAGGGACGTTGTTAGCTGTTTTTCATTCTCCATTGCCACAGTGTTTATCTGTGGCAGTCAAGAATGAAAAACAGTTAAGTGTATTGGTTAAAAACGGTCTTGGTTGCAATTTTAGTGTTTTATTTTTCAACGACGCGTTTCGCCTTATTTAGGCATCTTCAGGTTATCTTTTCCAGATGGACGCGATAACCTGAAGATGCCTAAATAAGGCGAAACGCATCGTTGAAAAATAAAAAAAACTAAAATTGCAACCAATACTGTTTTTAACCAATACTGTTAAGCACTGGTTTGCTGTATGCCACATATGGATTGGAAGAATTTCTAAACGGTTAAGAAATCAATCGTAAATAATGCAGCACAATAAATAACGCGGAATGCCAAAAACTGCCAAGTGCAGATGTGAAGTGGAGCCTGTCGACTGCTAGCAAGAGCGGAAGGAGCAGATTATGTAAAGAAACACCAGTAACCACAGAAGATGCTTTGTAAATAATTCTTTGTAATCAGATTGCAGCCAGCTCAAGACAACCTATCGTAACAGATACTGTGAAGGTGGTTCTATGAACCCTCTGCCAAGCATTTAAATGTTATTTGCAGAGTATCCTTGTAGATGTAGAATACACTGAAATTCGATATTTCATTTCAAACAGGTTAAAAAATTCTAGTTTCCCAGTTTCTTACACTGAATCCTCTAAGTCTGATTTTACGAATTAGATATTTATTCTGGAACACAAAGTATTATTCAAAACTTTAAGATTTTGCTTATTGACGAACACATCCGATGAAAATGGGCTTCGTCGCTAAACCAAACCATATAGCGCATACTAACTCCCTATGCCACGCGATGAACAGTGCAGTTTGAACGTCCTAAGGCAAACCGTTCAGAAGTTATGAGGTTTTATTTCATGTAGTTCAACAGTTGTCACCCGTTATGTTTCCGAGTTTGTAGTTATTGCTGTTGCATTGTCTTCGGCCTACACGTTTTTTTGAAGAAGACTGGTTTACATCCGTCGAAACCATGGTACAAGGTTGAATAAAACCACCTTTCATTGCAACAGGTGGGCTGCTTTTCATGCGTTTACTGATCTCTAGCCGTTGCTGAAGCGCAGCCGCATTCGAAATATTTAAGTAAACTATCTTAGGTTTTTCTTTACCTTAGGCAGTGGCTTCGGTGGTTCCACTTGCAGTCCACCAATCTCTATAATGGCCGGCACCAGAGGCTTCGGGTAGTCGAAGCTGAAGTGCGCATTCACCATCACAAACTGGAAATTCTTCTCTATTTCACTGGGCGGAGGCACAGACTCGCCAAAGAACTTCCGAGCGATCTCGTCCTGCACTGGCAAGTAGTGGTATTTGCGGTAGAGGCCGACAGCTGTGTCGAACACGAAGTTGTGGACCCTCTGCAGGAACGTCATGTGGTCCGTATGCTGCAAGGTGTAGGTGTTCACGTAGGCGGGGTTGTGGAAGTTCCCCATCAGCTCGTTGGCCCACGGAGGGCTCCCGTAGGCTATGATCCCGATGAGAGGGGGATTTCCGAACTCGTGTACGAATCCCAAGAGGCACTCCTGTATCATCACTTCGGCGATGATCAAGTCGAAGGTTTCGTTTTTGGTGAGCTCCATCAGCCGGCGACCGCCTTCAGAGTTGATGGCGTGGTCGCAGCACATCTCGCCCCAGTCGAACAGCTGTTTGGCCAGGTACCAGTGGCTGCGTTCTGCCAGGTCCTCGAACTGCTCTTCCTCCCCCTCCCGCAGGCCCTCGTAGCCCCTCTCGGAGAGGATGAGCCGGTAGTTGGGGACCGGGCTCTTCTCCACGTCTGGGGTGAAGACAGTCACCTGGTGGCCCCTGCGGGCCAGCTCAAGCATGAGGGCGCGGTTGAAGTGGTAGTGGCTGGGCGACGCCGTGCTCATCAGGCCCAGGATCTTAGCCGACTCGCAGGGCTCTGTGAGTGACACCAGCACCAGCATCAGTGCAGCTACCGAGATGTGGGTCTTCTCCATCCTGAAATCAAGACACTGCATTAGGGTCATCAACAAATGGAACATACATGTAGAGAGCAGAGCTATTGTCAACACTGAGGGTCTTCATACATCCATAATTAAACTGGATGATGGTGGGACATCAGCTGGTATAATTTTTATTAAAAATGAAACTACTCCTGCTGTACTTAAGATTTCATATTTATTTGGCTACTAGTTTCGATGTTGCGTCAACGCCATCTTCAGGCCCATACACTTTGATGATATCAATTGTGTGTGACTAGAAGTCCGCGGTGAGACCAATACGTGCTCCACATGGATGGCGGGCATGGTTTAATTTTTGACTGAAATTTATTTTTGTATCTTTCTTTTGCTACTGCCTTTGTCCCACATTGTGCACAGGGTTGGCAGGGTTAAGTACGGAATTGGCATGGTTAATTTAAAGGGGTGGTCGGATGCCCTTACTGCAATCACCCCATACCCCCCCCGGGATGGAAGTAGTGTACTCGAGCTGTCTGCGTCTAGTGTAAATCGTGAAACAGCGTGAATGTGTTTCAAATGTCTGGGAGTCGTGGAACGGATTCTGGGCGTAGGAACCAGCCCAGTATTCACCTAGGAGGATGTGGAAAACAGCCTAAAAACAACATACAGACTGGTCGGCACACTGGCCATCGTTGTTAATCCGCCGGACGGATTCGATCCGGGTCGGCGCACTTACCTGAGTCCAGGAAGCAGCGCGTTAGCGCTCTCAGCTGCCATGGCGGGTTGTCATTTATTTTTATATCTTACGTATTAAACGCTACTCTTCCTGTGTGTAAGCTACTAAAATGTTCTAAAAACATAATGAAGTTTAATGTTAACTTGCAATAGCTTTTGGTCTTCATTGTGATTTTGCTTCATAATTGCAGTGGAAGATGTAAATTTTGAGTGTCCTGTTATCTAGAAATGCACACATCATCTACACCGTTCACTTGTGTGTGTCAAATTCTGCAACGTAGATGAACCAGTCACAAAGATGTAATAGTGCTCCAGAAACTGAAATATAGAAAAACGAAGCCCAGAAATAAGATTTACAGATGTTTATGAGGATATCAATTGGCTTTGTAGTTTTGGGAACATTTTTAGTACTAAATATGTAATTAACTACTTCTAAATAGTTGTGTGGTTTCTTTTCCACATTGCAAAAATTTTGCTTCACTTTAGAAAATACATTATAGTGTCTTATATTTTTCGTAATACCAGTACATCCCTATCGCTATCGCTATCGCTTGCGCCTTTGTCCCGCATTGTTTACGGGATTGGCGTGGTTAAATCGGATTTGGCATGTTAATGTGAAGGGGTGGCCAGATGCCCTTCCTGCCGCCACTCCGTACTGCCCCAGGATGGAATCAGAGTACCCTATCTGTCTGCATCTAGCGTAAATCATGGAAAAGTGCGGATGTGTTTCAAATGTCTGTGAGTCGTGTAAATGAGGCGGGACATGGGGACCAGCCCGGTATTCACCTAGAGGGATGTGGAAAACCGCCTAAAAACCACATCCAGGCTGGCCAGCACACTGGCCCTCGTCGTTAATCCAGCGGGCGGATTGGATCTGGGGCCGGCGCGCCTACCCGAGTCCAGGAAGCAGCGCATTAGCGCTCTCGGCTAACCTGGAGGGCAGTAGTACATCCCTAGTTACCCCAAAAAATTGATTTCGTAGTTTCTGTTAATCGATGGAGTATTTTAAATTTTTTGATATCTTGCCGATTAGGTTTGAAGTGTCGTCAGTATTTGTGATTATTGTCGCCAAGTCTTTAGCGTTTCTGACAGCACAACGATGTCACTGACAAAGTTTCAATTTCTTCTACTTTACATCGTTCATCAAAAGTTTCAAATGGTTTCCTCATTAAGATTCTACCATTTAAAGTAGATAATGATAAAATGATACATATTTCCTAATGCTAAGCTGTAGCATATTTGATAGGTTCTGATGTGTAAATGCTTTCTGGCGATGTTATGTTGCAGACTAACATATCAGCATATGTAATATTTATACGGTACATGTGTTATTCTTTCCATTTCTTGTAGAGAGCGATACGATATCGACCATGTAACGCAGTAGGGGACAGACTAAATTAACAATATCATGAGATCGGTATCACAGTTTGGGATGCATGTTTACAGCTGAATTACGATTTAGGCTAATATAGGTATGTTACATCTGTTCCCGTCAGCACTTAATGTCGATAGTCATTTGTTACTACCTTGCACGATACTTAAACGTAAGATTTCTCAAACAAAGTTCGTCTTGCTATTATCTCATTTGGAACAAATAAACATTCAAACATAGAAGAATTGTAGCTTTTGTGGAAGTAGTAATAATTTTTCTTTTATGCTCCCTTCCACGTATGAATTGAGAAATTCGTAATTATAGTCAGAGTTTTGTTTCAAAGATTAAATATTTTAATTTATTATTCATCTTGCTGACTGGAATAACGTGGGTAAATTTATTGGAAATAATTTATTTAAAGAAATGTTTTACAAAATATTAATGCAAACAAAGATGCATAGGTTTTATGTTCTAGAAATTTCGGAAAGAAAACGATGTTAGATTGCATAACAAATATTACTGTTTTGTTGCATTGAAACTGTAAATTTATAAAGTATACATAAGCACTTTTGATTAACATATGTTTTATGATTTGTCAACATTTGAGTAAGCTATTTTTTCGATCGTTCTCACGCCAAAGCAGAGTTTTTGTAATGGTTGACTAAGCGCCAGGTGTAAGTCAGTTGATCCGTTGCTTTAATACGTACAAAAAGCAGGCCATTTCTTGTTCAAATTTCAGACGCAACAGCTGTATGTCTTTTGTCTTCATCTCTTTGTCCTGTGTTATTTGTTAAAATGAAAGTGTGAAGTGTGTTTCCTAGAAAATGTGAACAGATTGTGAATAAATAATGAAATTACAATTAGAATTTTATTTAAAACAATTAAAACTTGGGGAACTCGTAGACATCAACATCACGGCTGTATCCACAACTGAACTACGAGCCGCAATCACTGGAGATAGGTAGTTAGAATTAAATTTTGTTATCTGCCTCACTTTCCACTAAATTCTGTCACAAGCTTAATTAGTTGTAAATAACGCTACTACGGAATAATGAAGTAAGCCTAAGAGATGAGAGCTGAATCATTTTAAGCTACATGGAACATCTTGGAGATTATAAAAGGTAAGTGTCGCAATAAATGTAGCTTTTTGGAAAGTGAGATGCTATAATCTTGTCAAGACTCTTGTATCTCAAGAGATTAATGAGGATCTAATTAATAGTTTATAATACCCAAGTTACATCTACGTCTTGAAATCCGAGGATGAGATTATGGGTCGAAATGTTTCGAAAAAAATTAGTCATAATTTGGTTGCGTTACGTACGTGCAAGCATTATTGCAAGACAATACCGTACAACAAGTCTGCCAATGCAGTGTTTCGCTTTGCACATCAAATGACTGTCGTCATTCTGTAACAACATTTGATGTGGCCATTCATGACGCAAAATCATTTTGCACCTCATTCCCTATTTCTGCCTTGCGCGTGTAGCACAATTTACTGACCTAACTGCTTCATATCCAATACCACGGTGCACAGAAGACGAAACCAAATGTTCTCATGTTATCAGAGATGTAGGTTTCACAACTGCATTTCCTGTTATCAGTGGCGTAGCTTCTTTATCAGCTTATCCAAGTTACGTTCCCCCTGTCCTTTCTCTCACATCGCCAATACTCCCCCAGTTTTTCTAATCACTGTTTCTTTCAGTTTTGTCCTATTACCTCTCGTTCATTTAACTTTATCCTATTATTTCGTTCTTCTAAATTTATGCTATTATTTTTCGTTCCTCAAAATTCCCCCTGCTGTTTATCTTTCTTGCTCTGCTATATTGACTTCTTCGGCAGGCTTGATTCCTTGTATTTGACGCAGTGCTTTTCTGCTACTGTATCGTCATTGCACTAGAAAGGAATACTGTATATACATTCCACTATCTTAATAGGAGTAAAATGTATGTAATATCTATGTCCACATTGCAATTATTTGTATTATTATTGTTATTATTTTCAACTTATGCTCTATGTAGGTTCCAATGAACTATTATCAGAATCTGCAAGGTTGCCTGATCACGTGCAATAGACTGTCTAGAGGCATCAGTTATGTGAGATAAAATGTAGATGAAAATAAACAATTGTTTTAATTTTGATTACATATTGCAGACTACTAAAACTCTGTGGACCATATGTGCTAAAGTGGTGAGGATGGAATTCTTCCCAGCTGTTCTGTGAGTGTCACACATTGATCCGGGCAGTCAGCCATCTCTTGATGGTAGACATGATACAAATCTGTGAAAGATTGAGTTTCCACTAAAATGTAAAGTGATTTCAATACCAAGTGCATTTGTACAAGGATGATTTCGCAAGAAGTGAGTGCCACGTTCAATCTATGTGTCTGGGAAATTAGCTTTATATGTTCATAATAGAGCATAAACTCTGTTACTGACAGGCTGCAGCTTGAAATTTATAACACGACTGAATAGTTTACCTGATGAGACTAAGACCTGGTATACCTTTTCTCTATTCCTGTTTCCCAGGCAGTGTTGAAATTTAATTCCATGAAACGGTCTGTTTTCGAGGAAGGCATATATCATGAAAAATCAGTGTTATAATAAGATGATGATGAAGCCCCATATTCCGTAACAGAGCGTAGGGGACGATGCAGGAGACCCGCACCGCCGTAGTGGCAAGGTCCTAGTGAAGGTGGTTTGCCATTGCCTTCCTCCGACCGTAGTGGAGATGAATGATGATGATGATGATGATGAACACGACACAATAACACCCAGTCATCTCGAGGCAAGATTCCCCGCCGGGCATCGAACCCCGGACCCCGTGCTCGGGAAACGAGAACGCTACCTGAAGACCACGAGCTGCGGACGTTTTAATAAGGCAAATATACACACGATTGGCCTAAACAGGTAGGAGGCGACGTCGGGGCTGATGAGTTTGGACTCAGGAGAAATGTAGGGGACAGTACACGTGAGACAGCACAGAACTTTCGAATAATACAACGTGGGGAGGACACGACGTTGGGATCACAGGCTTACTTCAAACTTTGTACACCTTTAGTAGGCCATTAAAATAACATAATGTGCAACCAGTAGGGTGCACTACTCTGGAAATTAAGAGAAAATCTCCAAAGAAGTTTAACGCGTCAGTTATGTGGCTTAAGTGTCAGTGCCTAAGTGCGGCACATCAGAATTCATGGTTGTCAAGTGGGGCAGGCACTGTAGCTCAGCGAGTTCGGCCAGAGGGTTAGCTGCTCTGTGTAGTAAAAAAACTGAGTAATGAACTTTAATGAGTGTCAACGGACGTTCGGCGCGAACAAATTCAATGAACAATAACGAACAAAAAGAGATTTAAAAAAAGTCATAGCTTTCGAGCTTCGTAAGACGAACGTGTGTGAGGCGACAGTTCGACTCCCACCCAAACTTAATTATTCATATTTTTTTCATCAATGGTCATATTGTTTAATTTATATGACATTTGAGAGGTAATAGAATGCAAAAACCCACGTTTGTTTGCATGAGGTTTCAATATATGTTTTCCATGTTGTATGACAAAATAGCATCCTGCAATGTGTGATGTCGACAGCACATTTGACGAGTAACTGTACATTACTCTTGTGGTCTGGCACACTGTGATTTACTACATTACTGACTGTGAATAACGTCAGTGGCGTCATTATTTATCGACGTTTGACTTGGACTTCCCTAGCTTTCCCTCGTCCTCGAAATTTAATTAGTAAATAGTCAAATAACGTATTATATTCACTAGGGTTTTTTCTATTATATTACCTCTCAAATGTCATGTAAATTTAATAATGTGACAAGTGGTGAAAAAAATATCGATTACAAACCTTCGCCACGTCCACACTCCTTTCCCAAAGCGCGAACGTTAACCACATAACCACAATGACTCCTTACGGCCAGTATCTTCGCAAAGGTACAGCAATCGTACACTAAAGCGCCAAAGCAACTGGTATAGACATTTGTATTCGAATACAGATATATGTAAAGAGGCAGAATAAGGTCCTGCGGTCGGCAATGCCTCTATAAGACAACAAGTGGCGCAGTTGTTAGATTGGTTACTACTGCTACAATGGCAGGTTATCAAGATGAACGTGGTTTTATAGTCGGCGCACGAGCGATGGAATACAGCATCTCCGAGATAGCGATGAAGTGGGGATTTTCCCGTACGACTGTTTCACAAGTGTACCGTGAATATCAGGAATCTGGTAAAACATCAGATCTCCGACTTCGCTGCGGCCGGAAAAAGATCTTGCAAAGACGGGATCAACGACTGAAGAGAATCGTTCAACATGATAGAAGTGCAACCCTTCCACAAATTGCTACAGATTTAAATGTTGGGCCATCAACGAGTGTCAGCATGCAAACTATTCGACGAAACATCATCGAAATGGGCTTTCGGAGCCGATGACCCACTCGTGTACCCGCGATGTCTGCACAACACAAAGCTTTACGTCTCGCCTGGGGCCGTGAACACCGACAATGGCCTGTTGATGACTGAAGACATGTTGCCTGGTCGAACGAGTCTCGTTTCAAATTGTATCGAGCGGATGGACGTGTACGGGTATGGAGACAACCTCACGAATTCATGGACCCTGCATTTCAATAGGGGACTATTCAGGCTGGTGGAGGCTCTGTAATGGTGTGGGGCGTGTCTACGTGGAGTGGTATGGGACCCCTGTTACGTCTAGATACGACTCTGACATGTGACACGTACGTAAGCATCCTGTCTGATCACCTGCATCCATTCATGTTCATTGTGCCTTCCGGCGGACTTCGGCAATTCCAGCAGAACAATGCTACACTCCACATGTTCAGAATTGCTACAGAATGGCTCCAGGAACACGCTTCTGAATTTAAACACTTCCGCTGGCCACCAAACTCTCCAGATATGCACATTATTGAGCATATCTGGGATACCTTGGAAGTTGCTGTTCAGAAGAGATCTCCACCCCGTCGTACTGTTACGGATTTATGGTCAGCCCTGTAGTAATCATGGCGTCAGTTCCCTCCAGCACTACTTCAGACATTAGTCGAATCAATGCCACGTCGTGTTGCGGTTCTTCTGCGTGATCTTGAGGGCCCTATACGATATTAGGCAGTTGTAGCAGTTTCTTTGGCTCTTTAGTGTGTAATAGACGCGCAAAACTCCTCGTGTGAGTTTCTTGGATTTGCCAGAGTAGTGCACCTTACTGCTTCCACATTATATTGTTTTAATGGCTACTAAACGCGTACAAAGTCTGAAGTATGTCCGCAATCCCAACGACATGGTCTGCCATTGTTATAACGCAGATTGAATAATGACAAACCCAAATTTAAACACTGTTAAGTGTAATATGATTTATGTAATGCTGAAATTGTGAGGGATGAATTACGTAGAGTCGGAGTTAATTTATAACTTGTACAGAAATAAGACAGCAGTTGTAAGAGGCGAAGAACCTGAAACGAACGTGAATTTGAGAAGGTTATGGATCAGGGTTGTAACCTATCCCTCATGCTAATCGGGGTGTACATGAAGCAAGCAGTAAAGGAAACACAAAAGAAATTTGTAAATGTAATTAGTGTTCAGTCTTTTCCGGGGACGCTAAGATTCTATTACGGACAGCAAAGGACTTGGGAGATCAGATGAACAGAATGGATTGTTGATTGGCGACTCCATGGAGTGCTGCTGTATGCATAACGACCTTATATGTTAAATTAAAAGGAAGGTCAGCGTTGGCCGTAATATTGATGTTTTATTGATAGCAGAATCGATTTTCGATCACATAGTGATCATCTTCAGTGCCGTACAAATTAAACTCAGACACTGGTATCAAGTTATCAATAACCAAAACTGAGAAGCGATCACAGTAACAGTTATTGTGATCGTTTCTCAATTTTGGTTATTGATAACTTGATACCAGTGTCTGAGTTTAATTTGTACAGCACTGAAGATGATCACTATGTGATCTAAAATCGATTCTGCTATCAATAAAACATCAATATTGCGGCCAACGCTGGCCTTCCTTTTAAAGAATGGATTGTGTCTTGAAGAAAGGTTATATGATGAATATCAATAAATGTTAAATACGGATAAAGGAGTATAGCCATTTACAAGAATTGATATATTGCTGCTTTAACACATTGACTAATTTGTAAAGGAATCACACGTTTGAAGGCGTTTTATACATGGCAGTTCGATTCTTTAAAGAATCAGAGTTCGGGGATTTAGCTGTACTAGTATCGCTTGTGGTCGAACTTCGACCAACTGTGAGTGGACCCAATCTGGGGTAAAAAGTGCCATGTATCTTAAAGTGATGATCTCCACGTAAAACTGTTGCTGAAATGTTAGTCTGAGAACTGACCCATAACAAATGCTGCATAGTAGCTATGAGTATTCTTGAAACAATTCTTTGATTTCGCTTTAATTGATCGATCATTTGAAGTGAGTCTTTGATACAGTGCGTTAAAGAGTAAATTTTATGTTAACAGCGGCACACTAACTTTCCCTTTATGACAACACAGTGCGAATGCCGTTGTATTGCGGTACAGTAGTCTCTGATTTGAAATAATTTGCATTATGAAATATGCACTGTATATTCATGAAACTGCAATTATAACTGTTAAAATTATTTAGAATCACATTTAAATGTATCCTTCAAAACGACAACAGAATTATCATTATCAATGTGAACGTTACTCCTATTATTGTGCCTGTGCAAATATTGTGTCTCTAGCTCTTCGTCTTTCAGCCCAACCCGTTAGTGTTCTTCTTCAATGCATAACTTAAAACAAATACATTCTCCGAATAATAAGGGAAGTCCTAGCCATCAAAATGAAGAAATTGAAAATTAGGAACACTTCAAAGTTTGTGGTGACAACGACTAACGAATACAAAGTTAGCCCCATTTACTCTCAGACAGAAGTGAGAAAACAACGATAATAAACAACGTTTGTTGCCCCCGACCGCTTGGTTACTACGTTTTGCTTTCCACTGCTCACAACTTCAGCAACGTAGCAGTTGTGGCATTGTAGATGCCCGGTAAGCTTGTGTTACTGCAAATGAAATAACTGTAACATTTATACATGAGAATCCGTAGAATGCATTTTCACGAAACATTGTTTACCTTCATGCGTTATCCCTACCGTTGCACCTGGTCAGTACACAGGGTGGAAATTGCTAGCACTTCAATTTTCGATGTTCACGTACTGGAGACTTTAATGCGCGGTAGGGAAGGTGTCATCAGAATTATGAATGTGAAAGGATCTGCTTCTTTACCACTCTTAGCGGCTACGTAGATACCTTTTCCCTGTGCACGTCTATGGCAAAGTGCCTTTCAAATTATATAAGTTTCATTGGTCTCCGTGTATAATTAATATTAAAAAGCCGGTAGTTCAAAATGGCTCTGAGCACTATGGGACTCAACTGCTGAGGTCATTAGTCCCCTAGAACTTAGAACTAGTTAAACCTAACTAACCTAAGGACATCACAAACATCCATGCCCGAGGCAGGATTCGAACCTGCGAGCGTAGCGGTCTTGCGGTTCCAGACTGCAGCGCCTTTAACCGCACGGCCACTTCGGCCGGCCCGGTAGTTCAGTTTTCGTGTTCACGTGGTAATATTATGATAATGTAATTACCGCTACGCCAGACAAATCATTCTATCGTAGATATTTAGAGGTTTCCGCGAGAAGCCGAGAGGAGGGGTGTCCGTAGTCTAATATAAATTTAAATATTAGGAAGTTTTTTTGAAAATATGTGTGTGAAGTGTTGCCTCGTATGAAAGAGAAATGCGTGCAATGAACCGCATAGGCCAGAGGGAAATAAAAGCTTTTGGAAGTCTATTGTAACGGAAGAATGCTAAAAGTGGTTGGTTAGCTCAAGTACTGAATCCAGCTGATGAGAAAGGGATATGTGGCACAAAACAACGTAAAGTAGGTACCGGTAATACGACGCGTACTTAGGCACCAATGAATAGTTAGTTTGGCAATCAAAGGAAATGGATGTAGACATCCGTAAGCGGGTTCGTACGGATGTAAGTTGCAGAAGCTGTGTAGAAATGAAGAAACTTGCACTGTATACAGAGCCGCTTCAAACCAACGGTTGGACTGAAGACCCGTCAGATGTAGAAGTAATTTCGGGTGTGCCCCAGGGAAGGGTGTTGTCACCCTTGCTGTTCACGTAGTATATTAATGACCTTGCAGACAATATTAATAATGAAATCACGCTTTTTGCAGATGATGCAGTTGTTTATAATGAAGTATTGTCTGAGAGAAGCTGCTTGAATATTCAGTCAGATGTTAATAAATTTCAACGTGGTGCAGAGATTGGAAATTTGCTTTAAATGTTCAGAAATGTAAAATTTTGCACTTCACAAAATGAGAAAACGTAGTCTCCTATGACTATAATGTCAATGAGACACTGTTGGAATCGGCCAACTCGTACAAATACCTGGGTGCAGTACTCTGATGCGATATGAAATGGAATGCTCACATAGCTACAGTCGTGGGTAAAGCAGGTGGTAAAGTTAGGTTTGTTGGTAGAATACTGGCCAAGTGCAATCAGTCTACAAAAGGGATTGCTCACAAATTAAGTTTGTGGGACCTGTACCAGATAGGATTAACAGCAGACATTGAACGTATACGGAGAAGGGCAGCACGAATGGTCACAGATTTGTTTAATTCGTGGGAAACTGTCACAGAGACACTGAAGTTGTGTGACTGAATTCGTGATTTCCTGTCAGAAAGATCACAGTTCGTACTAATAGACGGAAAGTCATCGAGTAAAACAGTAGTAATATCCGGCGTTCACCAAGGAAGTGTTATAGGCCCTCTATTATTCGTGATCTATATTAACCACATAGGAAACAATTTGAGTAACCGTCTTAGCTTGTTTGTAGATGATGCTGTCATTTACCGTCTTGTAAAATCATCAGATGATCAAACCGACTTGCAAAATGATTTAGATAAGATATCTGTATGGTGCGAAAAGTGGCAATTGACTCTGAATAAGGAAAAGTGTGAAGTTATTCACATGAGTACTAAAAGAAATCAGCTAAATTTCGATTATGCGACAAGTCACACAAATCTGAAGGATGTAAATTGAACTATATACTTAGGGATTACAATTACAAATAACCTAAATTGGAACGATCAAAAAATGGTTCAAATGGCTCTGAGCACTATGGGACCTAACATCTGAGGTCATCAGTCTCCTAGAACTTAGAACTACTTAAACCTAACTAACGTATGGACATCACACACATCCATGCCCGAGGCAGGATTAGAACCTGGAACGATCACATAGATAATATTCTGGGTAGAGCAAACCAAAGACTGCTTCATTGGCAGAACACTTAGAAGGTGCACCAGGCCTACCAAAGAGACTGCATACACCACGCTTGTCCGCCCTATTCTGGAGTATTGCTGTGCAATGTGGGATCCACATCAGGTGGGACTGATGCACGGCATCGAAAAAGTACAAAGATGGGCAGTTCGCTTTGTATTATCGCGAAATAGGGGAGATAATGTCACAGACGTGATAAGTGAATTGGAGTGGCAATCATTAAAACAAAGGCGTTTTTCGTTGCGACGGGATCTTCTCATGAAATTTCAATCACCAGTTTTCTCCTCCGATTGCGAAAACATTCTGTTGGCACCCACCTACGTAGGGAGAAATGATCATCACGATAAACCAAGAGAAATCAGGGCTCGCACAGAAAAATTTAAGTGCTCGTTTCTCCGCGTGCCGTTCGAGAGTGGAACGGTAGAAGACAGCTTCAAGGTGGTTCATTGAACCCTCTGCCAGGCACTTTATTGTGAACAGCAGAGTAATCACGTAGATGTAGATGAAGGAACTGAACTGGCAGACCCACGAAGACAGATGTAAACCATCCTGAGAAAGTCTGCCCTAAGTTTCAAGAATTGGCTTTAAATGATTACTCTCGGGACGTACTACAACACCCTACACATCGCTCATGCAGCACAGAGGCATGCAAACCATCTGTAGTGTTGGCAGAAGAGCCAACACCGTGTTACTAGAGGAGGCCGAAATGCACGCGTTTTAGCTCACGCAGGCTGGCGTGAGGAGGGAAGAACTATACTGACGTGAGGTCTGGTACATGACAAGGAATGAGAATTCAGAAAGCGGACGTAATTAGTTTCAGACTTAACTTTAATCCATTGATGATGAATGTCGCTCTTGACGGTACATGATTCACAATATTATATGTTCAGAATAGTAACTGAATATGGCGCCTTGCTAGGTCGTAGCAAATGACGTAGCTGAAGGCTATGCTAAACTGTCGTCTCGGCAAATGAGAGCATATGTAGACAATGAACCACCGTTAGCAAAGTCGGCTGTACAACGGGCGAGTGCTAGGAAGTCTCTCTAGACTAGACCTGCCGTGTGGCGGCGCTCGGTCTGCAATCACTGATAGTGGCGACACGCGGGTCCGACGTATACTAACAGACCGCGGTCGATTTAAAGGCTACCACCTAGCAAGTGTGGTGTCTGGCGGTGACACCACACTATCATTATTCCCGCCCTCCATACATGAATGGGACAGGAAGAAAACCTAATAACTGCTACAGTTGAATGTACCCTCTGCCATGCACGTTACGGTGCTTTGCAGACCATAGAGGTAGGAGTAGAAGACTGCAACAACAACAGAGCGGAATATCAATATGAGTAAAACCAACCTGTTACGGACGCCGGCACAGTAGATGTCGGTGAGTAAGGTGCTATCGGTACTGCAGTATCTGTGGGAATGAGGCTCCCAGCGATCGCCCAGCTGATATATCCGCGCGGCGCGGCCTTGCACAGGATGAGCTGACACTATCTCAAGGTCACACGCGCGCATGGCTCGTCATGCGGTCCGGACCCGTACGCTTAACGGACGCCCGCGCACTGAGCCCTACCCTCGAGCAACACCGAGCAGCCGGAAAGCAGCGCCGTGGAAACGCTAAGTCCCATACCTCCAGACATCGCGCCTCTGTTCCACCAGGATCCCTCACTCCTCGGTTGCGCACGTTATTACGCAAAGTTACGAAAGCAAACCTGGTTCCTGAGACCTGTTTGCACGATATCGATAAATTGCAAGTAGGTCTACACCCTTACTAGGATAGGTCGTACTACCTACATGTCTTTCAGTGCTCCCATGGCGCTCACAACTTCCCTTTCAACTACTTTATTTGCTTCCTTCCGATTGACACAGTGTTGCGCAATATTGTGGGTGGTTGTGCTGCATAAAGGCAACACCAAATTTTCAGAAAGCTCAGGCTCCACTCTCGGACAAGCTATGTTCAAATTTACCTACGATGTGTTCAAATGGCTCTAAGCACTATGGGACTTAACAGCTGAGGTCATCAGTCCCCTAAACTTAGAACTACTTAAACTTAACTAACCTAAGGACATCCATGCCCGAGGCAGGATTCGAACCTGCGACCGTAGCAACCGCGTGGTTCTGGACTGAAGTGCCTAGAACCGCGCGGCCACCACGACCGACCAATTACCTACGATGTACCTAAATTTAAAGAGAAAACACAAGATGGTTTCTAATGCCATACAAACACAAACTCACACATAAAATCATCAACATTTTCAAAAGACAGGACATAAACATAGCGTACACAACAGTTCTGTCCAAAAATACATTCCAAAACTAACAATAGACACAGACATATACCAGAAAGCAGGCATATATCAATTACAGAGCAACACTTGTGATGACAGGTATATAGGACAAACAGGAAGAACATTGGATGTTAGATACGAAGAATACACACATGCTGGAAGTGTGGGACAAACCTCTCGGCATTTCCAGAACACCTGACAGAACACAACCACAAACCAACCTCTAGAGAAAAAGACACGAAAATAGTTAGAATCGACAACAAAAAACACCTCCTAACTCTGCAAGGAAACTACGACGTACAGAAAACCGAAGCAGAAAAAAAAAAAGAAAAAGAAAACTGTTGAATGATCAAGTACATATGACAAACAACTCATTGCTTGCGGTAATAGATAATGTAATAGAGTAGCACTCCAACAAAGAGTAATATTAGTAATAATACCACCAACCCCCTTTCGACTACTTGTCCATGAATCCCTCCACAAAACATGTAGATCACATACACACACACACACACACGTGCGCGCGCGCACATGCACACATACAAATTGCACACAAAAGGGTACGTATACACTCTTTATCTCTCTTACACCACAAAATACTAATCCATATATATACAGGGTGGTCCATCTGAAGTTTCAGATGAGATTACCTGGAAAACTATACATTGTGTAAGACAAGTTCGTTAGCTCAAAGGGGGACATCAAATGATACTTCACGTGACCCCCAGCCCCCGCCCCCTTGGGTGGGGTGGGGGGCAGCTTGTAAATCTTAAATGGAAACCCCCATTTTTTATTGCAGATTCGGACTCTCCACAAAAAAGTAATCGAGTTTTGTCCGAAAATTTTTTTTAAATCATTGACAGATGGCGCTGAAATCGAGAAAAATTAAAATTGGGGAAGAACGATTTATTTAGAATGATCTGAGAAAGACGCATCAAATCGGCCGAAAATGTGCACCCTATATATATACTCATTGTCTCCCTCTTAGGACTGAGGTGGCGCAGTGGTTAGCACACTGGACTCGCATTCGGGAGGACTACGGCCATCCTGATTTAGGTTTTCCGTGATTTCCCTAAATCGCTTCAGGCTAATGCCGGGATGGTTCTCTTGAAAGGGCACGGCCGGCTTCCTTCCCCATCCTCTTTATATATCTTCTGTTCCAGGACAGCTTCCCATTTGTGTCTTTTCTCTTCCACATCTAATCTTATAGTCTCTATCCAGAGTTTTCTTGGTCTTTCTCGTCGTCTCCTTCCTGCGAAGTTCAGGTTGAAATACCATTTGGCAGGTCTTTGGCCATTCATTCTCTTTATGTGCTCATACCACTTAAGCGTGGGTTTCTTTATGAACAGGAGCCTCAATACCAGCTACTTTTCTGTTCACCTTATTCCTAATTTCGTCCTTTCTAGTTGTTTGGTTCATGGTTCTGTTGAATCTCGCTTCTGTTTCCTGAATTCTGCTGAGGTCTTTGTTTAATAGGGTACATGTTTCTACACCATATGTTATGATTGTTACGAAATAGGTGTGGTACATGGTCGCTTTTGCTTTTCGTGGCATTTTATCATCCCAGAGGAGATTTCTGATTTGACTGAAAAAACTGTATGCTTTTTGTATTCTGGTGTTGTCTTTCGAGATAATGCTTCCTAGGTACTCGAAATGTGAGACAGATTCTACTTTGACTCCTTCTAGAAATATATTTGAAGTTGTTCCTTGCCTGTTGATGGTTATTTCTGCTGCCCCAGTTTTACTTACTTTTAGTCCGAAATTTTTGAATGTGTTGTTCCAATCATTAAGTTTCTTCTGTGCTTCAGTTTCTGTCCCTCCCCATACTATCAAATCATCAGGGTATTTCGTTCACTGTCTATTTTATTGACAGATTGTATGACCTTGTCCATTACTATTACAAATAGTGGCGATAGGGCACTTTCTTATTGGACACCACTCTTTGTTTCAAACAATTCTGATCGTCCGTTACCTATGTGGACACAGCTGTAACACTTTTGGTACAGCATCTTCACATTATCCATTAGGTACTTTGGTACCTTTAGGCCTTCCTAACATTCCCATATCTTGTTCTGAGGAACATTGTCATGTTGTTGTTGTTGTGGTGGTCTTCTGTCCTGAGACTGGTTTGATGCAGCTCTCTATGCTACTCTATCCTGCGCAAGCTTCTTCATCTCCCAGTACTTACTGCAACCTACGTCCTTCTGAATCTGCTTAGTGTATTCTCCCTCTATGATTTTAACCCTCCACACTGCCCTCATATGCTAAATTTGTGATCCCTTGATGCCTCAGAACATGTCCTACCAACCGGTCCCTTCTTCTTGTCAAGTTGTGCCACAAACTCCTCTTCTCCCCAATCCTATTCAATACCTCCTCATTAGTTATGTAATCTACCCATCTAATCTTCAGCATTCTTCTGTAGCACCACATTTCGAAAGCTTCTATTCTCTTCTTGTCCAAACTATTTATCTTCCATGTTTCACTTCCATAAATGGCTACGCTCCATAAGTATACTTTCAGAAACGACTTCCTGACACTTAAATCTATACTCGATGTTAACAAATTTCTCTTCTTCACAAACGCTTTTCTTGCCATTGCCAGTCTACATTTTATATCCTCTCTACTTCGACCATCATCAGTTATTTTGCTCCCCAAATAGCAAAACTCCTTTACTACTTTAAGTGTCTCATTTCTTAACCTAATTCCCTCAGCATCACCCGACTTAATTCGACTACATTCCATTATCCTCGTTTTGCTTTTGTTGATGTTCATCTTGTATCCTCCTTTCAAGACACTGTCCATTCCATTCAACTGCTCTTACAAGTCCTTTGCTGTCTCTGACAGAATTACAATGTCATCGGTGAACCTCAAAGTTTTTATTTCTTCTCCATGGATTTTAATACCTACTCCGAATTTTTCTTTTGTTTCCTTTACTGCTTGCTCAATATGCAGATTGAATAACATCGGGGAGAGGCTACAACCCTGCCTCACTCGCTTCCCAACCGCTGCTTCCCTTTCATGCCCCTCGACTCTTATAACTGTCATCTGGTTTCTGTACAAATTGTAAATAGCCTTTCGCTCCCTGTATTGTAACCCTGTCACCTTTAGAATTTCGAAGAGAGTATTCCAGTCAACATTGTCAAAAGCTTTCTCTAAGTCTACAAATGCTAGAAACGTAGGTTTGCCTTTCCTTAATCTTTCTTCTAAGATAAGTCGTAAGGTCAGTATGGCCTCACGTGTTCCAATATTTCTACGGAATCCAAGGTTGGCTTCTACTAGTTTTTCCATTCGTCTGTAAAGAATTCGCGTTAGTATTTTGCAGCTGTGGCTTATTAAACTGATTGTTCGCTAATTTTCACATCTGTCAACACCTGCTTTCTTTGGGATTGGAATTATTACATTCTTCTTGAAGTCTGAGAGTATTTCGCCTGTCTCAAACATCTTGCTCACCAGATGGTAGAGTTTTGTCAGGACTGGCTCTCCCAAGGCCGTCAGTAGTTCTAATGGAATGTTGTCTACTCCCAGGGCCTTGTTTCGACTCAGGTCTTTCAGTGCTCTGTCAAACTCTTCACGCTGTATCATATCTCCCATTTCATCTACATTCTCTTCCATTTCCAGAATATTGTCCTCAAGTACGTCGCCCTTGTATAGACCCTCTATATACTCCTTCCACCATTCTGCTTTCCCTTCTTTGCTTAGAACTGGGTTTCTATCTGAGCTCTTTATATCCATTCAAGTGGTTCTCTTTTCTCCAAATGTCTCTTTAATTTTCCTGTAGGCAGTATCTATCTTACCCCTAGTGAGTTAAGCCTCTACGTCCTTACATTTGTCCACTAGTCATCGCTGCTTAGCCAATTTGCACTTCCTGTCGATCTCATTTTTGAGACGTTTGTATTCCTTTTTGCCCGCTTCATTTACTGCATTTTTATATTTTCTCCTTTCATCAATTAATTTCAATATTTCTTCTGTTACCCAAGGATATCTACTAGCCCTCGTCTTTTTACCTACTTGATCCTCTGCTGCCTTCACTACTTCATCCCTCAGAGCTACCCATTCTTCTTCTACTGTATTTCTTTCCCCCATTTGTGACAATTGTTCCCTTATGCTCTCCCTGAAACTCTGTACAACCTCTGGTTTAATCAGTTTGTCCAGATCCCATCTCCTTAAATTCCCACCTTTTTGCAGTTTCTTCAGTTTTAATCTACAGCTCATAACCAACAGATTGTGGTCGGAGTCCACATCTGCCCCTGGAAATGTCTTACAATTTAATACCTGGTTCCTAAATCTCTGTCTTACCATTATATAATCTATCTGATACCTTCTAGTATTTCCAGGATTCTTCCATGTATACAACCTTCTTTTATGATTCTTGAACCAAGTGTTAGCTATGATTAAGTTATGCTCTGTGCAAAATTCTACCAGAATCTTTCATTTCTTTCCCCCAATCCATTTTCACCTACTACGTTTCCTTCTCTCACTTTTCCTACTCTCGAATTCCAGTCACCCATGACTATTAAATTTTCGTCTCCCTTCACTACCTGAATAATTTCTTTTATCTCATCATACATTTCATCAATTTCTTCATCATCTTCAGAGCTAGTTGGCATATAAACTTGTACTATTGTAGTAGGTGTGGGCTTCGTGTCTATCTTGGCCATAATAATGCGTTCACTATGCTGTTTGTAGTAGCTCACCCGCACTCCTATTTTTTTTATTCATTATTAACCCTAGTCCTGCATTACCCCTATTTGATTTTGTATTTATAACCCTGTATTCACCTGACCAGAAGTCTTGTTCCTCCTGCCATCGAACTTCACTAATTCCCACTATATCTAACTTTAACCTATCCATTTCCCTTTTTAAGTTTTCTAACCTACCTGACCGATTAATGGATCTGACATTCCACGCTCCGATCCGCAGAACGCCAGTTTTCTTTCTCCTGATGACATTGTCATATGCTTTCCCAATGTGCACAAATAAAATCACAAGATTTCTTCCATACTCCCAGTGCTTTTCTCTCAGTTTTCTTATTGCAAAAAATAAGATCCATAGTCCTCGGTCTTTCCTTAATCCCTATTGTTCTTCCTCAAGCAAAGATGCTACTATCTTTCTAATTCTCATTTCTATGATCTTTTCAAACAGTTTCAGGGTGTGTGACAGCAACGTGATGCTGCTATAATTTCCACACTTCCATCGACTGCACTTTTTGAACATAGGGATGATGACTCCTTTACTCCACTCTTCTGGAGCAAAGGAGTCATCATCCCCCATTCACACCACATAAATAATGCACCTTTTTATTATCTTCAAAATTATAACTCAGTACATTATAAATGAGGACAGCTACCAACTCGTATGCTGCCTGTCTGTGCTACGTGTATAACAGATCTGACATTCAACTTAATAATTAACAATTAGAATAAATTTATTATTTTTCACATTTCGCGTTCTTAGATTTCACGAAGTTCTTCCTTCCGCACTGCCCGCTCCATGAAATTCCCATCTACACCTGAGCAAGTAAAGTCGTTCCTTACAGCCACCGGATCGTTATCACTGGTATCAGCACATACGATTTAAAGGACCTCCCAACAGTGGGTGCGCACCACTTATCTCCTACTCTCAGTCACGAACATTTTTTCTCTGACCTATGTATCTCGTGGTTATAATTAAACTTTCCCTGTTTAACACTTTAAAACACGGGAACTTTTTACCATACGAGTACCAAACATGGTAGCATAAATGTCAAGGGCATGGGGAAGAGAAATAATGGAGAAACACTTTTAATATGCTGCTACGGTACATCGTGCCATTCCATACAGGTACCATTACTGCTACAAAACGGGCTCAATATGGCGCCAATCAGTGTCCAGAAGAGTCTGAACGCGCAGGATTGCATTCTGCACAGCAGAACGAAGCATGTCGATAGGTATGTTTGGTACCTCTCTTGATTCGCTGCGCTTCAGATCAGCGCATTAGTGAATGTTCCCCTGCTAAACCCTGTCCTTCAGGTGGCTACACAACCAGAAATCACAGGGAGTGATATCAGGTGATTGTGCCGGCCAAGCATTTGGAGGCGATCTTCTGATATTTCGATCGTTTCGAAATGCGTTTCGGAGAAGCAGGTGAACTTCACGAGCGATGTGCGGTGGGGCCCCATCTTGCATGAAAACTGTTGATTTCCATGCGTCTCTCTCCTCTAGAGCGGGTATGACATGCGGGCGAAGAATATCGCAGTACCGCTGGCCAGTCACATTCCACGTCTTTGGTCCTTGAGTGCCAACCTGTTCAAAAAAGAATGGGCCAATGATGAACGTAGCCGTGAAGCCACGCCATACGGTGACACGTTCACAATACAGAGGTACGTCATGCACAGTGACTGGAGATGAAGATCCCCATACTCGGCAATTCTGTGTTTTCACCTCACCGCTAGAGAAAAATGAGCTTCGTCTGTCAATAGAACGGTCCAGGGCCAGCCCTCATCAACTTCAATCCTTGCGAGAAAGTGAAGGTAGAAGTCAACACGTTGTTGTGCGTCCTGGAGTGCAAGCTGCTGTACGATATGGATCTTGTACGGATACCATCTGAGAATGGTTCGAAGCGCTTTCAATACAGTGGACTACGGAATATTCAACTGTCGTGATACAGCACGCGTCCTGACGATTGGGAATTGCGCGCAGCGTTGTCTGGCATAGCAACAGCGATTTCATAAGCCACCTCTCTTCCCAGAGCGACGCCCAGTTCTCCAGTTGATTCGAACTTCATCATGCTCCGCACATCAGGTGGAGAAAGAGGACCCTTCCATAATCCTTTCAGCCGGTGATATTCCCGAAGTGCACCTCCGATAGCTGAGTGGTCAGCGTGATGGAGTGTTGTGCTACGGCCCCGGGTTCGATTCCCGGGTGGATCGGAGATTTTCTTCGTTCAGGGACTGTTTGTTGTGTTGTCTTCATCATCATTTCATCCCCATCCGGCGCGCAGGTCGCCCAATGTGGCGTCGAATGTAATAAGACCTGCACCAAGGCGGCGGGACCTGCCCTGCAAGGGGGCCTCCCGGCCAATGACGCCAAACGCTCGTTTCCATATCCAGTGCAGCTGCAGCATTACTGTTGTTTTGATAATAGATACTCACTAATAGTGCCCTGCTCCTTTTGTCCAGACTCACGTTGCACATCAACAAGTGTACTGTGACTGGTCAGGTTTGTGAGACTATGAATCAAGATGACTGATCCCGACACCTGTTGGCCATAGTTGGAAATGGACGGTGGTGCTGTTTCACATGGTAATCAGATGCCCCATACTCTGGACATTAATGCTGCCAAGTTTGGTACTCGTAAGGTAATTAGTTTCCGTGTTATAACGTGTTAAAAATGGTTCATATGGCTCTGAGCACTATGGGACTTAACAACTGAGGTCATCAGTCCCCTAGAACTTAGAACTACTTTAACCTAACTAACATAAGGACATCACACACATCCATGGCCGAGGCAGGATTCGAACATGCGACCGTAACAGTGGCGCGGTTCCGGACTTCGCGCCTAGAACCGCTCGGCCACACCGGCCGGCTATAACGTGTTAAATGGGGAACCACCCCGCATTTAAAGACGTGATACCTCTCATTCAGGGAACCTCTCATTCAGGGAACAACCGTAGGTGCAAGCATAAGCGGCCAAAGGCACTACTAGCTAGGGCATAACCACCTATGGCAAGCAACATACACCCACAGGCGACAAACGTCGGCAAGCCCCTGCATAGCAGCAACGTTGACTGGATATACCAGCTGCTATTAAAGCCGACCAACGGGCTACAGCAGGGAAACCGACGAGCTCTCCCACTGACGCACAAACAAATCGCCAACATCAGCCTAGACTGTGCATCTGATATATGACCTATCGGCCCAAAACGATGATGAACCTAACTGTCACAGGTTGCTGACGCTGACCGAGAGATAAACGCCGGCACCCAGCGGCAGCCGCACAACGTCAGAGGTATCGACATGCATGATACCCACTACTAACAAAGCCTACCCTTGCATGACCTGCCGCAGGCAGCAAGACATCTGCTACTGCTCTTACTACCCGACCTAACTATCGCAGAGGTTTTTCCCTTGGTTGTTGCCTTGGCACTTTTTTCCCTCTGCCCTTCAATTCACTATCCTTCGTTCGACTTTCGACCCAATCTATCTCCAGATGAGCGCGTATTAATGGTTAACCTTAACCAGACGTACGCAGACATCGCAGTACCCACATCCTCCGACACATCGCTTTAGTGCAGAGATGGCAGTACACCTTTTGAGTTGGCCATGATGCCGGTGTGGGCATGGAGGGACTCCACCTCTTGTGTGTCATTCAGGGAATGGGATGTATCACTACGCCCTGATTGACTGTACGAAGAAAAATGAAAAAGTAAGTTATACTTATCGTCCCACACTAGGACCACAGTGCAACAGGAGAGGCGCATTGTCAGGAGAGGGTAAATCTTCCTAGTTTCCTGCAGAGAGAGTTATGCTGCAGTATGGATGACAGGTGCATCGCAGGATGAGAGCGAAATGGCTCAGCAACTGGAAACGTACTTCAGATCTGAAGCATGTGGGACAGTATGATTCTTCTGAGCAAAACGTGTGGATATAAAACAAATTCAAAGTGATTTTCTGTTGGTATGCAGACCAAATGCAGTATCGCGTTGAGCTGTGGTGGTATGGTGTCGACAAATTGACGAAGCCCATACAGAAGGGGGTGATTCTGAACGGAAAACTGCGTGGTCTAAGGGGGAATTGTCAGCGTTCGCGCATGGGTGTGTGTGTTGTCCGTAGCGTAAGTTAGTTTAAGTTAGATTAAGTAGTGTGCAAGCTTAGGGACCGATGACCTCAGCAGTTTGGACCCATAAGAACTTACCACAAATTTCCAAATTTTTGAACGGATCCCGGCGGAGGTTCGAGTCCTCCCTCGGGCATGTGTGTGTGTGTTTGTCCTTAGGATCATTTAGGTTAAGTAGTGTGTAAGCTTAGCGACTGATGACCTTAGCAGTTAAGTCCCATAAGATTTCACACCCTTTTTTTTGAACGGGAAGTCCTTATCTTATTTATTTATTTATTTATTGTTTATTTAGCGTGACCAGACTAGGGCCTTAAGACCCTCTCTTACATCTGACCAGGAACAACACATACCAAAGATTTCACAAAACGTTCACAGTAATAACAGTCATAATAATGTTAACAATGATAACAGTATTGTAATAATAGCAAAAGTGGACACTAATAACAATAATAACAATAATAATGATAATGATAATAATAGTGAATGGCATAAGGAATTAAATACATTTTTGGGTACCTTTGAGTCTGTATTAGAGTTATTAGGAGCGAAAAGAATATAGATGAAGGAGAAGATTGAAATGGCAGTGGCAGTAGAAGAAACAATAAAATACAAACAGAGAACTGTGCTGACAAAAGTGGGGGGGGGGGGGGGGCGGGGGAGTGGGAATTGTGGGACGGGGGGAATTTGCGAAACTAAGCTGTTGATCTGAGTATGGGAGAGATGGTTGTTGTGATAGGTGGGCTATTAGCTGTCTTTTGAGGCTTGGGAGGGATTTGGTTTCTCTGATATGCTGTGGAAGATTGTTCAGCAGTCGGGTTCCTGATACGGAGAAAGACTTAGAGAATATGTCAGTGTTAAGTGCTGGTGCAGAGAGGATTTCACTTTGTTGAGAGCGAGTGTTTCTGCTGTGCTGTTCAGGTAGTAGTCTAGAAGCTGGTGGTAAGGAAGAGGTAGTGCAATGATAAGAAGACGATAGAGCGAGCGTAGGGTATGATACTCTCTACACCTATTGGCACGTAGCCATTACAATTGTTTGTAGGCAGAAGTGATATGGTCGAAAAAGCGAATGTCACAAATGTAGCGTTCACAGGCATTCATCGCCAGTTCCAACCTGTGTGAGCTTTCGTATGAAAGCCCTTGGAGAATAGCATCACCATAGCCGAGTATGTGGCTTACACCAAGCGAATTCCATCTTTTTGCAAAGCTGCAAGAACACAAAGAAGGAAAAAGATTTTCCAATTATGTGAACATTCATACAGCGGTTCTCTAGTGGCTGCGCAGTCAGGGAGTAGACTTCAATGGTCGAGGAACTGAACAGCTCATAGAACATTCCGACCGTTGTTTACAGAGACTTGTTGATTATGTTGAAACATGGTGTGGTGTATCTAGGTAATTTTGAGGGGTAGTGCACCATTCAATAAGGAATGACTTACTTTTTGAAGTTCCATTGATCAAGACATTGAAAAAAGGATTAAAAGTAGGTGAAACTTCCTGGCAGATTAAAACTGTGTGCCGGACCGAGACTCGAACTCGGGACCATTGCTTTTCGCGGGCAAGTGCTCTACCGACTGAGCTACCCAAGCACGACTCACGCCCCGTCCTCACAGCTTTAATTCCGCCAGTACCTCGCCTCCTACCTTCCAAACTTCACAGAGGCTCTTCTGCGAAACTTGCAGAACTAGCACTCCTGGAAGAAAGGATATTGCGGAGACATGGCTTAGCCACAGCCTGGGGGATGTTTCTGGAATGAAATTTTCACTCTACGGCGGAGTGTGCGCTGATATTAAAATTCCTGGCAGAGTTCGAATCTCGGTCTGGCACACAGTTTTAATCTGCCAGGAAGTTTCATATCAGCGCACACTCCGCTGCAGAGTGAAAATTTCATTCTAAAAGTGGGTGGTTGAAATGGAAATGAAAGTATGGCGTCACTGGCTGGGAGTTCCCAGGTGGGAAGATCGGCCGCCAAGTGAAAGTTTTATTGAATGCGACGCCACATAGGGCGACTTGTGCGTCGACAATGGCGATGAAATGATGATGAGGACAGCACAACACCCAGTTCCTGAGGGGAGAAAATCTCCGACGCCAGCCGGCAATCGAACCCGGGCCCCTGTTGTCAGCGATGTGAAAGTCGTAGGACACTCTTAGCAGTACCAGTTGTGTTGGCCGTGCGACGCGGTCTATTGTCCGACGAATTTGTAGCAGTTCTGAAGCGAATGCTGTGAAGTGTTTCCTTCAGTTTAGAAATGGTTCAAATTACTCTGAGCACTATGGGACTTAACTTCTGAGGTAATCAGTCCCCTAGAACTTAGAACTACTTAAACCTAACTAACCTAAGGACATCACACACATCCATGCCCGAGGCAGGATTCGAACCTGAGTTCGATTCCCGGCGGGGTCAGGGATTTTCTCTGCCTCATGATGACTGGGTGTTGTGTTATGTCCTTAGGTTAGTTAGGTTTAAGTAGTTCTAAATTCTTGGGGACTGATGACCATAGATGTTAAGTCCCATAGTGCTCAGAGCCATTTGAACCATTTTCGAACTTGAGACCATAGCGGTCGCGCGGTTCCAGACTGTAGCGCCTAGAACCGCTCGGCCACCCCGGCCGGCCTTCAGCTCTTAATGTATACATTTTACAGCCCACTTTTATTGGATGTTTATTCTAGCCTTGGTCCATGCCACCACCTCTGAAAGTTGCCTACCATGCAATGTTAGCAACAACTATCCAGTACATGTATTCCACTGGCAATGGTATCAGAACGGTTTTCGCTCAGAAATTTCGACTCGTTCGTCTCCGGTACAGGGACCCTTACCTCAAATTCATACGTGTATCCTTCTCCATCATCCTTGAAAGCTAGACACATCATCAAGGAATCATCCTGGAAGTAGTTACATTTACAGGCACCGTTGCCTACAACTTTGACGGTGGATGATGTTTCGGGACATGGGTTCCTATGCAAAACTCGATCTACTAAGTCCCCTCTACAGCCTCTATATAAGTGTCTAACATGTATATACAGGATGCTCCACAGTTCATGTATGTAGAGAGCAGTGGTAAGACCATTTGTAATGTACGGGTCAGAAAGTTAGGCCATGCATAAATCAAACGAAAAGTTACAGCTTACAGACACAAAAACTGCACGCTGATCTGGAGGAGTTACCGTGAAAGGCAGAGCGAGAAGCGATCAAAGCAGTGAGTCGTTTAAGGTGGCACACAAAGCAAGAGAATCGCATACGCTGGTAGGAGCGTGTCATGCGCCGTGAACCAAACCGTATGACAAGACAGCACTTAGCGTAAAAGCTCTGAAAAGAATTCCTGGACGCCCACCAAGTATATGTAGCAGGAACAAAAGAACGACCATATAACGATGTGACTGCACTCTGAAATGAAGCAGGTTAGTTCTGAATGGCGTTGCAACATTGAAACGGTCAACCCCAAGAGACATGTAGAACAAGTAACGGAAAAAGAAGGAGTAGTAGTTTATGTGTAGAAACGTACTTAAGTACGCGAGGGTTGCCCAGAAAGTAATACTTGACATTTTATGTATGTCAGCCTACAACAATGTTACGAAAATAAAACATTAGGTATGAATTGTATGGACTTTTCCGAATGCATATGTAAAATTTCCGTTCCCTGCAACAGATAGCGTAGCAATATTCGAAATGGCGTCTGTAAGTGATATGTAAGGGGCGATCAAGGTACTTCCGTTTGAGGCAGTTGCTGCTGCATAATGCAATATAGCGCGACACCGATGTGTGAATGTAAGCACCAACAAGTAGGCAAGGCATTAGTTCAACATTCGTGTCTTTCCGGCATACGTCCAGTAAATGCAGAAACGTGGACTAAGGCAGCTTATTATTGAGGGCATCTAAATAAGACCAACGTGCCGTTATTCTTTTCTTGGCTACTGAAGGATAAACGCTAGTACACATTCATCAGAGATTGAAGATTGAGCCGGCCGCTGTGGCCGAGCGGTTCTAGGCGCTTCGGTCTTGAACTGCGCTGTTGCTACGGTCGCAGGTTCGAATCCTCCCTCAGGCATGGATGTGTGTGATGTTCTTAGGTTAGTTAGTTTAAGTAGTTCTAAGTCTAGGGGACTGATGACCTGAGATGTTAAGTCCTATAGTGCTTACAGCCATTTGAACCATTCGAACTGAAGAACGTGTTTGGGGCATCATGTCTGCCGAAAGCCACCATTGTGGAATTGTGCGCCAAGTTGCTTGCTGGTCACGATTCGACACAAGACGATGGTCGACGTGGAAGGTCAACAGAATATATGAGAACCAAACCTACCCAGTCATGACATGGTTGGTCAGAGGAGATGGACAATTACGAGAAACGGTCCAGCCACATCCAGTTCCTATCCCAGTGTGGGTCACAAGAGAAATTGTCCAGCAATGTCCAGTTTCTACTAAAAACTCAGGATGGTTGGTCGGGCCAACCTGTGCGAAGAAGACGAGTCGTCAGCCCTGTTTCTCTCACAGCCATGCTCCACACTATGGGGGATGAGGGAGGAGGGGAGGGGTTCTTTGTGAACATCAACATCGCTCATCAGTGGGAACGACTGTGTGGAGTCACTCTGACTGTAGATTGCACACTGTGCCTATGTCATGTCCAATTGGTCTGTGTACACTTGTGACAATGAAATCGCTATTACTCCTTATACTGGCTGTGTATAGTGTATTCTACGCCTATCTGCATCCGACTTCCTTCATTGGTGACCCTGATGTAACATGAATACCAGGTCGTCGTTCACCAGCCATGGCTGGGCAGACTGCGTCAAAGTTACAATCAAGTGATTTACAATATAATGAATTACAGAATAACATATAAAGTTTATACAGCTAATGTGTGTAGACTATATCATGTTGAGTGCGTCCATTTGCTTTCTTCACAGTCAAAGAATTCTTGGACCGAGTATAGTGGGCATTGTTTTAGGTTCAAATGGCTCTGAGCACTATGGGACGTAACCTCTGAGGTCATCAGTCCCCTAGAACTTAGAACTACTTAAACCTAACTATCCTAAGGATATCACACACATCCATGCCCGAGGCAGGATTTGACCCTGCGACCGTAGCGGTCGCGCGGTTCCCGACTGTAGCGCCTAGAACCGCTCGGCCACTCCGGTCGGCCATTGTTTTAGGCCTTCAGCAGTTTATTTCTTGAAGTTGCCCAGCGGCAGGGTCTGCAGTTCAACAGGTAGTTTGTTGAACATTCCCACAGCGATCACCGGAAAACTCTCTCTTGCATTGGACAGTTGGCAGGTTGGTAGATTTATGACTTCTTTGCTGCGGGTATTATGGATGTTATGCCTCTTGTTGTAGGTGTTTAGGTTTTCCCTTATGTGGATGAGGCATAGTAGTACATAGTGGCTATAAACAGTCAACTTTCTGGTCGAGAGGTGGCACGGGACTATGAAGGCGACTCTGTGAGACAGTGGGTCCTGGCCCCAGGCACTGCCAAGGGTGCTCCTCAGTCAGCACATGTACCACTTCCTGAGATCCTATATGGCGAAAAACTCTTCCTCCCACAGACTTGGCACAGCCTACGAATCGACACAGCTCACAATGACTTGCCGACAATAGTGGACCGAGTTCACACACGTATACAGCACATTTACGTGCCGCCACCATCACCACACATGCAACCAAAAGCCCTCATTGATAACGACCTTCAACAGTAAGAGTTTGTAATGATACGTGATGACACCATATGTCCAGTCATCCAGCCACAATACATAGGGCCTCACAAAGGACTGTCCCACGGTAAACAAACGTGCAGCACACCAGCAGCAGTGCCACTGGAGACGCTCAAACCTGTGTTGGTTCTGGAGGACGACGACACTACGCCCTTGACAGACATCGGACCACCCGACTACAGCAAAACCGAGCGAGGTGGCGTAGTGGTTAGACTCTGGACTTGCATTCGAGAGGACGACGGTTCAATCCCGCGTCCGGCCATCCTGATTTAGGTTTTCCGTGATTACTCTAAATCGCTCTAGGCAAATGCCGGGATGGTGCCTTTGAGAGGGCACGGCCGACTTCCTTCCCTAATCCGATGAGACCGATGACCTCGCTGTCTGGTCCCCTTCCCCAAAACAACCCAACCCAACAACGACTACAGCAAAGGTGGAGAGACAACGCCGACGCCAAGAGCCTCGCCCCTGGTGCCGGCACCGCGTTGTCAGCCGCACATGGAGGTGCCGTCGTAGTCACCTGCACCGGACGTCACCTCCGAATTGCGTCACCACCGCGTCAGACGACCCCCTCAGCTACTGGCGCAATATCACGCCATTCGCCAATATGCCCCTTCTCCTTCCGCGGCGGGCAGCGAATGTCGACGTACGCTGGTGCCCTCATCTACATCTACATCTACATCCATACTCCACAAGCCACCTGACGATGTGTGGTGGAGGGTACCTTTAGTAGCTCTATCGGTTCTCCTTTCTATTCCAGTCTCGTATTGTTCGTGGAAAGAAAGATTGTCGGTATGCCACTGTGTGGGCTCTAATCTCTCTGATTTTATCCTCATGGTCTCTTCGCGAGATATACGTAGGAGGGAGCAATATGCTGCTTGACTCCTCAGTGAAGGTATGTTCTCGAGACTTCAACAAAAGCCCGTACCGAGCTACTGAGCGTCTCTATTGCAGAGTCTTCCACTGGAGTTTATCTATCATCTCCGTAACGCTTTCTTTATTGCTAAATGATCCTGTAACGAAGCGCGCTGCTCTCCGTTGGATCTTCTCTATTTCTTCTATCAACCCTATCTAGTACGGATCCCACACCGGTGAGCAGTATTCAAGCAGTGGGTGAACAAGTATACTGTTACCTACTTCCTTTGTTTCCGGACTGCATTTCCTCAGGGTACTTCCAATGAATCTCAGTCTGGCACCTGCTTTACCGACGATCAACTTTATATGATCATTCCATTTTAAATCACGCGTAATGCCTACTCCCAGATAATTTATGGAATTAATTGCTTCCAGTTGCTGACCTGCTATATTGTAGCTAAATGATAAAGGATCTTTCTTTCTGTGTATTTGCAGCACATTACACTTGTCTACATTGAGACTCAATTGCCATTCCCTGCACCATGCGTCAATTCGTTGCAGATCCTCCTGCATTTCAGTACAATTTTACATTGTTACAACCTCTCGATATACTGCATCATCATTCGCAAAAAGCCTCAGTGAACTTCCGATGTTAGCCACAAGGTCATTTATATATATATTGTGAATAACAACGGACCTACGACACTCCCCTGCGGCGCACTTGTAATCACTCTTACTTCGGAAGACTTCTCTCCATTGAGAATGACATGCTGCATTGTTATCTAGGAACTCTTCAATCCACTCACACAATTGGTCTGATAGTCCATATGCTCTTTGTTCATTAAACGACTTTGGGGAACTGTGTCGAACGCCTCGCGGAAGTCAAGAAACACGGCATCTACCTGGGCACCCGTGTCTATTGCCCTCTGAGTGTCGTGGACGAATAGCGCGAGCTGTGTTTCACACGATCGTCTTTTTCGAAACCCATGCTGATTCCTGCAGAGTAGATTTCTAGTCTCCAGAAAAGTCATTATACTCGAGCATAATACGTGTTCCAAAATTCTACAACTGATCCACGTTAGAGGTATAGTTCTGCACATCTGTTCGACATCCCTTCTTGAAAACGGGGATGACCTGTGCCCTTTTCCAATCTTTTGGAACTCTACGCTTCTGTAGAGACCTACGGTACACCGCTGGAAGAAGGGGGGCAAGTTCCTTCGCGTACTCTGTGTAAAATCGAACTGGTATCCCATGAGGTCCAGTGGCCTTTCCTCTTTTGAGCGATTTTAATTGTTTTTCTGTCCCTCTTTCATCTATTTCCATATCCACCATTTTGTCATCTGTGTGACAATCTGGAGAAGGAACCAGTGCAGTCTTCCTCTGTGAAATAGCTTTGGAAAAAGACATTTAGTATTTCGGCCTTTAGTCTGTCATCCTCTGTTTCAGTACCATTTTGGTCACAGAGTGTCTGGACATTTTGTTTTGATCCACCTACCGCTTTGACATAAGACCAAAATTTCTTAGGATTTTCTGCCAAGTCAGTACACAGAACTTTACTTTCGAATTCGTTGAACGCCTCTCGCATAGCCCTCTTCACACTACATTTCGCTTCTTGTAATTTTTGTTTGTCTGCAAGCCTTTGGCTATGTTTATGTTTGCTGTGAAATTCCCTTTGCTTCGGCAGCAGTTTTCTAACTAGGTTGTTGTACCAAGGTGGCTCTTTTCCATCTCTTACTACCTTGCTTGGCACATACTCATCAAATGCATATTGTACGATGGTTTTGAACTTTGTCCACTGATCCGCAACACTATCTGTACTTGAGATAAAACTTTTGTGTTGAGCCGTCAAATACTCTGAAATCTGCTTTTTGTCACTTTTGCTAAACAGAAAAATCTTCCTACCTTTTTTAGTATTTCTATTTACGGCTGAAATCACCGATGCTGTAACTGCTTTATGATCGCTGATTCCCAGACGAGTTCAGAACCATAATACGCAGCCATCAGACACACGCCCCAACGAGAAACGGTCCGACCTCGTCTTGCTCACGCACCAGCCACGGCACAGCCGATCAGGTGATCTCGCCCATCACTCGCTGTCGATGTCCCACACTCCCCGCGGGGGGCTTGATGCGAACATCGAGAGCTTCAAGAGGTCGAAACCTCTCTGACGTCTCTGGGACAGGATCTTAGGAGAGAAACAGTGGAGACTAGCAGTTCATTCTTGGCGTTGTAACGGTGTTAAAGCTCTGTAAATTCGCTCTGTGCAATAAAACGATTCACGTAGAACTGTGTCGCACGTCATTCGGTAGCGTTTCTATGAGCCTTGTAGTGTCCTTGTAGAGAACAGATGGTCCTCTAGTTGCTGCACAACCTAATTTTCCTGAAAAATGCAAGTAATCGTGTCATGTCAGATACATAGCGATTAGGATTGACGTCAGTGAATTGATTCTCTACAACACTTTGGCTGTCCTGTTATCACACCACCACCAGATACTTCACTTCCATTACTCTTAATGATGCATCATTGCGCAACATTGTACATGTATAAGCCCTGCTAGTGAACTTCTAACGTATTTTTTGTCGACTGAGTTTACTAAATACGTTATAACACACTGAAGCGTCAAAGAGACTGGTATAGGCATGCATATTCAAATACAGAGATACGTAAACAGAATACGGCGCTGCGGTCGGCAAGGCCTATGTAACATAACAAGTGTCTCGCGCAACTTGTTACATCTGTTACTGCTGCTACAATGGCAGGTCATCAACGTGAACGTGGTGTTATAGCCAGCGCACGAGCGATGGGACGCAGCATCTCCGACGTAGCGATGAAATGCCGGTTTTCACGTACGACCACTTCACGAGTGTACCGTGAATATCATTAATCTGGTAAAACAAATCTCCAACAGCGCTGCGGCCGGAAAAAGATCCTTCAAGAACGGGACCAACGACGACTGAAGAGAATCGTGCAACGTGATAAAAGTGCAGCCCTTCCGGAAATTGCTGCAGATTTCAGTGCTGGGTCATCAAAAAGTGTCAGCGTGCGAACCATTCAACGAAACACAATCGCTATGGGCTTTCCGAGCCGGCCCACTCGTGTACCCTTGATGACTACATGACACAAAGCTTACGCCTCGTCTCGACCCATCATCACTGGCAGTGGATTGTTGATGACTGGAAACATGTTGCCTGGTAGGACGAATATCGTTTCAAAGTGTATCGAGCGGATGGACCTTTTGCGGGTATGGAGACAACCTCATGGATCCTGCATTTCGGTATGGGACTGTTGAAGACGGTGGAGACTCTGTAATAGTGTGGGTCGTGTGCAGTTGGAATGATATGGGACCCCTGATACGTCTAGATATCACTGTGACAGGTGACATGCACGTAGACATCCTGTCTGATCACCTGGCCCCTTTCATGTCCATTGTGCATTCCGACAGAATTGGGCAATTCCAGCAGGACAATGCTACAGAGTGGCTCCAGGAACAGTCTTCTGAGTTTAAACACTTCCGCTGGCCACCAAACTCCCGAGACATGAACATTATTGAGCATATTTGGGATGCCTTGCAATGTGCTGTTCAGAAGAGATATCCACCCCTCGTACTGTTACGGATTTATGGTCACCCCTGTAGTAATCATGGGGTCAGTTCCATCCAGCACTACTTCAGACATTAGTTGAGTCAATGCCACGTCGTGTTGCGGCTCTTCTGCGTGATCGCGAGGCAGGTGTAGCAGTTTTTTTGGCTCTTCAGTATATAAGAGATGGCTGTTTTCCTGAAACAAAGTTCCAAAAAAATGTATTACCGCTCTGATTGGTTTCTTACGGCCCGTCACGAATTTCTCTCCTGTGCCATCTTCTTCACCGTAGAGCGGCACTTGTCCTCGGCGTCCTTAGTGTTTTGTTTTTTATGTTCCGTTCTCTGTCTTCTTCCACAGTTTTTACCACCTGCAACTTTCCGAAGCACCATGGTAGTTTATCCTTGATATCCCAACATATGTCCTGTCAAACTGTCACTTTTTGTTAATGTTTCCCACACGTTTCTCACTTCGCCGATTCTGCAGAGAAACTAATCCCTTAGCCGGCCGCGGTGGACGTGCGGTTCTAGGCGCTTCAGTCCGGAACCGCGGGACTGCTACAGTCGCAGGTTCGAATCCTGCCTCGGGCATGGGTGTGTGTGATGTCCTTAGGTTAGTTAGGTTTAAGTAGTTCTTGATGGTCTAAGATGTTAAGTCCCATAGTGCTCAGAGCCATTTGAACCAAACTAATCCCTTACCAGTCCGCTTAATGTTCAACACCCTTGCGCAGCAGCACATGTCAAACGCTTCGATTCTCTTCTGTTTCCCACTGTCCACGATTCACTACCATACAATTCTGAGTTCCAAACGTACATTCTCAGAATTTTTTTCGTCGAATTAAGTGCTATGTTCGATAGTAGTTGACTTCTTTTGGCTAGGAGTGCCCCCTTTGCCTGTATTATTCTGTTTTTTATCCTCTCTTTACTTCGTCCGTTATGTGTTATTGCCCTTCCAAGATAGCAGAATTCCTTCACTTCCTGTACATCGTGGTCCCCAATTTTGATGTTAGTTTGACACTAATTCATTTTTGCTTTTTGCTCAACGTTTTTTCTAGGTCGACAACTGGTCTGGTGATTTTTTATTCATTCTCTGGTGCGTTTATCTTTCTTTCAGCCAAAATGATTATCATCTAATGTATCCTTAATTTTCTTATTCATTATTCTGTAGATTTTTATTGTCAGCAGCTACGATGCGTGAACTATTACGCTGGTCGTGCGATAGTTTCAACTTATCTGCCTTTCCTGTCTTTTAGATTGTATACATGATATTATTCTTGGAGATCTGGTGATATATCTCCAGACTAACAGATTGTACAAACCAATCTGAACAGTTGTTTGATAGCCACTTGCCGCCAATGATTTTAGAAGATCCGCAGGAATGTTGCGTAGCCTTGTGCTTTATATGATTTCAGTTCTTCCAAAACCCTGTTAAACTCTAATACTTGATCCCCTTTGTCTTCCGTATCTAACATATACAAAAATCGGTGCCTCTCTGAGAACCAGGTCATTACGCGAAGTAAGACGTAGCTGTTTGTTAAATGGAAGACGTAGAAATGTGGATGTGGGATCATCCACTTAATCGGAAAAATTACTATTTCGTGTAGTTTCTCGTCCTTATAGAAGTACATCAAATTAATGTAATTTGGCTCAGCACAACACGTTATCAAATTTCGCATCTTCTCAGATTCACTGCACGTTATATAGCATTTCAAAAATTGTAGCTACAATGAAAACGAGAAGAAATTGTATATCAAAGATCCTACTGATCTTTGTTTTGCACTTGAAGTACTCATCGCCAAATTTCTTTACGTCTGTTTTTCCTTCGCCTCGAAATGTTATCTCGAAGAATTCGTTGCCGTGCCAGAGACACACATTTTTTTCAGTTCATGAAGGTTTCTGACTGGAGGCTGCTATGACGGCATTCATCTTCCAATCGCACTCAAGACATGCTCTACGAGTGAAAAATCTGGAGACCGGGCAGGCCAGCGAAGGACCTGCAGATTACTCGAAGCGTTTCTGGCGAGGAATGCAGTGTGAGGTCTGACATTATCTTGTTGGAATATGCAATTTGGCACCCTGATCATGATAGAGAGAACGACATTCTTGTCACATACTAGCCTACCTTCAACAATTTCCAAACGGTCCTGCTGTCATATCCAGTAGCTTCCCAATCCTTGATCCCAACTGCGGAGAGGTATGAGAGAATGGTTACTTCCTATGACGTTCAACCAGGTTGACGTCTCTGTGATGGTCACAGACAGAAACATTATTCATCACTAAAAACCGTACTGTACGACTCAGTTTTCTCTTTGACTGTGGTTTTACACCTCGTAAGTCTCTGTTGCCTGTGGTAAGGTGTCAGCAGCAACGCGAAATCTCGATCCGCCTTCCACTAATTTAGAATAAGTGTCGTTTATTTCCGTCTACGATAACAAAATTATTTTGTCTTTAGACTACCGGTGTCGATCAGCGATGAACATTTTCAGAACTTTTTTTTAAAGGAACACACCACCATTTCACTGTTTTATTGCTTATTTAAATACAAGCCAGATTTCGGCCTTTTATGCCATTTTCAAGTATTTGCTAAAAGCAAAAATTTCATACACCATCACTGTACCAACATAACATAATGGATCACTATCGTTCCCCACCCACCTGCACCCTCTCCCCGTTCCGCAATGCTTTGTTTGTCTTTATCTATCACAGTTTCTTGTCACCCTACCCCTTCCTCACTTTGAGCCTCCAACCACTTGCTTATGGGTAGGCCGTTAAGGTTTCTTACCCTCCCCCCCCCCCTTCCCCCTATCCACCACCCTAACTTTCTCCCAACTCTTCACTCTTGTTTTGATTTTTCCTGCTTCAATATTTAATCGAATATGCACACATACCCCTACTGTCAGGTTATTCAGTCCCTCCCCTCCCCTTCCCCACCACATCCTCTACATATACCCACCTTTGCTTTTCCCACTTTTCCATCTTGCTATTGTCCTTTGACATTTCCTCCCCCTCCCCCCTCCCCCTCATTATTTGATTTCAAACCCATCTGTGTCTCTTGAAACATCCCCTTAGAAAAATTTACAAATGACAGTGCTGGAAAACCTCTACGTTATTTGATTTTCAAACAGCTGAGCAAAACTGAACGTACTCAGACATTTCTCTCTTTACTTATTCTGATCATCAATAAATTGACACACAATATTTTTAGCGCAAAGCAATCTGACTTTCGCGTTAGTATTTTGCAGCTGTGAGTTATTAAACTGATAATTCGGTAATTTTCACATCTGTCAACACCTGCTTTCTTTGGGATTGGAATTATTATATTCTTCTTGAAGTCTGAGGGTATTTCGCCTGTCTCATACATCTTGCTCACCAGATGGTAGAGTTTTGTCAGGACTGGCTCTCCCAAGGCTGTCAGTAGTTCTAATGGAATGTTGTCTACTCCGGGGTCCTTGTTTCGACTCAGGTCTTTCAGTGCTCTGTCAAACTCTTCACGCAGTATCGTATCTCCCATTTCCTCTTCATTTACATCCTGTTCCATTTCCAGAATATTGTCCTCAAGTACATCGCCCTTGTATAGACCCTCTATATACTCCTTCCACCTTTCTGCTTTCCCTTCTTTGCTTAGAACTGGGTTTCCATCAAAGCTCTTGATATTCATGCAAGTGGTTCTCCTTCCTCCAAAGATCTCTTTAATTTTCTTATACGCAGTATCTATCTTACCCCTAGTGAGATAAGCCTCCACATCCTTACATTTGTCCTCGAGCCATCGCTGCTTAGCCATTTTGCACTTCCTGCCGATCTCATTTTTGAGACGTTTGTATTCCTTTTTGCCTGCTTCATTTACTGCATTTTTATATTTTCTCCTTTCATCAAAGTGAAATAATATTCAAGTAACTAACACAGGTTACACTTCGAGATATCAGCTCAAACTGCCCGTCCCAGCAGCCTCGCTGCTTCCCTATTTATATATTCTAAATAATGGATGGTCACTTGGACCATTATTACTGAATAATGACAACATATTTTTAATCGTATTTACAATTAAAAGTTCCAAAACAAAGATGTTCTGATTACACAGAATAATACATCTAAAATTACAGAATTGAATAATATGTGAAATTTATAATGTAAAAATGTTTTTAAATGTGAAAATTCGATCTAAATATGAGTACAAACGAAACAGGTTTTGATTGACAGAATTTGTAATAGATGCCTAGAATTTTGTAATTAGCCGTGTATCTGGTTACAACAATACGAGTTTAATTAATAAAGTCATTAAGACGGAATGTTCTTTACAGCTTTCATCCTAAATTTACGTTTTACAGTATGTGCTTTCGTTTGCAAGCGACAGAATAACTTCTTGAATGAGTAAATTACATTCGTAAAAGTCCAATTATTTGAATAATTACAGTTTGCGATTAATACCATATATTTTATTCCTACCTAATTCAAGTCTTTCACATTACTACAATGAATTGCCACAGTTTGTTAAAATACATCGTCGTTTGTTTTATTTTGTAATAGTATCTGCTAATTAGTCTCCAACTTAGAGTCATTTTTATGAAATTCATGAATCACCACAATACCAATCATTTTAAAGTGAGGTATTGTACTACACGATGTCAGGCAATCAAAGTTTTCATTAAGTCTTTGTATATTAGGTATATTACAAGGTGTTCCATTCCGCCACCGGTGCTGTTGGCAAATGCGGTATTGTCGTTGGTGCGTGTGGAAGTGCTGCAATACTCCCCCCAACGCATCCCACAATTCCTCGATGGCATTGCCGGCCGCTGTGGCCGAGCCGTTCTAGGCGCTTCAGTCGGGAACCGCGCTGCTGCTACGGTCGAAGGTTCGAATCCCGCTTCGGGCATGGATGTGTGTGATGTCCTTAGGTTAGTTAGGTTTAAGTAGTTCTAAGTTCTAGGGGACTGATGATCTCAGATGTTAAGTCCCGTAGTGCTCTGAGCCATTGAACCATTTCTCGATGGGATTTAAGTCAGGGAAAATGACAGGTCAGTCCATTTGCCGAATATCATCTAGTTCCAAGAGCAACTCCCCAAGCGCTGTTGATGATGCCATCGCACATTGTCATCCATAAAAAGGAACTCAGGGCTGAATGCTCCCCTGAAAAGATGATCTCGCGGAGGAATCACAGTAACGCTGACCACTGGATGTATGGTGTTGGGAGATGTGGAGGTCAGTTACGCCCATGAAAAATTATGCCTGTCCACACCGTAACACATGGACCTCCATAACGAACGTGTATGACAACGCTGGACGCAACCAGATATGGTGAGAGGTGGGAACACGTAATACGCCCAGAAACACTCTCTAACATGATCATTTTTGCGATCCAGGTGTTATGGCGTGGGGAGACGTAATGTTGCGTTGGCATATTGGCATTAGTTTCTTCATAGATGAAACACACACATATAAAACAGTTACATGACATGAACACAGTCCCCCCAAAAATTCACCCTTAAGACAGAAACAGACATGAAACTTATTTTCCTAGACACCAGCAAACAAAATCAACACCGACGTAATTCTAGAATTTAGAGGGAACGTACTACCACAAGTACTGGGTGTTCAGAAATAACTTTGCAGTACCATGCTGTGGTGTGCTAGGTAATGACTGATATGATTGTAGCGGTTCCACCGTTTAGGATAGGGGAAGTTAGTTTTGTGCGATATTCTGAACACAAGTTATAGCCAGGTGTGGGACGGATTGCAGTAAGTTAAACATACCAGCAGTTGCGAAGGCAAATAGAGGCTACAGGGGCGTAGAGCTGCCGGAGAGGGCACACACAGCAGTTTTCATGGCGCAAGTCGCAGGCAGAAGGGGGCCACTAGCCAACCTGTGCTATGCGCACGTTAGGCGAAGAAGTACACTTGGCAAAACAGAGGCGCACAGCCGAGAATAAATAGGTATCGTTTTCTAACGAGATTCATTCAAGTTTGGCAGCTCTCCTGGATGGCAGGGCATATCACACCACCAGCTTCACACAACGGCAGATGGAGCGCCAGCGTTCTAGTCCACGGCAGGTTGTTGGTTCGACCCCTGAGGCCGATGCAGGATCTGTGGCCACCCAGCCAGCAGCGGGCCACTACCACGGGCAGTCGTCCTGGCTTCCAACTCACGCCGGTGACAACCGGAGCAACGCACGCAGACTTGGTTGTGGACCACAGCTGCTTGTTGTCGC